>NC_137954.1:39051925-39654425 GCF_963924665.1 Micromys minutus
ACAATGTAACCTGCTCGTTTATAAGGAAGCAACTTCTCATTAGCAACTCCTCTTCCATCGCACTTTTAAAGATGAAGTCTGTATTAGGCGGGATTCTCTACAGTCACAGATCTTATGAGCAGTCTCTATATAGTAAGAGAATTTGTTGGTGACTTACAGTCTGTAGTTCAACTCCCCAACAATGGTCGGCAGCAGCTGTGAGCGGAAGTCCGAGGATCTAGCAGATGTTCAGTCCCACAAGGCAAGCAGGTGAAGAGAGAGAGCCTTCCTTCTTCCAATGTTCTTATGTATATGTAAGTCTCCAAAAAAGGTGTGTCCCAGATTAAAGGTGTGAACCACCATGCCTGGATCTGGAACTTGCTTTGTTTCAGATGACCTTGAACTCAGAGATTTTCTTGCCTTAGTCTCCTGGGATTCATAGCCACTGTGCCTCGAGATCTTCATGCCAAGGTCCGGGTCAGAAACTTGTATCTCCCAGCCTCAAGATCAGGATCACAGGTGAGCCTTCCAATTCTGGATTGTGGTACATTCCAGATATAGTCAAGTTGACAACCAGGAATAGCCACTACAAAGCCCATGTTAGAATCAAGAAGGTAGCAACAGCTGGTCCAGACCTCAGCCGTGTTGGAAGGCAACAGGGAGGGGGTGTTGCATCTTTGAGAGAAACAGGGAGCTTAGTGGGATTCCACTTTCCACAGGAGGCTAGACAGGGCTATCATCATGGGGACTGAACACCCAGCTCCACGATGGAAGTTTCACTAGCAGACATGGCCAGAGGGCTGGGCCAACTCTGTATTAATTCCTACTATACATTGCATATCACCCTAGGTACCTTGGGCCCTTAGAGCCCATACAGTAACACAAACCAGCCAGAAGAGGGCACCAGATGCCCGAAGAAACCATCCACTCTGCTTGGGGAGACAAGTCAGTTAAGACCTGCACCCAGGAAACCTGTAGGCAGAGACCACCAAGGTTGTTGACCCTGAAGCCCTGGCTCTCCTGGCCTCCTTCCCTTAGGGATAAGCAGGTATCTGGCGAGGTTATGAGAATGTTTGGTTGCAGGAAAGAAAACAGAACGGAAGGATGGTTGAAATATACATCCCAGACAAGGAAGCCTGTTGCCTGGGCCAGGAGTGGAGATGGCATCTCAAAAGGCAGAATATTAGAGGTCCAGGGGACTTCTGCTGTCTGAAAAAGTTCAGGTGACTCCAGCCGAGAGCCTAGCTCGGCATCACTAAATCAACGGCCTCCAGCCACTCAGAGACCTCAGCAACCTGGTGGCCTTTAAAGAGAACGTGTGAAGCAAAAAGACACAAAAGTCTGGCTTGCCTCAGACTAGCCTGGCTGGGACCCTGCTCCACCATGCATTGCGCATGGCCCTTTTGTAAAGTCACCACCTCCATGAGACTCAGGACCTCCTCTTCCGGTACAGTAAGTAAGGATATCTCTACCGCAGGCCAGCTGTAGAGACTGGCTTAGGTTACAGAAGGATGCCTAGTGCAGAGCCTCAGATGGTATAAGGGTTATAGCATCCCCATGTCATCAGAAGCCAGTGTGAGCAACACGAGGCAGGGGCAACTCTCAGCTGGGGGTTGGCATGACGCCAGTGTAGCTAGCACCCCCCACTGGAGGTTCCAGGTACTGCCATTTTAGAGACACCATCTCCTGGGGTTCAAGGTCCCTTTTCCACTGATGAATAACTGCCGGTGTATAGAGCTGCACCACCCAGAACCCAACTGACAGCAGAGGTTTGGGACTCTAATACTTACCCAGCAGCCATTGCTGAGGCCAGACACAGGTGCTGGGGAACTCTGAAAATCCCACAGACTCACCCTCTTCCCCCAAAATGCCAAGAGCCCACGCAACCTGTGGAGCAGGTGGCCTGGGATAAAGTTGGCAGCCGCTCACACCATTGCTACGCCCTGGAGCTTTCAGAACACGAGGCTGGGTCCTGGCAGCCCTAACAAGCCAGGCTCGGCCACATGCCATCAGCTGGTTATTTGATGAGACGCTTAATAAATGTACGGCAGAAAGAAGGGTTCACTCAGCGTAGCCACCCTGCAGGAGAGGAAGAGATGACGGGGTTGAATGGCCCCTGAGAGTCCAGCTTTGAGGTGCTGGCATGAGATGTAGGTTGAAGGGCAGAGCAAGAAGCACACCTAACTGAGCAGTCTCCATCAAGATGGGCCATTGTCATCTGCTTCCAGTCTCCCAGAAGGTGACCTGACTAACTGTTCAACTGACATCTCTTCCTAGGAGGCAAGATCCTCCTCTGGCTGGCACCGGGGTTCCAGCCCTTTGCTTTACCAACCATGAGATTCCTGAGAAAGCTTCTATCTCATGGGGTTTTGTTTTGATGGTCTGATGGAGGGGCTGGAATGTCTCTCTAGAATATGCACACTCCTGCTGGACCGTTACACTGCCTGCTGCTTCCTACTGAGGAGGACAGGTAAAGGCCCAAAGGCCCATGAATCCAAGGCCAGCATGTTACTGGAGTCAGAAACTTCCTTCTACTCTTCTCTGGTCTCTTCTGTCTCCTTGACACCCACTGTTTGTGGGCAGTACCCCCAACACCACCATCCTTGACCTCTCTCTGTCTTCTCACTGGGCTCAGCCACTGAGGCCCAAAAGGGACTTAGTTGGGGGGGGGTTGGGAAGCTTGGTAGGAACTAGGTGTGGGATGCAGTGTGCACCAAAGCTCTGGGGCAATATTTTCAGAACTACCCTGTCCTGAAACCACATCCTCTGCTTTTCTTAAGGATTTTTCTGTGGCCAGATGAATGGAGGGATCACCTCTATTGCTTGGCTTAACTATACCACACCTTTGTCAGAAGAACCTGGCCACTCACTTTCCCTGTCTCCATCTCAGGCTGTAGCTGGGTGCACAGACCCAGGTCCCCAGGAGGTAAGCATTGAATGGTCTTCGGCTCTGTCCCCCAGGGCACTCATTTCCATGAGGGCCTGACTCCATCTTGCCACATCAAGCCGAATCCTAGAAAAGGAGAAACCCCCAGGGCATTCATAAGGAAGACTGAGTCTTCTAGCCCTCAAACCCAGACGTCCCTATAGGTGTGAGCAGACCAGAGGAGTGTTATCAGTTTGTACGCTTCACCGGTGATAACTCAGAAAGAACATCTCCAAAGCCATGGAGGCTTTCTTAGCTGTCCCAAAGCCACATAATCCCTGACATGCCACATTTCTTAATGTTTTCTAGGAATGGCAAGCTGGTGTCCCACCCACCCTCTACCCCACCTTCTGCCAAAAACAAAGCCTGCCCCTCCCCTCCCACACACAGCCCACTGCACCTATCCCCAACATCAGCCTTTTCATGGTGATGCCCTGCCTGTCACAATGTTGCCAGAAGTGACGTCCCAAAGGCTGGCCTGTAGGGCTTTCCCAGGGCCCAGCTGTGGTTCCCAGAGAGATGGGGGCTTTCCTGACCTTAGGCCCCAGGATGCTGTATGTGGGTGGCTCCCTGTGGGCCTAGGGCCCCTAGAGTCCAAATAAGCAATGGGCTAGTGATCCTGAGGGGTGGAAAATCCCAGCATTCCACCTCTATCAAGGGACTCCCCAAGAAAATTGGAGCAGAGCCAGTTCCCAAGCTCTGCAAAGCAGTCCCCCAGCCTGGCCAATAACCAAAGCCAGAGAGCATCAGGAGTGTACTTAGTTTGTTTAATTTAGTATTGGGAGGAGGAGAGGGAGGAGGGAGGGATCCAGGAAAGGAGGGAGGAGGGGGAAGAAAGGGAACAGAAGGGAAGGAGGAGAGGGAGGAGAACAAAACTGAGCACTAAGAAGTTTGTGGGTGAAAACTGTTCATAGGGGTCCCAAGCTGGTAACCCAGTTGCGGTTTGGTATGGTTCTGCTTAGAAATACGGGCCACCAGAACACAGGGTGGTGGAGCTGGGGTCCCCAATGAAGGTCTTCTAACAAAAGGCAACAGTGTCCCAGGAGTGGGTGGCCTGATCCTCAGTGTCTTCCCCCACCCTCTTGGGTGGGCTCCGGGCCACCGCAGCGGGGACAGACAGGGCGGGCGCCCTGCACAGAAGCCGCAGCAGCCCTGCCCTTCGGACTCTGTGACTCACTCTGGCTGGCGGCTCACCAAGAGGCTTCGAAGGAAGCCAGGCTGGGAAGGGGGAGGGCATGAACAAGGGGACCCTGGGGGACCAGGGAGGCAGAGAGCAAAAGTTAAAACACGGCTTCACCCTCTTTGGAAAAAAAAGTCGGGGCCCCGTGAAGGGGTTCCTGAATTAAATGCAGGGAGACTGACCTGGCTGACCCCGGTCAGCTGACTGTGACAGGTGACTACCCACTCTTGCTGGTGTTGGTTTGGTACTGTGCCCAGGTCCACCAGCTGTGGTTCTGCTGCCCCTTCACGGTGTGGAGGAGTCACAACAGGACACTGCTTTCATCCTGCACAGGACTGGGTCCCAGAGGCTAGCCTGGAGAATCCCCTCCCTATTATCCCAGAAGCACCCTGCCAGGAAGGGATATCAAAGGCCTTATAACAACCTAGGAATGGAGGGACTCGCCCTGCAGGGTGTCCCAGGTCCTCATCTCCTGGTACCCAGCAAATAGAAGACCAAAGCAAGCAAGGGGGAATCGGCAATCCCAGCCTTGGGAAGGCTGAGTCAGGAGGATCAAAAAAGTACTTTCAACAAGAGAAAATATGAAGCCCTTGTGTCTTAAAGCGCAGGAAGCAACAGGAAAGTCTGTCTTCACCAGGGACTGCTTTGGAGTCCACCGAACGTCCAAATTTCGAGTCTGTGAGAACACGCAGGTCCACCTTCCTCCTTTCCATCGTCTTGGGGTCTCCTGCAGTCACTTTCACGACATGGAACCCATCTGACAGTGGCTTACACCAGTTGTAACTATAGATCAGTGACAACACAGGGGTTCAAGCCTGTCTTTCCACCCATGATCCTTATCTCTTTCTCCTAGGGAAGCCTGTTTCTTACCTGTCTCCTCCGAGTAGCCATACACTCTTGGCAGCTCCAAACCTACCCACATTCCCATCACACCCCACACCACCACCTTACTCCCACCATCTGAATTCCAGACCAGAAAAAATGGAAACATGCAGAATACTGAAGAAGTTTCTTCTAGTGAAGGGACACTGACCTTGGGGGTCTCTGTCCCTCACTTTCACTCTACAGAAGGTCTCTCTTGTATCGTCTGTAAGGAAGAGAGAAACACACAGATTCTCATTCAGCTGTGTCCCTCCCCTGCATGGAATAGAGACTTATTAGTCCAGAAGGGACATGGTCACTGGTGTGAACTGCATGGTGCTATTCTATGCTGGGCCTTGCCTCCACTATATAAACAGCAAACAAGGTATATGGCTGAAGTTCTCCTCCAAGATGGCACAGCCTACGGTGACACTCCAGCCTCCTGGCTTCAGGGATTAATGGTGGATTGCTTGGTGGTTTAAAACTGGCTGTTGGGATGTTTTATGACATGGGTTTATGAAACACATTTATGATAACTGCCAAAAAGTCTGTGTTAGAGAGATCTGTCACTGTGACAAGATATGAGAAAGTAACTTAAGAGAGTGACGGTTTAGTGTGGCTTAGAGTTCCAGAAACTTCTGTCCAGTCATTTGACTCCATTGCTCCATGGGGCTGAGCACTGTGGTAGAGAAATGTTTCAGAGCTGTCTACCTTATAGACTTGGAGCAGAGGAACCACACCTGCGAACCCACTTCCTCCTCTGCCAGGCCCTACCTCCTAACATTTCCAGAACAGAAGTTTAATTACACACTGCCTGGCCGACAGCAGAGAGAAGCCAGCCTTGCTTCTGAAAGATCCCTTCCAATGGTTCCTTCCAAATTACAAGAAATGCCAGGCAAATCCAAGGTTAGGAGCAACCTATACAATTTACACATAACCCGGAAGCCAGGGAAAACGTGAGGAGGAAATTCTATCCGAATATTAAGAGACAGCGGTGTTAGAGAGATGCCTCAGTGGGTGGTATCACTTGCAGAGCAGGCATGAGGGCCTGAGTCTAAGTCCCCAGCTTTCACCTAAACACAACTGGGCGTGGTAGCACACAATTTAATCCCATCACTTGGGAGGCAGAAGCAGGAGAGTATCTGTGAGTTCGGAGGCCAGACTGCTCTACATAGTGAGTTCCAGGCCATCCCAGACTGTGTGTGTGTGTGTGTGTGTGTGTGTGTGTGTGTGTGTGTGTGTGTGTGTGTGTACAGAGAGAGAGAGAGAGAGAGAGAGAGAGAAAGTGATTCAACTTGTCTCATTACTCTGAGTGCTCATTATCACCCCTACATGAAGGCTTCTCTGTGGTCAAACCACATTCTTCCTCTTTGCAATAAATAAATTCTTTGTGGGAAGGATGTGTCCATTCATCATTTACATTTAAATATAATATACATGCTTACATATTCTTTATATATTATACACGTGTGTGTGTGTGTGTGTGTGTGTGTGTGTGTGTGTGTGTATCTAGGCTTGCTGGCTGCCAGCCTAGGTTCCAGGTCAGTAAAAGTCCCTGTCTCGTGGGAATATAGTGGAGAGTGATAGAAAAATGGTACACATGTCTTCTTCTGGCCTCCTCATGCACACTCACATGCACATACATGCATATACCTCACTGGCACACACAAAAGTCCTCACACAGATATGTAGAGGAGGGTGGCTACTAGATGCAGCTGATTCTGGACCAGATTCTCCGGCATGTCCATGAGAATGTCATGGAGGCAGGAAGTCTACAAAAGGCAAAAGGCCCTGACAGGCAGTGTCATGTTCACTAGTTGAAATCCGAATTTCAGTTCTGTAGAATGGCGTCCTGGTTTCAGTACACACTGGCACATAATCACATACTCAGTCACATGCCTATACACAAAAACACACACAATCACATACTCAGTCACATACCCACACACATAAACACACACAATCACATACTCAGTCACATACCCACACACATAAACACACACAATCACATACTCAGTCACATGCCTATACACAAACACATACAATCACATACTCAGTCACATACCCACACACATAAACACACACAATCACATATTCAGTCATATGCTGACAGAGAGAGTCACATAGTCATATGCACATACAAACACACATATACACACACAATCGCATATTCAGTCATACACACACACATATCTGCAGATGACCTAATGCAACTCTTCTAAGGTTCCCTTTCCTCTTCTGCTGATGGGGAAGAAATGCTGTCATCACATCTGTCCATCCTGGAGCTATTTTTTATTTATGTCCCTGTCTCTATTTTGCAGATGCCAGAACTGAATTGTAAACGTTGTTCCTAAAGAACAGAGGTCTCTCTCTGTAGCTCAGGCTGGCCTGGCTGGAACTCCTGCTTCTGCCCCCCAAGTGTTGGAATTTTGTGTGTGAACTAGCACACACTTGGCTAAGTGTATTTTTGTAACAGGGTTAGGTTAGGGTTCTCTTATGTTGGGGACATGGGGTGATTCTCTCTACATCCAGGGCAGATCTCCGGGTGAAGAGTGATCAGACCACAGACCTACTGAACGTTTTACAGTAGTCAGGGCCCTGGCCAGACTGCTCATTTGGGCTGGGGGACACTTGTGAGTCCGTCTGAGGCCCTGAGGCACTTGTGACTCGGGCTGGAAACCCTGGGCTCACAGTCTCACTGACTAGTTGGTGACTTTGGATAGGGTGTTTTTCTGATCCTCAGTTTCCCTGTCTGTGAAGCTGTCTCAGAGTTAAAATGAATATTCAAGGAGGAACCGAGTTCCAGGGGGTGTAGACTGCCAGCAGGTCCCTCCTGTGGGGGACCAGAGCCCAGTGGTGGAACTGAGCACAAAAGCCCAAGATGTATGCAGTTCTCAGATGGCTCAGGGACAAGGAGGCTCTGTCCTCCACAAACCACTCCAGCCCCTCCCAGGAGAGCCACTGGTGTCTGCTCTGCTCTGGGCCTGTCCAGGCACCCTGGGGTGCACAGTGATCCCGGAGCTGGGCGGGACAGGAGTAGCCCACGTGATCTTAGCCACAAGCTGGGCAGGGCCGGTGCCACAGCTGCCTGGATCCCTGCACTCAGCTCTGTGTGGCTCAGTGCACCGTGACCCTACAGTGGTCCTGGTACCTGGGGTTTCTCTCAGGACCTAAGAGAAAGAAGCAGAGGCCAGGACTCACCGAGCCAGAGCCAGAGGCTGAGCATTCCCAGGAGAGAGGCTGGTGAGTGCACAAAGACCTGAGGCTTGCAGAACTCCCAGGAGAGGGAATCTGGCCCCGGGAGGGTTCAGGGACACAGAACCCCCAAACTCTAGGACTTCTTCTGGATGCCTCAATCACAGTGAGCTAAATCACTGGGGAGCCCATTTGGGGCTAAACAGTTGGTTTGAATCAAAAGCTTCCTTTGAACTGGTGCCCCGGGGAGACTTGGACTGGAGCCCAGGGTGAGAGGCTATTTGTACAGAAACCCTCCTGGCTGCCCAACTAGTCTTGAGGGTCAGGGGGGGAGAAGAAAGCAGATCGGTGCATGAAGAAGACACCTGCCCTTCTCCAGACCTCTGAAGCACCAGACTTAGTGGAATCAATTTTTGTTGGACCATAGGTTCCCTAGGGTTCCCTAGGCCCTCCTCCTTGTTGTGAAGATGTGAAAAGAAAGGTGAGCTGTTGGCACCTCGGGCGTCACCCCACTATGTCCAAGCCTTTGAGGGAGCTAAGTCTCACAGATCTAGGAGGATTTCACAGAGCACACACCTATGTCCTACTGATCTGAACTAAAAACATAGCTCTTTGCTTTCATCTGAAGTGGAATGGCACAGTTGTCTGTTTTGTTGGTGTGCCAAGCAGATTGTTCCCATTTCCTTCTGAGGGCTTTGAGTGATAGTGAGGGTTCGAGACTCCCCTAGATACCCAGGCCTTAAGTCTCAATAAAGGGATGGGCTAAAGACCAGGGGTAGCTGGGCAGTAAGGTGGAGGCACCCCTGGGCCTGATGGCTCCCTGGCCCAGATGTATGTCATTTGACACCCACCTCTCCCCCCAATTGATTACAGGGCCTTAGTGAGACACAGCAACACATGGTTTCCTGACCATGAGCATCACCCCTCCCTGCCCAAGTCACTTCTTAGAACCAAAGCAGCACGGGGCAAGGTGGGGAGGTGTGCTCCTTCATCTTACCCAGCATCAGTGTCCTATCTCCACACTGGGTACCATGGCAGGTGCCTCACAGGACTGAAAACCTAGTTCAGGCACATACATAAAAAGCTGGTTTTCCTGACGCATTAGTAACCCCAAAAAGCTGCTGAGCACTGGGGGAGGGGAGAGCTTAGGGAGGGGCAAAGAGGACCCCAGAGCCTCTTTGGCCAATGATAATATTTCCTTCCCTCGGTGTTGATGCAGGACAACCATGTGTCCTGGCCATGCAATTAAAACCTCTTAGGGTTCACTGTCTTATTCTTTCCAAATGCGTCTTCTGAAAGGAGACACACACATCCCTAACACGTATGCTCACTGTACCCTACCACCATGGTGCCTCTTAAGACTACGATCCCAGCATCTTACCTTTGTAGATAAAGATTGGCTTATCTGCCTCTAGTGCCACCTGTCCCAGAACCTGGCATACCAGTGACTGTGAGCAAACAAACTGAGGAACAACTCAGCATCTGCCAGCTGACGGGCAGGATTACCCATGGGCCCCACCCTCTCACGCTGAGGTCTGGAGAGCAGGAGGGGCCTGTCCGCACCAAACTGCCTGTGGTTTAGAAGCCTGGCTTCGGACTTTGTGGCTGCCCTTGGTTCGGTTCTTGCCACAGGCTGGAGTGGAAGCTTCGCATATAGATCAGAACCAATAGCCAGGGATAAGTGAGGCTCCCCCAGAACCAATGAGAATCAAGCTAGAAGTGATGCCAGGCAGCCTGGCTTCTAGAAGAAGTCTTTCACAGTGACACCTGGCACCTCTGTGGGGGAAGGGGGTGCTTCTGAGTGGCAGTATCTTCATCTTGCTTCTAGAGTCTGGAGGCCCTAGTACCCCTGTGGTGTAAGCCCCACACACACATAACCACACCCAGAAGCTCTGAAGACAGCTCCAGAGGAGTCATAACTGGCACCGCTGTTTACACCTTTATCCACAGGGCCTCCCTGGCCCAGACAGGAAGTAATCCTGCCCGTCACCTGGCCTCGATGAGTTGCTTGCCAATTTGTTTGCTCATAGTCACAGATGCACCAGGTTCCGTGTTTATCTGTAAACACAGATAAGCCGTGTGTTTATCTGTAAGTTTTCCTTCAGTGTGGCCAAAGTGTTCATTCAAACCTTTAATACATAAAGAGAGCGTTCCCTGCAGTCAGGTCTGAGCAGTCTGTCTTAGCTCTCCTCCCTCCTTCCTGCTGGTCACTCTTTCTGACACCTCCTTGTTCCCCATTAGAATCATTGAGTAACTGGGGTCAGCTGGCATCTCAGCAGTTTGAAACAGGATTCAAGCTGAGCACTGGAGCAAAGAGAACTTGAGAGTGCTTTGGGGCTCAGGAAGCTCGTGACTGGGTTATCAGCACAGACAAGGAACAGCCAGAGCCTGGAGGCACTGCCCTGTCCTAACAGACACCCATCCCCCTGCCTGGCCAGACACTGGGCAGCCCTGAGCTGTGGTCTGGCACATCCTCTGTCCTTCACGGTTGTAAGTACACGTTTACAATATCGAGAGCCACTGGTGAGGAGCAAGCAAGGCAGGAGTGACAGTACGCACTGGCCTACTGGAGGCTGCAGACCATGCCTGGCCAAGGGGCCAGCCTTTCAGCTACTTCAGCTCAGCACATCCTATGCTGGACTGAGCTGGGCCATCAACATGCCCTCGGAATGCCGCTGACTATTCGTCTGGGCATCTCAAAATACTGACATCCAACCAATTCCTCATCTGTATAATGACAAATACTCGTGAGGATTTCTTGATGAAGCTCGTTAGTTTGTACGTAAACCTCAAAAACTAACCATTTAAAAAGTAATAAATTTTAAAAAAATGTTAAAAACAAATTAAAAGGTTATTAGTCGGGTCAAACTCTGAGGACGAGAAAAGAGGTGGCTTCTCCTCTAACTTTTCCTTCACACTCAAGATTTGAGCGCCCACAGATTTTGATTTCTACTTCAGGGGGAGAGAGGGGGAGAGCCCTCAGCTGAGGGTCACGCTGCTCAATGGCTCCAAGAATAGGACTTGAGGGGCCCATAAGACACTTGCTCTAAAGCGGTGAGAATTCGGAATGAATGAGCCCCAGTCACCCATCAAATAAGAACGTCTTGTTCTGTTCTTTAGAAGCAAGACACCACGTGTTCTGAGGGGGCAGCCCGGAAAGTACACTGGCTCCTGTGACACTTTTTGCCCTCCCGAGGCACCCTCTGAATGCATTCCTCAAAATCACCACTGTGCTAGAGGTTGGGAATATTACGGGGTGAGTGGAACAATATGGAGAAATTATCTTTCACCAGTTCGAAGACACACAATGTTGGGGGCCATGCTGGTTGGCAGCCGTGGACTCCGGACTCACTTTAAAAGCATCTGCCTGGATGTTATTAACTTATTGATATTAACCTGTTTTACTTACTTTTCTCCTTGCTCTGGGGGGGAGAAAGGGAGCTGACAGAAGCCATCGAACAAAAGGATTTACTTTCGCCCAGTTTTAGGAAGCAGTCATAGTGGAGATTCACGATTAGAGACTCGGGCTGCGGCAGCAGGAGTGTGAGGCAGCCGCTCACAATGCCCCCTCAGCCAGGAAGCAGAGATAAGTGCTGGCACTCAGCTCAGTTTCTCCTTTTAATGACCCCAGCCCGTGGGATGGTGCTCCCCACATTCAGGGTGAGTCTCCCTTCATCCATTAAACCTCTCTGAAAATGTGCTCACAGACGTACATCGAGGTGTATCTCCCACATGATCCCGAATCCAGTCAGGTTGGACAATGAAGATTAGTCATCACAGCATTTCTTGTTATTAGTTTTGAAATTGTTCTTGAGACACGATCTCACTATATAACCCAGGTTAACCTCCAAGCAGAGATCCCCCTGCCTCAGGCTAATGAGTTCGGAGGTTAGGAGCCACAATTAACCTCTGTGTGGTCAGATTACAGTACTTCTCTGACCCGGAGCCAGTTCTTCTCAAACATTCGTCCTGACTGCTTCTAACTGGTGGCTGTAGAGGATGAATCTTGGAATTTGAAAGCAAGTTAGAGACTTCCAGGTTTGCAGGGATGCATGACAGTAGAGGATTTTTCCTCATGCACCTGTCTTCACTGAGAACATGACACAGCACCACCTCCCAATGTCTGTCCACACAGTGGGCTCTATTTCTTTGCTGGTCATTCCCTACTTTTGAAGTGGTCCTTAATCCTTCTTAGTGGTCAGTGAGGTTATGTTACTGTTAAGCTCCCTAGGGACAGTAACTCTGTTTGACCTTGGTACATAGGTCCTTTCTGTGCTCCTCGTGACAGCATCTGACTGGTCCCCTTCTCCATGTGATAGTGAGGGATCATCTCAAACGTTGCCTACTGTGTTTGCATCTTTCCTGGTAGCTATGACAAAGTGCTTGGCAAAGGCAACCTGAGGAAGGAAAGATTGCTCTTTGTCACACAAAAGACACCAGAAGCAAGTATGGTGGCAGGAGCGTGAGGTAGGTGGTCACATCAACTCCACAGTCGTGAAGCAGAGAGAGATGAATTCTGGTTCTTGGCTCTTTCTCTTCTATCCATTATCTTCAGCAAAGAACCCATGGGATAGTGTTGCTCACGTTCAGGGTGGGTCTTTCCTCCTCACCAGACGTCTTGTAGACACACCCAGAGGTGTATCATCCAGATTATTCTAAATCCAGTCACACTGACAGTAGAGATTAGCCACCATGCCTACCCATGGAACCTGTCTCCGAAGCACCCTTGTTCTTTGAGTCCAGGACTGTCAGCTCTGAAGGTCATGGGCAGTGTCCCTTAGGAGCTGAAGTAGGTTTTGACATGATTTTCTCTTTTATGAGCAAATGTAATGAGTCCATCTTACAGTAGAAGAGAGAGGGTGTCTGTATGTATACCCGAGGCAGGGGACAAGAACTAACATCTTACATAACTACATCGTTTAACTGTGCATAATTTATTAAGTGGCCCCAGCCCCCAGACAGATATTCGTAGGTTTAAAAAACGAATTAGCCTAATGCATATTTGTGGGTGTTTTTGCTGATCTACCTCTGTGACTTATTTGATGTCCCTCGGGGCTTCCTGGAGTTGATCGGCTGTGGCCCTGTGACTTTCTAGGTGTGGCCTGGATGAGACGCAGAGATGGGGAAAAAGCTGGATCTTTCCAAGCTCACAGATGAAGAGGCTGAACACGTGTGGGCAGTAGTTCAGCGGGACTTCGACCTCAGGAGACGAGAAGAAGAAAGACTCGAGTAAGTGTCTGGCTGAGCCATGGGATTCAGGCCCTCTGATGTCCCAAGTGACTGTCACCTCTGGTGTTGTAGGTGGGTATGTAGCCAGAAGAGAAGGGTAAACAAAGTGGAAGGGAAGCCGTGATCTGGCTTCCCTTTCAGGCTTGGGCTTCCTCGTTATAGAAATGAGGGTTTCTGTTCTCTGAGGAGCTCCTTTGGACTTGACTTCACTTCTGTGTCTCATGAGCCACGTGGTCCTGAAGCCCTCCCTTGAAGAGAGAAAGGGGGCTAACTTTGTTATTTGGTGAATGAGTTTTGGCTTTGAAGGGATTCAGGCAGAGGTTGGCTTCCGTCCTGTTCAGTGATGTGAGGAGTACCCCTCTTTCTGCACCTCACTCTCCCCAAAACCTGAGCCAAGATTTACCTCATTGCTTATATCTCCCTCTGCCTCATTTCTGCCTCTTCCCACAAGGAAAGGCAATTGGCCTGTCTGCTCCTGTTCTCTTCCTTCTGTCTCTGTGTTGGGTCATTGTATGAGGAGTGAGGCAGACCCTGAGGGAAGGCTGGACGGAAGCAAAGGAAGGCAACCAAGGGATGGAGGCAAAGGTAGACAACCGAGGGCAAGCCTGAAAAGCACGAGGGTGAAGACCACGTGAACTCTGAAGAGCGTGTGGAGGTCTTAAGATTGGGGGTATGGCTCATTGAACCCCAGAACTCAAAGCTGGGAGCAAAGAGTGTTTGAAGAAATTCCTGTCTTCAAATAGGGGCCAGACATTGCATTTGGTGATTTGTATTCTCTGTCCTCCTCTTCCTCCTTCTCCCTCCCTCCATCCCTTCCTCCTCTCCCTTTCCTACTCCTCCTGCTTCCCTCCTTCTTCTCTTACTTCTGATGGTGGTCCCACCTTGTAGCTCAAACCAGCCTCAAACTCAAGATCCTCCTGCCTCAGGCTCCCTAGTGTTGGAATTATAGGATACCCAGCTCAGTTGTCTTTTTAGTCTCCTTTAGTCTGTAAAGAAGACACACACACACACTACACCACACACACACACACACATACACACACACACACACACACACACACACATACCACACCACACAAACATATCACACTACACATAACACAAACACACAACACACCACACAGACACACACAGAGAGACACATACTGCTCTCCCTCTCTCTCTTTTCTTTGAAGCATGCTATAGGAGCTGGTTGTTTAATTTTATGGTTTCCCACAACCTGACATCTCCCGGCCAGATCATTCTAACCTTTGCAGTAAGGTTTCCTTGTCCCATGTTCCTGAACTGAAAGAGAATTCCAGAGGTGTGTCTCTTATCGTCCATGCATTCCATATCTGCATGAGTCACCTGGGTCTTTAAAAAGCTTCAGGTACAGAAAATATACTTACATGTTATTATATTTATACTACGCAAACACAGCATTGCCAAAGCAAACCTTGATGAGAACAGCCAGCTAAATCTCCACTTGTGAGCCCCTCCCTCCTGGGACACCCTCATCATGAACCTGAGTGGCCTGATACTATGTACAAAGGAGATCTCGGTGGACTTGAGAGCCTGCACTCTGTCTTGTCTTGTGCATGAGTATTTAAAGCCCTCTCAACATCTCTTCCTCTGTGTGTCAGGTCCAATGCTCAGTTGAGTCTGTAGTGGGAATCACTGGAGAGACCCAAAACCCACAAAGAGCAGTCGGCTCATGCATAACCAGCCTCAGTGACTCCTATCCTTGGGAAGGGAGTAACTGAAATACATTTACATAGTACATCCTGGTCAAAGGGCACAGCCCACTAACCAAATATTAGACCTGCTAGCCTTCCCAGAAAGGCAAATAGGTGTCAGTGTGCTGTTTTGATCTCTGCAAATACACAGGAATTCCTGAGTTCGTTTATGAAAGACCTGTCACTGTGACACACAGACTGCAAACGAGCACTTTTAAAAATCAGCAGAAGGGTCTGGAGAGGCGGCTGAGCAGTTAAGAGCACTCTTCCAGAGGAACAGGGTTTGATTCCCAGCGTTCACATGATGGCTTACAACCATCTGTAGCTCCAGGGACTCCAATACTCTCTTCTGGCCTCCGTGGGCACCAGGCATATGGACAGGGGCATAAACATGCACTGAGATAAAGAAGCAGCCATACACTTGAAATAAAATTAAAATTAAAAATCAGGAGAAAATTAAGAAAAGCAAAGTCACCCTTGGCAGGTCCAGCATTTCTGCAGACAATGAGGGCCAGGGCAGCAAAGAGCAATGGTTGACAGAGAAAATCATCTGTCTGCCAGGGCTGGAGCTTAGCACTGGTGTGAGAGGACAGTGGGATTCTGCTTTGCCTCTGTCTCCTGCATTCACACATCTCCTCCCCTACATTCTCCCCAGCGTTTGTCTTTTCACCTACCTGAACCATTTCTTTCCCAGAGTCTTCAGGAAAGCTGCTACGCCCCTTCCCTCATATCTCTCTGACAGGGGTTCCTTACCTCTCCTACCTTCAAGTCTCTGCCTCCACCCCTTTCTCTTTAGTTTCTGTTGCCTCCCACAGCAGGCTCTTGGGGTCACTATTCCTTTGAGTGACTCATTACCATCATCCGGTCTGGCCTTGGATTCTCTCTTCAGTCATGGAATTCAGCTGCCAGTGCATGGCAAAACCTTGATCGCCCCTGTAGCACAGCCTTTGTGTGCTGACTCTGGAAACACTTCCCCCAGCAGATTTTACCTCAGCAATGCTGGTCTCCTCTTGATCACTGCTAATTTATCAGTTCCAGCTGACCAGCATCAAGGGTCCCAGCAAAGCAAAGGTTTCACTTCACTAGTCCTGGTATCTTGTTAATAACAGTTCATTCTTCATCCCCAGCTAACCAGAGCCACGTAATCTTAATTCAAAAGATCAAACGCTCCCCCCCCCCACACACAAATAATCTTTAAACTTCCCTGTGAAGTTTCACAAGGCAGGCCACCATCTTCTGCATTTTCTTCAACATCCGTACTTCCAAGATCTGATGGAGCAGCTCACTAAGTTTCAAAGCACTTCCCCAGTCTTCCCCAGTCTTCCCCAGTCTTCCCCAGTCTTCCCCAGTCTTCCCCAGTCTTCCCCAGTCTTCCCCAGTCTTCCCCAGTCTTCCCCCAAGCATGGTCAGGTCTGTCACAGCAATGAAACACCCCATTCCTGGTAACAAGTTGTCTTAAGGTTTCTATTGCTTGATGAAACATCATGACAAATGTAACTTGGGGTGGGGGGGTTATTTGGCCTAGACTTCCACAGCAATGTTCATCATTGAAGAAAGTCAGGACAGGAACTCAAACAGGGCAGGAACCAGAAGGCAGGAACTGATGCATGTAGGGGTGTTGCTTCCTGGCTTTCTCCCCATAGTTTGATCAGCCTGCTTTCTTACAGAACCCAGGACCACTAGCCCAGAGATGGCACCACCCACATAGGCTGGGCCTTTCCTCATTAATCACTAAGTAAGGAAGTGCCCCACAGCTGGATTTAAGAAGGCATTTTCTCAATTGAGGTTCCCTCCTTTCAGATAACTCTAGCCATAAAAGGTGAGAGAAAACCTAGCCAGCACAAGTAGCTAGTTGCTCCTGTTCAGTGTTGTGTTCCAGTGTCTGAAATGGTGGGTGGAACCAAGTCTGTAGACACTGTGCCTCTTCTTATATGTCTCTCTGAGACACAATTGAGCCCATAGACTAGGGACAGGAAGAGATTAACAGCACAACCAAGAATGGAATAGAATAGAATAGAATAGAATAGAATAGAATAGAATAGAATAGAATAGAATAGAATAGGTTATAAAAATACATCACAAGAATTATAAAAATTAAACACCAAAAACCAAATCGGCCATCAGCAAGTGGGCTAATGAATTTGGTAGAGGGAGCTCTCAAAAGAACTGTAAACAAAGTAGATGCTTCAAAAGGATGAACAGCATCCTTGGGCATCAGAGAAATGCGAACAAAAACTGCTTTGAGACCCCATCTTGCCCCAGTTAGAATGGCTACCACTGAGCCAAAAGCTGACAGTGAGCTCTGGCAAGGATGTGGAGAAGAGGAACCTTGGTTCGCTGTTGGAATAAATATAAACTCATTGCAGCCACTGTGGAGGGCAATATGGAGGTTAGAAAAGAAAATAAAAAGAAAAGATCTCAACTAGCTATGCCAGGCCTGGACACACATGCAAAGGATTCTCAGTCAGCACACCACAGAAACACCTGCACATCCCTGTTTACTGCTCCAGTGTTGGAAATACCTAGAAAATGGAACCAACCCAGATGACCATCGACAGATGAATCAATAAAGAATATGGGGTATATGCACACAGTGGGATTTTATGCAGCCATGAAGAAAATTGAAATTATGTTGTTTTCAGAACAGTGGGCGCAACCAAAAATCTTGTTAAGTGAAATCAGTCAAACTAGAAAGACAAGGTTTACATTTGTATGTATCTATGTGTATTTACATTTGTGTGTATCTATGTGTGTTTACATTTGTATGTATCTATGTGTGTTTACATTTGTATGTATCTATGTGTGTTTATATTTGTGTGTTTATGGGTCACAAGACTGAAAAGGGATCATGAGAGGGGAGGAAGAGCTAGAACTTCGTTGTTATTGTTGTTTATTTATTTGGGGTTTGGGGGAGGGGTCGGTTTCTTGTTTTTGTCATTTGGGTTTTGTTTTGTGTTTTTGTTTGTTAGTTTGGTTTATTTTTTGTTTTTTCGAGACAGGGTTTCTCTATGTAGTTCTGACTGTCCTGGACCTTGGTCTGTAGACCAGGCTGGCCTCAAACTTAGAGCTCTGCCAGCCTCTGCCTCCCAAGTGCTGGGATTAAAGATGTGCGCCACTAAGTCTGCCTGGATGGAGGAAGCAATTGTATGGGAAGTGGGAAATAGAAAGGGTGATGATTCCATGAAAAGGAAAGAGTAAATCGGGACTAACTAGGAAAAAAAAAGATAGCAGCTTCAGGGGAGGAAGGGGAGACACAGTTGAGAACAGAATATCTTGACCGGAGTGAAGAAGCCATCAGAAGCCCGATACATTGTATTCTAATTCCAAACTGTATAAAAACAATGTAACATTTAAAATTATGACTGGTCTGTGTCTGTGTCTCTGTCTTTCTGTCCCTCTGTATGTGTGTCTGTCTCTGTGTATATGTCTCTCTCTGTCTCTGCCTGTCTGTCTGTCTCTCCTATGCATACTCTTCTTGTTCTTGCTGGCCATTGAAGTTGGCACTTCAAACCAGATGTCACCTTCCCTGGACCCAAAAGATATAATGTCCTTAGGAGACCCAGTGTCTTGTTATTTTTTCTCACTAAGGACAGACCACCGTTATCCCACCTAAAACTAAAACTATTATGTTTGGCAGATATTGGGTGAAACTCAGCAAAATGGGGTATATTCATTGGGATCTGGGAGACATTCTTCAGACTTCAGTCCTTTCAGCTGGTTCCACTTGACAGACTTGCCAGGAAGCTATGTTACTTCAAACCAGATAGTCTCGAAGAACAGGTTTCTCCTAAAACTTCCGGATACAGGGTGATTCCTGTCTGGAGCCTCTCCAAGCCAAGCACCTCCGTTAGGCTCGGCAGGAAGAGTCCTGGACCTCAGCTTAGTGCTTGCTGGAAGACACCCTAAACTACTTACTGAGGAAATGTCACCTGGCTTTCCCTCAGAATTCTGTTACCCACAACAGAGGGCACAGGGTTCAATTGTAAATGGCACAGAAATACTTAAGGGCAGTGCCATTTCTGTGAAAATCATAGGTTTTGTCTCTAGCCTACCAAAATTGTGTATGATTTACACACAACCTATTTGTCCTTTCCAGGAAGAGGGCAAGATGGTTCTCTGCCATGAATGAGCCTGTGGGCGCTTTCACTCAGCTTTGGCCACTGTCCTCTGCATACGAAATGCCCGTTCACACTGTGTGCACCCACACATCGGTTGTAGAAACATGCTATCTGATTTATTTCTTATGCCATTTTTCCCAAGGGGGCTGAAGGGCAAGATACAAAAGGAGAGCTCCAAGAGGGAGTTGCTGTCGGACACAGCCCATCTGAATGAGACCCACTGTGCACGCTGCCTGCAGCCCTATCGGCTCCTCGTGAACAGCAGACGGCAGTGTCTAGAATGCAGCCTCTTCGTGTGCAAAAGCTGCAGCCATGTCCACCCAGAAGAACAGGGCTGGCTCTGCGACCCCTGCCACTTGGCCAGGTGAGGAGCCTGGAGGCAGAGTGCCCCTAATGTTGTCTTAACCTGGTGTGTCCCTTTGGGGGGTTTGGCTGGGGAGGGGGGCAGAGAGACACTGCCTCAGGCTGCACCCATCTCCCCCGCAGAGTCTTGAAGATTGGCTCCCTGGAGTGGTACTACCAGCATGTGAGGGCTCGCTTCAAGCGTTTCGGGAGTGCCAAAGTGATCCGGTCTCTCTGCGGGCGGCTGCAGGGTGGAGGTAAAGGGAGGACCCGGCCTAGGGATGTTCCAGGCACACTTTAATGTTATAGAACCCTCGAACTCGTAGGTTGGTGCCTGTGGGAGGTGCAGTTCTCTGGTGCCCTTTGTGGAGTTCCAGCCCCCTGGGGTTACTGTAAACAACCCCCAATATCTGAAGTCATTGATGTGTGTGTGTGTGTGTGTGTGTTTCTAAAATTTTACACCATGTTGAGGACCAGGGAGCTGTCTGTCACTTAGAAGTTTACAGAGTTTCAGAAGTGTGGCCATCTTGAGAACTGTAAGAATTTAAGGCTCCCTGACTGCAGTAACCTGCCAATTTCAAAACTACTGCCATTAATACCAGGAGGTGGCGCTGTGGGACAAACAAACAAACAAAAACCCGTAGGAACTTCCTTGCCAGGATTTTCAGCAACCTAGCAGAGGCCCAGTGACCCAAAGGCTTCGCTCTCCCTGCTGGCTTCAGTACAAGGAAGGAGAGAGCACGTGCTTCTTTCTTTTTAAGATTTTTAAAAATTAACCATGTTAGGGTGAGACTCAGATGAGTGCAGGTTTATGGATGTTAAAGAACATTAGGCAGCCTGGAGCTAGAGTTGCAGGTACTTGTGAATTAGCCACGACCCAGTGTGGGGGCTGGGAACTCTTAGACCCTCTGCATGAGCAGCGCGTGCTTTTATCAGCTGACCCATCATATCATGGTGGCCTCCTAGAGAGGACATTCTTAAAAGACAAAGGAAAAACCAACTTAAATAGCAAAGTGACCGTTCTGAGAGCTGACCCAGCCTGGGCACAGTGTCACTGCAGACCTTTAGAATGAGACTTGTTTCTGGGGCCTTCCACCCATGGGATCTTTGTAGGGAGCAGCCTTAGTGTGAGAAAAAAAGTGATTCTCACCTGTTGCTAGGTACCCAGCCGCCTCCTCCTTACCAAGGCCCTATATTTGCATGCAGAATTTCCTGGCAGACTGGCAGGATCCACTTTTCTGTCAACAGAGGGGCCTCTGCTGCCTTCCATCTTTGTTTGTTTGTTTGTTGTTTGTTTTCTTTCCTCCCAATCAAGTGAAGTGAGAACACTGTTCTGAGGCAGGAACATGGAAAGCCACTTGTGTAACATGATTGACCAGACAGGTGACTAGGGAGGCTGGGACCAATATCCTCAGTGTAGAGAGAAGTCAGACTACATATCTGAAAGTATCCCGAGGGCTGAAGAGATGGTGGGAGTGGCTTAGTTTTTGATGTCAACCCAGGAAGTCAGCTGATGCCTCCAAACCCCAAATGCTTGCTTCTGCTGACACAGACCCCTTCTGTTCCACCACCAGCAGCAGTGCTCCTCTGCCCTGTGCTCTCTGCAGGCACCAGTGGCAGTGAGATGGAGAGAGTCGATCTGAGCGCCTCCCAGGCTCATGACCCCACAGCCCAGCTGGGAAGCAGGTCCCCCGTCCCTCCAGCAGGTGGTTGGTCATAGGCAGAAGAGCATCAGGCACGATGACAGATGAAAATGTTCGTAAAGTGATCAAAAGCCACTGTAGCCTAGGACACAGTCTGAGACATGGTAGCCATCTAAGCCCTGGCTCACCTTAGAACAGTACGCTGCTGTGAAAGGGATGAAGATGTTAGGCAGGGTTTCTGAATCGGTGGGCCAGTGGAAGACAGAAGAACTGGAAAGAAAAAGAAGCAGGTATTCAGTGGTGAACAGGCTGTCTGGTTGGGTGGGTAGACGGATATATAAATAAAAGAAAGGAGAAAGGGAGGAAGGGGAAGAGAGAGAATATCTTAGTTGATTTTCTATTTTTGTGAAGAGATACCATCTTAGAAGACTTTATTTGGGGTTTTCTATTTCAGAGGGTTAGTCTGTGACCATCATGGTGGAGATCAAAGTTCTTGACACACCTCCTCCATTAAGCCACACCTAATCCTTCCCAAACAGTTCTACCAACTGGCAACTGGGTATTCAAATGTATAAGGTTATGGGGCCACTCCCATTTAAATCTTCACAGATGATGGTCGATGGATGAGTAGTAAGATTAATTCAGAGATAGTTAAGTGGTCTCCCATTTTGGCCCTCTGTGAGTGGAGCCATACGCCTGTAAATTGCAGGTGGATCTGAGCCAAGCTTGGAAGAAGGAAATGGAGACAGTGAGCAGACGGATGAGGATGGAGACCTGGACACAGAGTCCAGAGACCAGCCCCTCAACAGCAAAGTAAGTCTTGCCCAGGCACTGTCTGTCTCCATAAATTCCATAGGTCCCCTGCCCACCTTCATGCCTCCCAGTTCCCTCACACCTCTTCCAGACAAGCCATGCCTCAGGCATCTGCATTTCTCCCTTGCTCCCATCCATACCCACCTGAGAACTTCTGTGTCCTCAGAGGCTTCTCATCCCTGAGCATGGGGCTCCCTCCTTCCTAAGCTCCTCCCTCTTGAGCTTATCCCTCCTCCCTAAGCCCCTCCTTCCTAAGCTCCTCCCTCTTGAGCTTATCCCTCCTCCCTAAGCCCCTCTCCTAAGCTCCTCCCTCTTGAGCTTATCCCTCCTCCCTAAGCCCCTCTCCTAAGCTCCTCCCTCTTGAGCTTATCCCTCCTCCCTAAGCCCCTCTCCTAAGCTCCTCCCTCTTGAGCTTATCCCTCCTCCCTAAGCCCCTCCTTCCTAAGCTCCTCTCTCTTGAGCTTATCCCTCCTCCCTAAGCCCCTCCTTCCTGAGTCCCTGGCTCCTTAGCATGGGAGCCCAGTGTTCACTTCAGAACTTAAAAAAAAAAAAAAATGTGCAGATGGACAAAACCCACTTCGAGGCCTGTCTTGACTGACTGGCATTCTGGGACACCCAGGTGCTGTGACAGAGTGTACAGGAGGGCAGACCTGTGTCCAGATGGCTCAAGGGACATGTATGAAAGCCACCTTTGCAGATTATAATTCTTGTCTTTATAAGTGGCTGTTTTTCTTCTCGTTTAGCTTCAATTATTTTGGGTGGTGGAGACAGGCCAGGCCATGCTTTGGTTTGGGGACAGGATGAGAGAGAGAAGGACTGAAGAGAGAAAGGACAGTCAGAGAGAGAGAAGTAGGCTGAAGAGTGTGAGTTGGGCCTTGAACCCTTTGAAGGTAACAGGGCTCTAGAATCAGATCTGAGAAATGCTCCTGGCACACAGTCACCTTTTGCCCGGGGTTCAATTCCCACCATTTGCTGAGCTCACAGCATGCAACTCAGCTAATGTCTAGAACCTTCTACAATAAAACATACATTTAAAGGATCCGAGTAATTGTACTGAGAGATGGGGTTTATAAAGTAATAATCATACACCTAAAGAAAATGGAGTTGTCACCTACCTCCACCCCACAGTCAGTGAGCTACATGTACCTGAAGTCCCAGGATACCTTCTGTGTGGGGTACATCTGTGTGGAGTACCTCTGTGTAGGGTACTTTTGTGTGGGGTATTCTCAGCCCTGCCACAGCTCCCTCCTTAGACAGCACTTGGCAGGCCAAGAACCCTGTCACTTCCGATAAGGTAGACACCATTGGTTCCTGGGCCATACAGTCATCTCAGAACTCCTTTGTGTCAGTTTCTAGCTAGAGGTGGGTATCCCCAGGGATAGCTGCCTGCTGTCTGAAAGCTGAGTATGGGGCTGAGGTCTGACCAGTCTTGCTTACCTTACACCCAAGAAGAAAAAGCGCCTGCTCTCCTTCCGAGATGTGGACTTTGAGGAAGACTTGGATCACCCCATACAGCCTTGCAGCCACACCCTGGGCCTGTCCTCAGTCCCTGAGTCTACACACAGCCTGCAGGTCAGTGCACTCTGGTGTCTGCCCATCCCCCTCACCTCTCTTAGAAACCTGAGTTGAGGGGTCAGTGCTTGGACCTCAGTTGGAGTTGCATTTGTGGGTGCAGTGTCATATAGCCAGGTGGTCACATCAGACTCTCAAGGCAAGAGGACTATTGGGGACAGGCCATGGGAGTATAGGATTCAGAAACTTCATATCTTCCCAAGACCAGAATCTCGGGGTTCTGAGCAAAACACTTGGAGAGGTTGGGACAGATAGGAATATAAGGCCAGGCAGGTGAGTTCAGAGCCTGGAATGTGGTCGCCGATGCTCAGCCTGAAAACAAGGACTTGGGAGGGTGGAACGGACAGCGGTATCCACCAAGGAGCCAGTTAGGACCAGCACTGAGCTATGCCCGTGCCTTACCTGGGGCTCAGATACTTCATTGTTCCAACTAGGCAGGTCTCGTAAGTGAAAATGCCCCTCTTATTGCATGCTAGTTGCTAACCACATGACCTTGGTCCTTGGAAATCCTCTGAAACCGTATCCCCTCATTTCTGCCTTTCGGGGATGATTTTGAGATGAGAGGCCATGCCCAGCATGAATGAGATACTCTGATAGGCAATGAAAACAGTTATGACTGCTAGGCCACGGCGGGTTGATTTGTTTGAACCGCCAGTAGCTCTTGGGCTCAAACATTGCTGGACTGAGTTGGGCCAGAGAAATCAGCCCCTAAGGAGACTTTGGACCATAGGACCTGCCCCTCCAACTCTCCCCCTCCCCGAGAAGCCATGTCACTCCATCGGCCAAGATCAGACTTGGCCTCTGGGAACCCCGAATACCAAGATCCCTTGAGGAGGGTGGCGCCATGCAGACCCTCTCAACCCAAGGACAGGCTGCTCAGAAAACCTTACCTCCACCCTTTGATCTCTGACCATCGAGGGTTGCTAAAGTAGACACAGTTTCCATGTCCTTTCTCCCAAGAAGCAAAAATCTTTACAGGAATGCTTTCGAGGCTTCATCCTGAGTGAGCCTGGGTCCCTGGCTGTTCAGAAATGCTTCTGTCTCCTGTATGCCTGGGCACAGTGTCCCAGGGAACCCCAATGTCAGAGACATGAAGCAGACGGGTGTTAAATGCTCTTGGCAGTGTTTGAAAATAGAGATGAATAGCCTGGTATCAGAACAGATGGCTGTCTGGTGTTCAGCTAGCGGAGCAGCCAAAACTAACAGCTTATGTCCTCAGTCCCTCTCAGGTGAGCCCTACTCTGAGGATACCACCTCTCTGGAGCCTGAGGGCCTGGAGGAGACTGGTGCAGGGGCTTCGGGGTGTCACCCTGGTCCTGAAAAGCAGCCATATAGCCCATTGCCCTCTGGAGACGATGCTCACGCTGAGTGGCACTCACCTGCTGCATCCTGCAAGAGTGCCTTTGGGAGCACAGCTATGCCTGGTAGGTACTCCAACCAACCTCTTGCAGAGATACAGGGAGGGGTGTTGATGAGGGGAGGCGGCCCTAAGAAGCGACCCCTTTCCCTAGATTACTTAGATTAATTCTTTGAATGTAATTGTCCTTCAGCAAACCCCATAGACCCTGTCCTCCCTGGGCTCAGTGCTTCTCTACGATGCCCAGAACTATCAAGAGAGGGTCTAAGATATCTCCAGCTCACTGCCACTGATACAGGGTACAGAGCTGTCAGTTTCCCTCAAAATGTCTACAGTACCATCAAGTCCAAAGTTCCTCTGGAAGATCAGTAAAGCAGGTCCCATCTGGGGCCCATTGCTACTCATCAGGAGTCAAGGAGCAAGAGAAGGAAACTGATTCTGTTAGATTTTATCAGAAATTTCAGCTTCCAAGTGAAATCACTAAGCCTGTGCCCAAGGGGGCTGATGTGCTAGGTTCAGCAGCTAAATTAGGCACAGATTAGAGGACATGAGGCCACACATGGGTAGCTGCTTCAGGGAGACCTGTCTGCTTTTTATAGGTCTTTAGAGACTGTAACTTCATGTTCCTTGCGGTGATTAGGGTCTTGGGGACTTTGAATAGAAGTGGGGTTCCACTTGTTCCCAAAATTATGAGTGAATAAGTGATACGACTTTATATTCTCTCCCACGATGCCATGACCCTGGAGCATGTGTAAGAGGCAAACCAGGCACTAGAGACCCAGCAATGCTAAGCAAAGGCCCTTACACTTGGGAAGTTTCAAGATTGGAACCTAGGCTTCAGCAGCCAGCGATTCCCACGCAGGACTTTCTACACAACGTCTCCTAGACGAGGAGTGGCGGAGGGGTTGTTATAGCAGTGGAGGTAAAGTAAGGAGTGTCAGAGTCAAAGTGTGGCCAGCTCTTCTCTTGATGGAGCAGGGATGTGATGCTGGGCATGCCACCAGGCTATATGGCTTCTCTGTTCCTCATCATCCTTGCTAGGACAAGCAGCCATTTCTAGCTCACCCCAACACTGTGGGGACTAAATGAGGTGGCAGCATCTGTTGACAAATGTGATGAACTTAGCATCTTAAAGCAACATCCAGCTCATAGGGAGTCAGAGTGTGGGCTGGGTTTGGCAGAGGGTCTCCCAGGCTGTGAGTGAAAGGGGTGCTATGTTACTCAGGCAGTTTCTGGGCAGGCTTCATAATGCAGGGTGGTACCTGCTGAGCATCAGACACAGGGCATGGTGTGTGCCCTGATCTTTCTGGCGGGAGGTGTCACCACATATGTCCTTCTTGGTCTCTCTGTTATTGTGTGAGGTACCCTTTGGGCCAAGCAGAGGTGGTGGGCAATTATTGGTGAGCACACAATCTGATGGTATCACCTCCTTCTAGGGCTCAGAATAATCATCCAAGCCACTCTGCAGGGGACTGTCACCCACAAAACTCTGTGAATGAGAAAAAACCCTCAGTGGCCACATGGGTGTGGCCCCATGCCAGGGCCCCACAGCTAGGGATAATTTTGCTTCCCTGGAGCAAACATATTCCTGGGCTCTTGGCTTTTTACTCCAATTCAAACCCCATCTTTCTCCAAAGGGATAAATGGTGCCAAGGGTAAACATCTGCCCTCACAGTACCTGGCTGATGTGGACACCTCTGATGAAGACAGTATCCAGGGTCCCAGGGCAGCCTCCCAGCATGCCAAGCGGAGGGCACGGGCCACGCCTGAGACTCAGGTAAAGAGGTTTGGGAGAATTCTAACTTTGTGCTTCTCTGAATGCCCCTCCCCCTTCACCAAGTCAGTTTAGAGAAATTAAAGCTTTTAGCACTTTTAGACATAAAATTGCCCATAGCATAGGGAATATGTCAATATAAATGCTTTATTGGGGTGAATTTGCATAACATGAAGTTGACTACTTCAGTATGACAGTTCCTCAAAATGTTAAGATGTGGGGAGGAAGAAGAAAAGAACCACGTTCATGGCTAATTAGACGGCTTGAGAGACAGTCGAAGGAACTCGAGCTCAAAGCTGGCTCCACATCCAGAATATGTCTCCAAGCCAAAGGTTAAAATACAGTAAGCGCCTGGTTCTCCTGTATATACACAGAATTATAATTAATTTTGATATTCTGCTCACCAAGATTGAAAGCAGAGCTTCCAGGAGACAACCATACAATCTATATTGTTTTAGCCTGAGAAGATTCTCATGTGCTTGTCTTGAAGACAAGAGATAGCATTCCAGAATTTTTAATTAGTTAACTAATAAATTAATTAGAAAAGAAAGAGAGATTTCCATGTTCAAACAAGGTTTGGGCCACACTCAGCTGGTTCCGGCCTGAAGGGGATGGTGACATTCGTATTGGAAAAGAATGGGTCCAGAGTTCGGAGCCTGGACAGGACTTAATTAACCTGCTGTGATGGTTTACATACACATGGAATGGATAGAGTTCTGTAGTGAGAGGCTGGGGGAAAACCCCACCCCAGGCCTCAAGCATGTTGGGTAAGCTTTTGAAAATTGAGTCACACACAGCCCCATCCCTTGGATTTATGAAACAGGCTCTCCCTGTGTAGCTCAGTCTGGTCTGAAGCTTACTATCCTCCTGCCTCAGCCTCTCATGTCAGGGGATACAGCGTCCCTGCAGTACCCAGGCCTTTTATTTTCCACAGAGAAAACGAGGTTACTTGTCTTCCTCCTGTGCCTGCCTCCATCTTGGCAAATGTGGAGGACTCCAGCTTTCCTTGAAACTGTGGTCCCTCGGGAGACCCTTTGTGCCGTGAACTTGTTTGCAAAGTAAACGAGGCTCCAGGTTTCAGACACCAGTCAGAAGCTGGAGTTGACTGTGTTTCTTGTGGGTCTCACTAGCCTGATGGTCCCTCACTTCTCCACAGAGCCTAGCTGCAGGCAGGGCCTCATCAGAAAGCCACGGCAAACCCTAAGCCGACAGCTCAGTCTAATATTTTGCTGGTCCCTCCCAGCCTCCACCTATCTCTTCGATGCCAGCTTCCCAGCCTCCTTAGTGGCTTCCCTTCCTGTTCACTCCATGTGGGGTTCACAATGACAGTATTGGCTTTTCCTCTCTCTGAGCCCCCACCTCTACCTCATGGGCGAGTAGACAAAGCGACATGCTACTGAGAATATTGATCAGTGCCACCACAACCACCAGCAAATGGGCCGGGCCTATGAACCTTGAGTCACAGCTGTCCACAGAGGGCAAGCATAGGCAGAGGGCTCAAAGACACCTGTGTTGACATTTCCAGTGAGTCCCAAGTTCTCAGTGCTGTGGTAATTACCCACCAACAATGGCAGCTTCCCACCCCTGTAAGTGTCATTTCCCTCTCATAAGGCCAGGCGAGCAGTAAATGAGATAATGTAAGACAGAGAGGCCGCTTGCAAGGAGGAGGCCTAGCAAAGAGGAATCGATTTTCCTGGCTCTGTCTGGGAGCTAATAGACTGGCTGACTCAAGAGTCCGGTGACTCAAAGAATCAGAAAGTTGTGCTTTGGGTCACAAGTGACCCAGGGCTCTTGCTACCTAATGACTTTGGTCACCGTGCCCTGCTTAATGCACATCTTCCTGTGCATTAGGTGACCAGGAGCCTCCCCGTGACAGGCACGATCAGTGCATTCAGCTGGCTGCCTCACCTGGCTGGGTTTCTCCCCTCTCCTGCACGGTCCTCTCACCCCCACTGACCTCTTCTCTTGCTTCCAGTACCTTTGGTGTCGGAAAGAGGTTGTTTCAGAGTTAATCTCCAGGGTTGTGTCATAGGTAATGGCCTTAGCTGGACATGGGGCTTCAGAGGAGGAGGACACCTGTGCTGGTGGGGGTTACGGAGAGACCCTCCCCTGTAACCGTAACACCATTTCTCTCCCTCTGCTGCAGATCTCGGAGTTGAACAAGCGAATGTCAGCCGTGGAGCACCTGCTGGTCCACCTGGAGAATGTGGTCCTGCCACCCTCAACCCAGGTAATCCCCCGGGCTAAGCAAGATCAGCCCACAGCCTTCCGTTAAGAGAGGCTGAAGTCCCAACTATGGCTTCAGAGACGTCGCCGCTGGTCACTGCACAATGCTCCAAGGATGGGTGGATAGAGTCTCCTGCATAGCCCATCCACATAAAGCCATCCACGGCCAATAACAAGGTGATACAGTCTGGTTGGTCGTTTATGGGTAAATGTCCCATACACTGCTGTGAGATGAATCCTCAGCCAGATGTAGACATCATGGGTGCTGAAACTGGACCAGCATCCCCAGCCTGCACTAATTCACTGAAGAAATTCCTGACTCTAACGCCTCTCCCCCATCCCTAAGTCAAGCGCAGCCTGGGACAAATGAGCAGCAGCCAGCCCCTAGTGGTCACATAATTCTTGGTAGTTCCTTTCTGGCCCTGCATAATGCCACTTCCAGGTTCTGTGGCCTAAGTCCATCATGTTGGAGAGTGACTTCAGACATCTGAGAAATGGCAACTGTCTGGTGCCCAAAACCCACCTAAGATATGTATGTGGCCTCTCTTGGACTTTTTTTTTAACCAACCAAAGCAAATAGCTATTCTGTGTCCTTCAAAAATCTCATCTAAGGCAGAGATGGGCCCCCGTGTAGGCTGCTTCCCTTGATATGAACTGAAGAAGACTGGCCATAAACCGTTCATAGTACCACTGAGTCGCCACATGCTGCTGCCTTCTCTCTTCTCCATCAGCAACGTTCTGTGACTTGCTGCTGGTCTGTGAGGGGTTAGTCCCTGTTGCAAATATGACATGAGGATATGGTGTGACACCTCAACCTTGTCCCCAGGCTCACAATAACTGGAAAATAGTAGGGTCCTTGTTGCTATGTGAGTCTAAGACAGACACCAAAGCCCCATGAGAACACAGAATTTCTAGGGAGATAGTGCTTCTGTGGCACACCTCAGTCTCACAAAAGGAGAATTCAGAGAACCGGAGACCCTTGTCCTCAGCTCCCTGAGCCCAGCCAAATGCGCAGGGACATGAACATAGGCCTGAAGCTTGGACACAAATGGAAGGGGGTTGTGGGCTCAGTGGGGGATAGGGGTGGTGGAAGAAGGATGTGCCCTCTGCTTCTGAGCACTTCTCCCAAAGAAAGCTCAATGTCTTGTTCAAACCGTGTGGTCTGGTGGGTCACCCATAAAAAGAAAGATGCTCGGCCCAGTCCTGCAACTTGGCTCAAGCTGGAGAAATTGGACTGAGTGAAAGCAGCTGCCCACAGAGCGCAGACCAATCTGTGACTACTCACATAAGGAGCCCAGGAAGGGCAGATTTACTGAGACAGAAAGGAGAGGAATCGATGTGGAAGACTGGAGGGAGGATGGAGGACGAGTGTTCCATGGGGATAGAGTCTCAGTATAGCAAGAAGGGGAAGTTCCATGGGAGAGGGCAGCGCTACATGCATAAGAAACAGAGCTGTATATCTTAAAGTGGTGAAGATGATACATTCTATATGCACATTTTACCCCAGTGAACACTTTGGAGAATGGAGAAGCAGGACAAAGGGTGGGTCTTAAATGGGCACCAGTGCTGGGAACCTCTCAGGCTGGCTCACCTCCCAAAGCTGCCTCTAAACCCTGCCTGGCCCTGTCAGGAACCAGCTGTGGAGACACACCCCAGTGCTGACACTGAGGAGGAGACACTCAGGAGGAGGCTGGAGGAGCTGACCAGCAACATCAGTGGTTCTGGCACCTCATCAGAAGATGAGACCAAGCCAGACGGCACCTTCCTTGGAGTGTCCCCAAAGGTGAGACCTCCCTTATGGTCCCAGACAAAGCACAAGGCGAGGAGGTCAATCCAAAGGAAGCCATCTGTCCTTGCAGAGAGGGCAGATAATTAGCTGCAGGCTTTGGGGATGGGGCTTGGTATGGCCACACAGGTAAAGAGGTTGGAGACCACAGGAATTCAACAGTGCGGCGGTCTGTAACCTACTTCATAGATGACTTCTCTTCTTGTCCCTAGGTGCACACAGACACAGGGCACATGGAGACACAGGAAAGGAGCCCTCAGAGCCCTGGGAACCCCGCCCGGCCTACAAAAAGCACAGATGAGGAGCTATCTGAGATGGAAGATAGAGTAGCCATGGCAGCCTCTGAAGTTCAGCAAGCTGAGAGTGAGGTAGCCCACCCCACCCCTGTGGAATTCCCCCAGTGACAATGTTCTGATGACGGGACCCAGTCAGAGGCCTGACAACCCTTCAGCCCACCCACAGGCCCACAGAGATCTCCCTGGCAGCCAGGAGGGGAGCAAAGTACAAGTTCGGTCATTCTTCTCAGCCCTCCATTTCTCTGCTCAAAACCTGGGGAGTGCCAGCAAGCTTTGTGGCCACGAGATTGTCACTATCCCTACCACATGAGCAGAGCCTGGGCACTGGCTGAGAGTTAAGACGGCAGGCCTCACGACTGGACTTGGCTGGGGGTCCTCAGGATCCTGAGCAGTGACTACAAGAATTGATGGAGAGTCTTCTCCAGAGACAACTGTAGTATCTTCCCCTAGAGTCCTGCAAAGAAAAGATGTCTGAACCTAGGCTATGGAGGCAGTATCCCTGCCTTCATTAAGCAAATGGTTGCCAGCACCCAAGAGCAGGAGGTGTGAGCCAGCCATCACTCACGCCAAGGAGTGAGGCGGGCCCGGGCCTTTTCTTCAAGGGGTCCCTTCTAACATGTGGCTGGCATGGGCAGTCACACAGGAAACAGCTGTGAAGACAAAGAGCCTGACTCCGGAGTTTGAACCCTTTGTGGGAGGAGACATACAATAACAACAAAACATGTGTCTCTTCCCAGAGCAAAACATGAAAAGAAACAAAGTTGCTCAGTCGCGAACTGGAGAGAAGGACAATATGGTGATTTATCCCACAGAGGGGCCCAGAGAAAGCTACTTAGAAACGGTGGTGGGAGGGACACTGAAGAGAAACCAACATTGAAGCTCTGTGGCAGTGTTTCTAAGCCTTGCTAATGCTGTGACCCTTTAATACAGTTCTTGATGTTGTGGTGACCCCCAGCCATAAACTGTTTTCCTTGCTACTTCATAGCTGTAATTTTGCCACTGTTAGGAACTTTAATGTAAATCTCTGTGGTTTCCTATGATCTTAGATTCTCAACCTGTGGGTTCCAACCCCAAAGGGTTGCTTTAGGGGATAAGAGTCCAAGAAGAGAGAACCGATCTAAAAAAGGCACTGGGGTGGTGTCAAGCTTAGTAAGTTTATGGATTGGCCATGAAACCCCAAAATGAAAACAGAGTGATGAGGAAGAAAAGGAAGATTTCAGAAGAAAATGGATGGAGAGCCCTGAGGAGCATAGAAATGAAGTAAGGGGAGTGACTGGTGACGTCACTCAAGTAGTGCATAAAGCCTGTGCTTAGCACGAGCAAGGCCTCAAGTTCAGCCCTAGTTTCATGATAAAATGAAATGGAGGCGGTAGTTACCTTGGTTTCCACATCTAGATGCTTCCTCTGGCTTCGGTGGGAAGAGTGGCCGAGGAGGCTCTGGTAATGGCAGGAAAAAGTGTCCAGGCCAGGATCAATCCGAGCTGACCCCCCCCCCCAGCCCCCAGCATACACTTCATCCTGCATGTGGGAACCAGCTGTCCAGCTGTGCTTCCAGGAAGTGCCCAGCACCCTGAAACATCCAGAGAGACTCTGACAACCAGGAAGGGAGGCAGAAGGAACCCAAGAGCCAGGTTGTGGTTGGGGTTCTGAGCTGCTGATCTTTTTGATCTAAGATGGGACGCTGGATGAAATCTGTCTATCTGCCTGCCTTCCATCATCTGTCATCTCTTTGCTAGGTCTCAGACATCGAGTCCAGAATTGCAGCTCTGAGGGCAGCAGGACTCACAGTGAAGCCCTCAGGAAAGCCTCGGAAAAAGTCAGGCATCCCGGTGAGTCGAGCACCACGTTTGTGAGCCCCGAGGACCTTCTCAGTAGCCCAAAATTCCCCCCCAAGAGTTTCCAGGAACCCAGAGAGGAAAAGTCCTGATTTTCTTGATGCTGCTAATCATGTTTGCCACACTTGGTTGGTGAGCTGCACCCCTGCAGGAACTTTTTAATCATTTATTACTTTGAAACAATAATTAATAAATAGCAATTAATAATAAACTCCTTATAGGCTGGGAAGATAGGACATCTATAAAGTGCCTGACACACGGGCATAATGGCTTGAATTCAATCCCCCGAATATGTAAAAACAGTAAGAAAAAAAAAGCCAGGCATGGTATTGCTGGTGCATTCTATAACCCCAGTGCTGGGCAAACAGAGACAGAAAGAACTCTGGGGCTCCTTAGCCAGCCCCCTCATCTACCTGGAGAGAGTTACAGCATAGTAAGAGACCCTACATCAATCAATATGTTAATTAATTAAGTAATCAAATGGTGAATCACATCTGAGGAGTGGCACCCAAGGTTGTTCTTTGGCCTATACACACAGTGCACATGTGCCCATTCATACACAAGGTCCCTATGTGGAACCGCAGCCCTAGTAGGCAAGCCTCACCAGTGATGGAGGATTTGCCGCACTGACATTTTGAGATGGGCATGGTCCCAATAACTGAAGGACAGGCTTGTGCCACTGGAGCTGTCCTTACAGTGGTGACCAGAACACAGCATCTGCCCCCAAGTCCAGTCAGAGGTTTCTGAAAGCAATGCTGGGGGCATTGGGGTAGAAGAGTGAAGAATGAACTTCAAGGTCCGTAGGAGGTTAGATCCTTACTGCCCGGTCAATGTGGGGTTTCAGATTTAAAAAAAAAAAAAAAAAAAAAAAAAACAGACAAAAACCTGACTTCCTTAAATCCATACTATGGGAAGAAACTGCTTGTTGGTACCTGAAATGAACAGCCACTGAAAAGTGTGTTTTAATTTGCTGAGTCCACAGCTTTGTCTAGAACCCCAGGTTGTGGTTGGGGGGGTGCATACTCTGTTCCAGCTTCTTCAGGGACCACTGTCCTGTGTCCTCCCAGCCCTGCTTGACCCCCACTCTGGGTGTCATGGCTCAACAAGATGGTAATAACACACATTTCTTCCTTCGTCTCCAGATCTTTCTTCCCCGGGTGACTGAGAAACTTGACAGGGACTCAAAGTCTCCACCTCTGGACCCTGAGAACCAAGCCAAGGTGCCCAAGGTACATTCCACCATCGCCTTCCAAGACAACTGTCACAGAAGAGCAGGTGCTGGGGGAGGGGGTGGGGAGTGACCAGACAGCTCAGCAATGCCTGAAGGGTCCACAGATGGGCGGGGCGGGGCAGCTCCCGATGGGGAAATCCCAGATATCCCAGCAAGGAGCAGAGATGGAGACCAGTGAATGGAACTTCTGTCGAGCACACTCAGGCTCCTTGGTTCAGTTTTTAACGCAGCTCTGAGGACAGAAAAGTGACACCCTACTTATCCTACCCAGGGGTAACCCTTCCACACATATCAGAGAGCCACATGGTGTTCCCAGATATTGTCCCAGCCAGCTTAGGCAGAACAGCCTGGCACCTGTCCTCTGAGAGGCACAGATGCTGGTCGTTGGGGGTGAAAACACAGAGGAGCCGAGTGGCGTCTGAGAACAGCATTGGGAAAATGGCCAAGGATGAGATCAGCATACAGAAGACGGGGTGTGAGTGAAAGAGGCCTCAGGAGAGAGGTCCGTGTGTCTCAGGGATGTTAGGAACAGGACTGGAGTGCTGTTTCCAGGCCTACTTCATTCAGGCCCTGAACACCCTGGCCCAGGTACCCACCAAGCCATAGGGCAAGTCCAGCCACATGTCAGCTTATTGGTTCCACGGGTTGTTTTCTGTCCATGCTTCACCTGAGTTACAGACCAGTTAGGTGGGCAGTGACACCGTGTAATGGTGACACACAAACTGAGGCTCAGGGGGGTAGATGTCTGGCAAAGGTCAAATGTGTGAAAATAACAGCAGGTTCCTGAGTGAACCCTGGGTCCTGATATCCATAGGATTCCCCTGAGTCCCCCAAATGTTCCACCTCCAGGCTCCAAGCTCTACCTACAGGAAGTGCCCCCAAACACTGGGGAATACTTCTGTGGCAATTTGGGCCATTCAGTCCCCTACTCTTGAGAAGGGCAAACGGAATGAATTTCTTCTTCTGTTGTCACTTGGAAAGGAGGGAGGAGGCAGTGGTTAAGAACACCAGTAGGAAGCGAAATTTACAGCCTGAGTCTGTGTCACAAAGGGTGAGTTCAGAGTGTGCAGCAGTGAGGGGAAGCACTGTACACCCCTGTACTCCTTCCAACACACCACTCAGCAGGCAGTTCCCTGGCATCTCGTCCACATGGGCACTGGTGCATAATTTACAGACAGTGGGCATTCCTGTATCATTGAGCTCAACTCTTGGCAAAGAACGGGAAACAGGTGACCTTGGTAATTAAAGTCAGAATCAAAAAGAAGTCCCAAATTGGTTCAAGTTACACCTCAGGAATGCCCAGAGATGTTCTCTTCCTCCTAGGCAACGGCTCTGCCCTGTCTCGAGAGGAGGAAGTATTCTCCCAGCAGCCAAGGTAAGAGCCACCCACTCCCCATTGCTACAGCAGAGAAACAGCTCAGGGGAGGACCACAGCCAACCAGGCTCTGTACACTCCTCCCTAATTCATGGGACCCACCCTAGGCCCTGTCTCTGAAGAGCACCCAGAAGGGCCACTGTGCCACCCTAGGGCCCATGCATGGTGTTCAGGGTGGCTTCAAGCAGGTGCAGGCAGCACTGGTAGTGCTAATGTTTGTTCCCATGGTTTCAGTATAAAGGGTCTCTACAGAAAGCACAGACTATCAGGCCATTAGAAGACCTTGAAGTCTCCGTGGTGACAAGGATGTCAGTTTTGCCCTGGGCACACTAATTACTCTTTCTGTCACTATGAAAGTGCCCTTTGAAAAACTCAAAGGAGGAAGGCTAATTCCAGCTGACAGTTTCAGAGGGTCAAGTTCCTGCTGCCCCCACACACTTGGGTAGCACACCAGAATGGTGGGAGTGTGTGACAGAGAAGGGTCCTAACCTTCAGCCAGATGGGATGCAGAGACCGGAAGAGACTCCTCTTTGCATCCACTGAGGTCCTAGCACGCATTAGGCTTACTGGAAGGACAGAGATACCCCAGGTCCTCAGACAAGTTTACAGGAACCTGCAGGTTCAGGGTTAGTTTAGAGAGGGGATGGTGAGGAGTGGCTGTTGAAATTTGGGGGCTTCTGGAACAAGAAGACAGAGGTGAGCTGGAGTCCTCTTTGTGGCTGGCTTCAAGGACAAGCTGAGCCCCACCCAGAAGCCATTCACACTCAACCCAAAGCCAGAGCATCTCAATGCCAGACTACTGTGGGCCTTGGGCATACTTCCTGGTTCTTTACTGCCACCATCTTAGTGCCAGCATGAAGCCAAAGCAGGCTTAGATCTAGCAGGGCCAGCACAGCACCATAGCAGGTCTTCAGGGCTCTTTATAGGCCTGTAAAGTGAGCTGTATCCTCTCTACTCAGAGCTGTGATCCCTGGGACAGTTCTGTGAGGTGGAACTTAATTCCATTCTCGGAACGGAATAACATCACAGCCATGTGTCTGTAAGTCAGCTCTCAGAAAGAAAGGGGAAGGGAGGGGAAAGCGAACGAAGGGAGGGTCGGGAAGGAAAAGAAAGGAAAGGGAAGGGAAGGGAAGGGGGAGGAGAAGGTGTCAGGCTTGATTGAAGCACATCACTGAATAGGTCTAGAAAAATAGTCAGCACTCCGGAGCGCTGCGAGCCAACTCCACTATGCAGGTGTAGGTTTTTGTCCAACCTCTTCATCTAAACACAAACAGTTGGTTAAGGATGGAGGCCAAGGCCCCCAACTCGGCAGCCACAGAACTAACAGACTTCTGCCCTGAGGATCAGAGTGCCAGCACCACAGGCCCATTATGACACAAGATACATATGCTCCTGACCCCAGAGTCCTAAGCTCCCCGTTATTCTTCCAGGGCCACTGAGAAGGACACATTCTACTTCCAGTGACCTAAAAGATTTGTCCCCACCTCCTGTTCACAGGCCTCATCTCTTTCCTGCTGACCCCGCCTCCTGTGCACTAGCCCCACCCCTTTTCTTGGCTGCACCCTCTCCTATTGGTCCCGCCTCCATTCTCAGTGGCTCCGCCTCTTAAAAGAGGTAGAAGCTTTCTGAACTCCTTTTCTACACAGTCACTGAAGGCTCCTTGCAAAGTGTGCCACAGTGGGAAACCTCAACAGAAGACGTGTATGCTTCTGTTCTATGATGCTGTCGAATGTCTGAGATAGACAAGAACTCGTTGGATAGCTCTTTGGTTCATTGTCTTCCCTTTACTTTCCCAAAGGCATTGATGGTGGTACTTTTGATCGGAAATCAGTGTACCGTGGCTCGCTGACACAGAGGAACCCTAACGGGAGGAGAGGGACAGCCAGCCACATCTTCGCGGTAATGTCTTCTCTCTCTGTGTGTGCCCTGTCAGCTTCACATTTCGATACTGAGTCAAAAGCAAAGAGATCGGGGGGGGGGGGGGCTGGGGGTAGAGAGGGTAGTCATTAATCTGCAAAAAGAGAATTGAAAATATTTCTTAAACATATCTGAGTATGTGTTCACTCTGGAAGCACATATGCAAAAGGGGGAGGGGCTGAGTACATCAATGGGAGAATGATAAAGGTAAACTTGCAATCTCACTAAGCATGCAAGCTCAGCTCTGCACAGGGGCCAACCCAGGTGCTATGAGGCTGAAACTTCAGGCCACGCAGGGCCACTAGATACAGAGGATAGACCCTGAAGACCCTCATTTTACCTTGAGACCCTCAAGTTCAGCAACATGAGCACTAGGTACAAGGACAACTGTGGACTACCTTAGGCCTCTGCACTGAGCCAGTGGTCCCACTCAGACATGACACTGTGGCATCTCAGGAGACAAGAAAGTGACCTTCATTCTGGAGATACTCACAGTAATGGAGACAAGTACCCTTGATCAAGGCCCAAACACATTTTGTGTTACTGTCATTCCGTTGCTGGGGTTGGGGGATACACTAGGCAAACACGATGCTAACAGATACTTGTACTGGTTGGAATATATGTGAGGAGAGATTATTTCACCAGACAGGAGGGGAACAGTCAGGAGTTGTAGAAGTCAGATGCAGACTTTAAAAGGTGTATATCTGTGTGTGTGTGTGTGTGTGTGTGTGTGTGTGTGTGTGTGTGTGCGCACGTGCGCCAGCATGTACCATGTGTGTAGACCATCAGAGAAAGCCATTGGATCCGGGGTTATACCTGGTGAGCCACCTGGATGTGGGTGCTGAGAACCAAGCCCAGGTCTTCTTGAAGAGCCAGAAACACTCTTAACCACTGAACCATCTCTCCACCCCCATACTGTAGTAAGAACACAATGGGTCCCAAGATAATACCTTTTATCCTTTCCTAAGGCATGTCCCCAGTGACCTACAGAGCTCCCACTGAGCCCTGCTCCATCAAGGTTCACCATCACACTGGGACCAAACTCCCCAAATATGAACATTGAGGGATCCCCTAATCCAATCAGTGCCAACCCTCCTCCCTGTATCTCTCCCATCCCCACGTTACCAACTCCGCGCACTATGTGTATCCCAGCGTACTTCCAGTTCCAAGGGCGAGCAGAGATCTGCCTGGCTCACTTCTTCAAACCTTGTCCAAGGGGAATAAGCTCCACATTTATTCCTTTCTTTAAAAGTTGCCTTGGGCTGGAGGCATAGCTTGATGGCAGGCTATGTCAGTTCAACATGTACAAGGCCCCGGAGTTGGTCATCAATACCACAAGGAAAGCAGTAGTTACCTTTGGACGGTCTAAGCATTTCTTTTGGATGTCTGGGTCTACCCCTCTCTAGGCTGAATATTAATGACTGCTGGGAACGGTGTTTCATTGGTTAGCATCAGGGGTGGCCTACTCCATTGTCCCCCACAAGCAGCTCCTCACAACATCGGTCTGCATATCATGCTCATAGCTCACGACAACAGTCTCTGTATCTTGGATCCCAAATTGAACCTCCATGAAGGATGGACTTCTGTGTGTATCCAGCTCTTGCCTGTCACTTAGAATGTAATGTGTGCTCAGCGAGAGAATTTTAGCTGAATTCTACACCTAGTACTGATCCTAATCAGGTCCATGTAAGTATCACATGCTGAGAGGGATACAGCCCTCAGGTCCCCAGCCAGCCCTTCCCTGCTACTAAGAAAGTAAGTGCTTGGGCCCGAAGGCCCTAAGCGTTTCCCAGGAAAAGCTGTAACTTTGTTCTGGGAGCCTGCCCTCACAATGTTTCTCTCTATTCTATAAACTCACGTTCAGAATGGGGCTGAGTAAGATCATATGAAGCATCTTCTAAATTTTCTTCCCCATCTCCAGCAGAGCTGCAGCCAAGAGCAGAAACCACAGGGAGCAGAGGTAGCTGGGCAGCTGGGGCGGGGCGGGGGGTGGAAGAGAAGCTTCCACAAAGGAGCTCACTAAACTGGCCACACTCTGCAAGCTCATCTTCTTCAAGAGACTTTTGGGGAGTCAGTGCCTCCAAACTAGCCTCTCAGTAAATAGACACTACTGTGGGACCCACATGAACCATGGCCTCTTGTGGTCAAGAACTCCACGTTTAGAGGACAAGGACATCACAAAGTAAAGATGTAAGAACAGTGGAAAGATACTCATGAGACTGGGGACCTTGACTTTGCAGACATCTGTATACCTACTTCAGCCAGTGTTAGGGCAGAGATACCCTATACTCAGTGGGGTATACCCACACTGAGGCCAAGAGGGAGTCTACCCCACCTTCATAGCTGGATGTGGCCACCCCTCCAGGAGAACTGAGAACAAAGAAGGACATGCCAGCTGAGAAAAATCTTAACTATCTGTCCTCTTTTGAATCAACTTCCCTGCCTTAAAAAAACAAAAAAACAAACAAACAAACAAAAAAAAAAAAAACCTCTGGATTTTCAAATGTTTTCCATTAACATACCTCAAAGGCTGGAAACTCATAGCTGAGAAAATAAAGTTACAGAAATTACACTTAAAGACAAAAACAGGGATTCCAGTCATGGTGGTGCACACCTTTAATCCCAGCACACCAGAGGCAGAGGCAGCAGATCTCTGTAAATTCAAGGCCAGCCTGCTCTAGCTGATGAGTTCCAGGACAGCCAGGGATATGTAGAAAGGCCCTGTCTCAAAAAAAAACAAACAAACAAAAAACCAAACAAAGGCTGGTAAAAAGCAAACACAAGCAACTGATTTATGTGTGCACATATGAACCCACAGAGCCAGGAGCTTGCCTGTGTGTTTGTGTACTGTGTGTGCATTAACATCGCTGAGATTATGTCTATCTGTATACATGCCCATGTTTTTCTCCATACATACCTATGTCTGTGTCTATGTGTGTACCCATGTGGCATGTACATGCTGGCATGCATTTCCATGTATGCTCACATGGGTATCAGTGTACATACCTGTGTGTGTCTGTATGCACAATACACATGTCTCTCTGTATATATACATTTCTATATGACACATGCTGTGTGTATATCTGTGTGTGCCAACACATGTGCATCCACGTGTACATACATAGATAAGTTTATGTCTAGATCCCCACCTGGGTAAACACATCTGTGTGTTTCTCTGTTATATCTGAATCTGTCACATAATTGGGAGTATATTTGTTTACTTCTGTGTGAACACTTTACACAGAGAACTCATGTGCGTGCCTAAATGAACGTGTGTATTTGTGCTTTACAGAAACCTGTGATGGCCCAGCAGCCTTAAAGGGCACATGTCACAGGACAGTACCACAGAGTTTCTTCCTCCACATGGCCATCGTATCCCCATGGGCTCTGGGATTCTTGATGCTCACAGCTGCTTGTAGTTAGTCATCTTCCCAGCGAGAAGAAAGAAGAACTTTGTATTCGGATCCACCTGTGAGACTGTGGCTCTCAAACCTCCAGCTGTCACCAAAGCCAGGGCACCTGCCAACCTCCGACCCAGGAAATACAAACTATGTGGCTTCCCCTCAATTGATGTTCTTTCCTGTGAAGGACACTCAGATGCCCTCTCACTGTGATTCTTTAACCCCATCACCAGTTTTGCTGAGCCACGCTCATGCCTGAGATGGAAAGATCTGCTTCAGAGAAGGCCGTGAACGTGTACACATTCCTGACTGTGCGGAACAGAGGCAGAAACCAGAGTGTCTGTGGGCACGATGGGAGGGTGTGCAATTGCAGGCAGGGAATGAGGAGGGGTCCATTCCCTCCCCCAACCCACCTTGTTCTTCACATTTCCTTGTGTGTTACAGATGGGAGCAAATAACACTGACCACACCCAACCCCAACACTCCTACCACAATAACCACCACCCACAGTGCCACATTGAGACCAAGCCTCCAGCACAGGCTTTTGGGGTACACTACATAGGGATATTCTATGCTTTATAGATAGCTCATACTTCAAATGTAGACTTCTAACATGCACAGAAGACGGTTCTGGGATTTATCAGGATCTCCGATCTTCCAAAGTCAAGGGTGTCAGGACCAGTTTTGCTGGTGTCTGCAGTCTGCCCTTCACAGCCATCCCACCACTACAGGGGGGGCTATTTCCCACACCAGGGTTGCCTCTTTCCTGTCGGCTTCTATCCTGTTTTAGGAGTCTAGAGATCACACAGGCCAGAACCGCAAACATCCTAGTGTCTTCTGAGAATAAACTCCAGGAAGAAAGAACCCTCTCACTCATTCAGAGATGCGCCTTTCAGGGGCCCCACGTTTGTTTCCTTCTGACAGAGTCCTGCAAAACAAGCTAATGTAGGAAGACTACTTGCTGACTGACGGAGGTGAGGTGGCGGAGAGACAACACAGGCTCATCACAGGCTCTGGGAGCAGGTGAAAAAAGACCACAGCAAGTTCTTCTGGGCAGCAAGCTCCTTTAATACCCTCCACCCCATGCCCTGTTGGATCCAAAAAAGCATCTTTTCTAAACAGCAGTTCCTGATTGGCTGCCATTGTCTGTACCAGCAATCCTCGGTCTCTCAGACGGTCCTCAATTAGGTCCTCCTGGAGGAGATGCTTTTGTAGTTGCTCCCCCCACCCCAGTGTTTTTGCATTTCAAGAAACAAAAGTCCAATCAAGGGGCCGGTGGGGTCTGCAGTTCTGAGGGGTGGGTACCTCTGCCTGCTTCTGGGTTCTTGGCTTCAGGCACTGTCATTGCGGTCTCCATATGCACCTTCATGTTGCCTTGCTGTGTACATCTCTGAACAGCTGCCCTCGTTTGCTGTGTGTAGGGCCACCTTTACCCAGTATGCCTGCCTCAGTCAATATACTTGCAAAGGCCCTGTTTCCGTCCAGGAGAGGTGACTCTTTCCTGGGTTCTAGATGGGTGTGAACTGGGAAGATACTGTCTGACCCACTACAGAGGATGAGAGTTCAAAGACCTCGAAACTTTGCAGTGCACCCTTCCCCAAACAGCAGGCTCTCCTCCTTGCTGAAAACCCAAGGAAGACCATGGGGTGGGCATTGGACAGGGAGTCCTGTTAATGGGGCTTCCTTCACTGCAAGGAGCAGAAGCCCATTTAGGTAGGAGTGTTGGGAAAAAGACAGAGCTTTCTCCTGCAGCCCAGGGACACGAGCAATCCAGCTCCAGAGGGTTCAGGTGATGGGGATGGGAAACACCCTCACAGCCTCTGCCTTCCTGCATGACCCTGCTCCCCAGTTTGTCTGTCAGCTGTTCAGAATGCCACAATGCACCATGGTCATGATCTCTTCAGCCACAGCTCTGTGATTAGGTCATTCTGAAGGCCACAGTTTACTATCTTAGGACCCAGGGGGCGGTTACTTAGAGCCATGTGCTTCCCCCATCCTGCCCACCCAGAACAGTCCTATGCCAGATGAGAAATCCCTTTTCTGTGCCCAAAGCTGGTTCTCCGGCCCTGAGCTCTGTGGCCCACTAATGGGAAATGGGAAAGGGCTCCCTGACCTATGGTTAAACCCTCCATGTAACCCACTCCTCAGCTCTGAGGTACCCAGGTGATGCCTGCGGCTCTGTGGGGGCACTCCAAGAGCAGCCCAGGCCACACCTCGCCTGCATTTTGCCACCTGCCTTTGAAACAACTCTGTCTATCAGCTATCCAAAATGGTCCTTGGGTCTGCAGACCCTTTGCCTGGTGTCATCAAATATGTGGTAAGGAGACTAGGCTGAGACCAAGACCCTTGTGCTGCCTCCCACTCTGCCTGACTTGAGCCCTCAAAGGGACAATATGTGCATACTAAGATAAAGCTATTTTGCTAAAAGGACTTATGATTCTATACACACACTCGTGCACGCGCACGCGCGCGCACACGCGCACACACACACACACAGAGAGAGAGACAAAGAGACAGAGACAGAGAGGGACAGAGACAGACAGACAGACCTAGACCCACAATGATGTTCTGGATACCCACTCCAGCTCCCAAAGTCTCACAGCAGTCCCCATGGGCCCTAGAACTGAGCACACACATCCAGGGGAATTTCCCACAAGACACAAGTGTGTCACACTGAGTCAGTTCTCACCAAGATAGGAGACCTGGCTTCCACCATTGCTAATGCCCAAGCTAGCCACAGATGGAACCAAGACACCAGGCAAAAGTTTAAGACTTCTCTTGACCCTAGTCTTCAGGCTATGCCCTCCTCTTCCTAATGTTTCTTACTATACCCACCTCCTATCAAATCTCCCAAGAAGCCCACTGGCCAGAGCCCTCTTCCAAGGAGGAGGCACCCATGCCTTGAGAACTCAGATGTTGCATTGACCAAGCATCCAAAGGGTGAAGTAGCAGCCTGAAGCTTTTCCTACAAGTCTGGTGCTGGTCAGGAAATGGTGATTCCCCGGGGAGACACTTGCTTTGTCTCTTCTTGTCTACAGTTCCTTCAAGCATGTTCTATTACATGTAAATGATATTTCATATAATCTGTAACTATTGACGTGGTGACGACAGGGCTAGTTAAATGGCAGAATAGACGTTTTCAACAGCACAGACCTACAGATATTTTAACACTTCCGAGAGATGGCGGTTAAAGAATGAGGCTCAACACATTTGAGCAGGATGAGTCTACCCAGAAGGCACCGAGAACTCCCCAGACGTAAACACCCAAAATGCCTTTTCACATGATCTGGACTCCTCTGTCTGTTTTTGTGTGCACTTATTTTTTTTTCTCATTACATGTAAATTGTCTTTACTGCATAATAGACTTCCCTTTTAAAAGAGAAAGAGAGAGAGAGAGAGAGAGAGAGAGAGAGTGTGTGTCCGTGTATGAATATATGGGGTAAGGTGTACACACATGTATAAGGGGACCCTGTCCACTTGTACATAGCAACCAGAGATTAATGTGGCGTCTTCCTCAGTCATCCCTCCACTTCCTTCTTTTGAGTCACTGAACCTGGTTGGTCATTTGGCCAAGCAGACCGGCCAATGAGCCTCAAAGATCTTCCACGCCTCTGTTCTCTCTCTACCTCAGCACCAGGGTTATGGACTGACGTCGCCAAGTTCCACTCCCTGTTTTCATTTTTGTTGTTGTTTGGTTTGGTTTGGTTGAGACAGCTGGGGTCTTGAACTCACAGCCATCCTCCTGCTTCACTTCCCAGAATGCTGGGGTTACAGTCATGGACCACAACGCTAGGCTTCTGTTTGTTTTGTATCAACAAACCTGGTGTGTTCTAAGTCACAGAGTTGGATGAACTAGAGGAAACGTGTCTAGAGGCTGCACAGGTGAATGAGCAAGCTCAGGAGACAGCCAGAGAAGAGAGCACCCACCTGCATTCAGTGGACTTCCTGGTCACCATTCCAGGAAGTTGTGGCTCAAGTGAGGCAGAAAAGTGGGGGGGGGGGGGCAGCGAGTATCCAAAAGAAGCCACATTCCAGTTTGATGGCCACATTCTCATTGAGAGGACGGGTGGACGCGTCACTGTGGAGTCTGCCCAAAGGCGAGCATGAAGAGGGGAGGTTAATGTGTTTTAAAGCCACTTGGCCCAAATGAAATTATATGATTCAGGAAGGAACAAATCACACCACTGATGAGAGGCTTTTTAAAAAAATAAATAAATAAAAAGGTAAAGATAAAGGAAAGGGAAGAAGAAAAGACGTAGTGTCTTGAGAGAAGAGGCACAGTGGGAACCGCAGGCTATAAGCAAAGACGCCAAAGGAGGGGACAGGGGGGTGTCCTTTGCCTCCTTGTTGGCCTATAAAAGGTGAGCAGCCAGACAGGCCTCACCTCACGCCCAGGCAGCCTTATCACCGCACTCAAGGGACAGGGGGTGAGTAACTCGCCGGAGAGGGGTGGTGTGGCTGTGACTTCCAGCTCCTCTCCAAGTGTTTTCTCTACTAGCCTTACTGGGCAGCCAGGTGTGGGCACTGAGCAGGACAAGCAGAGAGAGCTACCTGTGGTCTAGAGCCACACGCCCTCCTGGGGTCTCTGACACTCAAAGGCTGCCCATGATGGAGGGCAGGTGAAAGTGCCGCTCAGTGAGAGACCTTCTCAAGCAGAGCCCAGAAGGCACCCTGGGCAGACAGGTCTGCAGCACTCCAGAGCGTGGTTACCCAGGGCTCAGGAGTCAGGGTTGGCTGGCATTCTGGGTACCCATCGCCTAGCCTGTGGGTGCAGTCTTTACAATGATTCATGGTGGCACCTCCATTTCCCCTAGTTGGGGTCCCCCTGCGCTGTGTGGGACATCCCAGAAGGACTGTAGGAGGAGGGGGTAGACATTTTAAAGAGCTCTGAGTGGACAACGGGGAGCTGGAGGGTCAAAGTCAGCTCGGGGGGTCTTCCTTGAGCATCTTCTGATAGGACCTGAGATGTCACAGGTAGGAAGGAGGAGAGAAGGGTCTCCTGCAGGAAGTATCACAGATGGATGCTATGTGGTAGCACTCTCCCTCAGCAGGGTACCACTTCCCATACACAGCAGCAGCAGCCCTCTCTTGTTATTCAAGGACATAACTCTGTGAGAAGAGGCAGGAGCTCTGGAGTCTCCGAAAAGTAGGTCTAAAGTCCCTGGTTATAGGAGGAGCTCTGAGGAGTGAGCTCACTAGGGACACTGGGGGGCGGGGAGATGCTAAGTGTCCTCCATTGCCTGCCTGGCTCTCAGTGTCAGGAGACCCCACCCAAAGTGTGGTGAAGGACTGAGCACTGAGCTCCCAGTACTCCCCAACCTCTAGCTACAACTGAGGATGGTTGAGCAAAGTGTTCTCCACCTCTGCTGACCACAGGGCAACCCATAAATCTGCTTCCCACTAAGACCTGGGTGTCTACCTTCCCAGCTCCTGACACAGATGGACAGGCAGGCCCAAGAATGTCCCAACACCTGTGCACAGCTCACACATCTCCCCTGATAATTGTAGCCATGTGCACTAAACAGATGCATTTGCACACCTCATAGGCACAGACACGCGCCATGCACACATGTACATCTGCACAAACAACCGAGGGTCCCTCCCGGCTTTGTACATACAACTTACCCTTGCACCTCTACCCGCAGGCTGCACCATCCCTGTGGGATCCGACCTCCAGGGCATCGTCCAGGAAGCCAGAGCATGGTACTGAAGCTGTGGTTTCTGTGCTTGCTGCTGCTAGGCTTAGTCCTCCCGGGAGCTTCCAGCCGAGCCCACCAGCACTCCATGGAGACACGCAGTGAGTCCCTGGCTTATGGAGGACGGCCCCTGCCATTCTTCCCGGCATATGCTTCCCAGATGCCTGAGTGTCCAGCACTTGAAAGGGGTTTAGCCGTCTCCTAAGCCAGTGGTTCCCAACCTTCCTAATGCTGCGACCTTTTAATACAGATACTCGTGTGGTGGTGACCCCCGGTCATAAAATTATTTTGTTGCTATTCTCATGGCTGTCATGTTGCTACTGTTAATACCTGAAATGCAGGATGTCTGATATGCAACCTCCAAAAGGATCACAACCCACAGGTTGAGAACCACTGCGACCTAAGCAAAAGCTGCCTTGCCATGCAGTCAAGGAGGTTGATCCTGTTAGATGAGTCTCTTCCCAGAATAGTCCTGTCCCCTGTCCTCACCATCCCCCTACCCAACTCGGCCAGGTCCCTTAAGAATTTGGGGGGTGAGGGTTGGACAGGAAGAGAATGCCAGTCCAGATACACATCTAAATTCATTTCTTGAAGTCACGCCACTTCCCAGATACGGCCTGGCCAGTCTCATCAGAGTGAGTGCCAATATGGTCGGGTGCCCAGGTTCCTGTCAGCTTAGGGACTCTACGTGGGGAACACTGCAGCTGTGTGCCAAGCGTCCCATACACTGCTCTGCTCTTTCATTTCCAGCCCCTGACATCAATCCTGCCTGGTACACGGGCCGTGGGATCAGGCCAGTGGGCCGCTTCGGCAGGAGGGCAGCCCTGAGGGATGTCACTGGACAGGGCCTGCGGTGCCGGCTAAGCTGCCTCCCACTGGATGGAAGTGCCAAGTTCTCTCAGCATGGATAACAGCTGCCGAGCCCAAGCCCACCCTCCCTGTCTCCAGCAGAGCCTCCTCCACCCTCCCTCTCCGCTGTTTTCCCTCTGATCTAATAAAAGTGCCGGCTTTGTTTACTCTGCACCTGTAACTGCGTGTTAACCGGAAGATGCTTTCTCTCTAGGGAGGCTAACCGTGAAAGAAGCTCAGAACCCAGTAACCTCTTTGGAAAGAAGAGGCTGACAAATGAGATGGCTCATTACCAGGCCAGGCAGAGGTTGGCCTGGTCCCTTAAGACCGGGCACTGGGGGAAGGGATGTTAATTCAGTGTTCCTGTAAATTCCTGATCCCCAAAACCACGCCACTGCCTAGAAATGAGAAGCCCTTTCCTTGGTCGCTTTTTCCCACAACCATCCAATGTACCCTCAACACATATATACTCAACGTACTCTGAATACATACATACTCATACATACGTACTTGCACACTGCATAAAGCCAGGGCCACCACTCACTACACTAAGATACTTGGTCCCAGAGAAAGGCTGCATAATGCCGTTCACATGACCCATGTCCTTTTCTTGGCATTTTCAAGATCAATGTTTAGAGCTGTTTGGGGGTTTGCTGCAAAAATTAGAAGCTACCGAGATGGTCTTCAGAGCCCTGCCCCCAGGGCTCTGTTCCCAGCACCCAGGACAAAGAACAGTCACTACAGTGTCTAAAGCTACTAAATGTCATTGCCAGGACCTGTGGTGTCCATTTGGTTCACATCCGGTACTGTGTCTGCTGTCTGGGCAAATACATAACTTGGTTCCACCGGTTCAGTGACAACATGGTGTCCCTCACCACCCTGAGCACACCCCATTCCTTGTCCCTTACAGAAGCCTAGCAGTCACCAACACACATGATCATGTTAACCTCCTCCGGCTCAGAGTAGAATCCCAGAGAGACTTGGCCCCAATCTCTTTGATGCCCCATCTCTTTGATGGGGTGTCTCCATGCCTTCCATCAAACAAAGCTGCTTTGGAGTCGGGGCCCATGGCTACCCTATCTGGGTGCTTGAGTCAGATTAAGGTGAATGGCAGCATACCACAGCTGGTGCCCTCAGAAAAGGGGGGAAAGTCAGACAGGAGCTTAGGGAGACTCCATGGGAAGTTGGGGCAGCTGAGATTCACTGCACGGAAGAGGGCGGGTGGCTGCCAGCAGCCTCACCTACCAGCACAGAAGCATGAGCTGGCCTCTTCCCAGCTCACAAGGTGCCATCCTACCCACACATCAAGGCGGTTCTCAGCTGGAGGGTCATCTGGCAGGCTGCCATGACTGTTGTCACAGGCGGCTGTGAGTGTTGTGACATACTGACTCCCTTTCAGTCCTTTCCACTCCCTGAATCCTCTAGCACGTCTCAAGCCGCTTTTACCTGAGGTGGTGACATGCAGCAGGAGTGAGGAGCACGAGGAGGGGTCGGCTGAGATCTCAGACGAAGGTCTAATGACCCTCCCACCCCTCCTCCCATACAGGAACATCAACAGGCGGGATCATGTTGAGGGTTCCCTGCAGGCACTAGCAGCTGCTCTTCCGGCGGTGGTAATAGCTTCCATCCTTGGGGGCCATCTGCCCACAGCTGTTCTCCAGAAACAAACCATCTCCTCATCCAGAAAGATGAATGAAAACATGCTCATCTCTCCCACAGTCCTGGAACAGCTTTAAAACATACCGAAGATTTCACAAGACATTGTAAGGACTATCTCAACCTTCATGGGCTCAGCCATCCTGTCTGCCGGCTTCCCATTCCCTATACTTGTCAACCTGCCCTTGGCAGCAAGCTGCAGACACCAAGACATTGCCCCAAAGAGTTTAGCATCTTTCTCCCAAAAATAAGACAATTTAAACCTGGAAAAGTTGGTAATTCTATATTCTCTCCACCCCCCCCCCCCCCGCTTTCTCTCTCTCTCTCTCTCTCTCTCTCTCTCTCTCTCTCTCTCTCTCTCCACCCCACCCCCGTGTGTGTGAGTACATGTATGTGCATGTGCTGGTGTGTGTGGTATGTGTGTGTGCACATGCATGTGTGTGCATGTGCTGGTATGTATGGTGTGTGTGCACACGTTTATGTGTGTATGTGTGTATTTTTTTCTCCGTCCCCAATCTCATTGCTTTCTATCATAACACTGACCTTCCGAAGCACCCACTGGGCTGTTCTTTCAAATGATTCGTGCTGATTATCCCACCTGCTAGTGTGCCTGGTTCTGCTCCTGTACTTCCTGTCATAGAAAATGACCTGGGCCTTAGCTGGACATTGTGTTCCACTGTCTAAATGTCCTGGGTCCTCTAACGGAGTCCTGGGTCCCACCTTGACATGTTCACCTTGACCTTGAGCTCAGGGCCCTGCCTCTCAACTGTAGGATAGTTCTTCAGTGTGATCCTAGGAAGCAACTGAGTTTCACCTGTCTGGTGAACCTGAATGGTACCAGATCCATCCAGTCTTGGGCTTTTTGCTGGAGTGTGTCAAAGGTAGCGATACTAATCAGTCAAGATAGAGGAGAGCTTAGCCACCAGACAGACAGGCACCTGCAAATCTTCTTGGTGTCTCCCTACTCCCTCAAAGCAGTGACTTTGCCCTTAAGACATGCACCTGAGTCTCTAGGCACCCAGGACCCAACAGAAGGATTTGTCTAAAAAGTGATACTGGATCGCCACCTAGTGGTTATATGTAACCTGTCTTCTCATCAGTTCTAGGGTGGGCTTGCCTACCTTTCTTTTCCAGCCCCTTGGGAATGATGAGGACAGCCTGGGATGCCAGAATATTCGTTCCTCCTGTTTCACATGCGAGAAAGTCATCAGGTAGCTACTATCTATCTTCCCTAGCTGTCAAAAAAGCAGTTGCCCAACATCAACAAGTCTCCCTAGGAATAGATCATGAAAGAGTGAGTGAAAACCTCCCAAGCAGCCCTTGACATCTCCCCACTGATGCTGATGAACAGGCCTTTCAGTATTGGCTCACATCTGTCCAGTGGTTACGGGGCCTCCTTCGGGTCAGGTCAGGGCTACATCAGTACCAGAAACTCACTATTGTTTCCAGGCCCAGAACTGACGCACCTCTAGAAGTACAGTGGGGCCAGAAAGCTCCCTCCAGTCCCTGGTCTGAGCCCCACATGAACTCGAAGGGACACAGCTGGTGTGGTCCTGTCCAAGCAAAGCCAAAGAGAGCAGAAGTCACACCCTAGGCACAGACAAGCTCTTGGCCAGCCTGACTACATTTGGCTGAGAGGTTGGAGTAAAGGAATTTCATGTTTGTTCATTTGAACTTTACAGTGGGCACGGTGAGGCCACCTTCCTTGTTGAGATAACAAGGTTCCAATTTGTGGTGTCCTTTAGGGTTTGTTTTATTCTGTTAGTTTTGGTGTTTGTTTAGTCTGTTTGCTTGCTTGCTTGCTTGTTTTCTCACTGTGCAGCCCAGAATAAGCCTGCCATTCTCCTGCAACAGCTTTGTATGTGTTGGGATTAGAGGCCTACAGGCCTACTAAATCATCACACCTAACAACAATGTCTCATTATTTAGACTCAACAGCCAATCGCACTCCCAGAACCAAGGATTAAAAACAACAACAAAAAAAAAAAAAAACAAAAAAACAAAAAACCAGCTTTGTCCCCTAAATGGTCGCATCTTGGCCTAGCAAGTGTCAAGAGAGAAGACCCAACAGGAACATGTCCTCTGGGGCTTTTCTCCCTGGACAAGGACCTGGGTTTCTCTACAAAGATAAAAACTCACACAATCACCATCAGAAGAGACTGTCCACCCAGACCAACACCTGTGCCCATCCGTGTTACATTCACCCCATGAATCCTCACCGTGTTTAACACCCACAAGCCCATCTAGAATGCATGCAGAAAGATTGAACAGTGTGACCTGTCAGGCCATGGGTCCTAGTGTAGCCTCATGAAGTAGTCAGATTGTCAAAACGTTTAATATCTGAAGAGAAGGACACGAGACAACATGTTGTTCATCCCAGCCACTCTGCCAGACTGTCTCTCCAGTTTCACTTCACTAAGACTTAGCACCTTGGGTTCGTTTTTTCCTTTGGCTCATCTCTGCATTTTTCCTTTCATTGATGTCCTTTCTCTTCCCCAGAAAGTTCCCAAAACAAACATGGCCCAGTTATGGACCAGCTGCCCCAGGATGAAGCATCTGTCGTCCCATCCCATGCATCAAAGACTTTCCACTCCATGCTTCTCGGTTTCATTTAACTCTTCTGCAATGGTTGTAAGAAAGCTGAAAGGCGTGCTTGGCTCAGAGCATCCATGTAAGTATCTGGGTATCTGGTAAGGTAGGGCTGACAGTCTTCTGGGAGCCATTTGACATTGGGTCCTCCCTGAGACAGTTCCCATCAGCCTGGCAAGCAGTTATTACAAAGGAAAGCAGTTTCTGGTGGCCTCCGTTGCTCGCACATAGCCATCTTCGACAGAGAATATGAATAGACGAAGAGCCAGCAGTCTTATAAAGATGTAGCTTGGGGACCCTCTGGAGCACAGGCTGAGATGTCCTCCACCCGCTCTCCTGAAGTGACAGCGGCTATCATGAACAACACTGGCGCTGCTTGGCTGTCGTAGGTCCCTGGTCCAAAACCACAGCCTCACCTTCCTGTGGGCTGCTGCTCCCCCTGTCTCCTGCTCTCTGCAGTAGCTCCTGGGCTTTGGAAAACATTGGGTTTACTGGAGAGGGAATCACATCACCCAGAACCCTAACCCAAGCACTCCCTATTCTTCTTCCCCATGCCCCTCCCGGCCCCAAAGAAAAGACCAAAGGAGGAGGCATAGCAGCTAGCTCCCATACTGTTGTGGAGGACCATAACTCACCAACAGTGTTGAAGATCTCAGATACCTGGTAGTTCAGTTTGGCAGAGGTTTCCATGAACAGCAGGCCTTTGCTCTCCGCAAACTCTTTTCCTTCCTGAAGGAAAAGGTCAGTGTATTTAATGAGAGTCCCTCCAAAGGCACATGGTTGACTCACAAGAAACTGGATTACACCTGTGATCCCAGCACTCAGGAGCTGGGGCGGGAGGATTGTGAGTTCAAGGCCAGCCTTGGACACATAAGACCCTGCCTCAAAACAATAGAAAAAAGACTAGTTGTGGTGGATCATATGTATGTGCACACATTCTTCACACAGACCACCTGATATACACACACCCTCTGTATATGTGTGTACATACATTCATGTATGTACATGAAACTCTGGCCAGAAGAGGATCTAAGATGGAATCTTTGTGCATTTCTACACACACAAGTACATGTGCATGCAGGTTTGCGTGGGGAGATATTAACATGTGTGACTTTGGAGGCTCATGTTCGTGTTCATGAATGTATTCTCTTGAAGAATGAATGACTCTGTGCATGTGTGTGAACATGTGTGTTTATGAAGCACAGGCTTATATGTAGGTAGAGGGATCATCATGGGTGTACATGCAAGGGTGAGTATGTAGGTAGGTATGTGAGTACTTGAGGCACAGGGGTGTATGTTGTGTGTGTGTGTATGAGTGTGTGCATATGTATGAGTGTGTGTGTATGAGTGTGTGTGTAAGAGTGTGTGTGTGTGAGTGTGTGTGTGTATGAGTGTGTGTGTATGTGTGTGTGTATGAGTGTGTGTGTGTGTATGAGTGTGTGTGTATGAGTGTGTGTGTATGAGTGTGTGTGTGTATGAGTGTGTGTGTATGAGTGTGTGTGTAAGTGTGTGTGTATGAGTGTGTGTGTATGAGTGTGTTTGTGTATGTGTCTCTCTGTGTGTGTGTCTGTGTGTGTGTGTGTGTGTGTGTGTGTGTGTGTGTGTAAAGTCTCAAAAGCCCTCAAGTCCACAGAGACGAGGACTCCCTCCTGCCTGCCACCACATGGTACCTGGAAGGTCACTTCCCGCTCCTCGCTGAGATCCGTTTTGCTGCCGACCAGCATCACCACCACCTCTCCTGGCTGGAACTCCTTCTCCAGGTCCTCCAGCCACTGCTGGGCCTTGTGAAAGGAATCCTAAAGAGACAGAATGGAAACCATGCTGGGGTTCTCCTTGCTGAACCAGAAGAGCAAAGCTCCCTTGTGGGTCCATAGTCACATCAAGACCTTGTTCCAGAATGCAATGCCAAGGGGCTACTCTGGTCCCCTGAGAGGGCATCCAGGATGGGCTGGCCCTGCTAAGAGAGGGATATGCAGTTAGACAGCACACCAGAGAGTCAGAGACATTGATGTCACAGGGAATTTGGCGTCGAGAACTCCAGTCTGGACACCATTTTGTCAGGAGAATTTGAAAGAACTGCTATCTCCCCAAACCCAGTTCCTAACTGTAGCTCCTCATTGGCCAGATGAGGAAATTGAACCTGTGTCCTTTGGCACCTGTCTACTGACCCCTGACATCAAGGCTGATATGGAGTCCCATCTCTCCACACTCCCGGACCTGTGCCCAACACATGCTTTCTGGATTTACGGCAATCTTTTATCTGGGACCCACCCCTAGGCCTCTTGTACCTACTAAACCTTCCTGCCTCCTACCCAATATGACTAGTCCCCACTTTCCTAGGGCAGCAAGAAAATCCTGTCCTAGACCAGGTTGGTCACACTTGGTCACGTGAGTCTAATCCTTCTGTATCAATTCTATGCATGCTCTGTGTTCTGCAACCCCTGGTGACACACACTGGATGGCCTGCAGAGGTAGGCTGGCTTTGAAACAGCTCCCTTGCCGTCTCAGCAGCACAGTAGAACCATCGGTGATGGTGGTGTGGGTGTAAGGAGGGTACCAGGAGATTGCAGAAAAACAGCCCGGCTTTGGGTGTGAGGGTGGTCAGGAGGACTCTCTGAATGAGGTGAGCAGCCTGGGCTCGCTGGCCCCTTCGGTTGATGTAGTAGTTACTTAAACCAAGGCTCCGGTCCTGTTTCCTTACCATTGACCCTATAAGAAGGCAGTAAACATATAGTTGCCTAGGGAAGGAGGTGGGAAGTGGTCCTACCTTCCTAGTGACGTCATAAACCAGGAGTGCAGCATTAGCACCCCGGAAATAGAGGTGACAGACGCTGTGGTATTTCTCCTGGCCGGCCGTGTCCCAGATCTCAAGCTTCAGAGACGAGGAGCCCACGTCCACCACCTTTGTGAAGAAGGCACCTGAAATAAGGGCACGAGGGAGCGTCTGCTCAGGATAAGGTGGTCATCTGTGGCTCCTGGTGTGTCACCCGGTCTATGCTCAGCAGCACGCTGACAGACAGCTAAGCACAGGCTGACAAAGGCTGTTCCAGGCCGTAAAGCAAAGTGCAGCTGGCAATCTGCTTTGTGTCCCTTAGTGTCCCTTAGAGGTTTCTCCTTGGGGTGACGCTAAACTCTCAGGATGAAGTATAAGACCCCAAGTCAAGAATGGCATGGGATGGACCTCCAGAAATGAATGCTCTGTTGCGTCTCTACAGTGTCCCCTAATGCCATTGAACTCTGAGGATTCTCGTGCCTCTGTCCCTCTGGTGCACCGACCACTCAGCCACCTGTCCCACTCTGAAGCCACCGGAAGCCACCGGAAGCCACCCTTCTCAGATCCTTCCCCTGCTCACTCCTCTAATTCTGTCCCCCCCATCAGCACCTAGAAATCCCTCCCGAGTCATTCGGTTCTGCACGTGTCCACGGTGGGAGCACCTGCAGTGTTCCCACCTTCCCCTGAATGCTCTGCACACCCCTAGGGGGTTCCCTTCCTCATTCAGGCACCCCCTTAACCAAATCACAAAGACTGCTGACTCCACACCCTCCGCACGGTCCGCCTTTACTCTGAGGATAGTTTTCCTTAATCTTAATTTGTAACTATACGTATGGTGTGGGGTGGGTGTGGGCACGTTTGTGCAGTGTTGTCTGTGGAGAAGAGAACACTGAGCCCTCTGGAGCCGGAGTGACAGATGGAGATGAGCTGTCGAATGTGGGTCTTCTGGACGAGGGGTACGTGTTCTTAACTGATGGTGCATCTCCCTGCCCGGATGTGATTTTAAAATGGTTATTTTATGGTACCAACGGCTTCTATTTCAAGTGTGTGAGCTAATAGGGCACTAAAAGCCAGGGAGAGTCAGGGAGCCCAGGACATTAAGGGTCAGCAGAGAGCAAGGGCTTCACCCGGAGCCACTTCCCTACACAGACCCCAGGGTAGATTTGGAACCAGTTGGGGGAAGATTCTGGCAAACAGACCCATGTATGAAATGAAACTGCCAGCTCAAGGGAGGGGCAGCAGTAGCTCAGGGCTCGAATAACAGGCGACCACTGAGTGCCTTAAAACAGGAAGTCCACTCTTTCAGTTCTGGGAACCAGAAGCCCCAGGTCAAGATGTGGGCAAGGCCAGTTCCTTCTTAGAGATCTGAGAGGGAACCCACCTCTCTCCAGCTTCCAGGGACTCCAGCCACCTTCGGTGTTCCTCAGCTATAGACTCACCACCTCAGTCTGGCCTCTGGCCTTATCTGGTTAGCCTCAGCTGTCAACTTGACACAGCCTAGAGTCATTTGAAAGAGTCTCAATTGAGACACTGTCCGGATCAGATCGCCCTGCGGCCGTGTTTATAAGGAATTGCTCTGATTAATGATTGATACAGAAGGACCCAGCCCACTGTGAGACCACTAAGAATGTAAGCTGGGGGGGGAGGGGGCTGAAGAGATGGCTAAGTGCTTAACAGCACTGAGCAGAAACGCTGTGCAGGAGCCTGGGTGAGCCAGAGAGCAAGCCAGCGGGCAGCACCTCCGTGGCTCCTGCCTCCAGTTCCTATCCGAGTTCCTTCAGTAAGCCAGGTGAACCCCTCCCCACTCCAAGTTGCTTTGGTCCCAGTGTTTCATCATAGGGACAAACATCAGGAATCCTGAGCCCTCACCCCTTCTCTTGAAGATGATGGCCACAGAATTTGGAGGCCCAAGGCCAAAGTGGCCTCATCTCCATAGAAGGTATCGTGATTTACAGGCTCTGTGACTTAGGGCTCAGTCATCTCTGGGGACACATTTCCATCCACTTTGGACAGGACCTTCTGGGAAAGTATGGATTCTCCCTATAAATTGGAGCAGCATCGTGGGAGACACGGGCACAGGCTGAGGAAACAAGCTGAGAGTGCATGAACCTGGAGTCTAACTCAGTCACTTTTCACATAAAGCAGCAGCCTTCATGCAGGAAAAAGGACTCCCGGTTCCCATAGCTACTGCTGGGCACTGGCCACCTGATGCAGCCGGCATCTCTGTGCAGGTGAAGGTCTGGGATGACCTTGGACATAGATCCCTCTCAGCTTTGTGAGCCTTAACAACTCATTTAGACCTCCAATGAATAGCTTAGTTTTCTCCTGCTTAACATGACCTAATGGTGGTTGTAAAAACCTCATGAGAAAACACATATAGTGCCAGGTCTGTCAGACCAACTTCTACTTCTTTCTGTCTTCTTTGCGCCCCTCTAGGCTCACTGCCATAGCTATACTGGTTTTTAACCTACACTCTGATCTGTTCGCTCTCACTTTGGATCATGCTTCTGACTCTGGAGCCATCCAGGAATATTCTGATAGATAGATGTCTCTCAGGCTGGGAAAATAACTCAGCGGTAAGAGCACTTTCTGCATAGGTATGAGGACCCAAGTTCAATTCCCAGCACCCATATAAAAAACAAGGTATAACCTCATGCTGCTTGTAATCTCAGCATCGTGGGTACGGGCTGGGGAGATCACTTACTGCAAGCCTAGCTCTGGGTTCAGTGAGAGAAACCCTTTCTCAAGAGAATATGGTAGAGAGGGACAGAGCAGGACACGGGACATCCTCCTGTGATTGCCCATCTGTGTGGGCATGCACCCATGCATATATGTGCACACAGTACATACAGAGAGCAGGAGAGCTGGGAGGGGGAAACAGTGGAAAGCTCAGGTCTGCTTTCTCTGCATACAATCTTGCTCTCCCTTGTTTTTCTTTTCCAGTTTAAACATGATGGCTGAGTTCTCCCATCCCAGCAGAGGTACAGGGCAGGGCACACATGACCCATTAGCCAGGGTCGAGATGTTTAGACAACACAGAACTGGGCCTTCCTGGAGAGAAGGGCGTTATTGCCCTCACCAGACCAGTCTGCACACTTGGCAGTTTCTGAGGCTGGGCTGTGTGGGAAAATGGATGGATATATAATATGGAATATGAAAGGAGAGACCCAAGTCTCAAGTCCACTGAGGACAAAGCTTCATGTCACTTCTGAGATTGGAAGAAAATTCAAGGCGAGATGTCCAGAAGCAAGAGGAGCATCCATTATATATGCCTACCGGGTATAACAAAAACGACAGGCATGGGGTAGGGGTTGCTCTCTAATCTGTCCTTGCTCTAAATTAAAACATGCCATGTGTGTAGCGCCGGCTCATCATGACAGCATAAGGGAAGCAGAGACATGAGAATGGAGGGTTCCAGGCCAGCCTGAGCTACATTTGAGCCCTTGTCTCAAATACATACATATGTACATACATACATACATACATGCATGCATACACACATACATACATACTTACACACATACATACATGCATGCACACACATACATATATACATACATGCATATTACATACATACATGCACACATACATATACACACATATACATACATACACACATACATATATGCATACTTAAATACATACACACATATACATACATACATGCGTGCATACATACATAGGCAAGCACACAGACAATTGTTTTCTTTCTCTTTCCTTATAGCATCCTGGACCTCACTGCCAGTCCCCCATACTGCCTTCTAGGAACAGACACCCTGCTCCTGGGTCTACACACTCACAAATGCCAGCTGAGCTGAAACCTGACCCCTAACCTGACCCCTGACCCCTGACCCCAGCAAAGGTTGCTTATGTGCATTTCCAGAACAGTGTGCCTCCCTGCCCTCGATGGACATCTAGTTCCTCCCTACAATCAGGCATATCCAGCCTTGGGTTGCAAGGCAGGGGTCATCCTGAGGTGGACCACATTCCACATCCCCTCCCAGGGCTCTCCCCACTTACACCCCACAGTTGGCAAGACGTTGCTGAATTCCTGCTTCATGTACCGGAGGACCAGGCTGGTCTTGCCCACAGAACTGCTTCCAAGCAGAACCAGCTTGCTCACGTAGGGCTGGCCAGAAGTGCTGGCCTGTGGCAACCCACCAGCCTGTGCCATGGCCTGCAAACAACCACAAAGACAAAGGTGGGTGGAAAACCTGTGGTCAAATCACCTCAGCAAATCTAAAACACACATATACACACACATACATGTACACACACACCACATATACCACACACACTTCCATATACACACACCACACATACATACACATCACATACAAACACACAGCACATACACACACATCATATATATACATAGCACACACACACACACACACATACACACACACACACACACACAAACACACACACACACACACACACACACACACACACACGCTGCTTCCTAAGTAGAATGCAGACCCGTTGATCAGAGGTCCAATCAAGTGGTCCTGCCCAATACTTGCTCCCCTCTGTACCCCAGCCCTAGTTCCCCATCTGTAAACTGGGACAAACAGAAGGAACTCTCTAATGGATGACAAGAAGCTCTGAGCCTTCTCTTCAATGGCCTTCACCAGCATCATACAGCTTTTTATCCTAATTCACTGCTCTGCTTCTCACTGCTTACAAATTTCTTGTTTATTGCAAGCATCCAACAGAGGTCAAAAGCACCTGGGCACCTCTCAGTTGTTCCTGGATCAAACTTGGTGTTTTCGAATTGTTCCCAAGGAAAATTCCCTCACCCCATGAGAAAGGGATTTTTAAAAACAAGAGCCACCCTTATCACAGTCCAGACCTTCCAGAACCCAGAGCGGTGACACTCTCTTCCTGTCAACATCAGCCAAGGCTTCTCAAGACTCAGCCAGTCCCTTTTTCCCCAAACCCTCTGTTTTCCAATTAAAACTTTGCTCTGCAGTGGGAGGTGGGTAACCTTCCTAGGGCCAGGAGTGTGGGGCACACCTACAGTCAAAGCATGACACAAGCTGAGGCAGGAAGATCTCACATTTGAGTCTACACAGTAAGACTCCATCAAACAAGGAGGAGAAAATGAAAATAAGAAAACAGGAAACAAAAGGAGGGGAAAGAAAGGGGAGAAAAGAAAGAGGAGGAGGGAGGGGAGGAGGGAGGAGAGTGGGGAGGAGGGAGGGGAGGAGGGAGGGGAGAAGGGAGGGGAGGGGGAGGGGAGGAAGGTGGGGAGGGAAAAGGAGGGGGGAGGAGGGGGAGAGGAAGGAGAAAGGGGAGGAGAGAGGGGGAGGAGAGAGGGGAGGAGGAAGAGAGAAAAGAGAGAAGAAAAATTATCTGGGTCTCCAAGACCTCGCACACCCCAGTCCTTTCTGTTGTCTCTAACACCTCAGAGAGTCCAGCTCTATAGGAACAACATGGAAACCTTGCATCATGTCAGTGACAGCAGCTTCCAGGCACACATCACACCGGAGCAAGGGCTGTGTGCCCAGCTGTCCCTCCCACAGGAACTGCCAAGCTCCCGATAGAAACTCACAGAGATCCGTGTGCTCCCTTCCTTTACAGCCATGTGTGAAGACATCAGGTTGTATGTGGCCCAACCTATTGCTGTTCATCTCCCTGCGCTGACCCGGCTGCATAGATCCCCGTGAGCTCTGTATGGGGTTGTGGTTCAGGACTGAGATCTGATCTCATGTAGACCGTACAGGACAAGATTTTTTTTGAGTGTGGTGTGCACGCCCCACAGAAGTAAGATAATATCTGGTTGTCTTTTTTTACGTTCACAGTCATCGGAGCCCCTGGGTCTGTTGTATCATGAACGGAATGAAAAATGGTGAGGCTGGAGTGTTATCCCTGGTGTTTAGTATCTGGACCACATCTAGGAAGAGAATTCCTCATCATGGGCTGCTAGACTCTCAGTTAGAGCCTTTCCCTACCCCCACCACATGGGGCAAAGGCTGAGTAAGAGCAGAGGGGGTATAGGGAAGATGCGCAGGAACGGTAACACAGACCACTTGAGACTGTAGTGACAGAAAAACCCGGCATAGACACCAGAGCTCACCGGAGGCCTAACGCCAAGGTGCCACTCTAGAGAGAAATAGCTAGAGTCCAGGAGAGAAGGCCCCAGGGTTCCTCAGGCCAATAGCACAACAGTGACCAACAGCACAGCATAGCTCATCCCAGAGAGACCTCTAGAGTTTCTCCCATGCATTGATTGCACAAAACCCCCTAAGTTGTCTGTTTCAAGCTTTTGAAAGCTCTGTTCATGCAACAACACAAAATTAATTGACTATAAATTAAAATACAAATGACAAAAGCCACTCCTAAGGTTGCCTGCGTTTCTTCGGGGCTGCCGACAATGCCTATAGTGCACAGCAGTTGCTCAGCACACCTAAGCAATGAATGGATGCGTGTAGCAGGTGGATGCTTGGGCTAGTGAATAAAGCTATGTGTGGGTAGATGCGTGATATTCGGAAACCTGATGGACGGATGTATAGGTGCAGAGATGGAGGGGAGTGAGCAGGTGAGTGGGTGAGTGTGTAAATCAGCAGGTGGACAGTAGGTGGATGAGTGTGTAAATCAGCAGGTGGACAGTAGGTGGATGAGTGTGTAAATCAGCAGGTGGACAGTAGGTGGATGAGTGTGTAAATCAGCAGGTGGACAGTAGGTGGATGAGTGGATGAATGGGTTAATCAACTGACTGAAGGGTGGAGAGGGGGCGGGGAGAGGGCCTCCAGGAATGGTATATGAAGCCTCCTCCCAGAAACTCCACCCTTTGAGCCTAAGGCCAAGCCAGAGTTCAGAATCCCAATAGGGACCAGGAAGGACACTGTCAAGGGCCATCCATCAACTCCACAGCAAACAGGCTGGGTTCCCTCCTCAGTAACGCTTCTGCTCCCTACCACCAGAGTCACTGCAACTCTCCTCAGCAGTAGTCTCCTGCCTAATGTCACCTCTGCCACCCTAGCCCCTCCATCATGTACCCAAACCCCAACAACCAACAGCCCTGGCATTGTGGAGCCTCATTCCCTGTCAATAGGCCTGACCTCAGCTTTTATATGTAAATAAATATACCTGTATTATCAGTGGCTCAGCTTTCTCACTAGGCTGGCACCACCACCCTGAAGCTGGATTTCCTTCAGTGAGCTTGCCTTGGCCACAGAGGCTGAAGCCACCGAGGGAACAGCAGGTGTTTGCTCTCTCCTGAATGAACCCGGAAGCGGCTCCACAGATTCTAACTGGATTGATGCGCCTTCTGCCCCCGGGGGCTCCCAAGCCTGTCACACCCTGATGCATGTTGGAAGTGTGCCTAGTGTGCTTGCAGAAAGGGAGGCAGGGCTGCTGGCAGGCACAGAAGGACCTTCACGGGTCACTCTGGGGCCAACCTGTATGTGGTCCAAACAAAGCTGTCAAGGGTGCAGCAGCCAAGGCCCGCCAGAGAAAAACAGAGTGGGAAAGTTCTCTGAGCCCGCCTGCTCCTGCACAAACACGGCTGCTAAAGCTGAGCGGCCAGTCTAAGGCCTGGCATCATCTCGCCAAAGGCCCGGCGGCTTTCCAAGGCCAAGACACGAAATTCAGGGCTGGAGCGTGATGATTTTATGCTCGTAGGGACCCCCGAGGAACTAGCGTGGTCCAGCTGCTGATAGGATATATCTCATAGGATATATAACTCTGCCTATGCACCTCCAAAACAACACCAAGAGTTGTTGTGAGCCTATAATCCTTAAACACTAGGGATGCTTAAGCAGGGGATTGCCATAAGTTTCAAACCTTTCTGGGCTCCAGAGTAAGAACCCATCTCAAAACAATAACAAAATAATAATAATAATAATAATAATAATAATAATAATAATAATGAATTCCTCAGCTTTAGTGTGATCATATACTCTGCCCTAATGGTCTTAACATCAAATGCAGTACCCACATGGCTTTCTACAATTATCTTGCTTTGATGGTTCATTTCCCTAATACTGATTCGGTATTAATTATTTTCCCCTGTAATAGATAAAACCACAGAAGATGTTCTCATATTACTTTTGAGTGACCGTGTTTCAAGCTCCCAGTAACAGCCAGCCAGAACCCTCTGTTGGGAGAGAAAGTGGGGAATGTGGTGCCTGTCCCTCCTCTAGAGTCTAGATCTTTCTGAAGGGAGTGGCTGCCAGGTTGTGATTGGGAGTCTCTTCCCATCCTTGGTCCTTCTTCAGCAACCACAAGCCTGCCTCTCTTCCACCTAAGAAAAACAACATCCGAGGCTGCACCCCATCCTCCTCGCTCAGATCCTCCAAGCTGTTCATTCCCAACACTGAACTTCAGAACAACATGCCATTTGATAGAAGAGGAAAACCAAGGTGCAGATTAGAAGAGAATCAGAACTCTGCCAGGCTCCTTTGCCACTGCTTGAGCCTCTGCAGCCGTTTGAAAAGTCCCCCTTAGAAGAAGTGCTCTCCCTCACTTATGTGCAAAACCCTTAACTGGAACTTTCTGCAAGGAAAATACAATGGAATTTTCTTCCCAGAATATGACCTGTGACCCAAACAAGAACACTCTTGACTGTGAACAAACTCAAGCTGTTTCAGCTCTGCCTCTGATTCAGGTCCTTAGAACACAGGGACACACATCTGCATGTACACACATACACACACACACACACATGCTCACAGCACACACACACACACACACACACACACACTCACAACCCACACATGTTCACAGCATGCACCCATGCACACACACATCCTCACAGCACACACACACACACATACTCATAACCCACACATACAGATCCTCACAGCACACACACACACACACACACACACACACACACACTCACAACCCACACATGTTCACAGCATGCACCCATGCACACACACACATCCTCACAGCACACACACACACACACACACACACACACACACACCATAGCACAGTTTAAAAAGGACTCACCTGTTCACTTTGAGAAAGTTCCACAGACCATCATCCCACAGGGCCACTGGCTCCCCTTTCTTCCCCTGGCTCTGCTTCTCTTGGGTGCTGAATGACTGGTCAGGGTCCTGCCAGGGGTAGGGTGAAAGGAACCACGCACATTAGCCAGCAGCAGCCCAGCAAAGGAAGTGGGCAGGCCCCCTGCTCCGCCAAGGCCCCAGCCTGCTCAGCAGGCCTCTTCCCGTAAACTCCGGTGCAAAGTCCCCACGTGATCATGTGATCACCTGGGACAAAGTATGCTAGAAGTCATACTCCAGTTCTCGCCTCACCTCGCCTAGCTGCAGCCCAGAGTGTCAGCCCTTTCCAGGTCTCTTCACTCCTCAAAACATCAGGGGGCTTAGGGAACAGCTTTGGTTACAGGAGCTCACTTCCCTGTTACACTTTATGTAAACAGCTTCAGTCTGGGGAGGCATGCCAGGTGGGCAGGGCCAGGGGCCAGAGCCCGGGAGGGTGTGCCCTGGAGCGGGTAATTGCCTGGGTAGGGCCGGAGGATCCCCAGAAGGAGAAACTCAAGGCTGAAGAAAGATGAAAATCGGTGCTTCCTGGCGCGTTCTCTCTGTGCTCAGAACTCACCTGGATTACTAGCTTGGGTTCCCAAAGCACAGGGCAATGGGGAACCCAGCACCATGAATGGGGGTGGGGGTGCAGCTGTCTTGGATTCCCAAAAGGTTTTCCAATACTCCCAGAAGATCCTGTTTCTCTGAAGAGGCCACTGGCCTTCTAGTTACCCTGTCCTCTAGGACACACACCTGTCCATATGTCTGGGTGTCCATATGTCTGGGTGCCCCCATGGCCTTGATGACCAAGAACCTTACTCTGTCTCTGAGCAGGACCCTGATTCCCCGCATCTAGATTGGCATCCAACGTGTGGTATCCGCTTCTGTCCTTGTAGTGGGTAGAAATGTGTGGGTGTGGCCTCTTCTGTTTATCCTGGAAAGGTACTGCTACAATACAGTGACTCAAAGGTCTCCAAGAATTCAAAGGGACACTGAGGTGGACTGTATGGGTCAAGAAAGACATCAAAGAGGTTGATAAAGAGCTATTAACTCCATGGACAGATAGACAATGGTATGGTGGGCACTCTGAGGCGAGGTCAAGCCTCAGAGCACCAGGGTAACAACAGGTAGCTCTTAATTTTGACTATCAGACTGTTGAAACGGTGAATTCAAAGAAGTAGGAATTCCCCCAGCGATCACATACTGGAGAGTACTTCGCCTGGAAAGAGATTATGCACTTCCAACAGCTTCCCAGACCACTGTACAATACGAGACTGAGGTTCTCATACTGTAATGATGACAAGTCAGTGGTGGGCGGGACCACACCTTGTCTGAGACTGATTAGATAGAGGTGCTTATCCTTGTCCCTCTATCTAAACTCTAATCTCCCTCCAGTACCCTAAAGACGGTCTTGGGGGTTGCTGGACCTGCCTTGCAACACAATTTGGGTATCCCTAAGTCTGACATGACAGAGAGGAGGAGGTAGAAGAATTCGGGCCCACAAGTCAGTCCCTTATAGGTCCTGAGAATGGGGAAGATTTCTCAGCACTGCAGCAAGGCTGACTCCCCTGCAGGATACAGGGAAGCTTGTGGGGAAACAGAGGTGGAACCACCATAGCCACAGCTGGCCCTTTGGTATGCCCTTCTGGAAGTTCGTAACTAGAGATCCATAGAAATTCCTCTGAGTAGGGGTCTGTCCTTCCTGTGAGAAGGAAGGAGCTGTGGAAGATGCTATGGCCTAACCTGGTCTGGATCCTAATGGTGTCCACTTAGAACAGCAACTCTGCTCTGAAGGAAGGAAAGGCAGATATCACACTTGCAGAAGGCAAAAACTGGAGAATGCGAACAGTTCTAGAAAGAGGCTGTCTCTGTAAAGGCTGGTTGACTGATCAGCTCTGCTGTGGTGTGGGAAGGCTAGAACGTTGTTGGCCCGGAAGCTGATCACCTTACCTCAGGCTAGCTCTAATCTCTATGAGTAGCCATTCCTTGCCCACCTCTGTGTTGAAAGGAACATCTTATCATTAATATATAGACACTGTTTGAAAGCTATCTGCTTAGCAGACCACCAAATTCCCCCACCTAAAAGCTAAGAATGCCAATTAAATAGTACCTGAGGCCTATGGCAGAGATTCTCCCATGCGGGCCTAACCTGTTTCTCTGATATTTCCAACAATGTAGTTTTTAAATGTCTTAATTTTATACTACTCTTTGTTCTGATACTACCTTAAATATTGTTCTCTTGCTGCAAAGAGACACCATGACCAAGGCAAGTCATAAAGAAAACATATAATGGAGATGTGATGGTAGAGAGTAGGCAGACATAGTGCTGGAGCAGAAGCTGAGCGTTTTATGTCCTGATCTACAGGCAACAAGCAAAAAGAGACATGGAGGCGGGGGGGGGGGTGATGTGAGCTTTTTAAACCACAAAGCCCACCTGCTACAACACACTCCCTCCAACAAGGCCACACCTCCTAATCCTTCTCAAACCGTTCCACTCCCTGGTGACTAAACATTCAAATATAGGAGCCTATGGTGACTATTCTGATTCGAACCACCACACTATAAAAACTCCATGAAGCTGCTTTCAGATAAAAACATGGAACATGGGTCGCCTAGCTCTGTGTTTCCCTGGTCATGGTCCCTCAAATTTGGCTTCAGAATAAATTGTCTTTTATTCCCTTTGAGATGAGAGTTGCAGTTTTCCCATCAGCAAGAGTATGAGGCCTGCTTGAACTATGTAACAAATTCAAAGACAACCTGGGGTCAAGGGTAAGACCCTCTCTCAATGAATAAATGATTGAACACATACGCAAAAATGAAATTTATTTGAAACCAGACCTAACCAACTTGAGTCCAGGACAACATATACAGGTTCCCCTGAATGGTATTTCCACTATAAAAGGGGCGATGTGAACTTTACAGCTATAAAGAGAAGAAAGACATATAGCAACATTTTTGCCAGTGACACAGGTGGTGCATCAGGTGGGAGGCTACAACAGTGCAGGGGAATCCTATCTCAGGACTCTGTATTAGTTAGACTTTTCTAGAAGAACAGAATGTTGATGCAAAAACGCAGCATCTCTCACCTCAAAGGGATTAAGAGACAGTTTACTCAAACACAAGTAATCTTTGGCCCAGGCACCATAGGTTTAGTCTACAAGTCCATGTCTAACAACATGGAAGAATTTTCATCAAGTTTTATAACAGAACAAAGAAGAATGTCAGTAAAGACAATTCTTTTCTTTTTAATATTAATATTTTTATTAATTTATTTTATGTATGTGAGTACACTGTCACTGTCTTCAGACACACCAGAAGAGGGCATCTGATCCCATTACAGATGGTTGTGCGCCACCATGTGGTTACTGGGAATTGAACTCAGGACCTCTAGAAGAGCAGTCAGTGCCCTTAACTGCTAATCCATCTCTCCAGCCCATGTGAAAGCAATTCTAAAATGTGCTGGTGGAAACATTAAGTGGACGGTTACAGGAAGGTGGGGGAATCTCAACTATAGGCTTCAGATGTTAGCTGGCAGAATTCTTGGCCCTCTGATTGGTGGATAATAGAGGTCTTCCATGTTGATATATTTTAAGGTGTTCTAGCTGTTGTCGGGATATTAGGTGAGCCTAGTAGCAGGGTGTTAGGTCTGACATAGAGGTAGACAAGCAATGACTGGATTGTTTTCAGGTTAAAGATCATCCCAGGTAAATTGTAATTAGGCTCCAGAACTGCAACATCCCAACCGCCCCAATATCTTTGCAGTTTTAACCACTCTATCTGCCTTTGTAGCTGGCTTCCTTCCAGGAACTCTCATGCACAAGAAGCAATGGGAAGAGCATGTATGCTGACTGTATGCAGAAACAGTTCCGAGCACTGAATCACACTGAAAGACAGAGACTCCAGGAGCCGGTCGGTTGCGATTACGACAGTGGGATGCGATCCTACTGTGACCGGCTCTCTATGGAGGGATGAACAACACAGTGTTTGCTCAGTTCGTCAGGCTGGGCACCTCTGCAGCCTCGGGCTGGTGCTGCAAATCTGGATGGTTTCTGGAAACTGCTGGGGCCCTGTCTACAATGGAAGGCTAGAAATGCTGGTTCTGACATCAGTGGAGGAATGAATCAGCTACAAGGAGAGGAATCTATTCAGAGACAGGGAAGGCCAGTTGAGCAAAAAGCAAAACCTCTTCCCACTGTGCCCTGTATCTCTGTGCTGCCACCCACTGGAAGGTGCTGCCCATGGCTGGGGCAGGTCTTCCCACATAAATAAAGCAATCAGTACAGCTCTTCTGAGCTTACCTGGTGTTGACAGAGCCTTCAGTTCCACAGGATGGAAGCACTGGGTCCCCTATTTCTGTTGGCTGTTCAGAGTTCGTGGGGTAGCAGATCACATAAGTCCCTCTCACATGGCACCCTACCTTCTCAAAATCAGAAGAGGCTCTCACTGACCTCTAGATCCTCTCTCAGAGGGCTTGCCTGGTGGAGACAAGCCTACCAAGCACAGTCTTCTTTTTGTTCAACTCAGGGTCACCTGACAAGGGCTCCAAAGACTTTAACAACACCTCTTCATCTTTTTCCTGTAATTCGACCTGACCTGAAGACTGAAGCCCACAGAATCACAGGCCTGAGTAGGAAGAAGTGTATGCACCAAATTCTCCTCCTAGGAATCTGCTACCTACAGCCCGGGTTCCCCCATTAACACTGGACTTGTGTCTAGGAGTTTACTGGTGTTCTGAATGATCTGAAACAACCTAGTCCTCTCCCAGGGGGAGATGAGGATAAGCCAGAATCCAGACCTTGAGCAGCGCTGGGGGTACATTCTTTCTCTGTGTTCAGGGTTACCACATACCAAAGGTCACATGGGTGGTCGTCTCCTGCAGAGCCCTCTCTTGGACCAGTCAGCTCTTACCACACAGCTGTCTGTTCCCTCCTGAAGGCAGAGGTTGGACCAGGCAGCCCCAGGTCTGCGTGGCTGGCCTGTGTGATTAAGTCATTCAGGTGCTGAGAGTTGCCTGCTGTGAGAAACTTACAGGTCTCTATGTACCAAAGGATGTGTCCTCCAGGCTTTACGAGGGATAAACTCTACTTCAGGGTTGATGAGGACCCTCAACTCCAAAATTCAGATTATACGAAAAGCCGTTGTTGCTGGCGGCGAAAGCAAGACAAGTAATTTGTGTGTGTGGACATAATTAGCATTATTTTTATGAGTTCTACCACTTTTTAAATTTCCAGTCAGTTCATCAGCCTTGGACCCTGACAAGAATTCTCACTAAGCCAGGCTAGTATGTCACAGGAACATGCACATGACCTTCAGGGAACCTTTCAAAAGAAGTCAGAACTATGCCAGGTTTGGTGACACACATCTGTAATCCCAGCACTCAGGGAGTGACACGGAGGCTGAAGGGGGGTGCAGTGGGGAGACACAACTTTGGGTTCATTGTGAGACAATATATGTTTTTAAAAGGCAAAATTATAGGACTGAGTATAATTTCAGGGAGCCTCTGCAAACTCTTTTCAACCTCCGTCTAAATGCTGTATGACAGAGATTTTGTTTGCACAGACAGCTATTCCATGAGAGCTTCTCGCTGTCCTATGATCTCTAGAACTGTCCAGAAGTTCCTACCCCACTCCCCACAGGAGCAGCCAGACCAACTGCTGCTTAGATCTATGTGCGTTTTGTGAACTCTTTTTACTGTGCTTTTAAATAGATGCATGTGTGTGTGTGTCTCTGTGTGGGTTTGTGTATGTACTTGCAGTTCCGGGAAAGCCAGCAAGAGGGCTTCAGATCCGCCACAGTGGACATTATAGTCCAACAGGGTTACAGGGACCTGAACTCAGCCCCTCTGGAAGAGGAGTAAACACCCTCAACCCCTAAACCATCTCTCCCGCCCCTCTTTATTACATTTTATTCATTCATCATGTATGCATGGTAGGCATGGACATGCGTGTTTACAGCACACACATGCCACAGTGCACTTACCGAGGGAAAGAAAACCCGAGGGAATCCTTCCCCTACGTGGATTCCGGGGATGGAGCCCACAAAGCTTGGCATGAGTGTCTTTGTCCACTGAGCCATCTCACTGGCCACCTGTTTGTGACTTTCTAGCCGTTCTCTGGGCTTGCAGCAGCACAGCTGACTGTTTGCACAGACATGCGCCTCTGTTCTCTGTGCAGACCACACTGGGCCCCATTCCCATATATCCAGCTTTCCAGCAGAAGCAACCAGATGACCCAGCTCTAGGCAGCCAGGCATGCTCCCCTGGGGGCAGCTGAGCCACTCCTTCCTTGGGCTTCCTTGCAGAGCTGTGACTAAGGACAAACAGACTGATAATCATCTGCAGTCCCCTCTTCTGCAAGGTTCTAGTCGCCTATCCTTGAGATAAACAGGAGCTGGGGAGTGTCTCTCCCTGAAACATTCACCCTGCTTATCTCGAGGTAAAATTCCAGCAGTGATTTCTGAATGCCAGGATACATTCCTCAGCTCAGCCATTGGTGCTAACAGTCGGCTCAGCCGAAGGAAGCCAGGAAAAGGAAGCGAGGTGATCCCAGGTAATCCCAGCAGGGGGAGACAAAGCCCTGCAGAGTGACAGGTCAGGGTTCAGGAGCCTGCCTAGGCAGGAGAGGAATACTGCAGGCCAGAGAGGACAGGGAACGGTCAGAGCAAAGTGGGCAATTTAAGGCCAACTGGGCGCTAGGCAGGGGGTGCCATCAGCAGGAAGAACAAGAATGGTAGGTGGCATCTGGTACATGCACACACCTTTAATCTCAGCACGCAGCAGGCAGAAGCAGGCAGATTTCTGAGCTTGAGGCCAGCCTGCTCTACAGAGCTAATTCCGAGACAGCTAAAGCTACACCTGTCTAGGAAAAAAAAAAAAAAAGGCAGGTGGGCCCAGATGGTTTGTCAACTTTGTCTCCAATGCTGTGGGCAAATGGATGCAGAGAACTTGGGACCAAAGAACACAACTCCAGATCATGCTTCCAAAGAAGTTTCTACCCGAGTAGTTCCAGGTGCACTTCTGGAGCCTTCGGGGACTCTACCCTGGGTTCACCCTCTCCAAAGCATCATCATGAGCTCCTGGCCAGTCACAGCAAGGCACAGCTGCTGGGTGAGAGTGTACCTAGAGCATAGATGTCCAGCAAGGCGCCTACACGTTTATCCTGGTGTGGGATGGACCTGGCAGGAAAGGAAGGAAGGAGCAAGACCAGGCTAGCCCATCCTGACCAGTGCTCCAAAGGTTCCAAATACAAACCTGGACTTCTTGGTGGTAAGAGAGCAGATGGGTGTGGTAGTGAGGATCTCTAGAGGAATAGAATCAAGTGTGTGTGTGTGTGTGTGTGTGTGTTGCTATTCCCCCAAAGTGTGTATGTGTATGTGTGAATTTATTAAGTCAGCTTATGTTAAAATAGCAACAACAGTTGCAAATTCCACAGTTCCTCAGTCCCCAAGGCTGAGTGTTTTGGCAGTCCCAATCTAATGTCGAAAAACCTGGGGGTTTCCTGGAGAGCCCTTGGCCCTTTGTCCATGACGGAAGCCTAGAAATGCCGGTTCTGGTGTCGGTTCTGGTGTCAGGGATATTGGTGAATAGTCAACAACAGAATGAATCGACTCATCTACAAGACAAAGATCTGAAGACACAAGAGGGAGGATCAGTCTAGCTAAAGAGAAGTCTTCCTTCTGACACGCTCTTTTATTTGATCTGGACTGCTATTAGACAATGCCGTCCACATCAACTGACAGTCAAGATGGTGCTTCAGGTGAGGATCCTACTCAGGGACTACTAATTTGTGGCAAGTTGATACCAAAACCAACAGTGTTGGCAGGGTTGGGGTATGGTCTGTCATTAGGGTTCCTTCAGCTTCGTTTGCAACTGTTAACTCTTTACAATCTGGGTGTCTGAGCACTCAGGTGTGGGGGGAGGGGTAATGGTATCCAACTCTTTTATCTCATTTCCCAGATAAGAAAAGGGAAACCCAGACTGACCTAAGCTTGGCCTCCCCACACCCCACCAAACAACAACCAAAACAAAAAACAGTGTAAGAACCCTGTAGTCAGAGGAGGGGATGGTCTGGCCTGCTCTGCCCTGCAGCCTGGCCTATTGGAAGAAGACATAGATGTTCTCAAGAAGGTTGCTTTTCTTCCAGAGTGCACACATCCCCCCCACTGCAGCCAGGCTACACAGAAGTCTAAGGCAGAAGCTGTCTCTCCACTCTGATCTCTCTCTTGCAAGACCAATGTCCTTTCCAGAGCAGCCAGATGTACTCTAGTTTCTTCCCAACTCCTTCAGACTCACCTCTGCCCTCAGCCCACTATGCCTGTCTTCCCAGTCACTCTGGAACCTGATCCATCTTCATGTCCCTGAAAAGGTTTCCAGTAAAACAGATTAGGGAGTGTGACCTCTCCCTGGGTCACTGGACAGATGTTTGGAAAAGTTCAGGCGCATTAAAATCTGTTAAAATCAGCACTAGTGACAATGACGCTCCTGTTCCCCAATGCACAGTCCAAGGCAGGACTGTGTCAGTTTATACAGGACTCTTTGCTCTCACACCCTTTGGTGAACTCTAGATGACTCTGAAATTATTCTACCTTAGCCAGAATGGGGAGCATTTCCTGTGATGGTCACTCACAGGAACACTGTGACTGATGTAAAGGAGATAACGCTGTGTTGCTACAATCACAATCCTTCCTTTGCATGAGAAGTGGTTTGCGATTGATCCAAACATTGCTTCCTAGCTACACAGGCACAATGCTTGACTGACAAGATGAACTAAGTGAAAGATGCTTTCCTGTGTTGCCATATCCCCTACTATTACGGCATTAAGCCCAATACAAGGCTTCTCTGGAGTGATCTTTTCTCGACTACTTTTAGTGCCATGGTATCTAAGTTAAAGTTTCTATTTCTGTGATGAAACACTATAACCAAAGCAACTTGAAGAAGAAAGCATTCATTTGTCTTACTCTTCCACATCATTGAAAGAAGACAAGAACAAGGAACTCACACAGCAAGAAAATGGAGGTAAGAGCTGAGGCAGAAGCCACCGAGGGATGCTGCTTACTGGCTTGCTCCCCATGGCTTGCTCAGCCTGCTTTCTTAGAGAACCCAGAACTACCTGCCCAGGACTGACCCCACCCCCAACGGCCTGGATCCTCCCCATCAATCACTAATTCAGAAAATGCCCTCAAGACTCGCCTACAGCTTCATCTTATGGAGTCATTTTCTCCAGTGAGACTCTCTCCTCTCCAGGGACTCTAGCTTGTGTCAAGTTGACATAAAACTAGCCAGCACGTATGGTAGCATTAAAAAAGAAAAGCAGCAGAGACAGTAGTGTGTCAGCCATAGCTGATGAGACAATAGACCAAGCCTTGGGAAGGGCAGAGCCGTGGCCTACTAACAGCTAAAGAGGCAAAGCTAAGCCAGCAGCAGGCTGAGCTTTGAAAACAGCCGAACAGCCGGCTGCACTCACAGCAGCAAAACAAGCAGGGTGACACAGCAGCTCAACTGGCAGTGACTGTGACAATGGCCATAGCAACTGGGGGAAACTAAACAACTGGAGACAGAAACCAGTGTCAGAACAAGAGGGACGGCAGAGTGTGCAGGAGAGAGAGACACAGCTGAAGGACAGGGGCTACAAAGAGCCAGAGAACACAACCAGAAGCAGTTCTGGAGTTTTCAGTTCTTCAGGGTAGAGGGCTTCAAAGAACCCAGGCCTGAGAAATCCAACACTGGCCGCTGAAGGACCCTATCTTAGGCTGATACAATGGCATTCCAGGTCTACACAGGAGCACTCTGAGCTAGAAAGAGCCACCTGCAACTGTTCCCAAGGGCCTGTTGTCACTGTCCCCTGCTGCTGGGTGTCAAGGGGTACGAAGACTTGCAAGGCCAACGTTGAGCCCTTTCTCCTTGTAAAAGAACTCAAGTCAGCTGACCCGTACCACCATCTATCACGACAGCCTCCGCCTGCGAAGCTCAGTAACCATCCTCTTGGATTCTATCCCCTTGTTCTTCCTTTCCTTTTCCTTTCAGTGTAACTGAATACCCTTTTGTCCACTCCATCTCTTTACTGGATCCCTGGGTGAACCATATTGCAGAGTTTCAGTCGCATTATTTCTATATGGCTCTCTTCGTGGGCTGAATCCTTCCCGAAATCCATTTCTTTACCTGCCGCCTATCATTTGCCCTCACAGATATTTACCGCTATTGTTGTTGTACTGAATGAAGTATTTGGAATTCTTTATCCAGCAACTGCGGCTGTGTGGTCTATGGGTCTGCTTCCTTTGCTTTGTTTCTGGTTTTGATGTGGGTCTTGCAGTTCCGCAGATGGAACCCTGGGCCTGGCACCTGCTGGGCACACGCTCTCGCACAGCCTGTGTTGTTTTTCTTGGTCATGGTCTCTTTTTCCTTGCTACCCACTTTCAGGCTAATGCCCCTGCCCAATGTTGTCAAGAGGGCACAAACAAGCTGCCCAAGCGACTTTGATTTTCTCCTCCTTTTACCTCCAAACCCAGCACCTTTGCCTTGAGGTCCTGCTTGCAGGAAACCTAAAGAGCAGTGGGAAACCCACAGTGAGACTTGCTGAATTACAGTCAGGGAATAGGAAGGCGCCATGTGTGTGTGCCCACTGGCACCTGCTCAGCTCAGTGTTGACATAAATTATAAAAAGAACCCTCTCAGCATTCCAAGAAATCCCCATATTGCTGCAGGAGTCACACCTTCATCTTTGATGGCTACTACACCCTGCAGCTGACTGGAGAAAACAAGCCTAAGGGGAAATGAGCTCCCGACAATCAAAGCCATCTTCATATGAAATCCTGGGGTAAATAACTTCGGTAGAGATGTTGCTTTAAATCCTTAATTTATAAACACAAAAAGAAAAAAAAAAAACCCAATTCACTGAAAACTCTCAGAGACAGGCAGTAAGCACACAAGCATCCCACTGTGCACAGCACTAATCCAGCCCCCACGGAAAGCAGATCAGCAGACCCATCATACCCAAGCTTGGCAGGGGAGCAGGCACATGGTACTCCCACAAGCTGTGGCTCACACACCAGGGCAGCTGTTGACTGAGAGGCATACAGGAACGTCCATCAATGGGCTCCGGCAACAATGCAGCCTTTGACTCAGCAGTTACTCAGGAAGAAATGGCACTCCATTCGTGGTCACGCTCTCGAGGGTATCCGGAAGGGCCAGCAGGCACATTGACTCAGTCCTCTGGTTCTTTTGTTGCTCCTGGCTTCCCTAATGCTGACTGCAGTACTGTTCACCCTCATGCCAGCCTGACAAAGCACGCATTATGAACACCTTTTGGAAACTCAGTGCAGGGAGCCACAGCGGGGCGCAGAGTTGGAGTTCAGATCCAGCTGGGTCGCAGTCATCGCCTGGGAACTAGATGGAGGAGCGGATGCTTGTCTGAGCCTTGAGTTCACAGGCATTGTCACACTGAGTCACCTAACAGGCTGGCTCTCAAACACCTGAGACCTCCCAAACCTGGAGGGTGGTGTGGAAAGAGCCACACTCACTCCAGAATAGCCAGGGCTGCCATGCCCATAGCCATGTGGAGATCAGCTGTGGACCCAAGGGTTCCTCCAAGAAAGAAGCTCACAGCCAAGGTCATAGAGAGCCACGCAGGGCTGAGGGGAAAAGGTCAGGAATAAAGGAAGCGCATCTCCTGCAAAGACTATGCTTTCCCTTCCAACCCTTCATAGCCAGAAGGCCAAGATTAAGGTGTGTGGAAGCTCTGAGGAGTAGCTACCCTTCTCCCTGGAGACTGTCAGTATCCCTGGTATCCTTGACTTGTCAAAGCAGCATTGCAACCTTGACCTTTATCTTCACACAGCTTCTCTCTGTGCTGGTATCTGTCTCCAAACTTCCCCTCTCATGACAGACACCACTAGTCCTACTCAGTCAGGGCCACCCTAGTGACTGCCATTATTACTTGGTTAGCTCTGAAAAATCCCTATTTCAGGTCCTGGTCACATTCTAAGGGTTGCACGGTAGGAGTTCAGATAAGATCATCTTAGGGAGACACAATTCCATTGATAAATATTCATGATGTGTTCAATATTCATGAGAAAATGAGCCTTCGTGCACATTTCCCAAGGGCCTGTCTTCTGAGGGTTTGTGTGCCAGAGAGGAAGGTCTTACATTTCTCAGAACCTGAGTTGAAGAATATCCCCCAATTCCATGCCTTAAGTGGACTCTTGGGGGGAAAATTCCAGGTGCAGTATTTATCCCCAAATTCACAGGCCTCAGAAAGCTGGGTGAGGGTGATTGCTATGAGTTTGAGGCCAGCATAGTGAGTTCTCATCAAACCTGAGACCCTCTCTCTCTCTCTCTCTCTCTCTCTCTCTCTCACTCTCTCTAAAAAAAAAAAAAAGAAAAGAAAAGCAGAGCTAAGAATGATCGTTTGCACATGTAACCTCAGTACTTGGGTTCTCAGATTTGTGTCCATTCACCTTGAACTTGGCTGAGGGAGGATGGAGCCTTTGCTTTGTTCCCAGGGCATTCAGAAAATCTAAATTTGAATTTGGAAGTGAGCAAACAGGTAGGTACATGAAAAACAAATCAAAAGTTAGAATTCCCCCCCAAAGCATGTGTGACCTGACACAGAGTCAAGGGGTCTAGGAGGGAATGTGTGGGTCAAAGAATGTCCCTCCTGTCCCTCCGTGCAATGTCAGGGATTTCCCTCAGCATGTTCATTCCTCGGGCACCAAGAGACAGCAAAGCAACCTCTTGATTCACACTTACTATATCTACATCACACACGCACACACACAAACACACACACTTCAGTATGTTCTCTTATCTAGGAACTAATGTTTTCATCTTCTTATCTGGCTTATTAAAAGACCGTCTTCTCCCCTTAAGTCAGGCCTGGTCCTCCTCATCCACCTTAGCTCTGCTCCAAGGCCAGCAGCTCTCTTCCTGGAAGGACCTCTCTTCTGCACTCCTGTAGAGCAGCCACAGCACTGGGCATCAGCTGAGATGTCAGGCTGCGGGAGAATCCTGACCTGCTCTCTTGAAAAGACCAAGACCTGATCCGGGACACAAGGTTTTAAGAATTCCACTATAAGGAAGAAAAACCAGGTCCAAAGAACCAGGTAAACCCAAGACTGCAGTGTTCATCCCCCTGCCTCAGAGTCTACCTGACCCTCTCTCCAGCAAGGGCTCATTTCCAACTCTCCACATATATAACTCTGCTTTAAGACCTTGAAGCACACTAAAGACAAATATGCACCATGCTCATCCCAGATTCAGTAAGGTTCTCTGCTGTGCAGTTACAGTATGGGAGGTTCTGGGTCATGGGAGATGTGACAGGATTCATTTTATCAGACTGTATGTTAATGCAGCATGAAAGAATGAGTCTTCCTTCCTCCTGAAGTACTCTAAAACAAGAATGAGCCCAGATATGAAGTCTCCACTTCCTTTCCCTGTCTTCCATCTGTCTGTCATCAGTAGTGTGACCTGTGAGTTGTCAATCATTTGTGTCTGGTGTCTATCCATCCTCTGTCCCCAACAAAGGGGGTTGCTCTGTACTTACTGAACAGCAGAGACAGCATGGCGGAGGGGAGGATACGTTCTCCTTCTACAGATATCCTGTCCAGTCACACAGGGGAAGAAGCCATGTTATTGACCCCCAACTGACAGAGAAAAGCACTCAAAACTGGGAACAAGTGCTGCCAACCTATTTCCAGCCTTTGTGGTTCCTTTAAGGTTCCTTTTAATCTATTAGCTGCTTTCAGCAAATGATTACTACGCACACACACACACACACACACACACACACACACTTCTGAGCCAGGAGTATGGAAGGGTATATAGTTCAAGATTAAAACCACATATTTAGCTCAGATTGTAAAAACTAATTACACAAGAAGTCCGGGTGTTGTGAGGTTGGTTACATTGTTTTCTTAAATACAAGTTAAACAGACCCAGTACATAGTTTTAAATGATTTTCAGGAATATTGTGATCTTAACTGCAAGATCTGGCAAACGTTCATTTTTGAAGGCATGAGATATTTTCAGATAATTCTACTCCCACAAGATCTCCTCAGTAATCCGACCTTGTAGTTGTTCATGTTCCACTGTCAGAAACGCCTTCTGCAGCGAGGAACCCTCATGACCTTCCCACTACTCTGAGTAGTTCTAAATTTGATAAATCGTTGCAGATTTTATGAACTGTTCTGGGTCTGGAGAAGTTACTACAAGAAATTTCAATTTGAAAATCCCATACAACTGAATAGCTGACAAGCTATTTTTCTTTTGTTAAAAGATCTATCTATCTATCTATCTATCTACCTATCTACCTACATACCTATCTATCATCTATCTACCATCTATCTATCTATCTATCTATCTATCTATCTATCTATCTACCTATCTACCTACATACCTATCTATCATCTATCTACCATCTATCTATCTATCTATCTATCTATCTATCTATCTATCTATCTATCATCTATCTACCTATCTACCTACATACCTATCATCTATCTACCATCTATCTATCTATCTATCTATCTATCTATCTATCTATCTATCCACCTATCTATCTTTCTTACAAATAGATGTCCCATACATGCAGTGCTCAATGAAGCCAGAAGAGGACATCAGATCCCCTGAAACTGGAGAAAGAGACACTTGTGGCACCACCACTGCCACTGTGGGCACCAGGAACAAGGACCTTTGCAAGTGCAGGCAGTGTTCTTAACTGCTGAGCCATCTCTCCAGCCCCAGGAACTTTTTATTTCTTTCTTTCTTTCTTTTTGTTTTTTTTTTTTTTTGTTTGTTTGTTTTTGTTTGTTTGTTTTTTTTTTTTTTTTTTTTTTTTTTTTGTTATGCCCTTAAAATAGATTGGATGCTGGTATGGAATGCTTCACCTCAGACCTTCCCTGGAGTTAGGCTGAGTGAAACTAGGCAGAGCAAGACTCTCAGAGTGGTTGCGTTGTCAGCACTATCTTAATGTGGGGAAATTTCCAGTGATTTTTCTCACCAAAAAAAAAAAAAAAAAAAAAGTCTCCAGGGCATTATTCAGCGAACAAAAAACTTGATGAAATGTTTGTGCTATTTTAAAATTGCCAAATCAAGGACATGACGTGCTTTAAAAGTCACTGCCAAAAATATGAGAAGCATCTTTCAGACCCAGAAAAGAGAGTTGAAACATCTGTGCTCTGTCTCCATTGTGGAGGACCGGGCTGTGTGACTGATAAGGATGGTGCTTTGCACGTAAATACTGTGATGCTCTGGGCACAGTTTCACTGGTGATGGGTACCCAGACACCTCGGAGGAATGGTGGGTTTGTATCCACATGTGCAGGTACGTGTGAGTGCTCTAAGGATGGAGAGGAATCCCTGTGCGTGTGGTACGGCCTGGGGTTAGCAGCAGAGCAGCCATCATTGTCCATATTATTATGTTGTTACTGAAAAGGTCTGTGTGTCCTTCGTTGCATTCCGTCTGTTCGCCTGTCAGCAGAGGGTTGGTTGGTCTCAGCCTCTGGCCACTGTGACTCGAACAGCCACAGACATTCTGGTGTGTGTTTTCTGGGGCATGTTTCTTCTGTCTTGGGTAAATCTTTAGGAACAGAAAGGCTGCATCATATGACTGCTGATGTGTGTGCATATTGTCAAGGATCTAGAAGACAAACCACTGGGCACGTCTCTGGGGGAGATTTTACATTGGGTTAAATGAGATGGGAAGGCACATCTTAAACATGTGTGGCTCTCATTCCCTGAGTAAGAAAAAGACAGAAGGAAGCAAAATGAGCTCCAGCCTTGCCCCCTTCTCTTCCCCTCCCCCTTCCCCTCCCCCCCTCACTCTCTGCTTTCTGATTACAGGTGCCTACAACCCTGCTGCCATGCCTTCCCAGCTCTGATGGACCACTATGGGAGCCCAAATTCCCAAATTTACACACACACTGTGGCTCTAGACAATACCCTACAACTGTGAGCCAAAATAAACCTCTCCTCCCTTAAGTTGCTCGTGCCAGGTGCACTGTCACAGCAGTGAGAAAAGGAACTAAATGCAGTGTTTCTAAGAAACTTTGAGGCAGCCTTTTAAAGTGGCTGCATGGCTAATGCCCGTCCTGGCTCAGCATCCTCGCCGTTTGGCCTTCTCAGATGTTCTAAGCAGCCTGGTGCTCTCTTATTTTCCACCTCTCTAACAACCACCACGTTACTGCTTGGCATATCCCCTTGTATCCAGCTGCAGAAGTCTTTGTTCTGGAAACAGGTGCTGTTGTTGTCTGGAGCCACAGTGTGTGCTCGAAATTGCCTCTGGATTCGTGGCTCAGCTTCTCATTTTCATAATGAAAGTCTTAAATTAGCAGAGTTCTAACTTTCTTAAAGAATTTTTATGCATTTCAATTTTGCGATTTGTGCTTTCTGGGTACTGTCTATAAAATTTTAGCTTTTTAGATGCTCTGAAAATTGTTCTGTAACATTTTCTTCTAGAAAATCTGAAGTATGAGTCCAACGCCTACATAGTGTAATTGCATACACTGTAAGGGATGGTAAAATCCAAGGCACCCACCCCCACCCATATAGATTTCCAGTGGATCCAGTGCCTCTTCCTCATTGAATTACCATGATGCCTATGTTGAAAATGCATTGACCACAATGGGATCCCAAATCCCCTGAACCCACTCTTGTTAGTTTGTCTTTCTGTGTTGTTCTGTTTAAGTAACTTTATTGATCATTCCTCAAGTCTACTAATCCTTTTTTATACATTGTCTGGCCTTTTAATAATACTGTACTGTATATTTTTTGAAAAATACTTTTCTGGGGCTGGGGAGGCGACCGGGTGGCTAAGAGTGCTTGCTGTACTCCCAGAGGATCCACACCAGGTGGCTCACAACTACCTGCAACTTCAGGGGACCCAACACCCTCTTCTGGCCCTCATAGGCACCTATATTTACTTGGCATGCATGTACACAGACGCACATTCAAGCAAGTCTTCCACTTTAGCTCATGAGGATGGGAATGTCTACTCATGACATGGAGTCTTGGTGCATTCATGTTTAGAATTATCAAGTGTCGTCTGCACCCCCTATCTTCATCCTTTATACTCATGTCTCTCATAGTTATTTATTCTGCTTCCCTGAAAAATTTGACCTTTATGTCACCTCTGAATTTTCCCCAATTGACTATATATCTCCTAACTGTGAATCTCTTTCTTGCCCAGTCATTCCTGAGGATGGTGTATAGTGAGGGTATTGTTTTTGCAGACCCTGGGTTCTGTTGTCTTCTTTTAAAGAGTATTGAATCTTGGCATTGAGTTAACTTTCCACAGCCAGGACTGTCACCTTGGTCCTATTTAGACTTGGTTCTAGGTTTTGTCATAGCACATCTATTTGAGTTTTCCTATTATATTTTCAAGCCCCTCTCCCCCGCCAAGTGACATTGTCCTTTAGAAGTGTTTGGGATTCAGTGAGAGCTCAAGGTCTACCGGGTGTAATAGTCAACAGTCTGTAACTATGGCAAAATAACAGAGAGAAACAACTTATAAGGAAGAAAGGGTTTTTTAGGGTTCACGGTATTAGACATTTCAAATTTTAGACATTTTGTTTTGGTGGTTTAGAGCCTGTGGCAAGGCAATAATATACCTTGCTTAGACAGGGCTGCTCCTCTCATGGTGATCAAAAGCAAAGAAAAAGATGAGAAGGGTCCAGAGTCCCATTATGCCTTTCAAGAACATGGACCAATGACCTAACTTCTTCCCATCAGGTCCCACCTTCTAAAGGTCCCACCATCCCTATTACAGTTTGCATCTCCGTGATAAAGCACTGACCAAAACAACTTAGAGAAGGAAAGGGTTTATCTCATCTTACAGCTCCCAGGTCAAAGTTCATCACTGAGGAAGGCAAAGACCATAGAGGAATGCTTCTTGCTTGCTCTCCATGTCTAGCTCATCCTTTCTAATTCTACCCAGGACTGCCTGCCCAGTGCTGGTGCTTCCCATGGTAGGTTGAGCCCTTCCTCATCAATCACTAGTTAAGAAAATGCCTGACAACCCACAGGCCAATCTGATAGAGGGATTGAGGTTCCCTCTTCCCTGATGATTCAACTTGACAAAACTACACAACCTTAATGGTGTAGGAATCTGTTGGGGTGAGCTTTCAAAACATGGGCCTTTAGGAGATACTTCCAAACCACAGCTTCAGGCCCCAGTAGCTTAGCTATAGACCCAAGCTATCTCCCTAACACTAGGCAGGTGCTAACAACTTCTACTCAGCTCTTTCAGTATTCTAGCTGGTGCATTTTAGGTTTCTCAGAAAGCCATCTACACATGCTGTTCGGATCTCAACATAGAGTGGATATTTAGCATCTTGAAACTTCTTTTCTCCCGTTTCTTTGAGTTTTTTTTTTTTTTTTTTTCTTTTTTTTCCAACTGACTTCCTAGCCCCAGACTTGGACATGTAACTCTTTGGCTCACTGTCTTGAGACCTGTTCCTAGTATATCTCAATGATGACAAATGGCTTACTGGAAAGATGTCATCTCGTTTGTGTCCCTTACTGCAAATGTCCACTTGGATTCTTGTCTGACTCTGACTCCCTGGTACTCACAAATGGCTCCTTTCTGTACAAACATGTTTAGCATCATTGTTGTACAAAGCATGGGTTTTTGATGTAGCTTCACATTCTTGACTAGAACCTGAAAAGTACCTGCCGTGTGTGTGTGTGTGTGTGTGTGTGTGTGTGTGTGTGTGTGTGTGTGTTCAACAGCTAATAAATCCCACACTGGAGAAAGATGAATCTATCTCTAGTCAATAAGCATTTGTAGCATTTCTTTTCCACAAGTAAAAAGAGCATTTGCTTTTATATCCTATTTTATTTAGCAACATATAAAAGGTTCTATGTGGTCCAGTGCATTTTCTTTTCTAAAGGATTTATTTTGTTTTATGTATATAATTGGTTTGCCTGTATCTATGTGTGTATGTATACCATGTTCATTCCTGGTGCCCAAGGAGGTCAGAAGAGAGCATCAAATCCCTGGAATTCGAGTCGTAAATGGTTGGAAGCAACCACATGGGTGCTGGGAACTGAATCCAGGTCTTCTACAAGAACAGCCAATGTTTTTAACTGCTGAGCCATCTCTCCAACCCCTCAAGTACATTTTCTAAACACTCGTGGATCCACAACCCTAAACAAGAAAAACTCGTGGGTCGATAAAAGAGCAACCTTGGTCCTAGGCTTCAGAAAGCTGCCCTGAGACGGCCACAGAAGAGTGTCACAAGGGTGACAGCAACATGCTTAGCAGACACAAGGTCTTGACTTTGATCAAAGCCCAGAAGGAGGAGGGAGTGGAGGGAGGAGAGGAAGGGAAGAACACAGGTCTCCTAGGGAGCTGGCACTATGCAGAACTGCACACACACACACACACACACAAGGACAGGTACCCAGAGACACACATGGCATATCCAAGCATCACCCTCCCCACTCTACCTCCTCGTCTGTAGAAAATTCCTGACCTAAGTGGCACTTGGAAGTGTGGGATCCCACAGGAACAATACTCGAAATAAGTTTGGAAACTTCATCATTCTAACCAGTCACAAGTTAGTAGCAATGCAGTCACACCTGGTACTGGGCCCCTTCAGAGCTTCTCTGACAGCCATAGCGATGCCATTCTGATGGGCAGCTCGATGGAGGAGGGTTTTTAGAATGGCATGTTGAGTGGCACGAGTTTCAGTGACATTCAGACAGCCATGCCCGACCTCATAATAAACTCACTGGAGTCCTTCATGGACTCCATGTCTATGTGTGCGTCCCTGCCCTGTAAGAGGAACCCGGCAGACTGCGTACAGTCTCTTCATGTAATCCAGTCTGGCTATTAATAGGACTTCTAGTATTTTCTTACAGAACCTCCTGTGGTTGTTTCATGCAGTCTACTCAGGAAACCATCCACTCCAGTAAGACAGAGAGGAGAAGCCTAACTGAGCTGGGAACCGACCAGGTTGGGATGAAGAAGGGAAACTGCCCAGAGGCAAAGGAAAAAGACAAGTGTGGGCATCTGGTTGGGTTTAGGTGGGAATACAAGAGCGAGCCCAAGACAACCCCCAAGTGTTTTCTCTACAAACCCTGAAGTTTGTTGGAAATGGTTGTGTGGTGGTTTGAATAGGAATGGCCCCCAATAGACTCACGTGTTTGAATGCTCGGTCATAGGAAGTGATGCTATTAGGAGGTGTGGCCTTGTTGAAGTCAGTGTGACTTTGTTGGAGGAAGTATGTCACTGGGGGTGGGCTTTGAGGTCTCCTATGCTCAAGCCAAACCCAGTGTGTCTCTCTCTTCCTGCTGCCTGCGGATTCAGATATAGACCTCCTAGCTCCTCCAGCACCATGGCTGCTGGATTGCCACCATGCTTCCGACCATTACAATAATGGTCTAAACCTCTGACCTGAAACCCAGCCTCAATTAAAAATTTTCCTTCATAAGAGTTGTGGTCACAGCATCTCTTCACAGCAATAGAAACCCTAACTATAACAGATTGTCCACAGGTATTTAAGAAAGCCAACTTTTGTCTTTTTCCTTTGCCTCTGGTCAGTTTCCCTTCTTCATCCCAACCTGGTCGGTTCCCAGTTCAGTTAGGCTTCTCCTCTCTGTATTACTGGAGGAATACACTTTACACTTTTGGAAATATGGATAATGAGCCATTGAAAGAAGCAGCTGAAAATGGCTGGCTGGTCATGGGAGACAAACCACCAACCCCCCTGGCAGGACACGGAACTTGTTCTTAGTGCCCCCCATGTCTTGTCCCCATGTTCTACCACAGGAGGCTTTGCTCCATTCTGCCCGCCATCTCTAGGAGGGGCTATAGCTCACCCCAACTCTCTCCACTATAGTCCAAAAGAAGTCTTTCTGTCCTTTCCAGGTGGTGGGCAGTAGAGGAGGCCAGGGTAGGACCCCATGATGACCCAGCCTGATCTCTCTGACAGCTCCTGTGGACCTCTCCCCTGGAAGCTCTGAGTCTGCACACTAACTGGACTGGAACCCTTGTAACTTCCAAGTCCCCGGCAGATCTTGCCCAGTGAACAAAGAAATAAGTCCCGGGAGTGAAACTCTATAGGTTTCAACTATGTGTACAGTGTCCTTTACCCAGACTGCCCTTGTCCCCTTTGAAATTTCCCTGGATCCTTTCTAAAGGTGGCGTTTGTGTTTAAGGAGAAGTTCAGAGATTGGAATGAACACGGTGGCCCTGGACAGCATGTTCTCTCTGAAACAGTCTACTGATGTTATTGTGTGGGTGGAGGTTGTGCCAGCCAAGCTGACAGAATGCCCCTTAGAATAAAAGGTTCAGGCTCCGAGGATGCCAGGTGGGCAGGGCTGAGAATCTACGTTAGAGAGAAAGGTCCTGAACACCAGGCAGGCTTCTCTCAGAAAGAAGATGCTGGATCTTGGAATTGGCTTTGGTTAAGGAGCATGCAGTATTTCCTTAACCGTAAAAGGGCAGCAACCCAGCCTGCCTCCTTTACCTTTGTGTCTAAGAGCCCTGGGCAATCAGTTGACAGGTAGCAGGTGTGGAGCAGATGTGAGTGAAGGAAGAGGTTGGGGTGACGAAGCATTGGTAGATATAGGGTCCTCTCAATGCCCCTTGGCTAAGGAGATGATGAACGGTCCCCAGCTGTATTACCTCCCTAAGGAGTACATGGCCCCCAATGGTGTGGGCATGGCATAGGAGATTTGACTAACAGGTGTTTTTCCCTCTTGCCTACCGTGTGCCAAGCAGGTTGTAACCCGAGCAATGTAACCAGATTCACTTGTCCCTCCCATGTCTCTCCATTCGCCATCCACTCCCTGGCAGACACTTCCAGTATGCTTCTCTGTAACCGAGGGGTCTGTTTCTTGTCCCCTTCAGTTCCCACATGATGTTTCTAAGGGCTCACACCCATTTGGTCATACAGCTTGCTTGGAATTATATTAGAATGTATGTTAACCATTCCAATCCCAGTGGGGCATGACTTCATAAGGCTTGTCCTTTGTTCCAGGCCATCCTCCCTCCCTTCCTTCCCCAGGTCCAGCCACTATGAATTTCACCCAAACTTCAGACACTCCAGTGCTTTTGCCAGCCTGCTGGCGCCCTGTCTAATAAGAAACAGTCTACCAAGAGCCAGGAGACAAGGCAGGCGGGGCATAAGAACTTCTTTCACCTTGCCGAGCCCCAGGGCAGCCTTCTAGCCTTCCCAGTGGTTCCCATAGAGAGCTTCAGATATTAAGTTCACAGGGATGGCAAGAAATATGCCCCGCCCATTCTCAGAAGCTGGAGTCAAGTGGCCAGTCAGGAGGCACCACAGCCAGAAAGATGGCGAACAGAACTTCGTACTCTCAAAGGATGGTTTGCAGTGCTTGGAGTCTCGGGTACTTGGGCTGCGGTCAGAAGGCACCTGGACCTGGATCCAGAGCAAGGCTCTCAGTCCTTGGGATGGACTTTTATCTCAACTGGCCGAGATGGGGATTCCAGCTTAAATTATAACCTGGGCCCATCCCTTGGTGCAAACTTCTGGGCCATCCAATCCTCTGAAAACCTTTGTATGACCCCAGCAGAGGTTTCCACTCAGCCACCCACTGTTCCAACGATGGGCATGTCAGATCGCAGCAGGTTGTCCTCTACAACTCACGCCCCTAACACCACCAACAGCTCCCCTGGTCTCAGAGTATCCCCTCATGTGCACAGTGTCCCCAGTGTTCTGGTATCTCGCCTCCACAGTCTGCTGCTACTCCTAGGTGCCTGGCCGCTGCCTGTCTCTATGAGGGAGCCTCTTTTGTGGGTCTCAGCCACTTTCAATATCCCCTTCTCTGTCTTGCCTTGCCTTGGCCCCCGAGCACCATTTGGGGTCCCGGGGTCCCTGTCTCCAGTTCTCCCTCCGCCACCGCTTACGCATCTCCATCACCACCCTGAGTCCCTGCATCCCACATCGTGGTCTCCGGGGTACCCGAGGATCCCCCACGGTTCTGGCCCCAGCCTCCCGCGTCCCCCGCGTCCCCAGCCCCGCGCCGCTGACGCCATGACGCCGCGGCGGAGCGAGGGGCGGAGCGGGCGGCCGGCCGAGCGCGGCTCCAAGACCGGTCCCGCAGCAGCTGTGCGCCGTGGCCAATGGACATGGGCACGCAGGGATCGGGGCGCAAGCGGCTCCCCAACCGGGAGCGGCTGACGGCGGAGGACGACGCGCTCAACCAGATCGCGCGTGAGGTGAGCGAGGCGCGGCCACAGCTGTCAGCGTCCCCACGGTCCCCAGTCGTTCCCAGTGGTCCACAGCAGCCGCGCTTTGGGCCGGGCCCCAGGAGCACTGGGCCCCGGCTTTCATCCACGGCCTACGGACCACTCGCACCCGCCACACGCCGGTGGTGCTACTGTCCTCAGCTCCAGACCCTGGTCCTTGTGGGCCGCTAGTCCCGGGGGCTGACTCAGTCGGGCCACCCAGGGTTCAAGGTGGCGGGGTCCCAGTCGAGTGCCACCCCTTGTACCAGGAAAGGAGGTTAGGCCAATCCTGATGACCATGACCCGTGGCGGCCCTAGAAGCCACATGGCCTTGCTGAAATGGTCCCAGTTGGTTGGTGACCATTGCCACAGAGGGATCAGCTTGAGAGTAACTTAGGGGTTCCCTGTCTGGACCAGCCTGAAAGCAAGCTAGGGCATGTTTGGAGGTTTGATAAAAGTTTCCTGGACAGTTCATTACGAAGGCAAACGCGTTCGCTAATGAACTTCTTGTATGGTAAAGGAGGGCGCATGGGTGTGCGTGTCTGCACAAACGCCCGGTTTTCTCCCACAAAGATGCAACCTTTAGGCTGCGGCAGCATGCGTGACACGTGGAAAGACTAGAGCAAACTGGTAGCAGCCGCCCTGGGGGAGGGGGCCGACTGGTTAAGACGTAGGGTGGACAAAGAAATCAGAGACATTTGTATTGCCTTTCTGTTCCCTTTGAGTTGAGCGTCCTGTGCACATTTTAACTAAAGTAATAACAATAAAAAATTAAAATGTCTGTGTAGGTGAAATCTAGTCTCCTCCCCTCTCTTCTGGGCAGGTTGTGATGGAGAGTTAGCCTACGTATTATTTCCGCGTGGAAAAACTTCCCAGCAGTTTAGGCTGCGGTTATATAGGAGAAGGAGTGACTGTGGTCTTCCTGTTTGTTCTGAATGCCTGATTTCAGTTTTACTGGTCTATGGGTCTGTGTTTGCAGAGCACTGTGTAAAGAAATGGTTTTCTCTGTACAAGACAAGAGAGGGTTTTCCAGCAAACTCCTACCGGTCCCCTGAAGCCCAGTGTACAAATTCTGTCCTTTTTGTGCCCTTTTAGCTCTCCCATGTCACCCTAGTCATAAGGCCTGTGCTTACTGCAAGTTGGCAAAAGGTGCAGAGGTTAGTTGGTTGCCTGTAGAAGGCACCACCCAGGCAGGCAATATCTTATACCAAGAGCTCATTAGAGACAGGTGCACAGTGGGTGATTAATGGTGTTAGTTACAAGACCTTTGGCTAAATACAGACACTTGCTAAGTGTAGCGGTTTGAATATAATTTCCTGGTTACAACAGTCTCTTATGTGGGTCTGTGACTACCCAGCAAACAAGTGTTCCTAGGAGGGCCAGAGTGTCTCACAGGTCCTGGTGGCTGCAGGACAAAGGAATGAGAAGACTGGGAGTCCCATAAGCCAGCCTCTTATCGGCTGGTTGTTATAAAAATAGATTGGAAGCAGAGGCCAGGGAATGGTTTTGCCTTGCGCCCAGGGAGCCGCAGTCAGCAGTTATAAAGACAGGCAGGAGTCAGACCTGAGCTTCCAGACAAGTGGGACCGCTCTGTACTAACTGTGCTTCTCTAGGAAAGCCAGCTTCCCAGCTCCCCTCAACCCTGTTCTCATCTCTGTAAAAGAGGCAGACTCCCTGAAGCGTTGGGGACACACAAAGGAACAGCAGGCAAAGTATTTCCAACCAACGCATGAAATGAATGTGCCCTGAATAAGACGAACCCCGGTGAAAGTCAGCCACAGATGTGGCCCTTACTGAGACCCAGCAGCGTTCAATGAAAAGATTGGAGGGAGCAGGTGATGCTGCCTGCCCTGCTTCAAATTGGATTCTACTGGCCAACTGTGAAGTTAAATCAGTATTCAGATGGCAAATATCTAGCCCCTGAATTATTAAATGTTCTTGTGAACGTTAGCAAAATTGTCTCAGGCTTGGTTTCCAATGCACTCTTTAATCCACGATCATGGTATCCAACACCCAATCCTAAAGATCCAAGAGTTGGCAGGGAAACTGGCAAGGGTTTGGACCAAAACGGGGTCTGGAGATATGGATAGAACTGTCCTGTCAGCCCAGCGCTGGAGAGGCCGAGCTCAGAGGATGCGTGTGGACTTGGAGGCTAGTCTGGGCTACAAAGTGAGACTCTACCTCACAAAAAAGAAAGAGTGGGTTGGAACCTGTACATCAGCAGAGCCCATAGAAGACCCAACTGATTGGAAAGGTCACAGAAGGGCTTGAAGGTTTGGAATGAGAGAGAATTCCAGCTAGTGGTTAATATCAGAGGCTGCTTCCTGGAGGAAATGGTTATCTTGAGTTCTTGAAGGATGTACCTACCAGCCAGATGGTTTAGCTGCCAGGACAAAAGCCCTGACCACTTGACCTAGATATATATCGGCAGAGATTGGAAATCCCAGGAGAGAATGCTGGTACTTGTCCCTCAGTACTACAGGCTGTGTGCTGTAATAAAACCTATATGCTGACCTCATCCACAGGCAGAGGTGCTGTGTGGAAGTTCACTGACTTTAGCCTGGGCCAAGGGATCATTCCAGGATGAACCCCTGAATTATAGTCTCCTTTGTCTGCCTTTCTCCAGAGAGCTAGAAGCAGCTCTCTGAAGAATCTCTGCAGGCCTCTAGAGTTCTGCTCCAAATTCGGAGACTGGCTTCCATGAAGTCCCTGTTGCAAAAGGAGACAGGACCATCCATGCCTGGCCTGGATCGGGGGAGAGCTCCTTGTCCTGTGTACAGACCAACTAAGGACAGGGCATTCCCGGATCATTTGGGAAGTTGTATAGGCCAGAGTGGAAGTGGATCGGTTATGAGAGTGACAGGAGGAAGGTTGCCTTCAGGAAGACAAGTGGAGATTCTGGGTCAAGGTCATCAGGTGGCCTAGGTCGTAGGGGCAGGGAACCCACCCAGTGGAATAGGAGATCAGTTCTCCTTGGGCTCGGAAGTTCTCTGAGAAAGAACAGAGCCTTTCAGTGCCTCCCCCACAGTCTGCCTTGTCTCTTTCCATTTCCACAGGTCCTATCTGGCTCCAACCCAGCAAGTAGACGGGTTGTCACTGAATATGCCTTTAATATCAGTACTGAACCGATCGCCTTTGGGAGGCGAAATTCTAGCCTGATGTTGGGGGAAGGGCTCTGCCAGCACTCTCCAGACAGTAAGACATGGCCTTCTAGGGGGCTGGGAGTGCCAGGTCTCACATCTGGGCAAAAGTGTTGCTAAGGTCTTCAGAAGGTAAATCTCAACTCCTGGGTCTTCCCTTTTCCCACATAGACCTTCTACAAGGGACTTTGGGGGGGGGGTCCTGGACCTCCCCTACAGCACTCTGTCCAAGGCTGTTCAGTGTCCTCTGCAGGTCTTTTCAATGCCAGTCACAGCAGCTGGCTTCATTTGGGTTTGACAGTCATGAGCTAGAGGAGTCATCTCCTTGGGTGGTGAGTTGGTCCCTCCCTCTGTGGCCTACATGAGAAGCCTTTCCACATTCAGCAGGGCAAGGCAGGAAGAGGGAGGGGGACGTCTGATCCATAATTTCCCTGAAGCCTCTTGTCCAAGGAACCCACTGTAAGTGAATTCTCCCAGCATGGGGTCCAGGAGCACTGAAAGGTGAAAGCTCAGAGCCCACCTTCACTGGACCAAAGTTTGTATGTAGAAGATGTCTTTTCCATCCTCAGCAGAGCTCCTGGGAGAGGCATCCTGCAGTCGTTAACTCACACATGTGAGAACAGAGAATGTCACTCTCCACTCTGGTGACTTCCTGGCCTAGACTCACAGGCTGATAATACATGCCCATGTTGTCCTGCTGAACCCATGCTCTGTCCCACTTGCCTCAAGGGCTCCTGTAGGAAACCAGTAGCAGCCAAGGGCAGACTGCAGGTTCTTCTCCTGGGGAACCTGCTGTGAGCAGCACTTCTGGGTTTGGCAATCCTACTGAGATAGTCCTCCGTCTGCTCCCTGCTTATCTTTATCCTCAGGCCTCAGCCTGTGTGAAGTGAGCCTGTCTATGCATCTGCTTGTTCAAGGCCATTGGGAGTTCGATAGGTTGGGGTGTGCCCATGGGTCTAGTTCATTTTAACTCTAATCTCTACTGCCTTTAGCACCAAGCTACCTGGCTTTTTTGGATTGAGGAATCTGGGAAGAATTCAGCTACCATGCCCCACTCCTGGCCTCTGTCATAGTGGCCCATGCCCCACTCCCATACTGTGACAACACACTGGGGCCAGCCACCGCCTGAACTCAACAAAGGGAGGATGTGCTTTTTGCTACCCAACCACTTAACCTCATTCATCCTCTTTACACCTTTGTTTCCCAAGCCTAGTCAACTCATAGAAACCAGTGGACACTGGATGGCTATGCCCCTCGTGGTTAGGTTATTACTGCGCAGTCAGGAAGTGGTGGTACCCCCACTTTCCATAGCGTAGGGGAACATGTGGCTGTTCATTGTCCAATGTGAAGAACTGCCTCACTTCAAATACTAATGTAGCCACCCTGGGTGTCCCTCCTAAGAGAGACACAACTCTGGGGGATGGGCATCATCTGTGAGGTATTATGAATGGTCAAACCAGCAGTTCCTGGGCCTGTGAGCTTGGACTGGTGACGTGATTTCCAAAAGCTGGAAAAAGCTAAGAGAGGATTCAGAGTTTCATCTGGACCATCCGCTGTCTCTGGTGGCCTCCAGGCCCCACCCATTGCTATTTCTATCAGAGCCAGCTGTCACTTCCTCCATCTGAGGACAGTCTAAGTGATTCCTAGCCCCATGCTCAGTGTTGGGGTTTTCCTGTGAAAGGCTGAAGAGACCTTCGGCTGAATGGTGAAGACCACAGTCCTGGACTGTAGTTAAGATTGTCACCTGTAAGTCTCATCAAAGTCTGGGACACAAAAGGAAGGAAACAGCACTGAGCCAGCCACTCTCAGAAGCTTCATCCCACAAGCGTACTAAGTCCCATCAGAAGAGGACAGCATCTGTTTAGTGGCCTAAGACTTCACTGCTGATGACAGCCTATGTTCAGGCCAACTTCTCCCATCCCTTGGGACGCTGTCTCTAGCTGACCTGGGAGCCCTCAGTGTAGCCTTTCGTGAGGCAGACACTAGTACTCTCTGCCTCCCTCTATCTGGGACTTCCGCTTTTCATGTCTCCATCTGGAAAGCTTTGACTTTTACCTCAGCAAACTAATGTGCAGTTTTACCCTTGTTCGTGTTCTCAGACCATTACCAACACAGACGAACAGTTCTTTTCATTGTTTTTCAAATTTAGGGTTTTTTTAATTTTTCATTTTGTGTGTGTGTGTGTGTGTGTGTGTGTGTGTGTGTGTGTGTGTGTGTGTGTGTGAAATTTATGTGCACCATGGGCATGTAGGAGGCAAGAATATTTTGGATCCCCTGGAACTGGAGTTACAGACGGTTGTGAGCCACCCTTCTGGGTGCTGGGAACCGAACCCAGGTTTGCTGCAGAAGCAATTAGTGGTCTCAATGGCTGGTCTGTCTCTTTGGCTCCTGAACTATCCTCTGAATGTTTGTCAGACCCTGACACTTCTCCGGTGACATGGCTTGTGACATCACTGTGTGCATTGGTTTGAAAGCACGAATAATAAACTCAGTCACCCACATTGAGTCAGTGTTACAGTCCAGATAAAAATCAAAGCACTGCCCTTTGGTGTTCTTTAACCAAGAGCTAGTCCAGATTGCAATTCTCTGTTTTCCCTCCTTTGTCTTCTGTTATCCCTGCCTGCCTGTGGTGTGAGTGCATCTGGGCCTGTCTGAATACTGTCCTGTGAATCTGTCCCTGTATCTCCGTCTCTGTGTCTCACAAAGGGCTCAGCTCTGTCTCTTATTGACCAGCACAGAAAGTGTCACATGAGTAAGGAGTGAAGGACACTCTACAGAAATCTTTAACAAAATTTTACAAGGGATTAAGTCACAGATTCCAACTGACCCCAACTTAGAAACAGTAGTATAAACATTTTTCACCAAGCAACATACAAATGTTGTGGGAAACGTTAATGCTGGATACTCAGTTTATAAGGTTATTCCAACCTATATTTCAGCAAATAGCATAACAAACACATTGTTCTCTGGGCCAGGGGCGTGGAAGAATACATAATGTAAGATTATAGCTATGGACTAACTTAGGTTATAAAAGCTGGTTACATGGGAAACCCAAGGTGAGTCAGGCTGATTAGTACGTTGCTTTTTGAAAGGTAGATCAAGAAAACAGGCTGAGTCCACAGTAGGACGTCAGTCTTGAGTCTTACATGACCTCAAGGTGTATTATGAATTTTCTGTGAAGTCCAGCAAAAGTTCCAGTTTCTAGAATATCAAAGATATCTTCATGAATAATGCATTGCCACTGTAAAAGCTAAATATTTTAAAGGGCCCATAAGTCCCTGGATGGCCTGGCAAGTGACATGGTTTTCACAAATGTTACACATATAAGTAAATATTCCATTATTAAAGTGCAGCTTATAAAAGTATTCTTCATAGGTTTATCTAGTTTAGACGCTGTCTGTTGGCTTCCTGGGTTGAAGACTGAGAGTAATACTGATAGTCCTCTTTCCATGAGGTATGTGGCTAAGAGGGCAATGAGAGATGTAAGGGCTCAGACCAATGGCCAAAGTGCACACAATCCTTGTTCAGGAAACGCTGGTGGAAGTAACAGTGTTGCATACCACACATCACTCTGGGAGCCAGCCAGCCCAAGGAGTTATTTCTTTTTATTTAAACTGCTTACTCATTCCCATATCTATGATTTGTAATTCTTCAAAGTCTTAACAAACCCTTTATGGTGCCATTTTGTAATACAACTAGACAAGTCAGAGCATCATCCCATTCTGTTTATTCCCCACAACCCTCCCTCCCAGTCAGGTCTGGGTATCCTCGGGCTCTGACCCTCAGCTCTTGTTCCCTTCTTACAGCTCTGAAGAATCAATCCTTTTGTCTTTTTGGATGGGGAAGGTTGAGTCCCTGTTTCTTGGATTGTAATTGTCTTTCTTGGCTCACAACTTGGTTTTGCTGGAACATGTCCTTCAGAACAAGGGTACCTTTTCCAAATATTTGCACACCTAAAAATGCCTCCCGTTCTGCCCACCCACTTGATTGATAGGTTGGTTGTATATAGAGGTCTAGGTTAAAAATAAGTTTCCAAAGAATGTCAATGGTTTCTCCTTTGAAGTGGTTGCCGATCGGCATTGTTAATTGGAAAGAGCCCTCTGTAGAAAGTGAGGGTGGCACTTGGTCCTCTGTGGGGGAAAGGCTGCAATTTGTTGGCATTCACTTGAAGAAACACTGACCGAGCCACAGTGGAAGAGCGTGGGAAGTACCGCAAGCAGGTTTGTCAAGGACCTGCTGTATTTCCTACCAAGGCAGCAAGTCAGTGTGGAAAAGTGAGACCAAAAATAAAATTCTGCCATCATTTTAGGGCCTCTTCCTGTTTTATTCTAGCATTTAGGGCTGTTCTGAGAATTTTAGTTCTTTCCATGATTCCAGGTTATTACCTCCTTCTGTTCTCTGGACCCTGTAGCGGTCACCGTTCTTTCTATCCTAGGCTTTTCCCATATGTATTGAGCATGACTGGCTTCATTCAATCTGGAAATGACTATCCAGAAGTTCAGTGAGGTTTCTGGTGTCCCCACCAGCCAGCCCTCTTCTCTTCTGGACATGATGACTGAGCTTCCTTTTGTTCTGTCTACATGTCTGTCTTTTGTTATATCGTCTGGGACAGAATTCAAGTTAATTTTAAATTTTGTTTTATTGTATATTTTAATTATTTTGAGACATAAACCAGATCTGCCTTGAAATCACATAGATCCTCCTGCCTCTGCCTCCCAAGTGCTGGGATTAGAAGTGTACTCGGATCACATATATTTATTTATATGTGTATATGTGCATACATACATGCATGTACATCTTTTAGGGCAAACCTCAAAGAATTACATGTGGAAGTCACTTCTCTCTCCACCATTCAAATTGCAGGGCTAAAACTCAAGTTGTCAGTCTTGGAGCAAGTGTATTTACCCACTGAATCATCTGACCAGCCCCCTTCTCTCTGTCTCTCTGTCTCTCTGTCTCTCTGTCTCTCCTCTTTTCTTCTCTCTTGTCTCTCTTCCTCTCTCTCTCCTCCCTCTCCTCCTACCATCCTTTCCTTCTCTCTCCAAAATACAAAGTCTCACTATGTAGTCTAGGCTGGTCTTGAACTCACTATCTTACTACAAAGCGGATAAATCACTCATTAGTTTGGAGGGTTTTTGTTGTTGTTGTTGTTGTTGTTGTTGTTTTTAAAGTAAGATTTTTTAGCTAGATTTAGGGACACATAGCTGTGATATATTTACCCTTGAAAAGCAGAAGCAGGAAGATTGCAAGAAGCTTAAGGCCAGCTTGGGTTACAGGATGGCCGGGGTGATCTAGCAAGATCTTGTCTCAAAAATTAATAATGAAAGAGAGGGGAGGGGGGAAACTTTAACAAAATAACAGCAAAAAAATTTTTTTCTGACATTCAGCATCGAGAATCAATTCATTTATTGGTTTGTCAAATTCTCTGGGACCTGAGATACACCAGGGGTTGGGGTAGGCAGACTGTGATCCAGTTTGGCAGGAGTAAACTCTCAGGTCAGCAGCCTGTGAGAGCCAGGAACAGTCAGCATCGAGCCACTGGTGCCCCCGTCAGGATTTCTATTCCCTTGGTATGATTCACCAGGCAGCTCTGACCTGTTTATATAGAGCACCACAGGGGCTCGCACCCCATCCGGGGGTTCACACACCATCTGGGGACTCACATGCCATCACACACGCTGTCCAGGGGCTTGCACACCATCAGGGACTCGCATGCCATCCAGAGAACTCACACACCGTCCATTCTGCTTTTCATCCCTTCCTATGGTGCATTGCTACCCTTATCCTTGGTTTCTTTTATTCTTCCTTCCTACCATCTTCTATGACTGACATCCCTCGTCTTATCCCAAATATCCGGAGATGTGTCTCACCGCCTCTGGCACGTTTGCTCTCTCTCCGTGCAGCGTGGCCTGTGGACTATCCTGGTTGTGGTGAGAATTGTCTGTGTCTCTGAAGGCTCTCACAAGAGCTACCACCATCCTTGATCACTGCTGCAGTGTGGCAGTGAAACTGAGGACCTTTATTCTCTAGTGTTTCGAAACGGATTGAAATAGCCACGTAGCCAGCAGCCACAGAGCTGGCCAAGTTCTGGGGCGATGATTTATCCCATATGGAGCTATATCATAATAGGCATAGTCCATAATTTGAAATCCCAGTTGAGTTTTCTGGAGCCATATATCACTCACATTCTGGCACAGAAGTGGAGAGAAATGGTGTACAAGTGGAAGGGGATAACCTATAGTGGCGGTTCGCCTGAAGCTGGTGTAGTTATGGTAAGGTGGTGGAGTGTGTCCTGTAGCACTCAGCAGGTGCTAGTACTGAGAGGGTGGTGGACATTTCCTGCTTGCATGTGGCTCAGGAAGATAAGCTGGTGGCCTTGGTGCTTTGCGTCTAGTTGGGATGTGGCCAAGGACCCAGGGCTGAAACTAAATATGGAATGAGCGCACTCACACACACACACACACACACACACACACACACTCACTCACACACACACACACACACACTCACACACACTCACATATTCACACACACACACACTCACACACACACACACTCACACACTCACTCACACACTCACACACTCACACATACACTCACACACTCACACACACTCACACACACATTCATACTCACACACACACACTCACATACTCACACTCACATACTCACACTCACACACACACTCACACACACACACTCACATACTCACACTCACACACACTCTCACACACACATACTCACACACACACATACACATACTCACACACACTCACACACAACACTCACACACATATACTCACACACACACACACACACTCACACACACACACACAAAGGGACTGATATATTGACGGGTTCGTCCTTAGTTGCTGGTAGTGTTTGGGAAGGATCTTAGAAGCCTTAGGAGGTGGGGTCTAGCTGAAGGAATTAGAGCAATGGGGTGTGTCTTTGGAGGTGGGTTTTGTCTGAGGGTCTTTCTCTGTCTTTTACTCTCTGTTAGCTGCCTGTAGTGAAGTAGGAAGCCTTGACCACAAGCTCCCACCACCACGTTCTTGTCCTCAGGATCATGGCCTAACTCCTGACGTCTTCCTCATTCCCTTAAGTTATTATAGCAGGTATTTCATCTTAGCGATGCTGTCCTCCGCACAAAGGACTCAGTATCAATACTGTATTCAGTATTCTATTTCTTGGTCCTCAGTTTAAATCAACAGGAGGATGCACTTAGGTTCCCCATAGGACTTCATCCTCCAGTAGGCTAGGTGAGTGACCGTCTTGAGTAACAGCCTGAAGACCTGGACCTTACAGGCCAGGCTTGTTCACAACTGTTTATCTTTGGGCTTATCTGACCTCTTAGAAGCTACCAAATTACCTCCCTATTTTTAACCTATGCCTCCAGACAGCCAGGGTGGTTGCCACATGGGTTGAGACAAGGTGATAGCCTCCTAACTCCTCATTTCGGTTTCCAGTGTCTTTGTTCATACTTTGGGGTTCCTTAGCCTAGATGCCATTGGCTTTGGGAACCAGCTGATACCCTTGTGTGTGTGTGTGTGTGTGTGTGTGTGTGTGTGTGTGTGTGGTTGTATATACCATAGAAGGCTCTGCAACATCCCAGTTTCTGATCAGAAGATGCCAGTAACTCCAGCTCCTTGGTGGTGATAGAACGTGTTTCCAGATGTTATCAGATGGCTCCTGGGGGAGAACACTGATTTAGACCTTGCCTCCCATCTGTTGAGTGTGTGCCTTGAGCACAGATACTGTGGAATTCTGGAAGCTCTACTCTGACTCTGTCAGGCAAGTGGCTCTTCTCTGAGGGCAGGCAGAAAGACTAGCTCATTTTTTTTTTTTTTTTTTTTTTTTTTTTTTTTTTTTTTTGGTATTTCTTCCATCAGACCTTCTAGGAAGTTGTAGAGAGGGGGACCATTACCCTGGAGGCAGAGAGTGGGATGGGAGGGAGATTGGGCAGGTCTAGAAGTCAGCTTTGGATTCTGGAAGTGGGGACCTCAGCTGTAAATTTGATGGCACTTGGCTGTGTTCTGGAAGTATGGTGGCATTGCATGTGGGGGGCTGATATAGCAACACCCTACAGACTGAGTAGTAGCTTAGTTGTTAGCTGTTCACAGTCCTGGATGCCACAAGTTCAAGGTCAAGGCATATTCTGGTACAACCTGGTCTGCTACATCAGATGCCTACTTGAAATCCAGTGTCCAAGTCAGGGTTTCTATTCCTGCACAAAACATCATGACCAAGAAGCAAGTTGGGAGGAAAGGATTTATTCAGCTTACACTTCCATATCGCTGTTCATCACCAAAGGAAGTCAGGACTGGAACCCAAGCAGGTCAGGAAGCAGGAGCTGATGCAGAGGCCATGGAGGGACATTTCTTACTGGCTTGCTTCCCCTGGCTTGCTCAGCCTGCTTTCTTACAGAACCCAGGTCTACCAGCCCAGGGATGGCACCACCCACAGTGGTCTGGGCCCTCCCCCCTTGATCACTAGTTGAGAAACTCTCATACAGCTGGATCTCATGGAGGCATTTCCTCAACTGAGGCTCCTTTCTCTGTGATAACTCCAGTTTGTGTCAAGTTGACACAAAACCAGCCAGTACATCCAGGTATGGTTGCAGAGGGAAAGTGGAACACATCCATGAAATGTGAGGGTGGAGCTGGAGGGCCATTAATACTCAACCCAGATTAGCAGGGCACAGATAAGGGCCAACAAATGATCAATTTCATCCACCTTTCCACAGGATTAAAATTGTCTCCATGCCTCCTACAAAACCACATAGCTGAACTTCTTAAAATAGATGCTGGGTCACTGTCTTGCCCAGAATCCCCTCCCCAGCACCCTTGAGTCCCTGAAGCTCCCGTCTTGGCAACTTCCTCATGGCCCCATATTCCCAGAATGCACTGTGCAGCCTTCATCCCTCCTTCTGTTGCTAAGACAGCACTGTCTGGCTGAGGACTCACCCTTACTCTACCCAGGGCCGGCCATTCCCTTAGCCCTTGGGAAAGGAGTCACCCTGGGCTGCTGAATGGGACAGGAAGGCCTTGGGCTTAATGTAGGTTTAATGCTCCTCACAGTATGTCTCCACTTGTCTGATGCCTCAACCCTTTAAATACAGTTCCTTGCGTTGTGGTGACACCCCTCCCCGCAACCAAAAGATTATTTTCATTGCTACTTCACAACGGTAGTTTTGCCACTGTCATGAATTGTAATATAGACACCTGTGTTTTCTGGCAGTCTTTGGGGGCACCTGTGAAAGGGGTTGTGACCCACAGGTTGAGAACCACTGCTCTAGCACATTTCCCAGCCGCTAGCCCTCGGATAGCAGTTTATAAATTGTTCCTCAGGAGCGAGGAACAGTAACAGATCACAACCCTCAGCATGGTCACTTTGTACCACATACGGTTTGTATCCTGCTCTTTCAGGTTCAGAGCAACTTTAGATGAGGCCCACCTTCTCCTAGGAAGGCTCCCTATACCTAGTCTTCAACAGCTGGTGCTTTCTCTTTAAGCCCCCACTGGGTCCCATAGTGATGGATTTTTCTCAGTGGTGAGTGGAGCTCAGCTCTGCTGCCAACTGTGTCTATATATACTGTGGATCTCTGACTACCTGGAGGTCCCCGGGTATAGACGGAAGGCAGGAGCCACTAAGAGGGTTCATGGTTTATGTGCATCCACTTACTCAAAGAATACACTGTCCCCTCCCACCCTCACATGCTGGTGTTCCTCCTTTGAGGTCTCTGGTCCATGGCACTTCTTTGGGATGCCTCACGACCTGCCCAGTTCCCACCCAGTCTGAAATGTATCCCTTTCCCAGATTTCTCTCCTTGATCAATGAGCTGTGGTCTCCTCTTGCCCTTCCCCCCCATCACCATGAAGCCTCCAGGTTGCCCAGCCCTATGATTGGCGGGCCTCCTGCTGCCAAGGTACCACCTGTGGGAGAAAGGCAGTCAAAGGTTAAGAGTGACTTCCTATTCGGTCTGTGAATACAGTGTTTGTTTCTCAGGCAAGTTACCAGTCTCTGTCTGAGTCCATGCACAGGTGGATGGAATGGTTCTTATGGCCATTCTTGATCGTCACAGCTCCTCAGCTCTCAGCATGCTCGGAAGCTGCAGACTCTCTGCCCTTTAGCTTCTTCAGAGTTCACCAGCAAAAGGCCAGCAACCCCCAAGCCACAGTCGTCCCTGTGGCCAAGGCCTCTGGGCTCTTCTTGCTGTGAGAACTTTTCCTCCCAGCTCCCCAGCCCAGCAGCATCCCCTAAGAGGCTCCCTGAGTCATGCTGAGTCTTTCATGGGAAATCAACCTTGGGCTCCACAGCTCCGCTCCAATGCTGCCATCTCTGAGGAAGTTGAAGGGTCCCTGAGCTCCAGTGCTCCCTCCTGAGGGATGGAGACTGTAATAAAATCATGGCACAGGGGAGCTGGTGTGAATACCGTACGTGTGGTGAGCATGCTGTCTGTGCACACATGCTCAGCAGGGGAGCTCTCTTACACACCCTCAGACATTGTACAGGACATCCTACCAGCCACAGACGTATGAGTGCAATGGTTGCCTGCCTGTTACCTCTGCTCAAAGAGGCAGAGGGGGCCTGACACCTGTCCCCAGGTCAAAACTCTTATCAAGACTTGACATTCCAGGTTTCTCTTTCCCCTTAAGACTCCGGGTTTCTACATCCGGGTTCTCCCTCGGGCTCCTGGCTGAAGGTTCTACTCTAGGACCCAAGCCCTGCTACATCAGGTTCCAAGCACCAGGTTCTGCTCTAGAATCTAGGCTCCTTGTTCCGTTCAAGACTCCAAGCTTTGGGTTTCAGGCTTGGCTCCAGGCTTCAGGCTGTCTGACAGGGCTAGGGAAAGGCATCTTTGAGGTGGGATATCGGCCACCTGCTTGCCTCCCAGAATTCGTATCTGGGCTAACACATACCAGCCCTAAAGGGCCCCAGTGGTTTCGGGCTCACTTGTATCTGTTGCTGGACACGGGCAACATGCTCACTGGCTCCAGAGGTTTCGTTGTTCTCATAGTTCTGACTGTCCTGAAACTCATGTAAACCAGGCTGGCCTTGAACTCACAGAGATTCGCCTGCCACTGCCTCCTGTGTGCTGGGAGTACGGGTGTGCGCTGCCACTCCCAGCTCGAGTGCTCTTTACAAAGCACACTCTCTGGGCTTGACAATGTCATTGCCTTTTTTCTGTAGCTGAAAAGCCAGCCTAGGCCTGGACTCTCCGTCAGGAAGGCAGGGGCTGGAAGTGTGGCAGGAAACACCAAAGGCATGTATATCTGTACACGCCTATGTATGACCTTCCCCGGCCTTGGAGGCCCTGGTCCCTTCAGGTTCCCTGGAGATGGGGAAGAGGTGCACTGGAGTTGCCATCTCCATGACGACCACAGATGTTCAGGAACATCAGGGTTATACCAGCTTGTCAAGGAGAAGCTCAGTTAGGCTGGAAATACTGTCCCCAGCCCACTCAGGCCTCAATGGAATCTCTCTAAGCTTCAGTGTTGCCTGGTGGGGCTCCTGTGTGACTGCTCAGTCTTTACCACAAGAGGAGGAGGATGGCATGAGTCTTGTGTGATGAGAGCCAGAGTCCTGCCCCCACCAACCAGAGCCTAGCACACACGTGTGCTCTCTCCTTCCCTTCCTCTTTCCCTCCTTGCCTCCCTCCCTCCTCTCACGTATTACACAGATGTAAATTGTATATCAAAAACACATGTCCCACTTGGGATGGGTTGCATGTATGTCTCCTAAATGGTTCCATCCCCCAGATATGGCTGTCACAGGAGCATCTCTGAAGCAGTATCTGGAAAGTTGTTTTGCCCAATTCTGAGAAAGCTAAACATGTTACAATAGCGCCTAGAGACTTGGCTTGCACTTTCTGACCCAGTGGTTCTCAAAATGTGGCCTCCAGGCACAGGGTCTCCCTCCCCTGGAAGCAGTTAAACTTGTTGGATCCAGAGCCCTGGGTGGGGTAGAGCCTGTGCAGTATATCTGCTGGTGTGTGAGGAGTCCTGACCATCAATCAGGACTGTCCGTTTGGGTGGGATAAAGGACCCGGTCATCCTGTATCCCCATCATCCCATAACTCCAGTGAATGATGCAGCCTCTTTTTGCTCAGCAATGCATTCGGTTATGATTGCTGCTCTGACTTTAGACCCAAGGCTGCCAAGAGCTGCCTGCCAAGGAACTGCCCCGTCATAGCACCTTTCTGAGGTAGAACCTGGTGGTGGCCCTCACCCTGGGGGTGGCTCTTAGTACCTAGCAGATGCTGAGTCCCTGAGGGAACATCGAGGGAATGAATTCCCAATAAGTGGACTTAGTCTTACTTCAAAGTAACATCTGAAGGTTCTTCTTTAGAACCAGCTGTGTATTGTGCACATAGCTGAGAAGTAGCCGGTGCCTAGGAGTAGCAGGAATCAGGCTGGTACAGTATTGGTTCTGTGGGCCTGAGCTTTGGTCAATGCATTTTAGCAGGTGGTTTATGACCTCATCCCCCTTCGTGTGATGGGATAGAGACGGGGACAGTTATAGCAAGACACTGAACCCTTTTTTGGTCCACTCCTACAATTCCTGGTACCCTGTTTCCATGACTTCTTTCCTGGCACCGCCCCGCTGGCTTTCTTGTAATGTTGCACATGAGGGAAAAAAATTCTTTCCAACAATCCAGGGGAGGGGCCTGTGACCTCACTAAGGGCTGCGTGGGCGATCAGGTTGCCTAGCATACTGCCAGTGTGCTGAGATCCCACACCCTAAAAAGGCATTCATTGTGTCCAGGAAGGCTCCTGCCTCGGATGGTGGCACTCACCCAGGGACTGAAGTCATTTGGACCCTGTATAGAACGTTCTCCTGTGTAGCTGCCCTGCTGGGGCGAAGCACTTGAATGGCAGGAATTTCAGTGTATTAATAGGCTCTGCCAGGTGCAATAAATAGCTGCCTTTGCCTGACCTTCACCTCTCACAGCGCTGAGCTTCTGGGAAGCCCTGAGCACCCCTGAAGTAACAATTTCCATTTGAGGGAGGGTCTCCCTGAGTAGGGGCAGGCAGCAGTGGGCTGGGCCCCTTCGATGAAAACAGAAAAGTGAATAAAATGTTGAAGTTGTGTCTCACGAAAGCAGGAAGTCAGCTAGGCTAGTCTCCCGCACCTCCTATTCCCCCACCCCACCCCCACTGCTGGGGATGGAATTCTGGGCCTCTTGGCACACAGAGGCAAAGATTCTGTCCTCAAGCCCCAGCCTCAGACTGATCTTTAAGGCAGAATATAACCTGATTTTATGCAAGATGTTTTTTTTAAAGCTTAGACTTATTCTAGTTCATTTTTTTATCAGCAATAAAACTCAGAGTAAGCAAAGGAAAGGTTTATGTTGGCTTACAGTCTCCAAGGTCTCAGTCCATAGTCGGCTGGCTCCGTGGAGTCTCGGCCTGTGAACGAGACAGACTGCGTAACAGGAAGGCATGCTAGAGGGGTTTGTCTCACCCATAACCAGGAGGGTGAGGCTGGGAGAGGAAAGGGCCCAGGATAAGGTGGACCTTTTCAGGGCACCCATTCTTGTAACCTACTTCTTCCAAGTAAACTCCACCCCACACCCCCAGTACCCATCACTTCCCAGTAATACCATCAAGTTACGAATCCAGAGCTGGGGAGCTGGTTCAGTCAGAAAAGTGCCACACAAAGGCCCAGCTCTCCAACTGTAAAGTTAGTGCCTCTCTCCCCAACTCCATTTGATGGAAGCCGGTTACTGACCCAGTGCCCAGGCTGGAGGGAAGATATAAGGCTCATACCTTAGTGGTATGGTTAGTTTAGAAAGTGATCCTGGAGCGAATGACCCGTGTCACCCTAAAGCATTTGCCAGTGACTCAGTAACTGTTTTTATTCACGTTTTTCAGTGATGAGGATCGAACTTAGGCAAGCGCTCTGCCACTGAGCTACCGTGCCAGCCCTCTTATCTACTCATTTGGAGACAAGCCCCTGCTGCCTTCCAGCATGCAGCCAGCCTCGCCTCGGCCTCCCCGGGGCTGAGGTTACAGACATGCATCATTCTGCATGTAATTCTGTGATGTTGCTTTTTTCTTCTTTAGTGTCAGTGGCAAACGTGAGTTATCTAGTGTTACCCCTAGAGAGGGAGTTGTGGGAAGCCGGCTTCAAGGCCTGGCTCTCAGCCCTGACCCTTTATCCTCATTCCTCCCTGCTGGGCTGTGAATGGGCCTGGAGGCTCCTGCTCACCACTGTGGCCCCTGATTCCCTGGCCTCCTTCCTGTCCCTTGCTCCCCACTCTGCCGCTCAGCCAGCAGCAGGAAAGAGAGCGCCCAGCAGCAGCTCCTCGCTCCTGCCTCTGCCTCTGCCTCCCACTGCGCAGAAGCAAGAATGTAGCCCTGGCAGGTCAGTCCGCTGACTTCATCTTCTCCGCGGGGTGGGAGTTGGCCACTGTGTGAATGAAGGTCATATGTAATGAGTGGCAACAATGACGGCTGTCTTGACCTTCCCAGCTTGTCGCTTCATAATCCACTCATTTACTCCCTCAGCCTGAGATGGAACTTCGGGTTTCCAAGGAGCCAGTGCTGCGCTGAAGTGACCCGGCTGTTCCCATTGGCCCCGCCGGTGAATGGAACTCAGGGATTCACAAGCCAAATAAGGGCTCGCCTTGGGTCCTCACCCCAGCATCGGATATCTTGGAAGGGTGTGCTGAAAAAGAGCTCCTAAGGCAAAGAGTGGGCGCTTTGGTGAGCCACAGCTCCTTTGCCCGGGGAATCTGAACACCTGCCATTCAGTGGACACTTTTATTATTTTTTAAAAATAAATTTGTTTCTTGCCTTCTGCTGTTAAAATGAGTAAAGACAGCATGATATGGGGCCTCATCCTTGTAATCTCAATGAGAGGATTTTTGCTGAATTGGGGCCTGGAATGGGCTTTCTGGGAAGTTTGTTGAGAATGAAGTACACAGAGACAGAGAGACCCACCGTGTCACCAAAACAAAACAAACAAACCCAGAGACAATGAGATGGCTCAGTAGGGTCTTTTTTAAGGCATCTATTTAACCTATTTGAATTTGGTCCCTAAGACCCATGAACCCACATGATGTAAGGGAATTGGCCTCCAACCTCCACATACAAGCAGACAGACAGACAGATAAATGTAGTATTTTTTAATGGCTGGCAAGATGACTCAGTGGGTAAAGGCACTTGCTGCCAAACCTAACTATTTGGTTTCAATTCCCAGAACCCACATGGTGGAAAGAAAGGACCAACTCCAAGTTGTCTATGCATTCATTTCGTGCCACAGTATATGATACATCCATGTGCATTCACAAGCGCATGCATGCACATACAATAAATATAGAAAAAAAAGCTGAAAACTAAAACAGTGAACCAGGCAGCAGTGGCACACACCGTTAATCCCAGCACTCAAGAGGCAGAGGCAGATGGATCTCTGAGTTCGAGGCCAGCCTGGTCTACAGAGTGAGTACCAGGACAGTCAGGGCTACACAGAGAAACCCTGTCTCAAAACAACAAACAAGCCAAACACAGTGACCAAAGACTTTAAGGGAAAGTCTTGTGGAAAGGAGGAAAGAAGCCGTGGGTGAGGGAGAGCCAAGCAGATACAAAGTAGCCATGGAGAGAGCACACCTGGGTGGCGGAGACTGCATTCCTCCCCTTGTAAGGTGCTCTGAGCAGCCCAGCAGGGTCCAGGAGTGCTCAGAATGGAGCCTGTAGTGCTAGCCCTGGGCCTCTATCTTTTCTCTATCTCAGCTTCTCAGAGATCACCTGAAGATGGGATAACAGAGCATAGGGCAAGGCAGTTGTATCTGCTGAGTGGGGTATGTGTCTTTATCTACTAAGTAGAGGATATGCACTTATTTACCGAGTGGAGGATATGTTTATCTGCTGTGTGGGGGCGGGGGATAGGAACTTATCTGTTGAGGGGGTGGAGGTGGGATGCATGCTCATCTCTGATGGGTGAAGACCAAGGGGCTTGTGCATGGCCCTGGGATCCACCCATTACATCTGTACAATGAAGCCAGCAGTGCTGTGGTGTGATGGTGGGAAGTTTTGTGACCCCTCCCCAGAGATTCCTGTTCCATTCCTAACTGCCCTGTAGCCTCCTTTAGAAGTGGGGCAAAAGGAAGTAACTGAGAGTTACCCAAGGGTGGGTGCAGGTGCCAGAGCGCAGGCAGCTTTCTTCTGGATTTTGTTGTAGCTTTCTAAAATAAAAGGGAATTTTCTTCTAGCTATTGACAGTGGCGGACTGCAAAGGATGCTCACAGGTTCTGGACTTTGTTTTATTCTTAAAACATTGGGTCCTCTTTCCCTGCCATGTAAAGCATCCCCAAAGGCTGACATTACTCTGGCCCCAGGAGCCTCAACTGCACCCTCAGAATGCGCCATCCTCTTCTGTGTTTACCTGTTCTTTTACTCCTTCTTTCTCTCATTCAACAAAGACATTTTTTTTTTTTTGAGTAGACTCACACCAACATCACAGAAAGCCATAGAGAGACAATAGGAGTCATGTCCAGTGCCTGTGCCAAACATTTACAATCTTCACACTTGGGGGCTGAGGGAGGAGGTCTAAGGCCAGCCATGCTACATAGGAGGATTCTTGATTGTCAGCGACTCATCTGTCCACAGTGAAGACAATGCTTGCCCAGGCTAAGTGCTGAAGCAGGAGACCAGGCTGGTGAGGTGGCCCTGGAGGAGAACGCTGCCGCTGGGGGGCTGAGCGGGAGGGATGGAAAGTCGGAGCCTCGACCGAATGCGCCAGTATAGCCTGAGTGCTTTGCTGGGACTGAATGTAGGCTGGAGGAGAAAGAAGTGTCGAATGGACCAGGGTCTGGCCCTCAAATGAGGTGTGAATATTGAGGTTCCGCCTGAAAGGGGGTTAGCTTCCTGGAGTTCAGCGCCTCCCAGCATTTGCTTGAAGCAAGTTTGGGACAGAAAGAGATTTTCCTCAAAACCTGATCACAGGATTACTTTACCTTCTCTCAATTTCACTTCTGGAAATGAGGTTTCAAGGAGATATTTGTTTATTCAGCAGCATTCACTTAAGGAGTTACCTGGGGGAAAACTTAAAATAAAATCCCACATGTAAATGTTACCCAAAGTCATAAAACTACCTAGGAATAGGTTTAAGAGAAGAAAAGATCTATACATTTAAAACTATAAAACCTAGAGAAAAGAATTCCAGAAAGACACTAATGGCTGGAAAAGTTTTCAGTGCTTGTGGATTAAAATAATTTATATTAAAAATAATTTATATTGGGGCTGGAGAGTGTAGTTCTAGCCAAGGATGTAAGTTTAGTTCCCAGCATCCATATAGCGGCGCTCAACCACAGTTCAGGGGATCTAGCGCCCTCTCCTGGCCTTTATGGGTACTGCATGCACTGTATACATGCGCATGCGTGTGTGCGTGTGTGCGTGCGTACTCAAAGCAAGTCAATGCAATATTCATGGAAAGTCTAGTGGCATTTTCTACAAAACTAGAAAAAGAATCCTAAAATGTGTACTGAACCACAAGAAAACAGGAAGAGCCAAGGCAATCTTGAGCTAAGGGACAAAGCTAGAGTTTCTCATCATCTGATTCCAAAACCTACAGAAAGTCTGTAGCAACCACAGCGGCAAAATACTGGCATAAAACCAGACACATGGACCAGCAGAACAGAGCGGAAAGAAGTTCCTGCATTCAGTCTACTGACACTTGATGTATATGCCAAGGCACACTGTGGGGGAAAGATGGCCTCTTTAATAAATGGTGTTGGCAAATCTGGATGTCTGTGCTCAGGAAGAAGGACTCAGACTTTGTCTTGTACCATACAAGATAGGCTGGGTGGTGGTGGCACACACCTGTAGTCTCGGCACTTGGGAGTCAGTGGCAGACGGATCTCTGTCGGTTCAAGGCCAGGCTGGTCTTCAGAGTGAGTTCCAGGACAGCCAGGGCTACACAGAGAAACCCTGTCTCAAAAATAAAAAATAAAATAAAATAAAATAAAACAAAAATAAATAAACTCATAACAACAACAACAAAATGCCTGGGAGGGAGAGTGTGAGAGTGGTTGGCTTGCTGTTGGTCTCAGAATGACATTTAGGGGAGAAGAGACGGGTGAGATTGTGGTGAACCATAGCTGCTCAGGGACTGAGCGTGGTGTCCTCGTGAGGTGAGATGCCGTGCAGCTGAGGAAAGAAAGCAGTGTTCTGGCTGCTTCTGCACCCCAAACTTGGAAGCCACAAAGACAACCCTCGTAACCTTTAGGCAGAGCCAAAGGGACTTCTGAGAGAGATTTGTCTATAGAGAGTGCTCAGAGCCACTCGTAAAACTGCAGCATTTGGGGTGATGAAGATGTCCAGAATTAGATCATCCGGAATTAGATGGCACTGTTATGAATTTACTAACCGTCCTTGAATTGCATTCTTGAAGTGGAGGGACTGTTAATGGTCGGTGTGTTACACCTCTGTGTGCAGTGGACAGGGCCAGGCAACATGCCCACCCCCCTGCCGAGGCCTCTGCAGAAGACGTGGCTGTCTAGAAATAGCTCTGAGTCAGCCTTGGAGTGTAGAGCCATTTGTCACCTCAGCCTCATACGTTTGGATTTTGTCACTCACCCGGGCTTGCCACCAGGGTGTGTTGGGTGGTACACCACTCATGGGTTTACCGGAAAGTTCTTGGATTACGCTCTTGAAGATGGGCGTGAGAGTTGGCCGGTTATACTTCTGAAAGCGGTTTATGATCATGTATTCTAACTTCTTTTCTTCTGTGTCTGCACCCTCCCCAAGGAGAGAGCTATTTGGTTTGCCGTGAAAGTGGGGGTGGGGTGTGCTGCTCCGTGCCCTGCTCTGTGCCCCGTCCATACAGTTGTACAACATGGAAGCCTTTTAGTAGAGATCTGGTGACCACCACCGCTCACTAAGTGACCCAGCTCTACGTATGGCTTCCCAATTAGTGACATGGGGTCATTGACAGCACCCTGGCAGGTGACCTTACCCTGCCACATGTGCTCACTGTTGGATCACTGGAGAGAAGCCTGTATCCCTGGTCCTGCTCATTCTCTAAGCCAAGTCTCACAGAACAGGAATAGATGGCGTATTGACTCCCCCACGAGGTCTCTGCAGAGATGCAATTGCAAAAAGGGTCTCTCTAGAAACGGCTCTGAGTCGACCTTAGAGTTTAGAGCCATTTGTAACTTCAGCCTCATTCCTTTGGAGTTTGTCACCCAGCCTGGCTTGCCATGGGGAGTATGTTGGATGGTGACAGTTATTAGGGACTGCTCTCCAAGGGTATAGCCAAGGCCGTCCTGGGTAAAGGGAGCAGAGGAATATGCTGAGTGCTGGGTAGAGGGCAGCTGGTACCCACTGCCTGACTCCATCAGAACCCCATTAAATCCTATGAGGATTAGAGACATGGTTCATCAGCTAAGAGCACATACTGCTCTTGCAGAGGACCCAAGTTCAGTTCCTGGCACCTCACATCTGCCTGTAAAACACACACACACACACACACTTTAAAAAGAAATTAAAAGGGTTCTGGGCAGGAAATGTAGCTCAGTTGGTAGAGAGCCTGCCCATCATACACAAGGTCATGGGTTCGATCCCTAGCATAGGAGAAGTAAGAGAACGTCACAGGCCACCCGCTCATATCAGAATGGGACTTCTGCTAAATACTTGACAGATGTAAGTGAAAGATTTACTTTGTAAGTGTGTCCCATTTTCTGTTTGAAAATTGGCATTCAATTCAGGAGGCCTGCCTATGACCTGCCTGACAGTTTACAGCGGCTCCTATGGACCCCAAGAACCACGTGTCTGCGCAGAACGGATGCGCGGTGCTCCAGGCTCTGCTTTGATCCCCCTGGTCTGACAGTGCTGATGCTCTAACTTCAAGGCGGATCTGTTTGTAGAGGAAATGACTCACACACTCATGACCAAACAACTCAGTCATCCAGGAACTTGGTGAAGGAAAGGCTGGCATTGCGGAAGTCAAATCTTAACCCGGGGAATAACTCGAGACAAAACATCGGCCATAAATAGAGGAGCAATGTGTTTTCACAGTTTCCGGTTTTTTAGAGATTTAGACGGTTTTCGTTTATGAGTAATTTTTCTTAAATGTGAAGGGTGTCCGGCATCTTAATGTGTTGGCCGTCATTTTATAGTATGAGTCACAATTTTGGGACGTGACCCTTGATGCCTTTGGGACCCACCTCCCCAAAGTCACTCAGCTAGTGGTTCAGAATCTCTGTCTCCTCATTTAGCCTCTGGCATCCGGGCAAGATGTGGTCAGCTAGGTTACCAGGGGATGTGTTTTGTACTTAAACCTATTCAGGCTCCAGATCCCCATAGTCAGAAGTATTCTTTTCTTTGTACGTGATCGGTTGCTTTATTGATTGAGCTGCACTGGGGACCACACATTACACATATTAGACAAGCTACCACTGAATTGCATGTCAGCTGTACTGCAGAGAGAAGAGTCATGACAGGGAAGCGTGACAGCAAGCAGCAGGCATGGTGACCATGGCAGGAAGCTGAGAACTCAGTTTCTGTCTGTCTGTCTGTCTGTCTGTTTTGCTTTTGGTTTCAGAGACAGGGTTTCTCTGTAGCCCTGGCTGTTCTGGAACTCACTTTGTGGACTAGGTTGGTCTTGAACTCAGAGTTCTGCCTGCCTCTGCCTCCCAAGTGCTAAGGATCAAAGGTGTGCGCCACCACCTTTGATCATGGTTTCAAATTCCAGGCACAAAGCAGAGAAAGAAACACAGTGAGACCTCGAACACTCAGATCCTACCCCAAGTAATAGACTTCCCAAAGCAAGACTGTACCTTCTAACTCCACCCCCCACCCCCCGCAGAGAGCAACACCAACTGGGACCAAGTTTCAAACATCTGAGCCTATGGGGAACACTATACCCACATCATAATACAAAATGCATTTAGTTCTTCTTCAAAAAGTCCCCAATGTTACCTCATTGGTCACTAGGCTCCCCCTAGGAAGCTAGCAACAGCTTCTGTCATCACCTGCTGCCTCTACCAGATGGGCCACGCGTGGGCTGTGTATAAAAGGACTGTCTCCTCCACTCTCTGTCTCTCTGCCTCTTCCCCTCCCTTCTCCTCCTCCCCTCTCCCTCTTTACCTCCTCTCTTCCTCTCCCCCTCCATCTCCTCCCTCCTTCTCCCTTCTTCTCCTCCCCTCTTCCTCTTCCTCTCTCCCTCCTCTCTTCCTCTCCCCATCCCTCTCCTCCCTCCCTCTCCCCTCTCCCCCTCCCTCTTCTCTCCCGCTCCCCCTTCCTCTCTGCCTCCTCTCTTCCTCTCCCTCTTCCCCTCCCTCTCCCTCTCCCCCTCCCTCCTCTCTTCCACTCCCTCTCCCTCTTTGCCTCCTCTCTTCCTCTCCCCTTCCCCCTCCATCTCCTCCCTTCTCCCCCTCCCCTCTCTCCCTCCACTCTTCCCCTCTGCTCCTTTCTCCCTCTCTTTCTCTCTCTCTTGCAAGACCATCTCTCCCCCCTTCTGTCCTCCACTGTTCCCGCCCCCTTCTTTGCCCTCATAGCTCTGCTCCCTTCTGTCTGCCTGTTCACATGTCCACTCACCTGCCTCTACCCCTTCCTAGGTCCTCACTCGTCTCCCCTTCCCTCAATAACCCCCTTTTATACCAGATCCGTTGCATGGCATAATTGCACAGGGACACACCTTGGCATGGGCTCACTAGGTCCCCCCTTGCCGCATTATATCTCATAATACTGCTGCCTACCACCCGTAGTCTTCACAAATTCAACACTGCTTAAAAGTCCAAACTGGGACAGTCTCTCAGCTGTAATCTCCTGTAAAATCAAAAGGCAGGTTACAAGCTTCCAATATACAGTAGCACAGAATGTACATTACCATTCCAACATACAGTAGCACAGAATATACTTTACCATCCCTAAAGGGAGGGATTGGGGCACATCGAGGAAACACTGAGCAAGGCTGAATTCACCAGGGAAAACTCCAAATGGCTTTAGATGGCCCCACCCTTCCAGCTTTGCTGTCTAAAGCACCTCACTGTCTCTTGTGTGTCTTTCTTGTCTCTCTGCTCTATCTCTCTTGTCTCTCTGCCCCACCCCCACCCCCACTTCTACCCCTTGTGTGTGACTTTTCTTGGAAGACATCCCAAGACTCCAGCATTTCTGATGTCCTAAGATCTCTGCTGTGAATTACACTGCCCGGCCTCTGCGAAATTGTGTGGGAAGAATCCACAGACTTCCCTCTTGTGTCCTTCATGCCTCCAATGGTGACACAGAGCTTGGGTTGGGACCCTGGACCCCTTGAGTCTCATAGGCAGCAAGGTTTATGTCAGCTTTTTTTCTAGGAGCAGAAAATGCCGTTGGTTGCCTTTCAGAGTTTGGACGCTGGTAGGTGGGTCCTGCCCTGGGGTTAGTGTTCTCTCTGTTCCAATGCAGAGCAGGCCTCTCCTTAGAGCATGAGTTTCTGCAACAATCCCAGACTCCGCCAGCGTAAGCCTTGTCTTAAACTTCTGAGTGCCTTTTCTCTCCAAATTATACATTGTCTATTTCTTCTTCCCCATTGGCTCTTTTTCATTCTATTGTTTTAAACAACAGTGAATGTGCAGATCCAACGCTATGCCATCTTTGAATTTCCTCTGTTAAAGAAAGCACATTACCTTTAAATTTAGTCTCAGACAAGTTCTCAGGACATGAGCAAAAGGCAGCCAGAGTCATTGCCAAACTGTCACAGGACTGGCTGCTAACTAAGTTGCTATTACAGTTCTTGATCCTTCCAAACCCTCTGGAGCTGGCCTCTACTGTCCACAGCCTCAGCATGACTATCTTCCAGGCTCCTACTGGAACAGCTGTCTAAACTGGGCTTACAACATTCCACTGCGTTTCTATCCCAAGTTCCTTCAAAAACCATCATGGTCAGGTGCTTCCCAGGGATAGCCCACTCCCTAGCACCGACTTCTGTATTAGTGATTTTTCTGTTGCTGTGGTAAAACCCCATGACCAAAAGCAACTTACAGAAGAAAGGGTTTAGTTTGACTCATGGTTCCAAAGGGGTGAGTTTTGTCGTGGTAGGAAAACGTGGTCACGTGGTGGCAAGAGCAAGAAGCAGAGAGAGCAAATAGGAAGTGGGAAGAGAGATAGACTCTCAAATCCTGCCTCTAGTGAAGTGCTTCCTCCAACAAGGCCATACCCCCTAACATCTCCAAACAGCACCATCAACTGGGGACCAAGTATTCAAACATATAAGCCTATGTGCACTCTCATTCATACCATGACACCAGCCGTTTAAAAGAATTATTACATATTATATATATTATATATTGTATATATTTTTAATTTTATGAATCTAAATCAACTAAAGGGGATTGCTCACTTGTTTTCAACTGAATACATATGTATAGGACATTCGGACATTGTTTTAACTTCATGAAATGACTACAATTGGCTTTAGCCTATAGTCCCAGCTACTTGGCAAAATGAGGCTGGAAAGCTATTTGAGCTCAGGAACCGAGCCTGGGCAATTAACTGAAATCCTGTCTCAAATACATATAGATATAGAGCTAGTGATGGAGATATACAGAAAGATGGGGTGCTGGTGTGTGTGCTCGTGTGCATGTGTGTGAGACTGTGTGTGACTCCATCTGTAAAGAGCTTGCTGTACTTTTTAAATTTGGGTTCCCAGGCATGGTGGCATGTGCCTGTCATCCTAGCACCAGGACCACAGTGCTTAAGGATCCCTGATGCTCACTGGCTACCTAGCCTTGCTCTACTGGTGAATTCCAGGTTCAGTGAGAGACCCTACCCACTCCAAAGAGGGACTAGGAAAATGGCTCAGCAATTAAGAGCACGTATTGTTCTTACATAGGCCCCAGGTTTGGTACACACACATACACACACACACACACACATACACACACACACACACAACCAGTCCTGTTTATTCATATAGAAAGCAACACGGTAAGGTGGAGTTGGTTAAAACCCAATTATACAAACTAAAAGAAAAACAAATGTCTAAAGATACTAACCCTCCCTTGAATTATAGACAAGACCAAAAGAAGTACTGCTTTTTGCAATTAGAAACCGCTAGGTTCTAACCACTAGCTCTCTGACAAGTGAGACCTGCAGCCCCACAAGACTGCACCCCTCTGCAGCTCCTTCTGCACTCATTGTCTCAAAAGGAAACCTTAGCTTCCACTGTGCCGTTCATACACGCAATATTTGTTTTGTTGTTGTGGATGCTTTGAACCTCAACCCCCTAAACCTGAACTGTGTGATCCAGGGTACACAGGGGTAACAGGTAGGGTAGTAAAAGGAGGGGCCGTTTTTCACCACAGGTCAGGAATATCTGGCCTTAGTGTGTGGGGGTTATTTTGGTTTTGTGTTTTTAGGTTTGGGGTTTGATACCATGTTTTTTTGTTTGTGTGTGTGTGTGTGTGTGTGTGTGTGTGTGTGTGTGTGTACTTTAAGTGGATCAGTGCTGCCTATGTAACTTCTTCTAGGTTAGAGTGAGAACATTTTCTTTTTTAAGTCAAGAGTAATTCTATGGGGAAGAATGAAATATAAATTTGAAGATACTTGAACATTTTAGCTTTGCTGATATTGTGTGGATGCCTTTGTTTCTGGCCCACTGATGAGGTATACGCTTTTATTAAGTTTATTAAAATATCAGTGCTGGAGAGATGGTCCAGTGGTTAAGAGCACTGAATACTCTTCCAGAGGACCTGGGTTTGATTCCCAACAGCCACATAACAACACACAACTGTCTGTTGTCTCAGGTCCAACTACTAGATGTCTTCCCCACCACCACCATTTTGGATTTGAAGATACATGACATGATGTCACAAACTGACCTGAAATGTTTTGTTCCACAGGAAAAAATCCATTAATACTACCTGTAACTGGGACAGGCCGCTAGTCTGTTTTTGACCTGGCTATTTATAGTGAAACCTATTTTCTCTGAATTAAAATGCATCAGTTAACATTAGAAACTAAAATGATTAGCATTGGGGGATTTTAGCAAATGATTGTTAAAGATCATAACTGGTCAGTGGGCTGCAAAGGAGAAGGGTCACTAGAGTCTGAATGTGTGTGTCCTTTGAAGTCCATATTGAAGCCCTAACCTAAGAGGTGACAGTGTGGGCAGGTGGAGTCTTTCCATTGGGTGTGAGGTGGAATCCTTATAAGTGGATATGGGGAGGGAGGCCTCATCCCTGGAGCTGGGATCTTGGTAGTGTCTGCTTACAGCTGTGCCTGTGGCGGTCACCCAGAGGTGTTGCTCCACTGGTAGCTGTCCACCAGCAGACAACAGGGATCTGCACATGGGACAGTTTGTTCAAGGCTAGGACAGTGCCACCTCTGGAAGAGGCCAGGAATGTTATATGTCTTCTAGGGAGAACCTTCTAGAAACTCTGCTCAATGGCATGCTTAGGCTAACTTTGGAAGACAAGGGGCCTAGTCTTTGGAAGCCTGCTTTGCAACTTTGGTAGGAGTCTCCTTTTTGAATCTTTATGTTTTGAGGAAATCTTTTGTAATATTTTTTAAATGTGTTTTGTTGTTGTTTTTTCACCAAATGGCTTTTGAGTGTTCTGTATGCCCCACTGGTGTTTTTATTGAAGCTGCTGGCTTTCTCTTCTAAATATGACCAGGATGAACATCCTCATGTAGTCTTCTTTTTGTACACATTTCCAGTTGTTGCTGGAAGTAAGCTCGTGATTTGAGGGTAGAACTGACATGGGTTAGGCTGTTGAAGCTTGGCAGTTGTGGTTTTAAAGAAGAAAAAGTAGTTCTGGCTTTGAGAATAGTTTTTCAGTTGGCTTTTTTCCCCCCACAGAGGAAAAACTCTGAAATGTCCAGAGTAAAGCTGTCTGTTGCTTCTGTGTCACCGTGGGTGGGACATGGGCCGCATCCATGAGAGGGTGGGTTGGCATCTGCAGCCTCAGTTCTTGGTAGATGAGCCACATAGCCTCAGTCAGGTCACCTGGCAAGGGATTGGCCTGCTTGGGAGTGTGGCTCTGCCAGATCACCTTTGGGACCCTTTTGTCTTCCATGATTTTAAACAAGAGAGGAATCTTTTGTCAAGGAGGTCCGGGACAGCATCCCAGGGATCGCACTGGGGCTGAGCTGAAAGGCCCGGCTGTCCCTCTCAGCCCCACATCAGCCTGAGAGCTCCACTCACCCTGCATCTGTTTCACACAGTGTTACAGGGCCGTAACCTCACCGAGCCATATCAGCTGCCAAGGCCACCCAGAGGATGTCTGAAGAGTGGCCCCAATCATGTCCCAGATAGGGGGGGAATGTCTGTATGTCTGGGAGAATTCTGCTCTGCTGACTATCAGCCATGGGGCCTCAACAAGGCCTGATGTCTTTATCATAGGTTGGAGACTGTGACCATTCTCCCCCCCCCCCCCCACTACTGTGAGGAGTAAACACCACGTCAGACACTTCAGTAATGCCTGGCCCGGAGGGGTAGCTGCCTTTTTTATCTGCTCCTGTTCTTCCTTCTCCTCCTCCTTGCCCCCCCCCCCAACTCTTCCCTTTAGAAATGGCTCCCTGGGACTCCATCAAGGTTACTGAGTGTTGCCAGTACCATGCTAGGCAGCCTGAAGCTTCTGCCTTTGGTTGCTCCATTCCGCCCCTCCCATCTTCTCTGGAGAGACAGTGTCTCTCAGGAGCATCAGTCTGTGGCCTCCAAGGTTATCCTGGAGCTGTGAGCAAGACTGTATTGCTTGTCTTACACAGGAAGTGAGAAAACAAATGCATCTGTCCAAGTTACAGCCCTTCGTGTGGCTCTAGGGGAGGCACATAGCATAGCAAGATGGCATCCTTGCCTGCTCCTCAGGATACGGCACAGAGCTGCACACTGGCCGTTCGTCTCCCTGAAAACAGAAGTGAGAAAAGCCAGGCAACAGAAGAGTTGAGTTCTATGCTCAATATTCAAAAGATTAAATATTAAAACATATGAATTATTAAATACTCAGGTTTCTCTTTAGAGTTAAGAGTATTTATTCAAAACTGGTAGCAGGGGACCCTTCTGCACCTGGTAACAACTATGTCTCATCCCTGACAACGTACTGAGCTACGGTGTCTTGGTCAGTGAGTGTTCTATTGCTGTGAAGAGATACCATGACCATAACAACTCTTATAAAAGAAAATATTTAACTGGGGCTGGCTGACAGTTCAGAGGTTTAGTCCACTGTCATCGTGGTGGGAAGCCTGGTGGCATGCAGGCAGATGTGGAGCTGGAGGAGGAGCCCAGCATTCTTAATGTGGATTGGCAGGCAGAGGAAAGAGAGGGGTGACACTGGGCCTGGCTTGAGCATCTGAGACCACCCCTAGTGACACATTTCCTCCAACAAGGCCACACCTCCTAGTAGTGCCACTCCCTGTAAGTCCACAGGGGCTATTTTCATTCAAACCACCACATATGGCATGTTCTTTAAAGATTTACTTTATTTTTAATTATGTATATGGGGGAGCAGGCAGGGTATGTTCAACCAGGTGCAAGTACCGCCCAGCCTAGAAAAGGACATCGGATCCTCTGCAGCAGCATTGTAGGCTTTTGAATTCCCCAGCGTGTGTGCTGAGAACCGAACTCAGGTCCTCTGCAAGAGCAACATGTGCCCTTAACCACTGGGTCATCCTTCCAGCCCCTGTTGTTGATTTTGAGACAAGGTCTCACTATGTAGCCCTGACTTGCCTCAAACCCATAGCAATCACCCTGCTTCTGCTTCCTGAGCACCGAGATTGTAGGTATTTATTACCGTGGCCGGTATTTTAAATTCGGTTTCCATCTGATGAGTGTGATGGAAAAAGGCACACTTTTATCATCTATTGAAATAGATCTTACAGGTCGCCCGTTTTCAAATGCCCCTTTAGGTTAGACTCTAAGCATGGTCTCTCAGCCATTTGCTTTGGTGCTTTAACGTTTTGCCACGGAAATTTTAAGGCTGGGCGTCTTTAATAAATAGCTTCAGTTTTTCAGTTTCCCCTAAAACATGATGAAATTCTCCCAAAATAAAAAGGAAGTGCTCCAGAGACTGACCACCGCCTCTGCAGCCCTTTGCAGAAAAGGACCTCAACGGCAGCTCTGCAAGTTCCTCGTCTCAAAATTCATGTCAGGGCCATTCTTTTTTTTTTTTTTTTTAATCATCTTTTTTTTTTGTTGTTGTTTAATATATATTTTTCTTCTCTCTTCTTACCTTATAGGTCCTTTGCATATAAATTTGGCTTCCAGTTTAATGTTTTTTATGGGATTCCTGAGTATGTAAAGGAATGGGTCTCTGCTTATTTTTTTTAAGATTTTATTTATTTATTCTGTGTATATTCTATGTACACTGTTACTGTTCAGACACCAGAAGAGGGCATCAGATCCCATTTACAGATGGTTGTGAGCCACCATATGGTTGCTGGGAATTGAACTCAGGACCTCTGGAAAAGCAGTCAGTGCTCTTAACCGCTGAGTCACCTCTCCAGCCCAGGTCTCTGCTTCTTGGGCCTTATCTTGGGCTATTTTCCTTCTGTTTGTTTTGTCTAATTCCCATGTGTTAGTTTTTGTTTTATCTGATTGATTATTTCATACTAATTTTATTATTATCCCACAGAAATCTATTTGCTTTCTAATGAGAGACAGAAAGGAGGTAGATCTGGATGGGAGAGGAGCATGGGAGGAGATGGGAGGAGGAATATAGGAAGGAGCTGTGAGGAGTAGAGGGAGGAGCTGTGAGGAGTAGAGGGAGGAGCTGTGAGGAGTAGAGGGAAGAGCTGTGAGGAGTAGAGGGAGGAGCTGTAAGGAGTAGAGGGAGGAGCTGTGAGGAGTAGAGGGAGGAGCTGTAAGGAGTAGAGGGAGGAGCTGTGAGGAGTAGAGGGAGGAGCTGTGAGGAGTAGAGGGAGGAGCTGGGAAGAGAAGAGGGAGGGCACACCATAATCAGGATATAGTATGTGTGGGGGGAGGGAGGATGTATTTTCACTATCCAAAGAGTACACATGGACAGACCCATGGCTCCAGCTGCACATGTAGCAGGGGATGGCCTTGTTGGGCATCAATGGGAGGAGAAGCCCTTAGTCTTTCAAGGCTTGATGCTTCTGTGTAGAGGAATGTCAGGGTGGGGAGGCAGGAGGGGGTGGGTGGGTGAACACTCTCAGAGAAGCAGGGGTAGGGGTTATGGGATAGGGGATATGGAGGGGAATCCAGGAAACGGGATAACATTCGAAATATAAATAAAATATATCCAATAAAATCAGAAAAAAAAATCTATATTCAAAAAAGGAAAATACGGGATGTGTTCAAATTCTTGTGTGAGAGGCAGACTGATTGGCACACTGAGATACCTCCATGACACAGTGAGGGCAGGATCACGTCCTGCCGTCAATGGCTCTGGCATGGATATGTTGATCCATCACCAGGCTACCCAGCTATGTGTATACAAATAGTCTTGTGTCATACAAATAGGATTGAATTGTTATGCGTTACTGTGGAAAAGGGAAACCTGCAGACTCACTCTCCATGGAACTATCCACTAACAGGCATGGTAGACTTTTCTGCCTGGGTCTGGGTCCCTAGGACAATGATGGGCCGCACTGGCAGAGCTCAGCACAGCAAGGCAAACTCTTTGCTGATACAGAGAGGGCTGGACTGAACCCAGTTCTCTAGGTCACACCCTTCGAAGGCTGCAGACAGAGCCTCCTCCAGCTGCCCACTCCACAACATTGCTTAGACCCCACCAGGAAGGGGAATACTTCTGTCTCTGGTCACGATGCATGTCTTGGCTATCAGCTACCCGGTCATGGTTTCTCCTTAGCTCTTGACTTCTCAAAGGAAGGAATTTGGCTGACAGACACAGATACGAAGTTCAGGTCTGTTTAGCAGAGCAAAGTGATAGTCCACGAAAGAGAGAGAGAGAGAGAGAGAGAGAGAGAGAGAGAGAGAGAGAGAGAGAGAGAGAGAGAGATTAGTCGGACCTTAACCCTGGGGAACAAGATTATGTGTTGTGTATTCACAAGAAGTTCTTTACTTATTTACTTCTGTTACATTATATTTATGTGCACATACACATGCACACATGACCCTTCCAAGGCCACATCTCTTTCTCCACTGTATGTTCCTCGGGGTCAAATTCAGGTCATCAGGCGTGGTGGCAGGCACCTTTATACGCTGAGCTATTTCTCTGGCCCCAAAAGTTCTGTGACTATTTTTGAGACAGGTGGCATATTCACAGGGTAAGATAACCCTTTCTCCTCTAGACCCATGGCAGACTAGATCTTCTGTTTAAGGCCTTTCTTCCCATAATCCTCTTGAAAACCACAAAGCAAATCGCACACCTTTCCTTGGAGCATATGTCTGGCAAATGGGAAAGCATCCAGTGACTGTGTTTCTCATACAGAAGGAACAGCCTCACTGTAACTTCAAGGATGGCTCATTATAGGGAGCATCCTGATAGGGAGATTGTTTCCTTGGCTCCCTCACACCTTCCTTCCTACCTAACCGAAAGATATATGTGCCAGACATTCAGTACCTTTCCTTGGCTTCCTCCGATCTAATTTCTTGCTTACTTGGTCTCAGTGTCTTTCCTATATCCATCAGATATATCCAGTGTGATATGTGGCATATTCAGTATTTGTGGCACTAGTCCGTATTTGTTTATTGAATGATGGAATGGGTCAGCTGTATACAGGAGTGCTTTAGTCATTCTGAGCAGATGAGCGAAGACTTGAGGAAAGACTGGCATGGTATCAATGGGACAGCTGCTCCGGTGATGAACTGAGAGGGAGAGGGTGCGGAGGACAGACAGAGAGCAATCTTCATCTCGGCTGCATGTGGCCACAACTGGGTTTTTATTTTTTGGTGGGCCTTGAGTTGTACCAGCTACAAGAATCATCTCCAGATTCCTGTGACCAGACAAGCCTCTGCAGTTGCCACTACACAGCCTCTTCCTCATGGTGAGGAAGGATAGAGTAGCAACGCAAAGCCTTCTGAGTTGGTACTGAGTAGTACCAACTGCATAGTACCAACTGGGTAGTACCAACCCTCTGCACTCCAAAAATAGATGTGCAAGAAGAAGACCCTGGGAGTGAGGGGTGGGAGCTTGCTTTGGACCTTGGTGACCTTTGAGATGCCTTTGGGACTCTAGGCCAGGCGGAGGTGTCCCGCTGGCAGTTGCTGAAGCTCAGAGGATTTGGAATTAGGAAAGATCTGACACGCAGGATCTTCCAGACCATGTTCAAAGCAGTAGGACAGTGAGAGCCCAGGAAAGAAGAGCAATGCAGGAAAATATCCCGCAGAGCCCAAGGACTCTGAAGTGCTCCTAGCAGAGTGGGCTGGGATGCAAGCAGACCCCTCTGCTGTCCTTCTTTGTGGTGTTCAAAAACAGGCGTGCTGCAAAGAACGTAGGAAGGCTATTCCGAGTGGCTGAGGAAGTCGTCAGTATATCAGTGAGGGGCTGAGCAGAAAGGCACAATTTTGCAATAATTACTCATATATATTTTTTGAGACTAGATCTCACATTCTGTGTCCCAGGTAACGTACCCGGTGGTCCTGGCTGGCCATGAACTCATTGCATATCAATCCTCCTGCCTCCACCTTTAGCACTGAGGTTGTAAGAGTCAGGCAGCCACACTGCATGCTTAACTGGGTGATTTTTAAAAGCAAAATTTGGCAGACCGAGAAGCTGCATTTGACACTTTGAAAGATGCGACGGGATTTTTAACCTTGGGTCTGAGAATCCCTTAAGGACCTTTGGATAGATTTTCAGAGAGTTCAGAAACTGAATGGATTGGGGTTCCTTCAGTGAAGAATGTGGGTCATTAGAAGTTTATATGACCTGATCATCACAGGTTTTGGGACATCCTCGGTCAGTGGATACAGTTACCGAGATCACTGGCATGTATCAGGAGTCAGTATAGCTGTTGAACACAGCTCTGGGGACCTGAGCACTTACTTACTAAGCACTTCTGCCCCAAACCCTTCCTCCCCTGAGCTCTGCGCAGCCTCCTTGCAGTCCAGCCTCACCCAGAGGCTAACCTGACACTCGAGGGCAGAAAAGAATTGCCTGCCTGTCCGTCGCACCTTCTTGCTTCCCACTTCTCACAGCGTTGCTCTAGCAATGGGGAGCGCCTGTCTTTCTAGTGTTTTCCATACTCCCACCAACAGTTTTTACCAAGATTTGTTGGAGTTTGTACTCAAGAGCCTGAGTCCACTCTAAGCTCCTGGGGTCTGGTCACTAAATGCCTCTGCTTTCCTTGGAGCCTTTTGCCTTGGGCAGCCAAGCTGCCCGCACCTGCTACCGTCATTAAAAATAGCCCCAGGGCTTTCTTGTGCTGACTAGACAGTGGTTGTTACTCTGTGTCAGGATTTAAAAGATACACTTAGTAAGTATCACACTTCACAAGTATGTTTGCCAAAAGTCTGATTTGGGTGTAACAACGTTTTTGTTTTGTAAATTAGAACATTGTTTGAAAAGGGCCCCTTGCCTCCCTCCCAAGCCTAAAGGATCCTTAACTCAAGCAGAACTAGGCAGGCACTAAACAGCTGCAGCCTAATTAATTAATTGCAGTTTCCTAGAGTAGGTTTGTCTTTTTGTCTCAGAGAAGGTTTGGAAGCCTCTAGAAACACACAGAAAAGGATTTTTCCTTCTAATCTCTATTTCCTCCTCTTCAAAGAACAGGACTGAGGCAAATAAATGTACCTTGTACCACATCCCTCTTCTAAAATAAAAATCAATCCACACACTCATAGAAAACATCAGAAAGACAAGAAAATGACTCCCACTGGCTTCAAAGTCCTCCCCTCAGGGAACTCAAGGAGGAAGACCTGGAGGACACCATCAGAGCCGTGTCTTCCAGACACAACAGGACAACACCCATATGAACTCAGACACTGTGGCAGCATGCATAGAGTCTGCCTAAGTTCAAGCCAGACAGGGTCCTACAGCTGAAGAGTACCCATCTTAACCAGGAAGGCGGTCCCCAGTTGTCATCTGCTTGTAATGCAGATGACAGTTCCAGGAGGCCCAGTGCCCAGCAGTAGGTGGCCAACTCAAAAACGAATTCAATGGTAATTTTGCAGATGTTTCCTCTCTTGTTGTTTTGTTGGGCCTCCCCCCCCCCCCCACTTCTTCTGCTTGTATATTATGATTTCCAAGTTTGTGTTTTTATGGGTTGTGTTTGGGTGAGGTGGAGGTGTTTCCTGTTCTCTCTCTCTCTCTCTCTCTCTCTCTCTCTCTCTCTCTCTCTCTCTCTGTCTCTCTGGTCTGTTTTTTGCTTGTTTATTTTCTGGAGAGAGAGAGAAAGAAGGCCTGAAGCTGGGTGAATGGGGAGGTGGGGAGATTCTGAGAGGAGATAGAGACAAAGCCCTGATCAGAATATACTATATGAAAAAAAAAGAAGTATTTTCCAGAAAAAAAAAAAATCCTCACCCCTAAGGGGGAAAAAAGAGAAAGAAAGAAAAAAGAAAGGAAAGATTTAGGAAGGAAGGAAGGATTTAGGAAGGAAGGGAGAGAGTTCTCTGTAGCCTTATAACACAATAATGGTGTGGCTTGGTTTTCCCTATTTTTTTATGTCTTTGCACAAATATAATGTTTATACCCTCAACTCTTCTTAATCATTTTGCATCCTATTACAGTTTTATCATAAATATCCAGTGTGTGTGTGTTTGCTCTATCTATGGCATATTCAGGGTTTCTCACTGAATCTGGAATCTGGAGCTAGGCTGGTGGCCAGACAGGCCCAGCAATCCTCCTGTTTCCATCCATTAGTGTGAGGGGACAAGCACCCCGTTGCCTTGCCTTTTATATAGGTTATGGGATTTGAACTTAAGTCCTCATGCTTGTGTATCGGGCACTCCTGCCCACCAAACCTTCTCCCCACCCCATCACTGCTTAGTGAAAGAAGGCAATATCGATAGTCTCCTCCCCTGGCTGGGGATATAGCTCCGTGTCTTCCACAAACTAGGTAAGGGATGGGGTCTTCCATCCTTAGTCTTCCTTTTCCAGTTAAATTGGCAGTGGTCAATGTGCCACACCAGCTGGCTGTTATTTCCCTGATGGTGGTGGACCGAATATATACATGGAGTCGCCAGTGAGATTCTGCTTTTGGGAATTAGATGTCCAGAGCCCAGGATAGGGGGTGATTTTAAACCAAGAGGTCAGCTGCTGGCATTCTCTGAGAACTTCTCCCCCACTTGATTCCCTAGCTTTTTGAGCTGCTGATTTCATCTGGAGTCACTTGGAGCTTCCACCATCCTCCTCCTATTCTCTAGGGGAGACCTTGTCTGGCTGGCCTCTTCCTCTCTTTGTGAGGGACATAAACAAGGGAGTATTCTTGCTTTATAAAAATAGTCTGACTTAAACTGTGGTAAAATAAGCAGAACAAAAATTGACCATCTTCCCCACACCCATGGTCTCCCTGCACAACTTAAACATCAGCTTTCTATCTTCTCACCCAGCCCTCTTCCCCAACAGCGCCACCTTCTGTCCCCAAGACTCTGACCACCAATGGGACCCAGGCTGGGATTTGTGCTTAGCTGAAGAGGGACCCTGGGTTTGATTCCAGACAACCCCAAAGCAAAGTTTAAAACGTCTCAGGACCTCCTGGGACTGTGGTCATGCACTACTTTACAGACAAACCTCAAGGTCTTCACAGTGTGCACAGCTTTGACCTCCAGTTAGGACCCCCTCCCTTTCTAAGGCTGACAGCGCCCCATCCTATGGATCAACTTATTCCGTATCTATCTGGGAATCACTTCCATCTACAGTTTTCACACTTAATGTGACTTCTTTGACATTGTAACAAGGATTCAGAGCCCTTATGGTACCTGATGTTGTTAACCCCTCTCCCTTGTTTCCGTTTTCTCTCTGCACATACTGTAAGGAAAGATAACGGGGCACCAAAGAAAGGAAAGGTCACTGAAAGGAAAAGTCACAGGGCACCAATGTTGTGAAAAGATGACGTCCTGGGTGTCGGCACCAATGTTAGGGGAAGGATGAAGAGAGTGGGAGGCAAGGGAGATGCCTCTGTAGGGCGCATGTTGGGAATCCCTTCCCCCTGAGGGACCAGCCACACAACGATATAGTTCGGAATAGAGTTTATTCAGGTCATGGGAAGTTAAGAGGGTGGTAGAGGCAGAGAGAGAGAAAGAGAGAGAGAGAGAGAGAGAGAGAGAGAGAGAGAGAGAGAGAGAGAGAGAGTAGAGGAGTAGAGGCTGGCCATGAGCACGTGGAGGGAGATAGGGGAAGGAAAGGGAAGAGGAGGGGTAGAAGTGGGAGAGCAAGGCAGCAAGAGCACAAGAGCAAGAGAGAGAGGAGGGGTCGAGCAGCTCCTTTTATAGTGTCAGGTCACTGGGGCGGAACATACCTGGCTACTGCTGGGTAATTGAGGGGTGGGGTATACCTGGATGTTGCTAGATAACTGAGGGGTGGGGTTTACAGAATCTCAACACATACCCTTTGACATCTCCTGGGTAGTTGAATATGCTATCATTAGAATATTAACAACAAAAAATATTAAGGGGCTGGGCATTGAGATAATGTTCTGGCCACATAAGCTTGGTGACCGGATTTCAGTTCCCCAAACCCACACTGAAAGGCAGGACCCGACTCTCCAGTTGTCCCCTAACCTACATAGACATGCATGGTGTGGCATGAGCACACATGAACACACGTAATAATAGTAACAGATATGTTTGAAGTTTCCTGTGGATCTAAGATACTCAAGTCAAAACATGTGTGTGTTTTAATAATCATAGATCATTAGAATTGAAAATTTGAATGGTTTCTTTTTTTTTTTTCTAATCTCAAAATGTTATGTCTCTATGTAACCCCACCCCACCCCCTTTGAAAACCTCTGCCAGGCTGGGGAGATATTTCTGTGGATAAAATACTTGCCCAGCAAGCATGAAGACCCGAGTATAGATCTCCAGCATCCCTGCAAAGCCATGTGGGTGTGGCAGATCAGATTCCAGAGTTCTTCAGGTGGAGACAGGAGGTCCCCAGGGGAAGCTGATTGGACAGACTGAGTCTTCCAAATCAAACTTCTCAAAAGAAGTTTGAGAGACCCTGCCTCACTCAGTAACTGAGAAAGATAGAGATGGAGGAAGTCATTGGATGCCAGCCTTGGCACTCCACATGCACACATACATTGACATACGCACGTGCACGGACATACATCATGCATACATGTGTATGTTGGATACAATCATCTGGGCTCTAGGGGGTGTTTCTTCACCCAAAGGGGGAAGTTATGAGCTCCTGAGCTCTTGTTACCCAACCCCATTCTTTAGAAACATAGTCATAGCTCCTTATCTGGCTGCCCATGTCCAAGAGTGGCCTTTGAGATTGCATGGCCACAAGGAAGTAAGGTGCCTCGCCGAAGAAACCAGCACAAAGTTCAGGACTCTTACTCAAGAAAAGCATTGTGGTTAGTCCTCTGGAGCCTGGAGCCTTAACTGCAGTTTATGCTGAATGTGTGTGTGTGTTTCACCAGCTCATGGCACTGCTGGTACAGGAGCTCCCCCAGTTCGAGGTTGTGAGCTGAGGGCCAGACAGGAGCCTCAGTGGGTGTTGGGGGAATGCGGTGCAGGTTGTCTGGGACACAGGTTACTACCACATTCTTTGTAAATTGTGACTGGCACAATGAACACAGATTGAGTTTTCCTTCAGCTACTCTGTGCTGGAATGACACAGACCAACTGGCCTCACTGTACTGATGCCCAGTTATAGTTATAACAACAGCTCAGCTAGTCCTTGTTAACCCTGTTAACTAGTTATTGTTACACAGAGAGGTCACATAACCTTTCCAGAGCTGGAGATTTCTAGCAAATCATGGTAGCCCCGGTGTCTTGGTTAGGGTTTTACTGCTGTGAACAGACACCAGGACCAAGGCAACTCTTATAAGGACAACATTTCATTGGGGATGGATTAATGGTTCAGAGATTCAGTCCATTATCATCAAGACAGGAGCATGGCAGCATCCAGGCAGATATGATACAGGCAGAGCTGAGAGTCCAACACCTTCATCTGAAGGCACATAGTGGAAGACTGACTTCCAGGTGGCTAGAGTAAGGGTCTTAAAGCCCACACCCATAGTGACACACCTACTCCAACAAGGCCACACCTCTAAGCAGTGCCACTCCCTGGGCTGAACATATACAGACTATCACACCCAGGACCTATGCACTTTCTTGTGGTCCATAGTCCACAGAGTCATCCTAACTTCAACTGTCCAGTGACTCCCCGACGTAAGGATAGCTCCAGTTCCAGGTTGCTTCAAGTATTTATCTTTTACTGTACAAAATTAGATCTTTGCCTTTCAGCAAGAGGGTCTTGTTGAGAGACATGCAATTTGTTTCCTTTCAGGAGCCTGACTGCAGAATTCTCCATCTGCCAGGTCAGCAATTTTAGATGCTGTTGAAGTTCTGACAGCCCCGAATCTTGTCCTGCCCACTCAAGCTTAAAAGCCACTGTGTCCTTCTTATCCATAATCGAAGTTTCTACTTAAAGACGAGAGGTTGGGAAGCACAGCAGCTTTGAAGCTGTGATGCCAGAGTTCTGAATCTTCCTCCTCAGTGACAAACCCTGTGTTAAAACTATTAGTCCATTTCGGAATAATTTATATGTGTATTTATAAATAATTTATAAATGTGACAAACTGCAAATAAAATCTCAGCTTAGAGGAAGGGCTGGTTAAAGCTTAACAGACAGATTCTGAACTCAATCTAGAAGAACAGTGCAGCCAAGACATGTGTGCAAAAGAACAGGGAGGATGGTTTTCAATCGTATTGTAGCTGTTAGGCTCTGCTCAAAGTCTTTCCTGCCTTTATTCGGACATTTTCGGTGGGCCCTTTATGGCTTCTGGGATAAAGTTCAAGTTCCTGAGCATGAGGAACTGTAAAAAGAGCCTTCTAACAACATCTAAGGGAGTTGAAGAGGCAGCCAAATGTTCGAATTTCTGCCTGTACCTGGGGCAGCCTGCTGTTTATCCTGTATTTCCTTTTGGCCGCTGTCCACAGACATTGTCAGTCATAATACACTTGTTCAGAAACCGAGACACCTGGCTCTGGACGTAGCCCAGGGCAACAGCAGCATTCTGGGCTTGAAGAATGGCAGCTGTCTGAAAAGGAGCCAGAGCTCTCCCGAGAGCCCCCTAATGCCCACAGAAGCTTCCAGTCACACCCAAACTGATCATGTGACACTGGGCTTGTCAAAAGACCCTCCCCTCTAACCTGAGTATAGTCAGGTCCCTGCTCTGTCTGACCCTCCCAGCAGTCCCATGTGGTTAGCATTAATTCTCAGAAAGCAACTGCAAGTCTCAGAAAGGGACTGCCAACCCTGACTGCCAAACTCTATGAGGAAGTTTGAGGACTCCCCATATTCTGTTAGGGTGCAGGACTGAATGCTTAGATTCTGTTCTCCAGCCAGGCCTTGCCTGAGGTTCCAGGAAGCTAAGTCAAAATGGGGAACTCCTCACTTCCATCCTCTCTCCGTCAGCTCACTTAGTGGGATTGCATCCTTAACTTCCACGACCACATGACTTCAGAAATCTTGGTTCTCAGCTCCCTACCCTAGGCCACCTCTTGCTGGGTTCTCAGTGCTGGCTTTCTGTCTCTTCCTGACAACAGCTTTGCTTTGGAGTTCGTATTCCATGTAGGGTAGAAACACAGATGTGATTGATGCCTTTTGCCTTTCCACATTCTCTAAAACAGTCGTGTCTAGCCATGGGTGTGTGGGACCCTGGTGCTTCTGTAGAGACCAGGAAGTCAATGTCCTCCCACACAGTGGACATTTGGAAGTAAATATGGTTCTCCTGTATATCAGGGCTTCTCAACTGAAGCCATGTCTAGAGACAGTCTGGGTCACTGACCTTGAGAAAGGAAGCACTTAATGCTGCCCTCTTCAGAGTCCAACACCCAAGCAAAATGGATGTGGTACTGGAGCAGAGACGAGGGAGGACTCATACACTTAAATAGCTGCAGTTAGACAAGATGGTCAGAGATCCTCCATTTGGAAACCCTCCTGTGGACTCAGGGCCACGCCCTTCCATTATGCAAAGACAGCTGCCCCAGTGAGCCGGGCAGGCTTAAAGGTGACGTGGTCAGGAGTAGCTATTTGATCTCCAGTTTTTCCAGAATTTCCACTCCCATGCCAAGCATGCCTCTCCAGATACTGTTCCTTGTCTAGGAGCTCAGGAGGCTCACCTAGAGCCATCATCTTTCAATGGTGAGGTGATTCCCCTCTGCGCCAAGTCTTCACGGACATCCAGGAGGAGCCAGGACATTCGCAGGAGCCAGAAAGGTACAAGTCAATCGAGTTTTCTGGAGTCTGGTAGTTTTGACTCATCTGGACTATAATGTCAGGGCTGGAGTGCAAGAGGAACCCTTATGGATTTGACTGTGGTCCTGCGTTCACAGTAATCTGCTGAAGTGGGCTCAGTTTGCTTTCCTCTGGAGGTAGGTTTTAAGGATGCTATTTTAGATGTGAGGACCTTATGCTGAAGGTTACTCACTTACCTTATTTTTCTGTAAACCTTTGACTCCATCTTCAGGACCCTCCAATCTCCTTGGTTGCTATGGGTACCCTGTAAAGTCAGATTATAAATGAGTTCCTACATCCCCTGTGCTCCCCCTCTGAGAATGGCACTTAGCAGTCTCCTGTGTAGCCTGGTTGACTTCTAGATAGCTCGGGTAAGAAAGATTTACTCTGTAGCCTAGTTTTTAAGGAGAGTCTACATATTTCTAGATTGTCAAGCTCATAGGCAGGCAAACTAAATAGGACTTGGACAAATGTGTATTACTTTTTCTTTCTGTTTTGAAATTGCTGTGTATTTATCCCACTTACAAGTCTTTAATTTACTTCTTGTCCTGGGTAGTCTGTTATCCGATGAACACAACCCTGGGCAGCAAAGCTTGTCTTCCTATGCTACCGTCCACTGTGGTTGAAATACCTTGAATGGTCTATTCTTTGAGCAGAGATACTTTTTCCTTTGCCATCAAGTTGACCCAATGGGCTTCATTTTAGATTCTGTGCTTATATGGCAGAGGAATACATAAGAGAGTTTAGTAACTGTTTTTTTTTTTTTTTCAATACTTTTAGAAAAACACTGGTTGGTATTTGTGGTACATTGTATCCATGAATAACAGAGTTGGCTGTTCTTGGAGGTGTTTGTTAGATGTTTGGGTCTTACAGGGAAAGGGAAGTATTTCTATCATAGTTCTGACCTGCCTTCAGGGGTCACCAGTTCTGAAGTATGGCTTGGGAGAGTACATTCCGGTTCCCAGACACTATGAGGGGGGTGAAATTGGAGTGAAATGGTTTATAAATTATATCCTCTATCACCCCATGTAACTTGATGAACTTGGTAAAACTCCCCCAGAAGGATTCTGCTTCCCAGGACTGGCAATGCTGTGACCCGACGGCCAGGTCAGATCCCTGACAACTCTTCCATTTCTGCCCTTCTGCCCCTCTCCCTGCCCCAACCTTACCTAGTACTGCCCCCAACCAGGAGCAGAGCTTCTCACCCTCCCACCTTCCCCTGACCACTGGGTTCTATTAATAACTTCACCCAACCCCACTTAAGTAGACCCTTTCTGGGGCCTGGTAGCTCCTGTGTCTGTGGTTTTCCTCCCGTCCATCTGTGGACAGTCTCTCTCTCCCTCTCTCTCTCTCTCTGAGACACTTCCCTACATCCCCAACTCTCACTTTTCCTACCTCCGATTTCAAACAGACTCAAGTCTCTTTCATCCTTAAAAAACTAGGGGTGGGGGCTGGGAAATGGCGCAGCAGTTAAGAGCATTGGCTGCTCTCGAAGAAAACATGGGTTTGATCCCCAGCACCTACATGGTGGCTCATAGCCATCCATAACTCCAGGGTCAGGAAACATGACAAATATGTTGCTGGTTTCTGCAAGCAACAGGTTACACATGTAGTGCACAGACATCCACATAGACAATATACCTACATAATATAGTTTTTAGAAAACACCCCTCTAGCCCTGCCTCTCTCCCAGGCTTAGTTCCAGGCTCTTAACAGCAGACTGTGGTAATCATTGTTTTTCTATTTGCAGATTAAAGGCTTTCTCAACTTTGTTCTCTTTGCTTTCAGGAGACACCTCTGTTTTCGGTTTAACTACCCCTTCTCTGCCTTGGCTTGTTCCTTAGCCATTAAATGTGGGAGTTCCAAATTACTTGTTCTCATTTCATCGGCAGCCAGTCACTGACGTCACCTTTGACTGGCCAGTGCTCTGTGCTAACTTATGAAAGTCTCTGTTCCCACTTCCTATGAGAGAGAGAGAGAGAGAGAGAGAGAGAGAGAGAGAGAGAGAGAGAGAGAGAGAAGGAGGGAGGGAGGGAGGGAGAAAAACAGGGAGAGAGAAACAACAAAACAAAAATACTTAAAGATCAAGGAACTGGAAGGACATAGTGACTCACATCTGTAACCCCAGCTCTGGGGTGCCTAAGGCAGGATGATTTCCACAAGTTCAAAGCCAGCATAGGACACATGGTTCCAGGCCAGTTCCTTAGGCTACAGAGTGATATCGTGTCTGAAGAAAAAGGGAAAATCAAAGAGTTCACGATAACCTATGAAAAACCTCGCTTTTATAAAGCAAACATCCACCTGTCCATCTGTCCTTCTGTCCACCCACCTATCATCGATGAAGTTCTGTTGGGCCTCACACTCAAGTTTCTGCAGCAGATGAATGCAAGAAGGAATGAAAGTGAGGAGGACGTGACTTTCCCCAGAGTCCTGAGAAGATTGTCGTTATAGATACCAGAGAAAGCAGAGCCAGAGGCAGAGACTTCTGGGAAAGTGCAGTGTGAACAGGACCTTGAGGTAGACCATGTGAGGAGAGGGGAAGGGAGAGGCTGGAGACCGGGAAGGTAAACAACAGACATAAAGTCTGGGTAACTAACATGGCTGGATCATTTAGGGACGGGTAGCTGGGGGGGAGACAGCCTAGTCCCTGGGCTGGGGACGTTTAGGGTAGGCAGCAGGGTATGCCAACTATATCCTGTAACAGATAGGAACTGAGGGGTGCCGGGAGAACCTGGCATCCCGATCCACTTTGATATGTTAAGTAGGTATTTTAGCCACTTATCCCAGTTACCCCTACGTGTTCCAAACGAAACATGAACAAAATGAAAAGATGAAGCCATTACCGAGGAACCCACTGCAGCCAGGCTGGGGGGAGGGGCTAAATTAACACTGAGGCACAGGTGGCATGAGCTGGCGTGAAGCCCAGCCCAGGAATTGGTTGACGCGCTATCGATCAGCTTGCTTTTGTTCTCTAGCTCTTCAGTTCTAGAATTATCTAGAACTGGAGATGGCCAGGAGCGTGGCTTATAGGCTAAGTGTACTTTAGCCCGAGCAGGGTGGCTTGGGGTACCACTCTTTTCAGATGACACATGGAAGGAGCCCATTCTCCCATTCAAATGGTACTACTGGTGGGGTGACAGTTTGTGAAGAGTGGAGAATCAAACTCAGCCTGGCACCATCTTTGCAGGCGCTGGGTCATACCTAGCCTTCCAGACGGTGACCTTGTGGTTTATGTTTCTTGCACATTTAAGCACAGTAGAACTTGTGACCTGTGACCTTTACGATAAGAATGAATTCTATTGGCTGATAAACAGGGCTCAGGTCTGGAGTCTAGAGGAAGGATCTGTGATAAGCATAGGGATAGATTTATTGGAGGAGGATGCAAAGTACATGGGGCCTCTGTCATAGGGATGGGTTTTATTCACTGCAGGATCTGGGCCTGATGATACTCAGGATGCTGGGGGGGGGGGGGGATTCAGGCTGAGAATCAACAAGTTGATTGGCCACTTTTCCAGGCGACTAGGTGCCAATTCATTTCCTTCTGATGAAGAATTTAAGCATTTATGATTGACAGTCCTGTTTTCTCCAAGTGCCTTTTTTAAGCTGTGGTTCCTACTGGCTTACTGATCCAAGTTAAGCTCAGGGAGACAGCCAAGGGCTTACTGAGTCTGATAAGTGCCTGCTCCCAAGTGAGGACCTGTGGGTGTCTGGCAGGGAGCACTTCTGTGTTGGTGGCACCTCTGTGTCATACAGCATGCTGGGCTTATGCTGTGATAAGATGTTCAGGACTTACAGTGGGAATCTGAATTTAAAACCTGGCTCCCTTCTTCCAACATGTCTATGGACTAGTCAAACCCCTTGTATATAATAGTAACTTTTATTTTCCTGTAGTAATTGTCCTCTCCGAAGCTTACTGCCCTAGTCTGCAAACCTAGACCTAGTCCTGAAAGCTTCTAGCCACCGTACAATCTAATCTAGGCATAGAATGTTTTCAGCCTCTGAGACTGAAAACTGACTCAGCTGTTCCAGCTCAAACCCCTTTCCAAACTGACTGACTCAGTCTGGCTTCTCTTGCAGCTTTTGACTTTTTGCTCTGCTTGGCCTCAAACTAACTCCAGCAATCTGTTCTAATCTTCTGGCTCCTTCTCTGGCTCATCCACCTTCACCTGCGTCTAGCTTGTTCTCTCTTCAACCGGTCTCTATAAAACTCTCCCAGCAAAACTGCCTCCTCCTTCTCTCTGCACTGCCCCTTAAGTAGCTTCCCTTTCCTCTCTCTTCTTGAGAGAGTTGGGTGGATCCTATTCTGTTAAGTTGCTCAATTAGACATCACTTTCAAACATGGCACACACTTCTCCAAACTAACTTTACCTTCATTGCTTTGGATTAAAGGGGACTTCTAAGGGAATGTCTGTATTCCAGCCAGAGGAATTAAAGGTGTGTGCTAAGGGCTGAGCCACACCATAACTAGAAACAGGGCTTTTCAATAAATAACACAGTCTTAGGGGTCACAGTGTGATCAAATATCCCGCAATACCTGTAAGCCTCAGCTCAAATGTCAAGTGTTTTGCAAACGGAAGGTTCCACACAGAGCCTGGGCGATGGTCTAAACTAGTTATCATAACATATAACCCCAGCTATGGCTTTTAGGGATGTGTCTAAGGATCCAAACAAAGTAAGAACACACTCGTGGGCCTGTTGTGTATGTCAGCCATTAGGGTGTTTGCTTTATTACCCATTGTCGACCGGGCTGGTGATTCATGTCTGCAAAAAAACAAACATCAGGGTCGTGGTGGTGAGAAATTATTTCATGTTGGTTACCTGATTAATGGGAGCTGAGAGCCACTGTGCAGTGCCTCTGCCTCTTTCTGTGGTCACCCTGCAGCCACAGAGGAAGACAAAGCTAGGGAGCCTAGCAACAGATGCCAGGGAGACAGAGTAAACCGGGCTTAGGTGGGGCCCAGTCTGGCTCTATCAGTGGCTGGTTAGCTTCGATCTTTGTGGTCCTCCAACAATGCAGGACATTGTACTTACTGTTTGCTCCATTCTCAGGAGTTCCTTATTAGGCTTCTGGGCATGTTCTGTGCACCTGAGAACTGATGTTGAGACTCCAGCCATTCATTTTTCTCTGAGACCACAGAGGACACACCCATGCCATACACAAAGACACATACCAATCCCCCACATACACTACACACACATACCACATACACAACACACACACACACACACACACAGAGAGAGACATCACATACATACCCACACAATATACTTATATGTACATCACTACATACATACACACCACGTACACACATACCACATATACATACCATACAGACATACATTACACACAGCAGACACACATGCTTACCACACCATACACACATACTCACACAGACATACACAGCGCGCGCACGCGTACACACACACACACACATTCGTACCCATACACCACAAGCATGGTAGGGACAGATCTTTCCGAAAGCCTACTATGTGCTCACAGAAAGAGATGTAGGGCTTAAATAGTGTCAACAAAACAAATCCATGAGCTCGAAGGTTAGCCAGTGCCTGGTCATATGGAAGGGGCTGCAAATGCCCCTTATTAGAGCCAGCTTATTAGAAATGGCTGTGTATTAGTCATACTAACCAAAAGGAGACAACCGAGCTGTATCATAGACCTCACGGCTTTTTATGTCAGGACCCAGGACCCTACAGAGCGCAGGGGCACACTCTTACAATCCCAGCAGTCTAGATAGAAACAGGAGAACCCAGAGTTTGAGGTCAGCATTGGCTACATGAGACCACCTAATAAACAGAGGAAGGAGAAAGACCTTCGATGCCATCAAGATGTCAGTCCAGTTTCAGAGGTGTCCTGGGCCTGGGTCTGATGTATTCATGTGTTTAGGTGGCTTGAATTTCTCCAAGCAAAGGTTTTTCTATTGCTCTGCCAAGATACCTTTAGAGTTCTGTTGGGGCAAGCATTTTGCGTAGACGTATACACCCCATTCTACTGGGAGTCAATTTTCATACCTTCTCACATTCTAGAAGTTCATAGATTCCCGTCACTTATCAGCCTCACTATGCCTGACAAACCATTAGAAAGGGTAGAGGCTGGGTGGTGGGTGGGGCATCAAAGAGAGGCATCAGAGAGGGATTGACATCAAAATTAGTGGAAGGTAGTTTTGGGCCTCTGCCCAGAACATAGGTTGATTTATACTTTTAATTTTGCTTTGAGACAGGGTCAAACTCTGTAGTCCTGGCTGTCTTGGAACTTGCTATTGTAGACCAGGCTGGCCTAGAACTCAGAGATTTGCCTGCCTCTGCCTCCCTAGTACTGGGTGGAATATTTTTTTTTAAGACAGTGTTTCAGGTAACCAGGGTTGGCTTCAAACTTAGTATAAAAACCAAGGATGGCTTTCAACTTTCAATCCTCCTGCCTCCACCACCCAAGTAGATTACATGCAAATGTAACCACCATAGGCCCTAGCATTTAGATTTAAACAGCACTGCCAAGGGTAGATCTGAAACATCTGGATTTCCATACTGCTGGAGCTGGGAACTGCCCACATCAGCCATGAAACAGGACAGGCAGGGTTTATCTGAGTCAAAATGTGGCACCTGAGAGAACAAGGGTGTTGGGGTGCCAGCTGTCACAGCATGCTGTCATTCTGCGGAATCACAAGTCTTTTGTGTGCTGTTGCTATTCTGTGGCTGGTGGGGTACCCCAACTCTTGAGCCTAGGAATCTCACTGTCCTGTTCTCTCCCACAGCTTTTATGGGGGCCGTCGGGAAGGAATTTTCCTTTTCGCCGTCTCAGGCCAGTTCCAGTTCTTCACTGTTTCAACTTAGGGCCCAGCTTCCTTCTTTCTGGCAAGAGGAGGCAGCAATGAATGGGTAGGGGTTTCCTGCTGGAAGATTCAAAAGGCAGCAAGGACAGTATACTGTGATTTGTTTTTTGTTTTGTTTTTGCTGAATTCCTAGACACAGAGAGCTTGTTTATGAACTTGCTAGAAGCCAAAGGATACCTTGGGTCTGGGGAAATGCTCTCTATATTAGGAACATTGTCTGGGGACATGCAGAGCAAACCAACCCCACCCCTAGGTAGCAGTGGTGTGAGAGTCCCAGGGTTCCACATGGCCAGAGGCTTAGACCCTCCCTATCTAGGTCAGAATACAGTAACCGGACTCTCAGGCTGTTATTAACTGGACTCCACTCTCACCTATAAAGTTAGTCCTAGTAAAATTACTTGTACCCCACAGAAATTCCACAGACCGTTGCAGTGCCGTTACAGTGACATCCAAAACTATACTCTCTAATTGATTGAGCGCTGTCTGTAAAACGTTAAGGTGAAAGCAGCCACTGGAAGTTTTCCTCATCTTCAAACACTTCATCAAAGCTTGGCACCCATTCTCTTTCAGCCTGCATAGTACCCCCGAAGCCACGCCCCCTACGTCCTTTTGGGCCTGGTCCTCTTGCCCCTCAGAACTCATCTTTCTCTGTGTCTACCCTCTGGCCAACCCAGTCCTTGGAAGCACTGCCCAGAGACCTAATGCTAGGATGCTGGTCAGCATGTGCATAGGCCAACGCACACTTATTGTTACCAAAAAACCGTCTCATCCGGGCTCAGGTATGACTGGCTTCTCTGTAATCTTTCTGGAGTCGCTAGAACAGAGAAACGGGTCAGGGCACAGCCTGAAGAAGGCTCTTCTAGGGCGGACAAAACAGGTCACCCAGGTCTGTTGCACAGGCCATGTGGAGAAATGTGGCTCAGATTGGCTAAGGGTGAAATCCGTGCTCCCTCCTTTGGGTGGCTTCTGTCCATAGCGCACAACACTCGAACCTTCTGGTTGCTCGCTTGCTTGGCTTTAATTTTAAATCAGGGGTGCTCTGCTCAGTGGACATGGAAGGCACGTGCTGAGAGTCGGGTCACTATCCAGCGTGGAGACCGCGGCTGTTACCTCGGCTTGATGCTAGCTCCTGTCCAGCGTGGTCATGGGCGGTAGTCCCCAAAGCCTCGCTGACTTGGAAGACCATAGTGGCTGGCGCAGCTGCGCTCTGGCGGAGGCTCACGCGATGTGGTTCCAGCTCAAGCCACGCGTGTTCTAACCAAAGGCGCGCCTCCCGAGGCCTGGCCTGGTCTCCCGCGCTGACTCAGCCGAGGGACGGCTAGGGCGTGGCCACGGGTGGGGTCCCCAGGGTCTTTCCCTCCGCCTTTCCGGTGTCTGCCGCAGGGACTCAGTGGTGATTGATGGCACAGCAGTCCGCTGGCCAGGAGCAGCCTGGATGGGAGGGAGGCGGGTCCAGAGGTTCTGAGGCGGTGCAAGGGGAGGAGCGTGGGTGGGGCCACGGAGGAGGAGCTGGGGTCCTGGGTAGGCGGGCTCGGGTGGACCTCATGGAAGGAGTGCTTGGGCTGAAAGTGCCATCGTGGGTGAAGCAGGAGACTACAGGGGCAGGATGTCACTGCGAGGAAGAAAAGTTGGAGGCACTCGGGGACCCCAGCTAGGTGGAACCAGAGAGGAAGGTGTACACCCCTCCTTGAAAGAGCGCGGGAAAGGGACTGGGAAGGAAGGAGAGGCGGGCATAGGTGGGTGGGGCGTGGGGGCGAGGCTGGGCGGGGCTGGGGCGGAGTATGCCCCAGGCTCCTCTCTTACCACCCCCGCCCCCCGGCCCGGAGCCACCTGCGCCCCGCCCTGCCGGCCGCACCCCAGCAAGGGAACCTCGGATCTGGGCGTCCGAGCTTCGTGTGCGCCCAGGGGATCGTTGCAAGTTCTGCTTCTGCCTAGACGGCTTTCCTGGATCCCAGAATGTGGCCTCACTGAGAGCCCTCTGCTTGTAGACGAGGGAGTGGGTCTTCGGCGCGAACTCTTGGGTGGGAAGTTGGTCTGTACGTCGGCAACATGACCAGCCCGGAGGGCGCGCAGAACAAGGAAATTGACTGTCTGAGTCCAGAAGCGCAAAAACTGGTAAGAGGGAGACACGGTTTAGACCTGTGCCTGCCAGCAACCGCCGCCTGGGTTCTCTGAAACGTCTCTAAGGTCAAGGGCAGCGGCCCCTTCCGCTGCAGTGGTGCTGCTGGAGCAGAGGCGAGTGGGCTTGGGGCACTCAAAAATCCTGATACTGGGCAGCTCCTGCCTACCATCAGGTGGTTGGCCGAGTGTAAGGTGTCCTTAGGTGGCGTTCTGAAAAGTACATTTTAAGCCCCAATGTTCCTCTCAAGGACGAAAAAGGAGAGTGGTCTGTCCCTCCGCCCCTGGTGATGGTCTCTAGGCAGACTATGTCCAGCTGGCTGGCTCTGGCCAGGACCCAACTAAGGTCTGAGATCTGAGGGTGGTGTAGAGTTTCACACGGAACTGCTGGTTTGGTGTTTTACGGAGCACAGCACCTGGGAACTGGGTATCCAGTGGTACCACCTTGCTTTGAGTGGCTTGGAGGGTTTACAGGCTCTTGGTCTTGGGGACACTTCCCTCAAGGATCCAGGGCCCCATATCCACTTTGGCCGGTGCCAGGAGCCTCTTGTGTTGGGGCAAGGTGCTACATGTGTTTCACCTACCGAACTTGTGTAGAGACAGTGGATGAGGATTCTGATTTGAAACTGGGCATCAGGGAGTTGGGGGACTTTTGGTTGTTACACCCTGTGTAGTTTCTGGTTGTGGTTTGGGGGCTGGGAGTTCAGACAGGATCCATAATCAAAACTAGCCTTGATCACTGGACCGGAATGTCTCAACCTTTCCAATGTTGGGCTTCTAAGCCTGTGTCCTGCTACCTCGTCTGTTGCTGTGGTTGCATATGAGTGGGGGTATTTAAAAGTAAAGTGTACTCTTTGAAACTGTATTTTATGGAGTTAGTACCAGAGAGAGTGAGAGAGACCCAACAATGTTCCCATTTTGTCAGGTTGTTGTGAGACTGATAAAAATGTGATCCTCGGTCGCTTATTCTCCAGGTAGGAGTTAGTCCTGTAGTTGGCCTTTAAGGGGGAGTAGTCACGGTGGGGCTGCTTGGACTGGGGGAACTTCCTCCAAGTGCTCCGATGGTTAAGTAAACTTTTATTCTGGTGGCGGACTTGCAAAAAGTCCAATCCTTGCTGAGAATTGGGCTTTTTCTTTTTCTGTCTGTTTTAATGTGTTTATTCTATGTCCTCTCCTAAACCTTGGCAGTAAATCAGGCTTTAGGAGTCAGTCTGTAACCTGGGGGCCTGGGCAGGGAACCTGCAGGGCCACTTCGGAAGCCTCTTAAGGGAGGATCCGGGAGGAGAGAGAGCTGAGACACTGGCGCTCAGAACAGGGGCCCAGGCACACCATAGAAGGCAAGCAGGAGGAGGAAGTCAGCCTTGGGCTGGGTCTAGTGTACAGGAACCAAGTGCCTGCATCTTTGGGCAAGGGGAGAATAAACACCAGACACTGAGAACAGGATGTAAAGAAGGCTAGGAAGGACCCAAGAGGTGGGAATCCGATTCCAACTCTGAGATACCAGCCGCAGGTTTTCCTACTTGACATTTTGGAGCCTGCCTGGGACCCAGGCAAGATAGCCCAGCAGTAAGAGGCTGGAAGCAGTGTTCAGCCTAGTGCCCATCGAGCTAATCAATTCCAATCACCCCTGTGTCCACTTCCAGAATCCAGGAAGCACAGAGCACTAAAGAGTGTGTGAACGTTTACATGTAAGGCTATGGACAAATTCATCTAGCAACGAGCCCTGCCCTGTCCCAAATGAGGTTATTTTTAGTCTTTCCTTCTCTCTCTTAGTGTAATATAACCTCCATACATTGCTCTGTAGCCCTCTCTGTGCATCCGATGGAGGCCCAATACTTAACAAAAATATGGTCTAAAATCTAACAACGCAGGATTCTTGAACACATTTAGTCCCAGAAGATTCTAGAAGGAAAATTATGAATCTTTAGGAGGTTTACAAAACAGTAGGGAAAGTTTGTTAAATGAACACAGAAAAGAAACACAGTGTGGCCCCTGTTTATGAGGCTACCGTCTTGTTGGGCAGGAAGTATACAGGCTATGACAATGGCCAGTGTGTTAGAAGGGGGGCCACCTAGCAGCCGTGGACCCTAGGTTGAGCATGTCGCTGGACGCAGCAGTGATGGTTACAGAATGGCTTTTGTGTTCTGCAGTGAGTGTTCCTGGCTCGTAGGAGCAGGATCTCCAGTGGACGAGGGCTGGGTTGAATAGTGTAGAGGACTACATGGGTAAGAGGAAACAGACAGAGGGTGATCTCCTCAGTCTAGAGCTAAGATAACACCTGCAACCCTGGCCCTCCAAGAAACTCTGGTTCTAGGCCAGCCTGGGCTATCCAGCAAGAGCCTGTTTCAAAACAAACATATAGGAAATTCTAGGGACTGAGAATATAATTCAGTGGTAGAGTGCTTACCCAACACTGTGTTCAAGGCTGCAGCACCACAAAGGAAAAAGGAGGGGAGACAGCAAAGTTAAGGGGGTACTAAGCAGGTCCGTTGGTGAGAAGTCTGAGAGGCTCCGCACCCACAGTGGAAACTGGCATTCAGTTGATTTATTTCTTTGTTTGATCTTAAATGGATGGGCATTTTGGCTGCATGGATGTCTGTGCCCTACTTGCCTTCTTGATCCTGGTGAAGACCAGATCCTTTGAAGTTATAGGCTGTTGTAGCACACCACGTAGATGCTGGGAATAGACTCCCAGCCCTTGGGAAAGGGAGCAGTTCTCTAAGCCATGTCTCTAGCCCCAAAGTGGCATGCTTCAACTTCTGTAACTTCCTTGAGTCATTCGAGTTGTGTCATCTCTGGTCACTTTCTACACACTGATGAGCACTTAGCCAGAAAGGGGCCAGGCAGTCCACAGCAGGGCAAGGATGCAGATAGAGGGGTGGAAGTTAGCCCCGTTGGTGTTGTGCACACGCGGCTGAATGCGGGAAGCTGTGAATGTGGCCCTGTGCCGAGCAGAACTTGAAGTTATTATACCTCAGTCACAGGGCTCTAAGACATGAACTCTGTAGGTGACACTGTGCCCCTCTCACAGGATCCTGTACTCCGCAAAAATCCTCAGATCCTGGAACCTGGAGTATGGGCTGACATTTTAAATGTGTTGTTTCTCCACATAGTTAAGATAAAAATAGTAAGTTCTTTCCTTTTGCGTTGTAGGTCTGAGGCCGTTCACCTCATTTTTCTAGCCTGACTTATTACTGTGTGTTTGTCCCAAGCATGTTTGTGCTCCCACTCCCTTCCCCCTCGCTCCCTCCCTCCCCCCAACTCTGTGTGTCTGTCTCTGTCTCTTTATCTGTTTCTCTCACACACTCGCTCTATGTTTGTGTCTCTGTCTTTTTGAGTGTCTCTCTGTTTTTCTGTGTCTGTTTCTCTGTCTCTTTGTGTGTGTCTCTGCTTTTCTGTCTGTCTGTCTGTCTGTCTGTTTCTCTTTGTGTCTGTCTCTGTCTCTTGTTCATATGTCAAACAAGTGCTCTACCCAGATGGCTCCAGACCCCAGATCCTTAGCTCTGTTGATTTCGAGCTGTCTTGTTGGCCTCAGTGGCTGAAGATCAGAATTTGGTGACGGCATCTCTGTTTCTTCCTTTATGGAGCTGGTATTCCTCATCTTGTCATTTTGGGTTCTAAGGCACCTCTCAGCCACCACTGTAGGCAGATGGAGGTTGACTTTAAGACACTTGTACCTGAGGCTGAATTCAGGGGCTTCCTGGCTTGGGAAGCATAGACATCTGAAAGCCCTGAAATCAGCCACCTGCTCCCTTAGTACTGGCCAGGGCACAGGTCAGCTTCCCGTCATTGCTGGGAGCTGGGCTTATCCCAGTCCAGAGGTCACAGCTACCAGGCTATTCCAGTATCAGCTCCTGAGCCCAAACCTCTCAGCACAGGAGACCACAAAATCCACCAGTAAAGGCCTTGAACTAGAGCGGAAACGAGTGTCTTTACGTGCAGTCTCCTTCTTTGGTGACAACAGAGACTGAATTTCCCTTTTTTCTCTAGGTTAGTTTCTGTTCAGTCTAACAGCCGTCACATAGCGGAAACCTCCTTTGTAAATGGCATAAAATTCAAGGTTCAGCCACCACCTACCCCAGTTGAGAGCAGGAAACTGAGTTATTTCTGGTGGCCATTTCTCAGCACAGCTGATTGCTGTTGGACCCGCTTAGAATGAGATACTTACTCTTAGGCCTTGGTACCCCGTTTGCTCCTCAAAAGGTAATGCTCAGAGAGGAACAGCTTATCCCAGAAAACTCAGGCTCAGTGAGTCAGCACTGGAGCCTTTTGTGACCCGTTACTCAGATGCCAGAATTCCCAAAATTCCACTCAATTTAAAGGATTAACGTTAGAGCCCAGAGCCCTTTTCATGAAGCTTCGGGAAAGGGAAGGCTTTATTACCTGAATGTTTTTACCAGAGGCTAGCAGTTCCGGTTTGTGGTTTGTTTTAAAGAAGTTAGCTTACGTTTATAGAGTGGATTTACTGGATTTATCGAAATGGTAACTATGTAGTTAAATGGATTTACCTCTATCTCTCAGATTAAACCCAACTTTAGTGTGACTACACCCAAGAAGTAATTCAGAACTTTCAGGTGATTGCTGACCACTGCTATAGCCCCTTGCCTCAGGGGCAAATTCCAGAACAGCTAATGAAGGCAGAGACATGAAAACAATTTATGCTGAACAATTTAAGCTCGCCTTGCTGGTGTGTATTCCCGGTGGGACAGATTAGTTTATTTCCCTTGAATCTAAAGCTTGGCCACTTTATAAGAAGGAAGTAACTCAGCAGGGCAGAGCTGGTGCGTGACTGATCCCAGCACTCAGGAGGCAGAAGCAGGTCAATCTCTGTGAGTTCAAGGTCAGCCCGGTCTAGAGAGTTGAGTTCCAGGACAACCAAGGCTAAAACCATAAAATAAATAATTCACTTAAGTCATGGGAGGAGAGTTTACTTTTAATGTAGCTTTACTTGTCTAACGGAGATTTTTTTTTTTCCAAGTAACACTTTTTTTAGTTGTTTTTTGAGAGTATTTCAAAAACATTTTTACTTGTTAATTATGTGTATATATGTGTATGGGTATATGTATTGTGTGTGTGAGTTCAGGATGTCAGAAGAAGTCAGATCTCCTGGAGCTGTAGTTACAGGTGGCTGTGAGGGTCTCCTTACCCTGCCATCCTAGTGTGTGGACTGAAGCCAAACTCTAGTCCTCCATGACTTTTTGGCAGGGTAGTGGCAGATCATATACCTTTCATCCCAGCATTTAGGAGGCAGAAGCAGATAGAGCTCTGTGAGTCTGAGGCTAGCCTGGTCTGCAGATCGAGTTCCAGGACAGCCAGAGCTACACAGAAACCCTGTTTTGGAAAAAACAAACAGTGCAGTGTGTGTGTGTGTGTGTGTGTGTGTGTGTGTGTGTGTGTGTGTGTGTGTGTGTGTGTGTATGTGTATGTGTAAGAGAGAGAGAGAGGGAGGGAGGGAGGGGGAGAGAGAGAGAGAGAGAGAGAGAGAGAGAGAGAGAGAGAGAGAGAGAGAGAGAGAGAGAGAGAGACAGGAACACACAGGTGTATCCAGTGTATCCAACTTTAGAAATTACCGAGACTTTTCCTAGCGGAAGAACGCTGAGTGGGTGCGGGGTGTAGGTACAGTTCACCTTCCCATTGTGTAACCTCCAGGGCCAGTGTGTGTCTCTTGCACTGCTGAACTTGGTGTGAACTGCCTTCATGCCTCCCTCCTGTCACAGAAGACACTTCATAAGTAGTAAAGTAGCTAAATTTACCAGGCCCCCTGCTGAATCAGCCTGGTGAGGTGTCAGCCATCATTAAGGAGGAGGAGACAGTTAGTGATCTGCGGTTTACAGAAAAGGAGCGAAGAATGGGAACTCAGAAAGTCAGGAGGCATGCCGAGGCCCCCCTGACAGGTGGGGGAGCATTCAGACCCCTGATCAGCTGGCTTGAAACCACTGTATGCAGTGTGCTTCAGGCTAGCCTGGCAGGGAACGAACACACCAGTTGCCTCCGCTGTAGTTGCTGTCACCAGTCGCTCTCCCAGCAGCCGTGGGGTTCCATCACTCGGGTACCCCCCACTCCTTATGTTTGTTGTTTTTATTTTATTAACTTTTTTTTTTTTACTCATTCACTTTGCATCCTGATCGCTGCCCCACCTACGCACAACCCTTCCCCCATGCCCCTTCCCTTCTCCTCTGAATGGGTGACCCCCCACCCGTTTTTTGACGCCAGGTCTCATGTAGCTGACTGATCTTCCTGATCTTCCCACTTTTGGCTCCGAAATGCTGGGATTCGAGGCATGAGGCACCACACCCAGTTTATTACCCTTTTCTCTGTCTGGTAATTTTCACACAAGAGGATGTTGACTAGACTCTTATTTTTCTAACTAAGATGGGGAATGGTGGAAATGGAAGATTAGTAGGAGCCTCTGTTTTGCGATTTTTTTTTCATGTTGTACTGACATATGAGGTGTTACTTGTGCATCTGTTTTATGGGATTGACTGTCCTGGTAATGCTGAGGTACACTCCAAGCCTCTGTCAGCCAAGCACCTGTGACTTAAGCCTAGTAGATGCAAATGGCACCTCTTCTCCTCCAACTCAGATTGACAAACTAATTGAATTAGAATAGAATGGGGCTTCTTCCATTGCTGGTTCCCGGAAATGTGGCTTGCATGCTGGAAAGTGTTGTGAGAATTCCCTGCCTAAGGAGATGTAAACACCGTCTTCCCCTCCTCCCAGGGTCCCATTAATAAATCAAAGTACCATTTCACTGAAATTCAGCCTTGGGAATTAAAGAATTTATTTACATATAGAGATGAAGGAATATGGCTGACTGGAAAGCAGCTGACCTAGAAAGACCTTACTCAGCATGAATGATGGCTTCTCTAAAGTAGACGGGAGTCCCCTTAGAGTGACCTCTGGCCTATATATTCTCTATATGTTCTAGCACCTCCTGAGACCCCCCTGCCCCCAGCCATGAGCAGTTAGGGACAGAACTGCATTCCGATGGCTGGGAGGAGTGGTAGAGATCTCCAATGAATTCCCACCCCCTCCCCATTAAGGAATGTCAACGGTCAGCTAGATCCTGCGGGCAGGCACTGCTTACTTGCAGGAAGACAGCAGCTGTTTCGCTTGGTGGACAGTAGTCTGCTACAAGCTGTTCCCTGTCTGGGGTCTGCAGTTTTCGGGCTTATTCTTAGAAAGAACAGTGTCAACAGTTGGTGAAACCTTAGGAGTGGGTTTCAGGGAAAAGTCTAGAATGAGACAGAGGTAAGGTTTAGAGCCTAGAGGAGGGTCCTGGAGAGAACTCCTACATTAAGAGAAAGTGACCCTCTTCGGTCAACCGTGCAAGTCTTTAGTCATGGCTTTGCTGTTGACAGTGTGGTATGTATTATCTTCAACCCCCTGGATTCCAGATATGACCTAGGTTGTCATGTATGTTAGGTAAGCATCCCGGGCCTCAAGAAGCCCATTTCTCTTAGAAATGGTCTCCTGGTTCTTACTTCTGAAGTAGAGAATATGTTTGCAACTGAATTAGCGCAAGCTTTGTCCCAGAACTGTGGTAGAACTCACACTCCAGGCCAGGACTGCAGGCGCCCTCTCCACCTCTACCCGAGAACTCGGCTCCCATGAGAATACTCAGCCTGGGGCACCTCTGGGGCTGCCCTACTGGGTCCCTCAAACACAGAACAGTGCAATACCTCCTCGGAGCTAAAGTAACTGATTTTTCATTAAAGGACAATTTTAGAGCCTGTAATTCACCTTAGTTATTTTCCATAGTGTTTTTAAAGACATTCTCCAAAGGAAGTTGAGCTCTGGCCCTTAGTTCTATGCGCTGAGTCCCTTTCAGCTCTCTGAGGAACCAGCTGGGGCCTCGCTGATCTTGTGGCCTGAGCTCGGAGTCCCCCGATGGCAGGTGTGCCAGTGTAGCTGGGTGCCATTAGAAGGCACATGTGCCAGCCAAGGGACATGGGCAGTCAGTCTATAGAAGAGGCCGGCCTTGGCCACTGTTGCAGAAGTGCCTAGCTAATGCCTGCTCCTTCCAGTTCCACCATGAACCCACTTGGGTGCACCTATTGGCAGACTGTTTTTAGAGTCTGCTGAATATAAGCTGTGGGGGTTTCCTTAGAAACAAAAGTCAGTAGCTACTGCTGCTTCCTGTAACCAAGGCAACTCAGGAAAGGGATTCTGTCACTCTGTAACCTCCACCCCAGTCTGGAAACCACCACCAGTTTGTCAGCCACGCTAAGGTGCACACCAGGGGTGGGTGGGTGCACACCAGGGTTTCTAAGCTTCCAAGAAAGGCTTTCCTTCCTTCTCTCAGGGATGGAGCACACCAGGACAGAGGCTCCTGCCTGTTTCTAAACCGGAGGGGGGGGTTGTTTGTTTGTTTCTTTTGGGGAGGGTGCCACTTTGAGCTTCAGCTCCCTGATAATGCCTCTGCACTCACAGAAGTGAGCTTCTGCTGCATCCCTAGAAGTTTCCTGAAATCGAAGTTTTCCTAATAGATTACAGTTAACATGATGCAATTTGCCCAGATGAAAATGCTACCGATTCTGCTCAACTCTAAACCCCGGGGATTGCAGTGAGTGTATCCTTAGCCCAGACACTTCCTCCCATTAGTGGCATCTTAACTTCTTAAATCAACCCATGGGGCATCGTTTCCATGGGAGACAGACCAAGGAGGTGCCCGTGTCCCCGGGACCCCTCACCTATCTGTGACTCAGAGGTCCCTCTATCAAGCCCCACCCCCCTGGAGTTCTTGAAACTTACAAGGAGGATATTACGTCCCACCACCAGGTACACTGCCTATGGGCCGTGTATGGGGAATCTGCCTGTGGATGGAGGCGTGGGAGCTGGTTCTGCAGGCCCTAGGGCTTCCTCAGTCTGGTGGGTGAAGCAACCAAAACTGTCTCAACCCCCTTTATCAAAAACTTCCTCAGAGCCATGACATCCTTCCGTCTTCTCTGTAGACGGTATAGGACCCCTCATGTCGGGACCACGTCCAGAGAGGGAGAGGGCCTGGCATGCTTATTTTTCCTGTTAGGCATGATGAGTGTCAGGAAAGGCCTCAAGGCCCAGGACTGGCAGAAGTAGAACCTGAATACTGGGAGACTCCCTGCAGGTGAGGGGTGGGCCTCCTGCAGACCTACCTTAGCTGAGCACACTATGAGAATCATGTGTCTAGTCTTTCAGGGCCAGAGGGGCTCCAGTCAGGAGCCTCAGGAATACGTATGTGGACCAGGGAGATTGCTCAGTGACACCCCCAGTGCATACTTTACCGATAGTCAAGACATTCCACTGACTTCTCAAACCATTCTCTGAAGCCTCTGCCAGCCTATCCCTGGGGCTTTCACATATCTGGCTGTAGAGCCCACAAAGGCTTTCAATAGAAATAATTTACGCAGCTGGCCAGTGAACAGGACACTTGGCCAAGGGACTCCTGTAGCAAGCCATAGGGCTGGCGTTGGGGGCCATAGATGGAAAACCAGAGGCCTTGGGTCAGACTTGTACTTCTCTGGGGCTCTCCTTGCTATCCTTCTAACCCAGGGTGCATGTGTCCTTGGATGTGTGTGTGTGTCATCCATGATGGGTGTGTCTCTGGATTGTGTGTGTCACCAGGGTGGATGTGTTCTTGGATTGTCTGTTTTACCCAGGTAGGCGTGCCCTTGGATTGGAATCTGGTTTATGGGGTGTAAAGAGGAGTCTGGAGTCAGATCAGCTTTGTGGAATTGTCACAGGCAGCTTTGGTGATCTATGGGACCTTTCTGGATGTCTGCTTGGGCAGGAGTGCCTCAATTTAAAAGCCCAGCCTATAAAAGCTGTTTATAGGATTCCAGGCCTGGGCCCACAGCTGCTAGGGGAGTCCCAGCCACTGGCCCATAGAAGGGGAGAGGAAGCTCACATCCTGAACCTGTAGCTTTGGGAGTTCTCAAGAAGCTAGCTAACCTGTGACTTGTTACTGGAGCCCGGGCCTGTCACCTCCTACCTCTGCCCTGCCCATGAACCAAGATGAAGAGCCATGATGGGCTTGTACCTGGACAGTTCTAGAGCAATCAACAGAACCATGTGTACTTTTCAGCAGCTATCGAACATGGCTTTGGGGTTTGTTCCTTCCTTACCACCACCCCCTCCTTCCTTTTCTACCTTCCTATATTCTGAAATGCCCCAAGGCATAAACATACCTCCTACACAGCAAGTTTCCTCTTGCCTTTGGGAAAGTACCAGCATTCAAGGGGCTGGTTCAGCCCAGTGGTATGGGTCTCTGGAAGAGAGGCAGCAGGTCCTTGCTAGTGTGCCTCTGGAAACTGGCCCTAGTCCCCCTACAGGCTACTGGCAGCAACTGGAAGGTTGTGCTTGGAGAGTTTTAAGCCAGTATGTGACCTCCTGCTATGGTTTTGTATTTTGGCAAAGCATCTGTCCAGGGTAGCTTCCTGCTATGCCCCTGAAGCACCTGCCTAAGGCCACAGACCTCGAGAACCACCTAGACAGTTGGCACACTGAGGACCAAAGCTTTGCACTGTCACAGGGAATGGCCCCGGAGGCCGGGTGCCACACAGTGGACCTTGGCTGGTTTGTACTTCATTCAGTTCATTTCACAACGTGGTCATATCTAGCCTTCCCTGGTGACTCAATAGGGACCATATTCATGACGGTGACCCTCCACCTCCTGTCTGCATGTTGCTGTTCCTGGCAGTGTGTCTGAATAGGAGGAAGCGCAGCTCCGAGGCATTGGCTAATTCTTTTTGGCTTGTAGGCTAGTGTGAGCTCCACTGAGTGTAAGGTTTGTCTCATGAAGACATGCCCAGTCACATGTAGGGTTTGGCTCCTGTGTCTGCTGGTGTTTGGTTGGGCAGGTTCCAGGAAACAAAATGACTGACTGCCTTCACTTCCTGTACTGTGTGGGGCTCTGTCTCCTCACAAGTCATGTGAGCACTGTAAGAGATGTGGGTGCTGAAAGTGGGGGAGTTTACAAGGACCCGAAGATGTATTGAATTACAGACTAATCTTCTAAATCCCGATAGCAGTAGTATAGGCTTCATCCATGTGGTTCCTTTGCCAGCCGATGCCTAGACTCCTCAAGGCAGGGCTGGTGATTTTACAGCTTCTAGTACCACTGCCTTCAAGGACAGGGTGCATTTTTGGCTAAAGTCTACCACAATGAGAATTCTGTCCCGGGGGGGGGGGGGGGGTTGAGGCATGTGCATCACATTTAGGAACTTTGGCCCAGTGCCAAATGAATTAATAAAAGAATTAATCCAGATGGGATGAAGGGCTGGATGGCCAGGCATCCTGGCATGGATGGGATGCGTATGAGGTACCCAGCATCCCCAGCTCTGAGGAGGTTAACGAGGGTGAATGTCATCTCAGAAGCGAGGTCATCTGTTGGCATGTAATGAATACCCAGGGACTCGCAGCTCTGAGTAGTGTTCATCTGATTTCCTAGCTCTGGGGTCAGGAACGTGGGCCTAACATTAACAGCTAGCCAAGCTGGGTCCTTTTGGATCTCAGGATCCTCTTCTGAACTCAATTGTGCCTCCAGACTTTCTTGGAGGTTATGGGATAGTGACCCCTGTTCCTGCTGGCGGCCACCTGAGGGCTGCTCACAGCTCTTGGATCCCCTCACAGGCCTCTTTTTTTAAAAATATGGCGTCCAGATTTCTCCAGACCAGCAAAAGGCTTGCTCTGACCTTTTCTTAGAGGCCTCATCTGAGCCCCACCAAGCATGTTCTTTTTGATCAGTTCAAGGTCACAGTGATGAAAGCCCTTAATTTGTACAGTTCTCTCTGCCATATAATGTCATGTAGGGACAGGAGTGACCTTGTCCTGTTCACAAGGCTGTCCACACATACTCAAGGGAACTCCTAAACAGGCGCCTACATAGAGAACATCTACATTGGTGTGGTCAGCGTGGTTCTAGTGATCCTCCTAGAACTTTGTAGGCCTTTCTAGAACTCTGACAACTAAGTCCTCTCTTCCTCTGCTCCCCCTTATCCTTCTGGTCTTTTCCACACACCTTTCCCTGCTCCTCCGTGTCCAAGCCAATGAACTAATACTGCTGTCAAAACTCTTCCCTAGTCTCTGCCTTCTTAGAAAGGAGCAGGCCCAGAGCATGTGCCTTCTCACCCAAGGGTAGGTCTTGAATCTAAGGACCTTTCTTCACCCTCCCCTCCCCGCCCTGGGTTCTTCTTACAGACCTCAAGTGCCCACTTAGAATGCCTAACTGGTGTGGAACCTTTAAAATGACACCAAGTGCCAGAGTTCCAATCCAGCTATGACAAAGCAGCACCCCACCACTGGGCTCCAGCCCCAGCCCCAGCTCAGGCCTCAGCCAATGGTGTTGGCTGCTCTTTGATTTGAAGGACTCAGACTTGGACTGATAAGGAGCCACACAAACAAAGTCGGCTGTGAAGTCAATTCCTTGGAAGTTGGAAGGAAATCCCTTGTGATTCAGTTTAGATTAAATTCAACTTGGATTAGAACTGAAAGAGATCAGGGATGGGCATGGTTGTGAGCTCCTGAAATCCCAGCATGCCGTGGGAGGGCTGAGGCAGGAGGATGGTGAATTTCAGCATGGCCTGGGTTATGGAGATAGCAAGACCTTGTCTTTTAAAGAATCAATAATGATAAATTAAAGAAGGAAGGGGAAAAGAAGGACCAGTTTGTCTTCTGATGTGTGTATATTGTGTGTGCATGTGTATACATGTACATACATACACACACACATACATACATACAAACGGGGCCAGGGAGGTGTTATTCAGGTCAGCTATCAGTATCTATCTCCTATGGGAGTGTGCCTCTGAGAAAGCCAGACACACTTAAGCTCTTGCCTAGCCAGCTGAGGACTGTCCAGAGAGCATTGTTTTAAAATGACCCAGGGAGCAGTGAGACATTGCAAAACTCCAGAGTGGTGGGTAGAAGAATTATTATTGATGAGTTTCAAGGGAGCTTACCTGCTAAAAAGGCATGACTCAGTACCAGAGAACCTGAATTCTGGAACATTCTGCTTTGTACTTCCCTCAATGCTGGGTTGCATGTGATAACAAATATTTGCATGGTCTATAGACACGCTACAGAGTCAAAACGCTGTCTGTGATCCCTTGGTTGGCATAGTCAGATGTGTTCTGATGGCTGGGGGCTCTACCATCCAGAGCCCTCCACTGTGCCCTTGGTTGCCGTGGGAGAATCTGAGCTTCCTCCACTGCAGAGGAGAGGTTATAGGGCATCAGGGGGGTGCCAAGAGGCATTGGGCAGGAGTCTCAGAGTAGGTCTGTCTGTGGGGCTGCCAGACTGGGGCCCTGTAGGAGTACCTGGCTCTGACACCAAAGAGTGCTGAGGACTGTGCCATGCAACATAAGGAAGCACTTAGAACAGTGTCAACCTGGCATTTAGTTAGGCTTAATGGTCGCCCTCTTGTTCTCAGGGGACAGCAGATGATACCAAACTCTGCTGGGCTGTATTTCTCCTAGACATGTGTACCTATGATCTAACTTTATTTCTTAGCTGTGCACAGTAAGACAGTAGTGATAATGCTGCAAACCATGGCAGTCTTAGCATATGGTTTTCCTTTTCTTTTTGCGTCGGGAACTTTCGCCTCTTTCTTAAAGGGAAGTACCTCTAGGCCCTGGCTTATGGGAACTGTCAGAATCACCACCCTCTGTGCTAAGTAAAATAAGGGCAGGCACCCTCAGTACAGGTACTGGCCATTGCTGACGTGGAGCAGACGGCAACTAACAGGCGGATGGTACCTAAGACGTGGAAACTCTGGACAAAGGGAGGCAACGTGTGAGCAAGGCAGAACAAAATGGTGCCAGATTTGATCACGCGGCTTAGCGTTGCACATGGTTAAATATATAGGAATCATTGATTTCTGAGATTTCCCATGTAAGGTTTTTGTACTTTAGCGGAACCCCACCCAGCTAATTGAAACTAGATAAAGGCGGAGCTTCAGGGCTCACAGCTCCTCCCCTTCCTACTCCTGACAGCCCTGCCACTCCTGTGCATCTGTGAATCACGCGGTGTGCTTGTTAAGCCCTAAACAAGATTTTTCTCTCTACAGTGTCATTAACTGTGTACCCGGAAGTTGCCTGGTCTGTTCTCTAATAAGGTTTCTGGGTCTGTTTCAGGCGGAGGCCAGGCTTGCAGCGAAGCGTGCAGCCCGCGCCGAGGCTCGAGAGATCCGGATGAAGGAGCTGGAACGGCAGCAGAAAGAGGTAATGGGGGCCGACATTCCGAGGTTGACTGGGAAGGAGGGGTACCTGCGCTGCTGAGCACCTACTCTCCTCACCGCCACCTTAGCATTGCTCCTGGTTGGAATGTGTGTGCTCCTGAAGTTCTTGTCCCAGGTTAGCCCCGGAGTGCACAGGACATGGATGCTGGGCATGCCCGCCCAACTGGTGGCCTACCAGAGCCCGAGAGATGCTTGCGGCTCGTGAGCTTGCCCTTTAGTTGAAGTTCCTTGGTCAGGAAAGAGCTGGAGACGGCTGGGTTTGGGCTTCTAACCGTGGAGAATAGGGTCTGGATCCTCTCAAAACCAGAGAAGAGCAAAAATAATTTTCTTTTAATTTAATTTCCTTTTAAAAAAATGTTTGCCTTGAGGTTTATATAGTATCTACTGGTGATTGGTGTAAACTTTGGAATAAGAAGCCACAGGATCTAAGAAATGTGTTCTGGGGGACCAGGGTGGTCATCAGTGCCCACACCCCTTCATTGTATCTGCTGTTGGTTTTAAAAAACTTGAGTCAGAATTTCTTTTCGATAGCCAGCATGTGGGTTCTGTAAGTATGTTAGGGCTCTGGTTTCTTCACACCCTTTCCTGCAACTGGTCAATGATCCCTTTCAGGGGGGTTGGGGGGGGGGAGAGTATTTGCTCCATCCACACGCTGCAGAGCTTGGCCATGAAGAAGGTTTGAAACCAGCTGCCAAGTGGTCCCTCGTATGCAGGTTCCGGTTCTGTTAATGTAGCCCAGCTGATGGTCGTTGTTTGGGCGACTTCAGATGGAAGCTTGGGATTTCTGTTTCTCTTCAGACCAGCAGGTTCCTCCACCCTTCCAGCAAGGCCCAAACCGGTCACGTGTACTGTAGGGGTGGCTGAGCCACAGCCCGTGATGTTCACTCTCCTCCGCCTGGAGACTCTGCCACCCAAGGAGGAAATATACCAACAGAAGAGGGGATGTGGCCAGACTTGATTTGGGGAAGGAAACTCCGAGGTAGTGTGTGGGTAGCCATAGAATGCTGGGAACCACAGCCTAAAAGGGTTACCAGAGCCCCGAAGGTCGTCAGGGCAGTCACCACAGTGAGGGGACCTCACCCTATTCTGTGGTGATTACAAAGTGGCCTGTAGCTTGGCAAGTGTCTTCTTAATGCCAAACTGTGAGCAGAAAAACAAACCAGTATTGGAAAATGACTCCTTTTTTCCCTTACGGTTACAAATACAAATGAAAGAAAGTTTAAAGTGTAATGTGTTTTAGTCTTCGTAATTTTACACTTAGAAGTTGGTACTTTTATGTGGTTTTGTTCGTTAGTTGAGACAAGGTCTCTCTATGTAGCCTTGGCTGTCCTGGAACTCCCTCTGTAGATTAGGCTGGCCTTCAAGTCAGAGAGATCCCTCTGCCTCTGCTTCCTGAGGACTGAGATTAAGGGGGGGGGGTGTACCACCACTGCTGGCTTTGTGTGTGTTTTTATAAATTTCCTATTAGTTCCTGGGAGAAGCTTGGGGTCGGTGTTTTCCCAGCATCTGCCTCTCTTCTGAGCAGGCTTATATTTTCTAAAATCAGAAAATAGGTGGTCCTGGGTTTTTTGTTATTTATTTGGGCTTTAACCAGATGAACTGTGAACTTGAGTTAACTGAAGTTCCTTCCTCTCCTAGTCTCGAGGCCAAGGGTCAGGTGAGCCTGAGGGGAATCAGGATCAGTAAACACCTGTCAGGCTGCTTCCATCACTGGGAAGCATCTTCAGGAATCTCACCAGAGACAAATAGCTAAACCCACAAATGGAAAATAGGAAGATACCCTCCTGCTTAGTAGGCCACTGTCACGCCTCTCTGAGCTGGCACCACACAGGTCCAGGGAACCATCCCAACTTGAGCTCCTTGGCTCACTTGACTGCAACCTACCAACTGGGTAGTTTATTTGGAACTGAATATTTAGTTAAAAAAAAAAATAACCAAGTCCCAGTTGTTTCCTAGACTGCCTGCTGTCATTTTCTCTGTGAAATATTTCCGCTTGCTCTGTAGACACTTGCGGGCTCACTGTGTGTAGGACCCTGTTAGCCCTTCCCATTGACTGTGGGAGCCACAGGGTAGTGTGATGGGGAGGAAGATAGTCTGGGCTTGGAGGCTGCTGTTTCTTAGGGTTACAGAGGGTAGCTCGTGTCATCTGCAGAGTCAGGAGTCCTGTGGGGGCTGCCCCCACCTTGCCCTCAGCTCCTTCATTATCATCTCATCCTGGTTCTCCCACGGTCCTTTGATCTTCCTTCCTTCCTTCCTTCCTTCCTTCCTTCCTTCCTTCCTCCCTTCCTTCCTTCCTTATTTTCCTTTAGGCAGTAATGGGAATCGAACCCAGAACCTCATGTATGCTAGGTATTCCATACTGAGCCCCAGGCCCAGCCATAGCAGTCTGCCAGAATTCCCAGGGTGCTTTGCTGTTGTGCTAGTTCTGGGGGTCAGCTGGCCTTCACGTCCCTCTGTCCGTCCAGCTCACGGCTGTTCGTTTCAGCTTTTATTAGAGACAAACCAAGGACTCAGGGCAACGGCACACAGTGAGGCTGTGAGCTAAGCTCACATCATGCCTGTTGGTGATCCTGGTGTCCTGAGGGACTTTCACCAGGATATAACATTCCTACAGAGGCCAAGGTGAGTGTGTAGTATGTGTACACGCACCTACTAAGTAATACTTTAAACTGTTCATTCTTACTGGCAGGTAGCATTGATTGGCATCTGTGCCCAATTATATTTTTAAAAAGCTTCTACAAATCCCTGGGCAGTTGGCAGTGAGTGTGGCAGTGCCCACCGCCAAGAGGAAATTAGTGAGTCCTTACACTTTTTACTTGAGCAGAAGGGCGTTTGGTCTTGAACACCAAATATCTTCTCGCCTGTCAGCAGGTGCAGCAGAGGAAGAAAAGGATTAGCTGTTCATCTAGCTGTCCTTGATCTGGCCTCATCCAGGAGGTACACATGTATGCTTTCACACATGCGTGTGCACAGGTACCAGTGGGCAGGTCTGTAGAGAAGAGAGAATGGCTAACAGCCTACACTTCTAGCCCAACACCGCAGCCCCTCACAAACTGTTCTGCCTGCCTCGCTATTATTAGCAGCATTAGGCCCAACTGGAGCTCATACCATCTGATAGCCCAGGGCACTGGCATTTTAAATTGTTGAATAAGGAGAAATAAATACGCTTTGGATGACCAGTGTTTAGCCAGCGGGGTTGGGAAACATGACCCTTGCTTTCTCCTGGACATGCTGCCACTGAGTGGGAATGGCTTTCATCGAGGAGAAGGGGTCGGGGCTGAGGCAGCCTGGATGAGCTGAGGAGGCCTCAAGTTTGTGCCAAAGTTGGGGTCCCCCAGGAGAGCTTGCAGAGCATGCAGAGAGCAAATATGGGAAAGGCAGAAGTGCTGGGGTGCAGCTCTGCCACCAGGTCGTAGGACAATGAGCTGTATTCAGACCCAGGTACTCCAGGTATCCCTGGCAATGACTGTCAGCCACACAGATGGCTGGAGCTGACGCAGTAGCATCCTTGGGCTGTGCTTTGGGGCTGTTGAGTGGATCTGCACTTTTTAATGGGCTCACCAAGTAAGAAGAGCATGTAGGCGCTCTTTGGGAAATCATAGGGATCCTTGGGCTGATTTGCCGGAGAACTTGGGCTGATAGATGTGTGCCTTCATGCCGAGGACTGGACAATCATTTTGCTTGGAGGTGCTGTGTTTATTACAATTAAACATTGACTTTATTTACCCATGCTTTTCCCATATAAATCAAACACCAGATTTCTAGACCTGGGTCCTTAGCAAGGTCTGACATGACTCACAGTTTGTTGAATGAATGCAAGTAGCCCTGTCTTACTGGAGACTGAAATTAAAGGACAGTTCCGAAACTGAGCACTGTGTTGGGGAGAGGGAGCCCATCTTGTCTTTCAGCACTGTCTCATGGTTGCAAGTGTTTTGCTGGAATATTCTTTTCTGTATCTGCATGGACCAGGACACTAAAGTCTCTTATCAACCCTTTCTGAATCTGACCACTTAATTTCCCACTCAAAATTGGACACTTTCCGGTTAAATATTAGTGTGAAAGGCAGTTTTTTTTTTTTAAAGGATAACTTCATGTTTATTCTTGTTTATTCTTGGATGGTTCTGTACAAGTATATATGATGTATTTTGGTCAGAACCCACTGCCATCCCCCTCTCTGGTCCCCATCTCCTTTAAAGTCTGAAAAGATGTCTTTAATTCCTCTTCCCTGCTGCGGCCATAGGCTGTGCGTCTTCAGTAGGTAACTGGGTTCTGCAGGTGCTGCTGTGGAGCCGGTGACCGTCAGCCGTCTAAGACCGCGCCAAACAAGTGCAGATGTGAACCTTAATGCCTTTTCTCTTTATGTTTAATCTGTAATCTTTGTTTTTCTGCACTGCAGTGTTTGTTCATATTTCTGGTCGTCACAGAACGGTTCTCGTCTTTCCGCAATCTTAACTGAATTTTCTATTTCTCCCCTGTCTCTTCCGTCCTTTCCTGTAGATCTATCAAGTCCAAAAGGTAGGCCTACCCTTCCTTTCCAGTGCGCATGTGCTGCTTTTCCCTTGCCGCAGCCCCTACAGAGCAGTGCTGTGCACTGAGCACTCTGCTTGCTGTGTTCGCGTCCACCCCTGTGCACCCGTCAGATGAACCAGTCTCTCCCGACACGAGGCAGCAGCCGTGCATTGAACACATCCCTCCATCCATTTGCCTCAAGGACTTGGAAAATTGTCTCCAACAGAGAGAGAAAAAAAAGTTTGAACGCAAACCACATTTTTAGAACTGGAAGAAGCTTTTAAAATTGCATCTTTTTAAAGATAAAAGATTTTTTTTTAGATGACTTTAAAATACCAGTGTAAATTGTCACACGTTAGGACATTGTTGGGTTAAGTGTAGTAGCAGACTTCTGTAAGCCTAGCGCTCAGGAGACAGAGACAGGAGGGTCACTGGAAGTTTGAGGCTATGCTGGGATTATGTGGTTATTTGGAGGCTAGCCTGGTCTACATGCATAGTGAGACCCTGTCTCAAAAAATGAGGGGAGAGAAGGAGAGAGAGAGAGAGAGAGAGAGAGAGAGACGTGAATGGGTGGGAGCGAGGGAGGGATGGAAGAACAGATGGAGAAATTGGTTATTAGGCTAAATATGGTAGCCCTAGTACTTAGGATGCTAAGACAGATTGAAAGTGTCAAGGCAGAAAAAAAAATCTAGAAGTAAAAAGAAAATGAAAGATTATAGATTATTGGAGGTAGATTTAAGAAAAAAAAAACTTTAAAAACCACAAAGTTATAGGAACAAATGCCCACTGTCCTCCCCACTCAGCACTCGGGCATTATAGGCTCTATAACGTCCTCTCAAGTCCATGGCAGCCGCAGAAGCAGGGACAGTGAGCAGGACATGCTGAGCACTGGCTCTCCACGGAATGCAGTTGAGCCAGGATGGAGAGGGTGTGACTAGCCCCTGAGAGTACTTACAGGGCTTGGTGAGCCTTTCCTGTGTGTTGGTCTTTCCTGTGGGAGAGCTTGTGTTCTTTCCTGCACTTGCTCAGTTTCTGCCAAGTGTGGCTACATCTCTTAAAGCAGAAAGTCAGAGCCAGAGCACAGCCTCTCAGGGCTGAGAGCACGCAGGCCTTTTAAGAATGTCACCAATGAGGCTCAGAGCCTGCTACACACAATCCTGAGCTCAGTTTGATGACCCTCAGCCCATCCAATCCTGCCTCAAGTGGAAGATCTCTTCTGAAGAGGCATAAAGGCCCAATGGATAGCCAGCTGGATCTGTAGGCACAGTGTTTGTGGCCCTAGCATCAAGGATGGGAGTGGACCCTGAAGCCAGAGTTCTCTCTCTTTTAGAATGGCAGGAAGACTGACAGGTTCTAGTAAGGCTGGAAAGCCCCCTGACGGCCAGAGGCTGCAGGACCCAGCAAAGGACCTGCTCCATTTCCCCCCTCGTCCTTCCCTTTCCTGTTCAGCTTATGGTTACATTTTTGCTGACAGGACTGAGATGTACTGTGAGAACTGTCAGACATGAGCTTAGATGCAGGGCATAACTGAAAGAGCCCTGGAAGCCCACCATAGTTTATGTAAATGAAGGAAGGAAGGATGATGAAGGACAGAAGCCAAGCAGGGTTCTCTCCTGGTCCTGCAGCCACTGGGCCAAGTAGTTTCTCTGGGTTCAAGGCTGTTTCTCAGGGCCAAGCAAGCACCTTGTGCCTCAGTCTAGCTCCCTCCTGTCTTAACCAAGGGGCTAAGGTCAAACAGAAATAAATTTGGCACACACTGTTGTCTGAGGGTGGAGCTGGCATTGGCTGGGTGCACATGAGGCTTTAGCACAAGGGGCCCACTGGAATTGTAATTAAAATGTGACTTGGACACCTGAGGAGCATTCGCTCTGATTTCCTTTACAAATGAGTGTTCTAAAGAAATTGGTGTGGATGCAAAAGACAGCTCTCAGAGTGGAATAATAGAGAGTTTATTCTGAGCCAGAGATGAATGACAGTGGCCAGGGAACACAGGTTCGGGTTGCCACAAATACCTCAGCTTTTTATAATTACAGAGGCAAAAGTAAGTCACAAATGAGGGTATTTTTTCCATATACATAGGTAGGTGGGTTAGAGCAGAGAAGAGAGATTATCTCATTATAGGTTTTAGGAGCTAGTTGGTAACATTCTTAGGTTTTTGTTAATCGGAGGCTAGATCTTCTAAGTCAATATATTCCAAAGACTTTGACTCCTTGGCTGTCAAGGACCAGATGCTGAGGGGAATAAGTGACTTCAGTGGGAGCTATAGGCAGCAAAGATAATTTTGGCTTTTGATCTTCACAATCACAACACTCTAATGAGTTCGTTCAGTCTGCAGAACCTTCTACACGAGTGGTTCTCACTCAACCTTCCTAACGCTGCTACCCTTTAATACGGTTCTTTGGGTCATGGTGAACCCCCCAACCATAAAATTATTTTATCATTACCTTATAACTGTAATTCTGCCGCTGTTGTGAATTGTAACGCAAACCCCTGATCTGTGACGCCCCCCCCCCCCATGGGGGTTGCGACCCACAGGTTGAGAACCACTGCCCCCCCCCCTGACACGGCTTTTTCACATAACTTGGCGGGAAAGACTGCTCGTGTGGCTTTGTACACTAGCTTAACACGCTTGGCTTTTTTCAAGGCTGTGTGACATTCTTCCTCCCTTTGGCTTTCTACTTACCATCATCTCTCTGAGGAAAGGGGCAGGACCACGTATCTGAAATCTGGCCCTCCTTCAAGGTGAGACTAAACCAAATGTAACCACAGCATGCTCAAGTAATTAGAAAACCGTTGAGAATGTGCCTGTATCTCTGGCACCCAGGTTTGTATTTCTGATTATAAATGTGCACAGTGACATCCGACAGGCTTGTTGTCAGTATTCCTGGAAATAGAGAAAATAAGGGGGAGGCCAACCAGCTTGTTGAGCCCAGGTTCTTATCCAACCTGGGCTCACACCCTAGCGAGATGCAAGCAGCCATTCTGACCTACTTAGTTCAGTCTAACTGGGACCGCCATGGCTTAGAGTAGGTGGGTGAAACCCAGAGTCGTTGGCTCCAGTCTCTTCCCACCCAGAGGCCTGCTCCATAAGTCCTAGACATCTGCCGGAGTTATGGGCTCTCCAGCCTGCACTGGGCACATGTCAGGCGGCAGGAACCTGCAGGTAGAAGCCAGCTCAGCACAGCGCTTCTCCCTCCCTCCTCCGGGGCCCGTTCCTGGGGCAGCAGCATGGAATGGCTCTCAGCTTGGGCTTCTAGTAGACAGTGTTATTCCTCCTGCAAGTATGGCCCAAAGCTGTCAACAGCTTTGCAGAGGACGTACAGTGGTTCTGCACAAGGTTTTCTTTCCTGACATCTTGGAAGACCACCCCTGCCCAATGAGTGTTTTGCCTTGGGCTCCAGAGGCCTGCAAGGAAGGAGCAGCTAGGCAGGCCTCATCCCGGGCCGCTTCACTGCTGCTCAGGAAATGGCTTCCGTGTAGACCCCAGTCCTGCGGCCACTTTGCCTGGCATGCTGCCTCTGTGAGTGAGTGTGTGGGGAGAGCATGGTGGAGCAGTTTCTTAACCCTTTACTGTTCATTTCTTGCCTAATTTTCTTTCCCTTCTGTCTATAGAAATATTATGGGCTGGATACAAAATGGGGCGACATCGAACAGTGGATGGTAGGCCTTGAATATGATTTTAAGACTTTAAATGGTTTATAATTTAATTCTGACTGCAGTTTAATTATGCCAGGAGATTCCTATTGCGCTGTAATTTGATCCTCAGAGGTCTTCCTCAGGGCATTCTGCATCTGGCTTGGTGTTGTTAGGAATGGCCTGGCCAGGCATGTGACCTGTCCCTCTGCTGATGTCTGCAGGCTGGTGTTGCGTGAGGTTCCATCACCACCGCTCCCCAGTTCTCTGCATCAGAAGATTCTCCAGGACTTGGGCATGTGCCCAGGTCCAAGAACTTCCCAGAGATCTTTATGTTCTCATACCTTGCTGTTCTAGTTAGAACCAGAAGAAGCCCTAGACAGTTCGCTTCTTCCCCCATGCACACCAGCTGCCCTATAACCCCAACCCCATGCTCATACATTCTCCCATTGGTTCCTCTTGGCTCATCTGTGCCTATGAAAACCCCTGAGAATCTGTCTGCCTTCCCAGGGCAGGCCAGGGCTCACTCAGCCCCAGGGAGCGTACCTGTTCTCAGGCCTCTCAGGAGAGGTACCCATGTGGCAAAGCTCTGGGCAAGGCATCCCTGGTGCTTTCCAGTGATCCCCAGAACAAGGCCTTTTATTAAGCCACCCACCTCTTTGTATCCTGGCTGCTGTCCTGGTCTTTGACGCATGCTTTTGGCATTGGAGACCTGGAAATGTCTTCTACAGCCTGAGGGAGATTCAAGGCCATCTCTACCATCTTAGATGCTAGGTGTGATAAAAATATCTGTTGAAAAGGCCCATCATGTTCAGCCCATGTCGGTGATCACAGTATTGTACGTTCCTGAGATGTGTGTCTTCTCATCAAATCCTACAGACAGGTAAAAGGTAGCTACTTCGAGAGAACAGCAGCCAATTCGCTGTGAGCAGCTCAGTACCTCCCACTCCCATTCCGGAGATAAACATGCAAAAACCTGTTTGTCCCGGAGTTCATAAAGCAAGCAGGGTGACATTCACATTGAGGTTCTCTGGGGAAATTGTTTCCCCAAAGGAGAGTCAGTCCTGAAAGGAAAGAGAGCTGATTGCAAACCAGATTACAGAGTTGCCCCCCCGCCACCCCCCCCCCCCCGCAGCCCTGATAAAAAGCAGGGTTTCATTTCTGCCCCATGCTTGCTCATGGCTTTTAAAGCCAGTTACTCCTTCTGAAGGACCTCCCCAGAGGAGCCGTTTCCCACACTCCTTTAGCTAAAGCTCTTAGCCAAAAGCAAAGCAGCAAACACCAGCTTGTCGTTTAGATCAGAAATACTCGATTCTGCAGCAGGGGGACCTTCTGGGGGTTTCTAAGCACTCTCTCTGCCTTGCTGTTGCTAACCTCTCTCTGCCATTCCATTTGCTTTGGTAGGAAGACAGCGAGCGCTACTCTCGTAGATTCCGGAGAAACACCTCGGTCAGTACCATACTCCGTACCACGCTCCTTCACTGCAGCGGACAAGTTCACGGAGCCTTATTTATTTCTCTGGTGGCTGAAGTAGATACAGGGCTTGAGAGAAACTTACCATTGCTGATATACAACTGTTATCTTTACCTGAGTAAAGACAGTAACTCAGCCTTCAGCATTTTGGCATAAGCTGAGTGAAAAAAGTATGATTTGGAATTTAAAAAAAAAAATGACAAAAATCCGGATATTGAACCAAGGCCTCTTGTGAATTTAGGTGCTTTATCTAAACTTTATCTCCTGCCCTGCTTGAAGGTGTTTAAGTATTATTATTAATATATTATTCATGACATTGTAAATGGCTTTTCTTGCTAAATACCCGTAGATAATTTTTTTATAATCATGAGGCTTATTATTAACCCTCCTTAAAAGTTACCTGTGGCATCCTGTGTTTCCATGAACAGCCCTAGGCAAACTGAGGCATACTGAGGGTCTGGGGTCACACCCTATGATATCTCAGAGAGTGGCTGGTCTACTCACTGCTCTGGAGTCGGGTTAGCAGGTTTCTTGATGGTCCAGTTCATGGTTGTGTTCTCATCCTGTCTTTTACTAGGCTTCTGACGAAGACGAGCGCTTGTCCGTGGGTAGTCGAGGCAGCCTAAGGGTCAGTAACGGGTGTGACTGCTTCTGCATGGCACTGTGTGGGCGAGATCCCAGTCCCTGCTTTCAGTCCTCAGATCACAATTCCTGTTCTAATCCGGTCCCCACCTAACTGATGAAATGTTTCTCATTGTATATGCATGTATACATATACAATGTATACACGTAACAATGTATATAAGCTAGCCAAGGGCGGGGTGGGCTGCACTGGGGAGAATCTGGGATGTTACTTTATTCTTCCCTAGAGAGTGGTGGGCATGGTTTTGTTTTCGATAGCTTTTCTACAACATGAAACTATGAAACTTTGCTCAATGATTGTCTCAGAGTCAGTATGGCGGACAGGAACATGAAGGCACACTGCATGCCCACCCACCCACCCACTCTCCAGAAACGCTTTCCTTGGTTAAACTATCTGTAAGCTGAACTTGGGAAACAGTTCAGTTGGTCAACGAGGATCTGAGTTCTACCCCCCAGACCTGTGAAGAAGACCGCGTGTGGTGGTGTGTGCTTCGAATTCCAGTTCAGAGGACAATTAGTGAAGCCCGCTGGCTGTCTAGCTTAGCCTTCTTAGTAGGTTCCAGGTCAAGGAGGGACACTGTAAAAAAAGAATTAGAGTGCTTTTCTAGAAATGAAACCTAAGGTTGTCCACTAGCTTTCACATGCACATATATATGTGAGAAAGCAGGCACAGAAGTAGCCATATGTTATTTATTATGTTTCTGCAATTGCTCGAGCCTCCCCTGGAGTCTTCTGGCTATGACCTTCAGCATCAGGAGCCTTTCAGCCAACTGTAATGAAGGCTCTTTGCAGTCTGGGGATTGGACCTAAAAGCTCACATGTACTAGGCGAGTTCTACTACTGAGCTACAGCCCCAACCCTGAACGCTTCTCACTGGCAACTTCATGGCTGATAAACACAGCCTTTGCAGCTGCATTAGAAGAAAGTATGTGCTTGGGGAAATGAAGCAGAACCGTTGTGTTTTAGCTTAGCAAGCATGTCCTTTGATTAGCTGCAGGGTTGACATGGGATCTCCCGACTGTCATAACTAGGTCTCCAAGCAGCTGTTCCGCTTTGCTAAGAGACTTTATTGAGCCAAGGGGGTTGGTTTATTGTCACTGTAACAGTTAGGTCACGCAATATTGCCCCTTGAATAAGCATGCACCAGGGGTGTGCTTAACTTGGCATGTAGCAATAGGGCCCAGGCAACAAGCATCAGCCTTGTGGTTTAGCCACCATCACTGGCCCTGACCTCTTAGCATGAAGAGCAGACCCTGTGTGGCTTTGCTGGACAGTTACATATGAAACAAGGGAGGTAGCACCTTGCTGCTGGGAAGTTCCTGCTGCGTGTCTTTTCCTGAGCCAGATGATACAGCTGTGACTTCCTCACAGCCCCTCCCTCAGACATGGTCTGCTTTTAAGGAGGCAAAATGGAAATATAAGCTCAGCTTGCAGTATCTGCAGTTGTGGGAGGTGTCAAAGGTCTGGCCTTGAAATCAAGAGGAGGAACTGGGAAGACCAGAGCAGACAGGTGACCCTTGGATTTAGCCTCCTGGTAATGACTTTGCAAGAGAGCCTTTCCCAGAAAAGGCAAGCTGGGAGTCTGATGGACAGTCTAAGCAGAACAGGAGGACGAGGGGAGCAGGACCCAAGTCTCTGGGACAACGTGTCATCTTCAGACCTGTAGTCCTCTAAGGTTCCCCAGAGAGGATTTCACCATTTTAAGATTCCTGGGGGCTGGGGTAGGGGTATGTGTCCTAACGTCAAAGAGTTGGTTGAAGTTGCTGCTCTAGCAAGTGCTGGGGTGTTTGTTCCCCTTCCACGTCAGCCTCTAGTGAACTGAGGCTGGACATCTTTGTCAGATGCCAGTGTATCTGTCCTAAGGTCTGAAGTTTTTCACAGGAAGTTTATGGTCAGCGAGCTGAGGAGGAGCATGGGAGAAAGTCACTGAATGTCGCCGTCAGCCCCTATTGGCTACAGGACTCTCCCATGGTGTACTTAAGAAACTTATTGGGGAAAGGCCTGTGCCTCCAAGCCTTGCCACCAAACCTGACAGCCCAAGTTCAGGCCCTGGGACCCACGTGGTGGAAAGTGAGAGCTGACTTCTGAAAGCTGTCTTCTGAGTTTTACTTATACCATGGTACATGCTGATCACTCCCACAATTAGCTAGGTTTTTGTTGGTTTGTTTTTTTAAGTTTTTTAAAAACTGGACTCTTTAATTTTTTTTTTTTAAGAATGTGAGAGCTGAGGTCTTGGAAATAAAAAAATCAAACCTGCTATTATCACTTATTGTAGAAAAAAGTCTAGGGCATTTAGGGAACCCTCTTGAGGTCACAGTTCTTAGTGACAGTGCCAGCTCCTGCTCCCCCAGAGCCTTTCACAACTCTGTCCCCTGCTGACTGGTGCAGCTGAGGGAGACAGCAGACAACCCTGCTTTGTAGACATATCTCCCTCTGTGTCTGTGCAGGTCGGATTGTGCCGCTTAATATATTTTAATATTCGGAAGCCTTTACTTTGCAATTCCTAAGATGGTTTCTTTCAGTGGCCCAAACACCTTCTCTATAGTGCTGGTGATGACGATAAGCCCTAAGGACCAGGAAGGGTGGTTACAATGCATGGTCCCCTGAGGAAATCAAGATTGAGGATTATAGTAAGCTTTTAATTATCTTTATTTAAAATCTGGCAACAATACATCTCCAGACCTTTCCATAGTTTGATTAGAACGTCTATGTCATTAAAAAAGTAAAGCTCAAGGCTGGAAAGATGGCTCAGTGGTTAGGAGCACTGTCTGCTCTTCCAGAGGTCCTGAGTTCAATTCCCAGCAACCACATGGTGGCTCACAACCATCTGTAATGGGATCCGATGCCCTCTTCTGGTGTGTCTGACGAGAGCTATAGTGTACTCATACATTAAATAAATAAATCTTTAAAAAATAAAAATAAATATTAAAAGAACTGCAATGAAAGAATTTTAAAAAAAGAAGTAAGGCTCAAGTGGTTTTATGTTTTGTGAGCCAACTGTTGCATAGAAGCAGTTTAATGTTAGATTTTATGATGGCTGACATTCTGATGCTATGTCTTTCTTTCAAGTAAGACATTAGAAGTTATGGGAAATGTGTTCGGGTTAAGACTTTCAAGATGGCCTGGTTTTTGCTTCTACATATGACTCCTCCCTGATTCACTTCTGCCTCTCCCGTGTCTGTTTTCCGTTTCCCACTCTTATCCCAACAGGCACAGCCCGAGCTGGAGTATGGGAGTCCCTATGCCTGGGTGAGGTGGTCAGATAATTCTGCTGTGTGATTCTAACTGTGTGCAGTGACAGATCATAACCATGGTGCTTTTTACTAACTTCCTGGATACTTGTCTAAAACGTTGAGTCCATCTGCCGGTCTTCACCCAGGACATTGAGTTAGGAGGGCACGGCTCTCTCTAAAATGAGCCATCCCGTCCCCAGAGCCTCCTGGCCTGTGGATGGGGCCCTAAAACTAGGACTGTATGCAGTACTGGCTCCTGCTCACTAGCAGGTGCTGAATGTTGGCTGTTGGTCACCCCCCATGGGTTTCCAAAGAACCCACCAGACCAAGAACTCCAAGGACCTCTCTGTGTCCTTTTAAAAGAGTTAAGTGTGAAAAAAAATCACTTAAAAATAAACCCCATTTTTTATCTATCTGTATCTATTCAAATTGAGAGGATGAGCTGGCACTTTTGCTGGGAAATAACCCTTGAGACAGATTCCAGTTCCAGCAACAAAAATAAAGCCCTTCAGTCTAAACCCAAAGAATTTTGCCAACCTATAGCCCTCTTCTCTGGGATTATGCAGAGACAATTTTATTCCAAAGCCCCTGGGCTTCGCTTTTCCTCCACTTTAAAATTATTTGGAAGATATACTTTTATGTTTATGGCCATCGTTAATAAATACACCATTAATAACTAGTGCTGTGAGTCTGCTGAGCATGCTTGATCCTCCAAGGTCCACAAAGAGCTGGGTAGAAGAACTGGGTGTGGGAACTCCCACCCCCATCTCACACCACTAAGCTGCTCAAAGTCCTAGCCTGTGAGGCAGACCAGCTAAGAAAAAGCACAAGATAGGGTTCAAGATTGAGGATGTGCCCCATCGTGCCCGTTCCCTAGCAACGGAGCACTAGTACAGTCACTGTGGCACTAGCAGTTCTTAGACCTCTGAGGAATCAAATGCACTTGAACTTGTTTCTAGACCTCATCCTTTGGATCTTAAACTGAAAGTCAATTTTGAGGGTCAGTCCTTGGGCTGTGTGTGAATTTTAGCAGTGGCCAAGGGCATTTTGGACTCCACTTCAGTGTCTTATTCTTTCTGAAGTTAATTTGAATGCCTCAAGTGTGCCACTAGCTTCAACTCACGAGTTTCAACTAACCTTTCTGGTTTCGTTTCCCATTTTAATTATCTCTGAGTGCACTCTGTGACTTGCACAGAGAAGCAGACAGCACATGTCATCTATCAGAAAGGCTGCGTAGCAGCTCCAAAGGGTTTAGCATTAAACACATTTCAGGAAAAAAAAAAATTTGGGAAAGTTTTTCACATGTTCTTGTTTCACTTAGAAACTCTACATTGGTGTGGGTTTTTTTGTTTGTTTGTTTTTGAGTTGTTGGGAAAGCAGCATATAGTTTATAGTGAAGGTTCCCTGGCTGTGGAGTTTAGAGCCCGTCCGTCAGTTATACCTTATCCTGCATTAGGACTGAACTCTTGTTATGCTGGAGGCTCACGCAGGGCCTTCCACAAGCCACACTCCCTGCCTGCTGGTGTGTCCAGCAGGTCATTGAAGTGTGTGTCTTCAGAGCCTACCAGGGTACCGCAGGATACTCACTGACACTCGAGTGCCCCTCATGATGGCCCTGGAGTTTATTCACTCTTGTGAATATTGTCATAGCTGTGAGAAGTGTGGTGGGTTGAATGACTTGCCCAAGGGCACAGGGCAGACCTGGCATTTGCAGTCTGAGACTCGGGTCTGAGAGAGATACATCCCCTTCCATCTTTACCAGATGTGAAGCCACTCTTCCCTTTTCCCGTGTTTGAAGCTATTTTGCTTCTGGTGGTCTTTGCCTTGAATTAACACCCATTACTCCATACATGGTTCTTAGTGCCATAAAATAGACCATTCCCTATAGGGCACTTCTAGATGGCCTTGCTTTGGCTCAAGATGGTCCTTCTCAACATTCCCATTGCTGTGACCTTTAATACAGTCCCACATGCTAGGGTGACTGCAACCATAAAATGATTTTCATTGCTACTTTATAACTAATTTTACCACTGTTATGGGTCACAATGTAAACATCTGATGTATGACACCCATGAACAAGTCACACATTTGACCCCCCCAAAGGTCAGGACCCACAGGTTGAGAACTGCTGGCTTAGGTGTAGAAAGGGAAGGGGGTCAGGCAAACGCTTACTATGTCCAGCCTTTTGGACAGTTTGGTTGGGTTTGGCTTCTTCCTGAAGGACACATGATAACAACATTGAATATATCTTCAATCTCATCTGAACAAACAAAACAGGAAGAGCGGATGAGGTTTGCTGCTCAGTCCTTCCTTGGGAGACGTCTGCACCCAGTTGTGGATTACAGGGACATGAATCTTAGGGACACAGCTTTGTTCAGCCTCCTTGAAATCTAGTTTCCACAGCACTAACCAAGATTAGACACAAGAAAAATGCCCAGAGAAGTAGCTTACATCAGAATGGGGCTCACTCCACATGGCATGGGCACCATGCTTGCAGGGCATTTTCTGAATTGTAGTGGGGTAGGAGACATGTTGGGAGTTAGGGGGGTGGGTGGTTCTGCTGCCCTGAAGCTGCCCCATTCATTCCCTTCTGTTCCTCAGCAGCGAATGCTCGGTGTATTCCTGGGAAGTAATGCTCTCTGGTTTGTATCTGCCATGTTATTTACCCTGATGTGTGACCTCTTCTTTCTTTTGTTGAAACAGACTAATGGTTATGACGGAGACTATTGTGGATCCCAGTCCCTAAGTAGAAGATCTGGCAGGGTTAGTACAGTGAGCCTGCACAGCACGTGCTCCAAGGGGTTGCTGCTTCTGTGTGTCTAAAATACATTGCTAAGTTTAGTTCCTTTGCTCTTTTTGTGTTCCCCTGTCCCCCTCCCCCCAGCACATTCTAACATTCTCAAATGTTAGTGTTCAAACATTCTTAGCATGATCCGAATTCTTGATGTTAACAGTGAGACGCTGATAAGCACTCCTAAAAATACCCAGGATGCAGAATCAGCTTGTCCACTGTTGACCGCCCTCATATATCTGTTGGTGATTCAGCTCTCACGTGGATGGAAGACCACTGGTTTCAGTCTCCCAGATTTCAAGCTTGCGAGTTTAATGTTTATCTTAAATGCATGCATGAGAGCCTGTGCTTTTCTGATGAGGAAAAAGAAGGGAAGAGGTCAGAATTCTGATGTTTTGAGTGCTCATGGGTGAGGGTGGGAAGGGAGGAGGGAGGAGTGGGAGGAGGAGGGAGGACATCCTAGCTAAGAAACCAGAGCCAAAGGGAGGCCAGGAGCACTGGGGAAGGCCTGGGATCTGTCAAGGATTGTTGTGCCTTTCAGAAGGCTAAATTGGGCACATTTTAATTAAGCCTCGTGATCCAAACAAATTAATCTGAGTTAAATGACCTAATACCTTCCTGTTCTTAATGTCATTTTTCTCCTCTGGAAATGAGTTCCTTGTGTAAAATTTAATTTATTTTAATTATATTTAAATAGCATTTAGTCACTTCGATTCCATTTCTAGGCTTCAGATTACATACACACACACACACACACACACACACACACACACACACACACACACACACCCCACGCAGTAAGCCAAGAGTTCTCAAACTGGTCAAACAGGTTGCTTGAGCCTTCTCAAAACCTGTTTGGGATTTCCTGGGCTCTTTTTTTCTTCTACATACCCTCTAAGCTTCTTTAGTTCTGGACTTCAGAGATCTCCTAGTCCAAACCTTCTGTCCTGTCACCCTTCCCACTGACACCTGAGCCTTTAAAGTACCTCAGAGACAGAAGCCTGCAGTCTACTCCCTGTGCCCTGTGCTAGTCCTTTCGTAGTAAAGTCCTTCCATAGTATTGCCAACTGTGCGGAGCAAGTCGCCTGCCTGCAGACCTGGCTACCACAGCTGCAGTGCTTCCCTGTTGACTAGCTATGACTTTAACCCCAGCACATTGGTTTGCCATAACTAAAGGTATTTGGTAGTTCTTAGATCCAGCTTCCTTCCAATGCTACATTTCTTTATATGTGATGTGAATTTGTCAATCCAGCTGTGGCTTGAGGTGGTATCAAGCTGTGTGTCCTATGTCCAGTACGAGTTTGCCTCAAGGTTTAGGCAACACTTCTAAAAGTCAAATCCAAGACAGCCCAATTATAAAACTGCTCACAGAGCTGAAACTGGGTGTGAAATTGGTTTAACCAGTAGTTAGAGAGTCACATGACTGAAGCCTTACTTCATCTAAAACGTGTGCATGTGTGGGACAATCTGGAGAAAAGAGGGGGTGTGGGATGGAGGAGCTTGGCAGATGTGAACACAGCAGACGCTTGCCTGCTAAGAGCCTGGGAATGTCTGTCTTCTCTCTGCTTAATCCTTTGTGTGTAATGTCATGGCTCCTGTGCCCTTCCCCCACAGTGTCTTTGGCCTGATGCTTTACAGTGTAAACTCAAGGCTCCCTGCCCCCCCCCCCCAAGGCCTGGAAGCTGGTTCTCAGCCTCCCTTATCTCTCTTCATCGAGGTGCTGGGCTAGGCTGAAGAAAGGTTGGCTTTTTCTTTTTCTTTCTTTCTTTCTTTCTTTTATTTTTTTTTATTTTTTTTTTTTTTTGCAGTAGAAACAATTTCAGTTACCTAAGGAGATATGCAAGGAGTTGAGTCTGTAAGGGTTTGACATGAAATTCAGTAAGCGACTGGCTAATAATAGACCACTCAGCCTCACTGGGTCAGACTTGTGAAAGGCTACCCAGACTCACTTGCTAAGCATTCATGCTGCAGATGCGAGCCTGGGTCCTAATACTGGTGTGCCTGTGATTGCCTTGTGAATGGGCAGGGTAAGAAGACACTCATCACTCACAAACTCTTTCCTTTGGTGCTCAGAATTCCAGCTACAGCGGCGGCGACGGCCGTGTCTCCACTCTGTCGTCCTCCAGGGAGGAGAAGTTGGTTAGTTTCCATTTAAATCTTCCACATGCTCTCTTCAGAAACTGCAGATTCTGTGGCATGCATCCTTGCATGTGGGTTTCTGCTCCCCACAACCTAGTTCACAAGTTTCTCTTGGAATGGATGTTCTACTGACCTTCTGAGGAGTAATTAACATCAGACTTACCCCACTGTCCTGTATTTAATGTCAACTGCCACATTCTCCGTGAGTGAACCAATTCCCGTGTTTATTGTTTTCCAGTTAGGACTGTTCCGAAGCAAAACCACTTAAAATAGCCTGGACCTTCTTACCTCCTTTCTGAAAATGATACTCTCTAGGCATTGTGCACTTTGTCAGGGTTGGTCTGACCTTGGCGTGGAAATCCAGTCCAGTCTAGCTGTCTGCATCCACTGATAGGCGTTGAGCTGGACAGGTGATTTCTATTTACTGATGACTCCTACCAGCTAGGGCTGACATGTCCCAGTTAAGATTCATCTACTCACCAAACCAGGGAACCAGTTTAGGTAGGTGGAGAACTGTAGGCCTAAGATAAGCCATCAGGATGGGAACTCCTCCTGAGTCTTCCTGGAATACAGGCCATCACTGGCCAGGTCCCGCTAGCCCGGTAAAAATGGGTCACCAGACTTCATAGAAGCCTTAATAAAGAGGAGAGGCTGGAGGACAGCTCAGTGGATAAGAGCACTGGCTGATCTTACAGAGGACCAGGGTTCCAGTCCCAGCATCCACATGGCAGCTCTCTACCATCTACAACTCCTGTTCCAGAGAATCCAGCACCCTCTCCTGGCCTTCATATGCACCAGACTTATACATAGTGCACAAAATACCCGAATGCATAAAATAAAAATAAGTAAATCTTTTTTAAGTTAAGAAATAAAGGGAAACCAAACCAAAAAAAAAAAAAAAAAAAAAAAAAAAAATTCCTAGGGAATTAAAGGTTATTCCCAGGTAAAAAAGAGCCTGGGTCCAACTCAACTCATGGAGCAGAAAGAATCTGTATCCTAAGAATCTGTATCCTAAGAATTATGTCAGATTTAGAACTGACTGTTCAGACATTAAAAAAAGAAAAAATCTCCAGACTGGGTCCCAGGATCCTGATACCTAGTTTGTCAGGGCGCATGCCTGGTTCACTCTCATTGTGTAATGCCTAACCAAGAAGGTGAGACAGGAGGCTATCCCTGGTGAAACAGCTGTTATTAAGCAGAAGCTGAGGTCCCTATACCTTTCTGGTTAGGAGTTTCCCCACTAAATCTTAAATATCAGAACTCAGACTACAAACATGAAAACCATTATGGTCTTGTTATAGATTAAAATTAACCTTCACCTTATCTCGCTCAGGAGCGTGCGCTTGCGTCTGTGTGTCTGTCCGTCATTCACTCACACACTGACTTCACGTTCTAAGTTTATCTGATGTCATCATTCTGGTTCCTCTAACCGTTGCTCCCTCCCCCCTGCCCAGCAAGTGTGTGCCTGTGCTGTGATATCCTCAAAGGCGGTTTTACCTGGTGTGTCCAGAGCTAATCTTCCTGGGACATGGAGTGATTTCACATCTCCCCATCCGCCTGACCTGACCCAACTTTTTTTCTCTGATTGCAGGGACTCTTTTGCTCCAACCTTGGTCTTCCCAGCAGTGGCCTTGCTTCCAAACCCCTGTCTACCCAGAATGGAACCCGGGTCTGTTCCTCTGCAGAGCACTTTGAGGCTGATGCACTTAGAGGGCACTTCAAACTCTTCAGTGTGCAGTCACGAGACCAGGCTTGGGGCTGTTTGGATTGGCTTGGCTAGCTTGCTAGGACTTTCCTCTCTCTCCTAAAAATGTAATTTAGGACCGAATATGGAAAAATAGGAGGATTCTGTGAAACGTGTACTCAAAAAAACAAAACAAAAAACAACCCTCAAGCCCAGAGAATTGGTCTCTTGGGTTTCTCTGTTTCCAGCAATTGTTCCCCATTTGCGGTTCCAATTTGCTTTAAAATTTTTTTTTTCTTTTGTAAACGTGTCCAGGAAACAATCTGCCAGATCTCTATGCACTCCACCTCCTGCATCTTGGGCAGAACTGGGCATTTCTTTGACTCTGCCCCCTTCCTGTTTTTGCAAGGCTAGGGTTCAGGTCCAAAATGGGTCTTTGTTGCCTTGGGCTTTTGAGTTCTGTTGCAGCACAAGGGGTCCATGTTAGAAATCCCAGTGCCCACACATTTTGGGAGGTTGAACTGTTCTCTCCTTTGCAGGCAGACTCAGCTGCTAGGAGGTCTGTTATTTGGCCCTGCACCCTTCCCTGCTCTCGCCTGTGCCCAGTGCCTCGGGTCTGGACATAAGTCTTAACTCATCTCTGTAGCTGGATGCTGTACCTCAGAGAGCTGCCTCAGCATCCCAGCATCACCCTTGTAGCTCTGTGTTACTCTGTATTCTGGGTGGATGTTCATCCGTGAGCAGCTAGCAGCCTCACCTGTCCTTTGTGTCTTGACTGGGACTGTGATCTGATAGAAACAGTCATGCCCTTTCTTTTTTTGAGACAGTGTTTCTCTGTAACCCTGGCTATCCTAGAACTTGCTCTGTGCACCAGGCTGGCTTTGCATTCAGATCCTCCTGAGTGCTGGGAGTAAGGGTGAGCGTCACCACTAGTCAGGCAGCCAAAACCTTCCTGATACATTCTTTCTGAATTTTTTTCTCCCTCTGTCTGAGGGGCTAGTTCAGTGTCCTTCTGCCTCCTCTAATATCTGAATCCAAAGGTACTCATGCCCCTCCGATAAAGTGGTGTGTCGCTTACATATTATAAGCACACCTTCCTGTGAGCTTGAAATCATCTCTCGCTTACTCATGATATGTGAATGGTGTGGAATTGTTAGAGGCTGATGCAGGCAGAATCTGCCCCATCAGTACAGATTATTTTTTTGTTTCTTTTGTTTTGCTTTTAGATATTTTTGATCCTTGGTTAGTTGAACCCAGGAATGCTGAGCCCTAGATATGAGGCTGAGCTATGAGGTACCTGGGCAGCAGTTAGCCTGGCCCAGTGACTATTTACACCTGTTGGCTTTACCTTAGGTCTTCTTCCAACATCATCTGGAAAAAAAAACAAACAAAAACAAGGACAACAACAACAATAACAAAAACTCATTCCAGAGATGCTGGGGAAGTTTGTGATTCTAAAGTTAGAAATTGTAGCATTTCTCTTTCCCATAAATTTTGGGTTTCCATCTGTTTGACCCCCTGAAAACACAATATCTTAACTTTGGCTTTTTCTTCTAACCACCCTACCATAGTTACTTAGTTACCAGACCTCCAGGTCTTACTGCTATTGTCCGTTGGTGTTTTCCCAAGGTCTAAAGCCCAGTGGTTTGCTTTCTTCTTGCAGCCCTTCATTCTGTGCAATGCTGCCCGGCCTGCGGGGAGTTACTGGGTGTGTGTGCTCCCCACCCCTGCCACTTGTGCTCCCCACCCCTCCCGTGCATGCTTCCTTCTGCCCATTGCACATGCTCTGCCATCCAGTGCCCCATTTCCTGTCCTGCAGGGGAAGCAGCTCCTTACCCACAGCTCACCCACCCTTGGTGGTCTTCATCAGTCAGATCTGAGCTTTCCAGCACCCGACTGCTGAGAATAGCTGTCACCCTGTTTCATCTCCTCTCGGAAGACTTGTTGAAGGTTCTTAGGAAGGAAACAATGACAACATTTACCTAGTGGACGAAAGACAGATGGCTCCTGAATGTGTTGACAGCTGTAACAGATTCTAATCCACTTTGCCATAGTACTTTGGAAATTTCCAGTTGTAAATGTAGGTTCTTACATTCTGCAGAAAGCTGGGCTTTTCAAAGTCACGGTATTGATAGCTGTGAATTTCCACCACAGTGCACACTTAGGAGGGGTTAGGTATGTGTATATGACTAAGCTAGCCAGTATTCTCTGAAGAAGAATAAGGAAAATTAAAGTGTTTTTAAATGGGACAGAGAGTTTGACACCAGTGCCTGGGATCTTGTAATCTTCTTTCTCAATGATTAATTGCGTACCATTTCCAAGGTAACCAACTACTGTTTTCTGTGTAGCAATCCTGACGAGATATAAAATATCCAACATCAAAAACGATAATTACTGTAATTTTTTTGTTCCCAAGCCACTCCCCACAAGAGTAATTGTATAGACAAGGTGCATGAGGATACTTTGAGGAACTTCAGGATCTTTCAGTTACTCGCCTTCAATCCCGATTGGCCATTCTCGTGTGAAACGTTTCTCACAATGACAGTTTCTAATGCTGTCTTGGAGATTAAACTGCATGCCAATGGCAACTTAGGCTTCTCTTTTTTTGATTTCCATACCTTCTTGTTCTCCGAGGCTTTCTGAAGAGCTGAAGAGGGTAGTGTGGAACCCACATAGTGTTTTCCCTGTCACGTGTCATACCTGCTAACCTTACCTTCCCCTGTTTTCTGTGTGGTCCTCTGAGAGAATGCCCTGTTCTGACGGTCTCTTCTTATCATAGGCGTCAGTGCTGGAGGAGAGCAGCCTCTATGGGGCTCGGAGGGGAAGCGCCTGTAGTTCGAGAGCAGTAAGGCGCTTTTCGTGTTTCCCATCATGCCTCACTGTGTGCTGCATGACCCAAGGGTGTTTGCTGTGTGACTGATGTCACAGGAGGAAACACTGTCTGTGTTTTCCTTCCTGATAAATGTCATGGATAATGGAATCAGGAATTTTTTTTTGCTTGTTCACTCTTCGTGTTCTCCTGACTGTCAGTTTGTGCTGAGGTCAGAGGGAGACTCGCCTTAGTTGGGTTTCGTCTCCTTCAGTCCCGGAGACTCCCGAGTAACAGAACAAGTAGTGAGTTTCTGAGGAAAGGAAGGGGGCAGGGGTTGTACAGACCCTCGGGGTCGTGTGATGGTGCTGATCCTGCTTTGCAGGACTTGCCACTGTCCCCTCACACCCTTGAGACAGCTAGTGGTTGCATGTGTAGTAACCTCATCTTGACACTCTGGGAGGAGTTCTCAGCCATCTGAGCAGGAATCCAGGAGGACTTTCTAACAGGAAGTGGAAACAGGCCCTGCGTGCGTGTTCTGTCCATGGTGGGCTCACCTGTGTGGGCCTGTCCTAACAGTCTTCACATGGTCAGTGAGGTGCAGGTGTGATTCAAACTCAGAGCTCTCTGGCTCACATTAGCTCCCCGTTGGCCATCCTGACTCCTAGACATAGGTGACACCCGACGCCTGGCAACATGAATTCTTCTCTTCCAAAGGGTCACATCAGGCCAGCTAGTCAGAGAGCTGCTCTGACTAAGGATCCCTAAGCGGGAACATAGTCCCCATGTCTCTGTATGTCCCACACCTTGTCTTTCTCCAGTGGAGAAATGTGGTTCGAATCCCTCCGCAGACCTCACCTTGCTGGGCATGAAGAAGACATGTGGGGCCTGCAAACATGGTCTAGCTGCTAACTTTCAGGAGGGTCAAGTGAGGTCAGCTAGTCTGAGAAGGACTGTCGCCCAGGAGCCTTGGGCTGACAGGAAGCAACATGAGGCATAGTCCCTCCTACCATGGCCAGTGAGGAGCCAGAGCCATTTGTCCATTCACTCAGCAAATGTGTCTTGAGTGCGCCAGGCTTTGTCTGCTCAATGGAGAGTCACCGGAAACCAACTAGACGCGTGCTCTGCCCACTGGGGCTGGCTCTCTGGTAGGCAGACAGACAGACTGAGAGCTGGTATTTGAAATAGGATCCTAAGAACCTTTGATAATCCACCAGAACCCTTACAGTTTGCAGCGAAGGTGATGCTTGCTGGCTTTCCAGCCCAGAGGTCAGTCTGGTGTCTGTCCCAGGTTCCAGAAAACAGGTCTTCCAGATTCTACCGGGAAAGGTGACAAAGAAGCAAAGTGTCCCTGCCAGCCCCGTCCTCGCTCATTTCTGAGAGGGGATGCAGGCAGCTCAGGAGTCTCAAACACCGCCACTTCACATCTAACAGGCAGTTTTGGTGAACACATAAGATGTGGTCCAGACCCAAGCTGGATGATGCCTGGTGTCTCCCTGAATCTGTACCCTGTGGAAAATGTGGTTGTTTCTTATCCTTGGTAGAAGTTTACCTAAGCTCATGGCAGACGTGGGCTCTTTTTCTGAGCCTGGTTTGCTCCCTAACCCTAACCTCTCTTTCCTCTCTGCTGTGTGTGTGGCTAACCCCTACGCTGATCTTGGTGGCTTTTTGTTCTCTTTGCCTCTTTGCTGACCCTGTTCCTTTGTTTCTGTCTGTGCATCCTGTGGTGGCTTCGTGACAGCCCTCAGAGTATGGCGGCCACCTCAACTCCAGCTCCCGGGCCTCTTCTAGGGCCAGCTCTGCGAGGGCCAGTCCTGTGGTAAGTGTGCTTCCTACCCTGCTATCCTGCTCCTTCCTTCCTTCCTTCCTTCCTTCCTTCCTTCCTTCCTTCCTTCCTTCCTTCCTCCCCTCAGCTTCCCTTTCCTTTTCCCCTTGCCCCCACCCCTTACCCTTCTGTCCCTTAGAAATGACCACTGTCTCTGAAAACCAGCTAAAGATAAAGCTAGACGCCTCTCGTTTTATTTCAGTTCTGAGATTGGAAAATGGTATTGAGTTTAGAAGATGCACTTGGGAGGGTATCAGGGATGCACGGCTCAATTTCTCAAGCACCTTAACAGGAGGGAAGTAAGTGATGCTGAGAAATGAGGCTTGAGAGGAAAAGTCCTTTCTGGGCATTGTTACATGTGTACATGTGCTTTTCTTTTACAATTTAAATTTTCGAAGGCTTGACTCTTCACGTTGCCTTTAAAGTATTGAGGTTACCAGACCCTGACAAGTTTTAAAACAAAGTACGAGCCTGCAAATGCCTTGCCGTTCTCATTATGGCTTAGGTTACCTGTTGTTCCATTTGCTCAAAAACTGCTTAGGAGGTGTCACTGGGACCCTGCTCTCCCGTCTGTGGCTCTCCACATGGCCGAAGGAGCCAAGGTCAAAGAGTGGGTCCTACACAGTTTGTCACCTGATCAATGGCTTTCTTCGAGGCTACTTTATCATTATCTAACCAAGGAATTATTTTGTGTATGGTTGCGGGATGTATGGGGAGATATCTGTTATCTTCCTCTATTGTTGTTTGCATAAATATTTGGGGACAGAGACTTTCACCAAGCCTGGTTCTTGCTGATTTTCTGGCTAGTCAGCAAGTACCCAGAATACTCCTGCCTCAAGGCTAGGATTACAGCTGTATACCACAAAGCCAGCTGCTGCTGCTATTGCAGCTGCTTCCTCTTCTTCCCCCTCCTCTTCCTCCTCTTTCTCCTCCCCTTCTTCCTCCCCCTTCTTCCTCCTCCTTCCTCCTCTTCCTTCTTTTTAAAATGTGGTGCTAGAGATTAAACTCAAGTCCTCGTCTTGCTTCATAGCAAATACTTTACCAACCGAGCCACTTCCCCAGTCCTGTTTGTTTCTTTGTTTTTCCTTGTTGCCCCAGATGGCCTTGAACCTACTATATAGCTGTAGGTATCTTTGAATTCCTAATTGCTCTGCTTCTAGCTACTAAGTGCTGGGGTTACAGGTGTATCACACCACACCTGACCAGTTTTGGCTGTGGTAGGGAGGCACACCCAGGCTGTAGCATCGGTGTGGAGGGAGAGAGAGGCCCACATTTGGAAAGTGCAGACGGTCCAGGCCAGTCTCTTTTGGTCAGCTCAGACATAAATACACATAGTTTGGAACTCACTTCCTGAACTCTATACTGCCCAGGATTGGTTCCTGCATCCCAGAATGCAGAGGAGCCAAGACACACCACGTGCACAGGTGAGCTCATTGGATTTGTTTTTTGAATTTGATGCAGACTTTTAAAGCTATGAGGATTCCTGCTAGATGCAGCTTGCCCTGGAGAAGGAGCCACAGGGATCTCTGGCAGCTATGAGCCTCCCCACTGAGTTCAATAGCCGGGTGCCCCTTCCCTCTTCCATTCTGTGTCCATCATTTACATTAGAATGGCTATCTTGAGCACCTCAGGCTCCGTGGTAGTCTAACATATACAAACTAATCCCAGAGGAGCCTTCATATGACTCAAAACAAAGTTTTACCCCATGATAATTTAGTGTAGAACCCTCTTCCTTGTGCATAATAGTCGAGTGTACACTTGCGGAATAAGTGGAGTGTTTGTAACTAAAAGAAGTCTGGAGTTTTACTTTCAAAGATTCCTAACCGCCCCTCCATTCTGCCCCACCCCACTGCCCCAGCAATGGCTGTCTTCGGTGGCTGATTTGTCATCACTAGGTGTGGCCCTTGGATTTATTTAAGTGTCAAGATGAAGTAATGGTGTGGCAACATTCATGGTTTCTGTGATTGGAAAGACTGGAGTTGGATGTGGATTCTTTGGCTGTGTGTGTACTTTCTAGATCTGTGGGAAATGTACACACATGAATCAAGTTTGGTTGTTATTTCCTCACTGAGAGGTGTGTTGTATGCCTTGGTCTCTGCAGCCTGTGAGGCAAGAGAAGTGTTCTCTCTGTGTCATGGGAAACTGGGGGTGTGGTCACAGGGGCTGTGGTCACACTTCCCCTCTGTGCTACTGTGAGAAATGCATCAGTCCAGCTCCTCTGCGTTCTGGGATGCAGGAACCAATCCAGCTCTGTATTCCCTCCAGTGATAGCTGCTAAGTCCATTACAGAGATAATCAGTGACATTTTTCCCCTTCAGTCTCCCACTCATTTGTTTGTTGCCCTAAAGATCCATCGATCATTATTTCTGTTGTTGTTTAGTGAGCAAAGGTCGGAACAAAGATGTGTGGAAAACTGGCCGGCCTCCCAAACCGAACCTGGCACCTCACATCATCCAGCTACCTCCACACTGACGAGGCAACCTCCTGAGTGTGGTTCTCGGGTGCAGTGACCCCTCTACAAATGCAGAATAGTCTCCAAGAAATTCTTCAGTCAGTGGGGGGTCACTAGCTTTTGCCAGGTCCTCTCCCAGGCCTGGTCCTGACCCACTGAGGCAGGAAGACCCACAAGTCTGAACTGGAGCTTCTGGGATTCTTCCCACCCGCAAGGCTGGGCACGCTCATTGACACTTTTTTAACTGCTGGTCCAAATCGCACACCCACCTTCCCAGTGCAGTGATAGCCCCGGGACACAGAAAAGCATAATGTTAATGCTGGACCTGAGTCTTGGAAACAACAGGAGAGAGGGCTGGTTCCGTTCTTTCTTTATGCCTCTTTAGGCACCAGGACGCTGGGTTTGTCACCCTCTGCCCTTGGGACAAACGAGGCTATAGTGACCTTCCCGTCCTGGCCTCTACAAGAGACCCACGCAGCAGGATGTACAGTTACACAGAAGTTAAAAAATGGAGTTAACATGTCACAGCTCCCACTCCTGGCAGACATAAACTCCTTTAGATGAGGCAGAAAGGAACAGCCCCTGAAAGGCATATGCTTTTGTTTCGAGCTGCCCCGGCCGTAATAGGACATAGTTGTTGGTGTTCATATTGGTTCTTGGGAAATACTCCTGGCTTAGTACTTCATTAGGGGTCATTACCGGGAGCGTGGACAGGGATGTCCTTGAGAAGAACCTAAGAAGTCAGCTGCAGCCCTCAAGGCTTTGCATCGACATCTGTCAGACAGGAAGTCTGCTACACACTGGGGGCAGGGAGGTGCAAGTGAAGAGCAAAAGTCATCAGAACAAAGGAAGTGATTGTTCCTCCTCCTTTAAAAACATTAATAGACCTCCATGTTAATAGGCTACTGTGAAGGCCAAGACTAAAAGTGTGGGACTCCTAATGATACAATTCTTAGGAGAGCAGGTGTATCAGCTTGAATGTAAGTGGCAGGTGACCACTTCCCTCCTCATTCTGGCACCACTTCCCTCCTCCACTCCCACCCCTCTACAGCTGGCTGCCCCCACCTCCAGTCAGCCTTTCCATCCTAATTCATGTTAACTGTCAGCACAGCCTAGAACCACCTGAAACAGGGGTCTTTTTTTTTAATTCTCTCTCTCTTTTTTTTTAAGATTTATTTATTTATTATATATAAGTACACTGTAGCTGTCCTCAGACACACCAGAAGAGGGCATCAGATCTCATTACAGATGGCTGTGAGCCACTATGTGGTTGCTGGGATTTGAACTCAGGACCTCTGGAAGAACAGTCAGTGTTCTTAACCGCTGAGCCAACTCTCCAGCCCTGAAACAGGAGTCTTATCAGAGTGGTTGTCTTTATCAAGTTGGTCCGTAAGAAATTCTTTTAATTACTGTAGGAGGTGCTGCCCACTGTGGGCGGCACCATCCCTAGACAGTCCTAGGTTTTATTAAAAAAAAAAAAAAAAGCTAGCTATGGTTCTTACGCCCAAGTTCCTGGCACACACATGCATGTACATACCATATTTTCTCATGTTAATTGAACACCTAGAATATTCTGGTCATGAGTCTACAGTGTTAGGCAATGCAAACCTGCCTTTGCCCTTCATGAGATACACAGACTGGGCCAGAAGATGTTCACCAAATAAATAACATAAACAAACATCAGTTGCACCTGCATCAGCCATGAGTACAGGTGTGTGGAAGCTGGAGTTGGTGGATCTGGGCTTGAACCACAGCCAAGCAGAGCCAGGTGACACCTAGGGCATCCCTCTCATCTAAGCCTTACAGCCCACTGGAATCCAAGAGAGCTTCCACAGTGCTGAAACATCTTTCAGGAATGTCTTCGGTGGAGCCAGGACTCCAGCTGTCTTGTGTACTCAGAAAAGAGCTGAGCTAGCTGTCTGCCCATTTGAATCTGAAAACAAAGACCCTATGATTCTTGCATGAAGAGGTAAGGCAGGGTCCAGGTGGAGAGCAAGCCTGCACCTATGGGTACGAGATTGGATTTAAAACTGATGATCCACCAAGTATGGTGGCTTATGACAAGTAATCCCAATACTAGATCGGTTGAGAAAGGCGGAGCCCGATTTCAAGGTTATCTTGGGCAATGTAATGAATCTCAAACTACTCTCAATTACATAAACTCTGTCTCAAAAATAAAATTAGGGGCAGTGTGATAGCTTAATGGGTAAAGGTATTTGCTGCCAAGCCTGAGGATCTGAGTCTGAACCCAAAGACACACATAGAAGACCAAGCCCCACAAGTTGCCCTCTGACCCCTCCCCCACATGTGTCATGGCACAATACCCTGAACAAATAATAGACAATAAAATTAAATATCCCACCCAAAATGTAAGTCCAACTGTCACCAGCATTTGAAGGAAAGCAGTCCTAAAAATGGATGTTTCCTGAGAAGTGTTTGCTGTGTCCCTTGTTTGGAGAGGGCAATGGCACTGCCTCAGGGAGCTTGTTTGCTCTCCTGGGTCTTGCTGTGGCCTGCCTAGGAGTTAGGAAGGACCGTGAGGCTAGGTTCTCTTGTACCCATCCTTGCTTGAGTCTCTCTATCTTCGAATGGTCCAGCAGATGGTGACATGCAAGTTTAAAATTTCATCATGTGATCTTCATAAGAAACCCACCGGACTTCTGTGTTTAACGTCCTCCCCTGGGGGACTTGGTTTTGGAAAGGAAGGAGGAGTTGTCTTTGCTTCCGCTGAAGTTTCTCAGAAGGAGGAAAAGGAAAATTAGAGGAAGAAAATTGAGACAACTTGCTCTGTGGCCCAGCATGGCCTCAGATTCAAGTCCTCCTTCCTCAGCCTCTCAAACGTTAGAATTACAGGCATGTGCCACGAGACCTGACGCCTGTAGATTTTACAGATGTCTTTGAGCACACTCGGTGGTAATCATAAAAGACTATGTCATTTAGAATCCTATTAGTGTGACATTCATCTCAACTGTGGAGAACTGGTAAATGGTGATTAAAAAAAAAAAAAAAAAACTCAGTGGGTCATAAGATTTCTGTGGCTTGTCCCATGTGCCTTTCTTGTCCAACAGCAGCCCTTGGGTTCAGTGGCCACCTCTGGTGGCCTTGTCTCCATGGCAACCTTGTCTCCATGGCAACCTTCACACCAGTCACAGAGCAGCCATGAGTGTGTACCGTCTATTATTTTCAGAGGGGCAGTGACATTCTCTGGATCAGAGTGAAGCATACCGGCTGGGTTACTTATCTGTCCCTTTGTGTCTGCGGCTTTATGAAAAGGGTACAGCTGTCTACATCTTTCTGGGCCTGTCCTGAGGACGATCTGACCATAGACAGACCAGGCCAGCCTGCCATCTAGTGGAGCCAGTGGGAACAGCAGATCTGTGGGGGCCCTGTGGCTGTTTCAAAAAGGTTGTTGACAAACAGATATACCTTGTCAATTTGAAAACAAAACTGAATGCTGCGTATGCTGAAGGGTGCGTTTTATGTATCTATATTGAGAGCGGGAACACAGTTTTTAAATTTTTCTCTGCATGGTCTCCATTTCCCCTTCACATTTTTTCGTGTTCTGCGTTAGCTATATATTTTAGAGCAAAGGCTTTTGAACTACACAAAGTGGAACCTGTATTTTTTTAATTGGCTTTTTTGAGGCCATGTAACTCAGGATGGGCTGGAACTTACTCTGTAGACCAGGCTGGCTTCAAACTCATAGAAATCCACTTGCCTCTGCCTCCTGTGTACTGGAATTAAAGGTGCTCATCACCACAACTGGCCAAGCTATGCTTTGGATTTTTCTTTTTTCATAGATATTTTGTGAATTTAAAAAGCAATGTATGTACCAGTTACTAGTGAAAGCCCCTTCATTTGAGGGTATAGATCTTTGGAACTGGCCATGTGATTATCTGGGCTTCATTTTTTTTTTCTATGCTGTATTTATTACTGATGAACAGGAGAAACAACAGTATTTAAACTGAGGAGTAAGAAGCTATCAGGCTTCTAGGTATAAACCTGAGTCTGCTGATCTGGCTTTTCAAGGCTGGTGAGGCTTGGGGGTACAGCAGTTGCTTGGCATGCACCAGGCATTGAGTTCCATCCTCAATACCGTAAAGCCGGACCTATATGTTCTGTCTCTAGGTGAAGTGCTCTCTTTTACTTTGGGCTCATTAATATTCATTCTGCAGACCAAATGACCTAAGGGCCACCTTTGCATCCCCCAGAGTGTACAGTGTGAACTCCACATCTGAAAAAGGTACAGCATATAGTGATAATCCCACACGTGAGCAGCGGCTGGCTGTGGGTCGGCTGCTCTGTGCAGCAGGGCCTCTGAGTTCTCGCCATGTGCCAGTTAGGCTTGGGGCACGCATAGAAAAGAAATGGCATTGGAGGTGCCCACTAGTCTTGTGCCTAGTGACCATTTTCTCTTGCTACTCACACTGTCTGTGAGCCGTGACCTCAGCATAGTGGTGACTTCAGAGCCACCCACTATAAACCTGCACAGGCATCCAGAGTCCCAGGCCACTCAGATCTGTGACTCTGAGATGCAACGCCGCTCCTATTTTGGTGAAAACTCTTGGTGTCAAAGTTAAGAACTTCTGAACTTGGCACTGAGAGGAAAGCATGTGACTGATGGTGTTAAGGCATCACACCTGTGTGACTGAGTTCCCAGAGGGCCGGGAATGGAACTTGATCTCATAGTAAATGCTGAGCAAAGGAAGGAATGGTCCTTAAATCAGCCTCAGCCTCAGCCTCCGCCCCAAGACGCCCTAACCCCAGGTGTGTCCCTCTGGGCTCAGCACCAAATGCACACTGCTTTCAGCCTCATAGGCTGCTCTGAGTCCCACTGAGGCTTCTATCTGAGGGAAGGAAGGGCCTCAGAGAGACATCCATACAGGAAAGATGGGGAAAGCCAGAGCGTAGTAAGAGTTTCTCTTTTTAGTTTTTAAATTGTGCGGTTGGCTTTTTGTTGTTGATGTTGTTTTGTTTTTTTAGCATCATACTCCAGATCAATGGGGAATCTTTGAAATGATCATAGGGGTCATAATTCAGTGCTTTCTAATATCTGACAGCTGTCTATTATCCCCACAGGTAGAAGAAAGACCAGACAAAGACTTCGCTGAGAAGGTAAGGATTTCTGTAAGCCTCTGCCTTAGGTTAGTTATTAAACTAGATGGTCCTGGGTGAGGCTGACAGGAACCCATAAAGTAAGTGAATGACTGAGGCTACTAAGTGAGCTATACAACATGACATCATATCCCCAAAGCTGAAATATGAGGGACAGCGATGAGCTCATGGCTGACGAGACACCCGTGAGGCATCTCTGAATGAACCTGTCTGTCACCAGCCAGAAGCCTACAGGAGATGGTCCGGTAGAGAAGCTGAGTTAAAGAAAAGGTGCTCTGGGGCCGAAGAGATGGCTCAGTGAGTAAGAGTGCTTGCCTCACAAAAATGACGGCCTGAGTTCAAATCCCCAGCACACCTGTAAAAAACTGGGTGTCTTCACAAGTACCTATAACCCCAGTACTGCAACTGGCCATCCAGTCTAGACAAAATGGACAAAATGGTGGGTTCCAGGCTCAGTGAGAGACCTCATCTCAAGGGACTTCGGTGGAAAGTAATTGAAGGTCACTGACAGCCTCCTTTGGCCTCTATACTGTTCTTTAAACATGCACACACTTTACACACAACCCACACACATGCTCATACACAGACATGATCACCTGTGGAAGCTAAAATTGAAAGAAAAGGTTCTGAAATGTGGTTTTACCTAGTCACATGTGGTCTTCACCCATTCCAGGGCTCCCGTAACATGCCCAGCCTGTCTGCAGCCACGCTGGCATCTCTGGGCGGGACTTCCTCCCGGAGAGGGAGTGGAGATACCTCCATCTCCATGGACACGGAGGCGTCCATCAGGGAAATCAAGGTAAGACACTGGGCTCTCTTGTGACTTGATAGAACCCCTTGGAAAATTAGTCTTTGGTTCGCAGCGTCTTCATTTGTGAGGCTGGAGATCAGTTCCATCTCCTCTGCCTGCCTTAAAGTGTAGCGTCCTCCTAACACAGGACGGCGCTCAGGCAGCGCTCCTGTGGGAGGCTTTGCCTGGCTGTACACAAGTAGGGAGGAGCGTGAGTCCTCCTCTGGCCATTGTACTGTTTCCTCTGGAGGCTATGCCATCTTCCACCACGTGCTAACATGCGGATATTTACTTTTCATTAGACACTGGAGCATTCTGGTCACCTATCCCCACATCATTCTTCCAGGGCCACCGAGAGTGCCTAGCCTCTAAGCATTTTTTTCCCCTGCCTGGAGTGTGTGCCCTCCCATCTGTCTGTAGCATGCCTTTGGTAGACTTCATCACTGTATTTATATGATGGCTTTTCTCTTAGTGTGACATGGACATTATTCTCGGTTAAACCTTTGACACCACGGATGGTGCCATGTGTTTGATGACCTCCTCTGTGTACTGGAAAGACACACGGCCCAGCACTGTTTGCTAATTATTAGGACTGCGTGTACTGTTGGATAACTGGTGTAACTGTGTCCCAGACAGGGAAGGATTGAGAGTAGGTAACCAGAATGTTGTGTCCCTCAGAGAACAGAGTCAAGTCAAACAGAGGGTGTGAGAAGGCTGGATTTGGCTAATTTTGTGGGACCACTTCCTCATACTCAGGTCCCGCTCACAGGGACCCAGCTTCACTGGCGGTGACTAAGCAGCCAGGTGACATTTGTCAGGAGAACAACAGAAGGGTCTGGAGCAGCTGCTGGTGTTAGACCTAAAGTTGCAGCTGCTGTGTTGTTTATGAGTATGAGGATAGGTTTGTTTGTTTGTGTGTTTGGGGTTTGTCTTTTGTAGGTTTTTTTGTTTTGTTTTGTTTTGTTTTTGGTCTGCTCCCCTAAAATGCCTTGTACCAGACCCGAACATCCTCAGCTACCGACACTTGTTTTCTCAACCGCCTGGAAGGAAGGGGGATCATTACAATCCTATTTATTTACACTCTGCTGTTGGGCACATAGAGAGAATCAAGGTGGATAGCAGGGGCTCTGTAACTGGGATGCGCTGGTCTCCGTGCCCCAGCAGAGCACTGTTTCTGTGGTGTAGGACGACAGGGAGCTAAATCACTGTCAGAGTTCTTTTGGCTAGTTGTTATTTAAGGTTTTTTATTATTATTACTATTATCATTATTATTATTATTTTGTGTGTGTGTGTTTGTGCCACGTATGTGCAAGATGCCTGCCAAAGCGATAAGGGGGTTAAAAAGATCCCTTGAAGCTGGAGTCACAAGTGTGATAGAGCCACCTGATCTGAGGGCTAGGAACTAAACTGTGGTCCTCAGGAAGAGCAGCAGGCACTCTGAACCACTGAGCCACCTAGCCACGCTCTGCCCCACTTGCCTGTCTTTGTTGTTGTTGTTTTTAAGATTTACTTATTATTTTATGTGTATGGGGTTTGCTGTCTGTCATGTCTGCCTGTGTACCATACGCACACCGGGTTCCCACGAAAACTAGAAGAGGGTATCAGCTCTCTGAGAACTGTACCTGCGAATGATTGTGATGTGAATGCTGGTAATCGAACCCAGGTCCTCTGCAAGAGCAAGAAGCCCTCTTAACCAGTGATCCATTTCTCCAGCCCCGACATCTTGCCCATTTTAAAAAGTTTTGTAAAGCAATACAAGATACGCCTAAATTTTATAACAGTGTATAAAATCATGTGAACTACAGAAATTTTAATATTTATAACACTGAAACTCATTTTCACTTTTCTCTAACACCTAATAAAATACAGAAGGACTCCTGCTTCCTACTGTGATGGGCCCAGACATAAGAAAGCCATAGGGGTTGGGCTGGAGAGATGGCTCAGCGGTTAAGAGCACTCACTGCTCTTCTAGAGGTCCTGAGTTCAAATCCCAGCAACCACATGGTGGCTTGCAAGCATCTGTAATAAGATCTGATGCTTCTTTCTAGTGTGTCTGAAGACAGCGATCGATAAATAAATAAATAAATAAATAAATAAATAAATAAATATTTAAAAAAAGAGAAATCCATAGGGGTGTGTGTGTGTGTGTGTGTGTGTGTGTGTGAATAAGTGTGTGTGTGAATGAGTGTGTGTGTGTCAGTGTGTGTACGTGTGAGTGAGTGTGTACGTGTGCTCTGCCAGTTCTCTCCCTTGACGTCATTTGCCTTTTGTGCATTTCCTTCAGGAACTGAATGAGTTAAAAGACCAGATTCAGGATGTAGAAGGCAAATACATGCAGGGATTGAAAGAGATGAAGGTACCGGCTTATGGAAGTGTGAGCCTGTGACACTAACCCACCTTAACTTTAAAACGCCTCACAGAGGTCCCATGAGCATGCTCACTGTGGAAAGTGTAGGGTCATAGAGATTCTAACATGGCATGCATGTTGTCTTTCAAATGCAGCTTCTGAACACAGTGAGTCCCTCGTGGAAAAGGTGACAGGCCCATTCCCTGATGTGAAATGGTACTCAATACCCTCCCCCTAGGCTTAGAGACAATGTGTCACTTTGGAAACACAGCAGACAGACACTGGAGAGTTTTGCTTCCCTTTGCTCTCCATCATTGTCACATACAAATGTCCCCCCAGGTTTGCTGAGCTCACTAGAGCCACCCTAACGCACGTGCTTTCAAAGCATCTGGGTTATTGCATGCTGTCGACTTTTACCTAGGGGGAACAGCATCTGAATGTGTGTATGTGTGTGTGCACTACTCTTGGACTGTGAAGGACATCGCAATGCCAACAGGAAATGTACTGTCCCTGTTCCTTAACAATGCTGAGGTGAGCAGGTGCCAAGGCACATGGCGGCCCTATTTATGGCATGCTCAAGACAAGTAGATACAAATCAGTTACTTCTTTCTCATCTCCTCAGAAAGGGCCCAAGAAATCATCTCAACTCCATGCACCAGGTAGACAGGTGGCATAGGTCACATGCTAATTTATCATGTTCCTAATCATGTCTATATAGTAGAAAAATGAAGACCATGGCTTTTTTCCCACCTAAAAATAGAACCACATATCAAATGGGAGCCAGTGGTACCACTTTGGGTTGTCATGGTGTCTACCCATAGTGGGCCAAGTGCTGGAGCCCTAAACAAGACCTCTTCACAGCTCTGACTCTTGAGCTGGCACCTCTTTCTTAGGCTCTGGGTCGTTCAAGCGAGTGATTGCCTCCTCTTGCTCTCCTGACATTTAAATTTTGGAGCCTGCAAGAGCGAGAGCCAAGTTTGGGCCCTGCCAATATTATCTTTACAGCATCTTTCCCACGTCTGTCCTTTCAAACAAAATGACCTTGGTCGTTCCAGGAACCACCCAGTAAGACCGTGTACCCTGTTTTATTTCCCATGAGTCAGAAATCTGAAATGATCACAAGTTCTTTCCTGGTTCCCAAGCCTGAAGAGGGCAGCCTAGCAGTGTCTTGTGGCAGGGTTTTACTTCCATCAGTAACTGGCTCGTCCTCATTGAGTAGTGAGTTCGGAAGCCCATTGTGCTGCCATGGCCTATGGTGGGAAGTTCCTGGCTGCTGAATCAGTCACTGGTTCTACTGCCTCCCCAAGCAACGACCCCCCTACCTGTGTCCCACATGCCTCCTTGTCTTAACAAGAAAGAAGATGGTTGTCTTAGTTACTCCTATCGCTGACGAAAACAACTTAAGGGAGGAGAGGTCTGGGCTCACAGTTCAAAGGTACCATCCATTATGGCAGGGACATCTTGGTGGCAGGATGAGGCAGCTGATCACAGCATCTGTGCAGTCAGCAAACAGAGAGCAAGGAGTGTTGATGCTCCCTTTCTCTTTTGGGTGAAAGCCAGGATTCCCGACTAGGGATGGCCCACAATTAGGGTGGGTCTGCCAGGCTCAGTTAACATAGTCAACATAATTCCTCACAGGAAGCCATAAGCTATGCCTGTTCTTCCCTGACAGCTAAAAGGTACTTGTCCTAGTGGTGGGACGTTGAGAAGGGGGCCCTGTGCCTTCTCAGTGGAAAGGCTTGTTTACCTCTTGCAGGACTCGCTGGCCGAGGTTGAGGAGAAGTACAGAAAGGCTATGGTCTCCAACGCCCAGCTAGACAATGAGAAGACCAACTTCATGTACCAGGTGGACACACTGAAAGACATGCTGCTGGAGCTGGAAGAGCAGCTGGCGGAGTCTCAGCGGCAGTACGAGGAGAAGAACAAGGTCGGCGCCCCCCCCCCCCTCAGGGATGGGAGGAGAGCTCGAAGCACAGAAGTGGTTCTCAGTCAGGGTTGAAACCCTTTCACGTACCAGATAGATACCCTGCGTATTTACATCAGCCTTCGTAACCGTAGCAAAACGAGAGTTATGAAGTAGCAAGGGAAATGATTTTAGGATTGGGGTGTCAGCACAGCAGGAGGAACTGTGCTAAGGGGTCCCAGCCTTAGAGAACCACTGAGTTAAAGGTAGTTGTGAGCTGCCTGTCAGTGGTGCTGGAAATCAAACTCGGGTCAAACACTATGAGAGCAGCATTTGCGATTAACTGCTGAGCCATCTCTCCAGCATGTGTTTATGTTTTGTCTGGAAAGCCCAGAGTCTGAGAGTTAGAATACTGTGCCTTTGTCATGTATGTGGTAGCGATGCCTGTGATCCCAACATGTAGGAGACTGAGGCAGGAGGATTGCAGGTCCAATACCAGCTTGGCCTACGTAGCAAGGCTCCATCACCAAACAAAATAAAGCAACCCCAGGTGTGGGGGAGATAACGTGCTCTGTAAAATGCTTGCTGCCCAGCAGAGTGCAGAGGTCAGCATCTATGGAGGTACCTGCTTGTAATCCCGGTGCTGGGGAGGCAGAGACAGGGGGTTGATCTCTGGTGTTTGCCAGGTAGCCATATTAGCTTAATCAGCTAGCTCCTGACCACAAGAAGCCCTTTCTCAAAAAAACCAAGGTGGGGTCTGAAAAGATGGCCCAGGGCTTAAGAATGCATACTATCACATAAGGGGCCCATGTTTGGTTCCCAGAACTCATGTCAGGTGACTCACCACCTGTAACCCCAGCTCCTGGAGATCTGAATGCTGCACCCACATTCATGGTCACAAATCCACACACATCCACATAGTTAAACAATAATAAAATAAACCTTGAAAAGAAAATAAAACTAACCTAGGTAGAAAGCTTCTAAGAAATGACACTCAATCCAACATATGGCTTCTGTACACCTGTACACATAGTGTACACACACACACACACACACACACACACATACACACACACAGCCATGACCATATATACAAATGCATATATAAAACCCACAAATCTGTGCTCTTTTCTGAGTCACTTGAAATGTTAGGATGCATAGTTTCAGTGTGTAAACTATTTTCTTACTAGAATAGTTTTACTAGAATATTGGTATTTTGCATGAAAATAAGACCACGAGAAGACATGCGTCTGAAATAAGAGACATGCTCAAGTAATGCACAACTAGGTGCTTCCAGATTTTCATGCTAAAATTCATTTCCCTGCCTTTGATGTTATGTCAGCTTCCTAGGGTATTAATTACAAACCTCAAAGAGTTGAGGAAAATCATGTTGTCATTTCTACCCATTTGGAAAAGACACATCAGTTACTCTGTTTTGATAGCCATAGCTCAGTGAAGGGCAGCCTTGCATGAGACTCACACGACAGAAGCAGTTTTGCTCCTGCGCACTCCCGGCCTTCAGCCCAGCCATGGAGATCACAGAAGACGCCTAGCAAAAGGCCCTAGGATGCATCATAGCAAGAGAGGAATTGGGAAACATTTGTTCATCGTCCGCACACACTCCACAGATTAGTCTTAAGAGGAAACTGTCCGATTGTCCTCTATGGAGGGCAGAGGAATGGGTATGTGTTATTACATGCCTTGGAAATAGCGATGACACAGTCAAGGGGTGTTTGTCCTGAGGGACATGAGGCTCATGAGAGCAGGAACCCCATGACAGGAATATGCCATTGAGTTGCACCCTCAGCGCTGGTTCTCATCCATAGGAGTTTGAGAGGGAGAAGCATGCACACAGCATCCTGCAGTTCCAGTTTGCCGAAGTGAAAGAGGCTCTGAGGCAAAGGGAAGAAATGCTTGAGGTAAGCAGCCACCGCCTTCTTCCCTTTCTGTTGATTCCTTGTTTTAGCCCAGGCCATTATGACAAAATACCACAGACTTGGTGGCTTTGACAATGGGTGCATATCTCCTTACTGTTCTGGATAGCAGAGTTCAGGTCTGGGAACAGTATTTGCCCAGCCTCATACATCATTTAACCTTAATACTTCTGACCTTATCCATAAACACTAGTCAGCTTGGAGGCCGGGGAGTCAGTTACAGCTTTGCTTAAGTCAAGGGTTTGGGCTAACTTTCCATCCCATGAGAAGTCGGCTCCTCCCACTGGTAGAGTCTCACTCTGATGCTCTTGTGTTTGCCTTGGGAGATGTGGAAAAAAATGCCCCACACCAAGGTCTACATCCTAGTCCCTAGAAGTTGTAAATATGGAAAGAAAGATTTCAAAGGTGAGATCAAAGACCTCAGTCATCTGTGTGACATCTTTGTGACGTAATCACAGGGGTACCCACCACAAGGAGGCAGGTCAGATGCTGAGGTGGGAGCTGTGGTGACAGCAGTGGGGGGAGGGGGTAGAGTTTGTAAAGAAGAGACACAAGTGAATGTGGGCAGGTTCTAGGAACTGGAGAAGATGGAACTGGGAACTGGGCTATTGATCCTCTCAGAAGACTCTTTCCAAACAGTCTCAGAGCTGTAAGAGTATATCTATGTGATTTCATCAAAGTTGTGGTCCTTTGTTAACGAGGCCGTAGGAAACATTCTGGTCAGCAGTGGGACACACAGGTGACAGTGACATTGCAATCATTATTTCTGTACTCTATGACGTTTGCAAAACGATGAGCTCCCCTATTTGTGCTTCCTCAGACTGCTGTCCTACTGCTAAGTAGAGCATGTCTGTGCAGGGTTAGGTTTGTCTTTTTAACCGAATCAGGTGGCTTCGAGGTCAGACATCAGCCAGGCTGGTTTTCTTACTGGGACTGAGAGTAGAAGAAAGGAAAATGCTAACATGCTGATGAATCAGGGGTCGGTGAGACGAGACGCTTGTCGCTTGTCGGCTGCCTACTGCTCAACCTCTTCACCCTGGTCATCCAGCACTGACTTCTTTCCTCTGCTTAACCCTTTGTCTGCTTTCTTCTGTCTGTTCCTCTCCTCAGGAAATCCGACAGCTGCAGCAGAAACAGGCGGGTTTTATCAGGGAGATTTCTGATCTTCAGGAAACGATAGAGTGGAAAGACAAAAAGATAGGGGTAGGAGTCTCAAGCCTTGGCCAAACGCTTCCAGGGGGCGGGATGCTCAGCAAAGGAGGCTCTTGCAGAAGCTTTGGTTTGGAAAATAATGTTTGCATGAGTGTGCATGTAACCCTCATGTGATATAACATGAATGCCCTGTTGGCCACCCAACTTACCCAGGTGGATGGGACCATAGCTGGGTATTTGGAGTTGTCTCCTTCCCTGTGACACCAGAGTGACCTAAGCGCAATGCAAGCCTTGCAAGGAGAGAGGCCCTGGGCAGCTCAGTGTGGAGGGTCAAAGTCCAGAATTCCCTAGGGGTCATGTGATGCTGTGGGTGGCAGATACCACACCCCATGGGTTTCTATTGGATCTCTCTCCATCCTCAGTAGAGAGGAGGAGACAGCCTGACCACATTTAGGAGGGAATAAATAGGAAGAGTGGACCCCACCAAATCACTGCTGACACATTGTAGCACATGGTTTCTAAAAGACTCATGTGACAGGGCTCCAGTACAGGTCCAGAGGTGATCTGCCACATCATAGAAAATGCTCACAATATGGAGTCCCACTAATGTGTGAGCAGTAGGTGTTCTAGCCTGGGATAAACCCAGCAGCATCTTTTTTTCTTACTGGTGCCAGGATGGCAGTGCCTCCTAAACCCTGCTTCCTACTTATCTTGCTGTCTGTGCTAATCTCTCCCTCTCCGTCTCTCTCTCCCCTGCCGACTCCCTGTCCTCTGCTGCACACTCAGGCATTAGAAAGACAGAAAGAGTTCTTTGATTCCATAAGGAGTGAACGAGATGACCTTAGAGAAGAAACAGTCAAGCTGAAGGAGGAGTTGAAGGTACGAAGCCAAAGCGCAGCTTATGAAGAGCCACAGTGACAACTTAGGTTCTGTGGGTCTGTGACCATGGGCACTGGCTCTGTTTTTGCCACTGCCATTGTGTTAATTAATTCGAGGTTTCAATGAACTGTCCCTGGGAAGCAGGTGATGTCAGTGCCCATCTGTGTGTCTGCCCGGGACCGTCAGGTATTTACAACTGAACAGGTCTGCAAAGTAGCTGAGATTTCTAGCTCCGATTTTGGTATTTCTCCAAACATTTTCTTACCATCATTAGAATCTATGGGCTTCCTTGTTTAACCAGGACTTTCTTAGCTGAACAGTGTCTGGGGTAAGTGGCAGGAATCCCACTTTTGTACCAGATCATAGGAAGGGCAAGTTTCACATCTCATAAGGGCCATGCCAAACCAGCAGGCAGTCCTGGGTGGGTTCTCAGATGGCCGCAGCACTAGTGCTGAGGGCAGAGTGGCTATGACATCCCAACTGCCCCCAGACACACATCAGTGTCATTTCCTGAGCTCCTCAGTCAAAGTCAGAGTGAGAAAGCAACAGGATACAGGCTTAGAACCAAGACCTAAATGCGGTTCTGAGTCCAGGCTGTGTGCAGCAGTTGGGAGCCTGAAAAAAAAAAATGTTGTGAACCAAGTGGACAGTGAGGAAATATTCTGCAACTGAGGCAGGAAGCTTCTTTCAAGGGGTCGGCCATGTCCTCAACACAAATGATCCTTTTAAAGATACGCAGCATCCTGACCTCCGCAAATGCCACCTTCATGCAAACTGCACTCTGTCTTTCCAAACACATATTTCTTTCTGCATCCTGGTTTCCCTTTTTAAAGCCAGTGGTCAGAGTTGATAGAGAGAGAACATCATTCTCTTGATGTTCCGCTTTTGTGGCAGCCCATGGGTTTAAGAAGAACATCTTTTTAAAGTATCTTGTATCGGATTGGAACACACAAGGAGGAAGCCATTGCAGATCTCCCTGCACTGGTAAGACCATGGGCATGGTACCTAGACACTTCTCCATCCCTGTAGAGTTAGCATCTGCATCAGGAGAAACAGCATCCCTTTATAATTGACATCATTTAACCTGGTCTCACCGAGTGTTATGTTAAATCTATCTTTGCTCCCAGAAACATGGAATAATCCTAAATTCAGAAATAGCCACCAATGGAGAGACTTCAGACACAGTAAATGACGTTGGCTATCAAGCCCCGACAAAGATGACAAAGGAAGAGCTGAATGCGCTCAAGTCGGCCGGGGAGGGGACACTAGGTAAGAGCTTTTCCTTGGCTCCCTTCCTTGTTTGGTCAGCACTTATTCATCTCTGTACGCTGTCAGATCGGAGTGATTGTCACTGATTAATAGTCACTCAGCATGCCGTTCATTCTGTCACCTATAGTAATTCTCCCGGGCAAACCACGTGATCGCCCACGGTGCTATGTAGCATGCCTCCTTTTTGTCTAGTGCTTTCCACTTGTGGCGCAAGGACACTTTTCCTTTTAGCTTTTCCAGGCCGAGTAGCAAGAGGAAGGCTCAAAGTCAAGTGGTAGAGTCAAGAGTTCGATTTGGGTTTTCTCCAGATGCATTCCAATTACGGCTTTCCACTTAATCTTGCAAGGGGGTTGTCCAGAGGTCAAGAACCTTGAAGGCTGTGAAGTGGGTAAGCAGGCCATCTTTTCCTGTAAGCCTGGCACACTAGGGCACCCACCACATAAACATTGGAGGGCGTGAGGGACACAGGGCACCTGATGGCAGCCCTGGAGCTGCTGTCCCCACCCTCAGAATGGAAGGCAGCCGCAGTAGCTGGGGTGCTCCTTGATGTAACTGGGGTGTGCTCACAGGAGTTAGAATTCACCCACCTTATTCAGAAGGGGCTTCCTCTGTATGCCACAGTTTTAGCTCTGGTAAGAATATGTACAGCTGGGAAATCTAATGGATCATAGAGATCTTCTCTATACTGTTCATAGATAAGGTGATTTACAGATTAATGTTAGGCCTAACTTGAGGCTTTGGGATAATGCAGTTGCTCGTTTCTTTCCAAGGCCCGAGTTTGTGACCATATTGCAAAACAGAGGCTTTTCTTTTGTCTGCTTGGTGTTTATGCCCATGTGGAAGCCTGGAGGTCCCAGCTTTTCAGGACTGATTCCTAGGAGCTTCCACATGCCCTAGTGATTGTTAGAGCAATGTGCTCTTACTGATGCGTGAGTTGTCAAAACAGGAAGGGTCTATAGTTTCCACCTTTCCACGGGGGACTGGTCCTGCTCTTCCTACTTCTGTGTACAGTTGACATATCCCTGGTAGTCATGTGACATGGCTGAAAGGAGAGATGCCACTTTGTCAGTGACCCCAAAGGGTCTTGATGCTGTACCCAGTCAGAGAAGTGCTGTGGGAACATCTCGGTCTGCTTATTACCTAGGTCTGATGGTTCTTTAACGTGAAGTTGCTACATCAGTAATCATACACAATAGGAGAAAAATGTAAAGGGTGAAGTTAAATCGCCTCTAAGTGAAGGGCGGATATTGTCCCATCATTTTCCTGGGATCACAGGTCCACTCTGAAGACCGCCCAGTTCTTAGAATGACAGGCTTTCACTTCCAGTAAGATACGTACATGAAGCAGGGCACTGATTGACTGCCTGATGAGCTAAGTGTTCACCTTGCTTCAGCTTTGCCTTTTGTTGGGACTGCCACACCCTTGAGGATGAAAGATCCTATGTGTCCTGAAGGGGAGCGTTATCTGAAGAAGACAAGCCGGGCAGCCGAACCTGGATTGCCTTCTACCTCGTAGGGTTTCCTCCGGCAGCATCTTCCTTCTTTTGAGAAAGTATGGAGCTACTGTTAGAGCTGTGAGATCCCAAGTACTGGGGTGGCTGAGGGTGTGAGTAGCTGGGGTGCAGGGTCAGAGTTCGTGAGAGTGTGAGTAGCTGGGGTGCAGGGTCAGAGTTCGGGGAAGGGAACCTAGAGTCCACTCAGGAAGACTTCGTGTGGCTGCCTGCCTGCTCCACCGCTCTTTGCGCCAGCTAAATCAGAACCTCACCTTTAAAAGTTGTTCCTACCAGATGGTAGCAGCCACTCTAGCCTTGGTGGCAGTGGCCCTCTGCTTACCAAAAACCAGCGAATGCAATTGCTGCTTTGACACACAGGCCCAGCAAAGGCTTGTTTCCTGTGACTCTCTGTCTCTGTCCCCTCTCTCTGCCTCTGTCTCTCTCTGTCCCTCTCTGTCTCTGTCTCTCTGTTTCTCTGTTTATGTCTCTCTCTCTCCTTACTCTTTCTCTCTTCCCTCCTTCTCTCCCTCCCTTCTCTGAGAAAGTTGGATGGTAACTAGAACATGTGTTTGCATTTTAATATATATTAATGCCCGCCACATCATGGGGTCCCTTCAATTCTCTCAATGGTCTTTTAGGAAAAGCCAAAGAAGTGGAGGTGAAAAAGGAAATTGTGGAGAAAGTGGGGCAAAGAGAAACCTTACAGAATTCTGAGCAAGAACAGCCCAAACCCAACACAGGAAAGGATTGTGTGGACAGAGGGGTGTCACATCCTGGTGAGAAGGCTGAGGACCAGAAACCCGCTGAAGACAGTGCCCTGTCCTCGGGACCACTAGCAGGGGCCAAATGTGAACAACAGGTTCAGAGCCAAGATCAAGAAAACACTTCTTTCCTCAAAAACCCAGAGCAGATTGAGTCACACAAAGTCACAAACAAGTCAGATAGTAGGGCCAGCAACTGCCCCGAACAGTCCAGTTGTCTGGGAGGTCTAGTGTCGGGACCCGTCACTTTGGGTATCAAAAACCAAAGTGAAAACTCTATGGGCACTCAGGGTAAAGAAAACCAAGAGGATTTGAAAACAGATTTGGGAAAAAGTAGCTTGGAGCCATGTCCAGACAACGTTTTGGGGCAAACACCCGAAATTAACAAGGTGAGCCATATAGACTCAAGGGGCACAGATGAAAATCACACAGAGCATGTGGTACAGGCAGAGGGCACCACAGTTGAAGACCAAGTAGGGACAATGGCCTCTGGACCTGCAGAGCAAAGCAAAGGCACAGAGAATCACGGTGAAAGATGTCTGAACAATGGGCTGGAGCAGAGCTCAGAGGGAGAACTTGCCCAAGAAGTAGCTGAGCCTGAGGAAGCTCTCATTCAGAATCCACAGGCAGGACCAGGTGGCACAGATGCCAAGCGCACACCACCTCACGCAAAAGAGCTCGACAAAGCAAAGAGCGAGCAGCAGGCAGAGGCCTTGGATTCACCCCAGAAGAAGACTAAGAACAAGAAGAAGAAGAACAAGAAGAAGAAAGCTGCAGCTCCCACGGACACCTGCAAAGATGCTAATGAAGAGTTAAACTGCCAGGACCCGGACATGGGTGACGTGAAGGCAGAGATGATTCAGGTCAACGACAAGAAACAGGCGGCAGAAAACCCAGAAGAGAAAATTGGAGCAGGAAGCAGAGAATCTGTCCAAGATCCTCAAAGTGGGTCAAGTGGAAAACAGAATGAAGCCGGAGGTCCCACAGACATCTTGGATCAGAACAGGCCGCAGTGTGAAGACGGGGACATTTCCCCAGTGGGAAAGAAAGGTTCCCAAAGGGATGCCCCTCAGATAGGTAGTGAAGAAGGACATGTGACTCCTGAACACCCTGGCCAGACGGTTGAGAAGGCTATTGATGACCCCAGTCTTGACAACAGTTACCTGTCAGGGCAGCTGCAGGGCTCCAATTCAGAAAGTGGAGAGCAGGCAAGAGAGGAGGTTGGGAACAGCAAGAATAAGGAGGATTGCACCATGTCATGAGGAGGCAGAAGCGGTAGGAAGGGTGAGAGAGTGTCTGAGCTGGTCAAGGACTTAGCACACACAGGAAGCTCCATCCTTCCGTCCCACTGCCGAGGTTCATGAGTGTTCCGGTTCCTGTGGATGTTCCGTGTGTCAATCGATCACCAAGTATGAACTACTTTAAGTTATAGACTGTTACCTATAGATTTGTATTTAACCATTGATCACCTAGCCTGTACTGTTTTTACTTTCAGTTCTAGCTGAGAACATTCCCTTAGCATCAGGGGACACCAGGTGTGCGTTTTAGCCTGAAGGTCAACATGTTAGGTTTGCTTCAGGCCAGGATAAATGTGGATGTTCCTGACCAAATGTATCAGTATCTGGTTGAAATGACCAAACAGCATTCGTAGATTTCTGCACTATAAGCAGTGAATATTCAAGTATGTGTTATTCAAATAGATGTATTTTCATATGTGATCTTAGCATGTAGCCTGTTTGGAGTAGATAGATAAGAAGCATATAGGTCAGTGGGAGAGAGAAGCTACACCTGGGGTAGAGATTAATTACTGTAGAGATTCAGATATGTACCACAAAACACAGGGAGACCATGTACCTTTACCTCACACGACTACTTTATTTTGCACCGATGCTCTTGGATCTTGTTGCCAATGGTACCCAAATTAATTTTATCAAAGACCTTTATTTTCACTTGATGCGGGTGATGTAATACATTCATTTTATATTGAATATTCTATTTTTACTCTTCTCTGCACACTGAAATTACATTTCCTACACTTAGTATTGAAAAGAAACAGTCATAATTTTTCTATTTTAAATTTATTTTTCTGCCTGAATGTCTACTTAAAAATTACAGAAGGCTGTTCTTCCGCAAAGGGACTCACTAGATTATAATCCAACATTTTGTGTTTGGTATAAATCTTTTGGTTTGTTGTTTCTCAATATTTTCTTATTGGAAAGTTATTATTTTATCTGCCTGAAAGAAGTATGTATTTTCTATATAAAGAAACACTTAGAAGATAACTGTAAAGTTGAATTTAAAAGTATTAGCACATATATAATCAAATGAGGATGTACTGTATGTATGACTGCAGTTGACATGTTAGCTGTTGACATGTTATGGAATCATGTGAATCATACTACTGTTACAAGGTAGAGTGGAATGCAAAATGACCAAATGACCAAAACCTCAGTAAAACTTGAGGCAAACTGAAGTGTCATATAATTGAAATAAAATAATTTTATAATTTTACAGGCCTATGGTTCTGGTCTTTGAGACCCTTGACCTCTGACCCTGGTAGTTGTTTGTTCAGTGCCCACATGAAGTCCCTTCTGGCTTTGGGCTCCCTCAGGGGTTCCAGAAAAAACAGTTCTAAGTGCTTTCATCACTAGCACGTGAGCCCCACTGTTGAGAGGCTGCCCTGGCGCTGGTGTGGAAGACGAGAGAGCAGCCTCAAGCCCATCTACTGTTCCCGAACGTGCCCATGTGTTCCCCATTAGGGAACGTCTCCATTGGTGCGCTGCTAAAAGGTGCCAGTGCATAGAGCTGTTTGCCAAAGAGGATAAAAGTGGAGCTGGAGAGATGACTCAACGGTTAAGAGCACTGACTGCTCTTCCAGAGGTCCTGAGTTCAAATCCCAGCAACCACATGGTGGCTCACAGCCATCTGTAATGGGATCCGATGCCCTCTTCTGGTGTGTCTAAGAAGAGCAACCATGTACTCATATACATCAAATAAATAATTCCTTTTTAAAAAGTGAGGAAACATTGACTATGTGCTCACATCCCTCATGCTCTAAGCCTATGACATAAACATGAAATCGGAGGAAAGCAGCAGGCTGCACCCCGGGCTCTGCAGGGCCAGAAGGCTGCAGTCAGTGTCCCCAGCTTCAACATAAGTGGCTTACAACTCAAATGTCTACTCTCGCTCAGTGCCTGGAAAGCTGCTCCTAGGGGTTTTAGAGGGGTTTGGGTTCTCATTTTCTACTGGTTGCTGCTACCTTCCGGGAGGCCACACTGCAGGATGCTACCTGGCCTCTCTATGCCAAGGGGCCCGTGGTAGAATGTATTTCCAGTGGCCTGCCTCTGAAAGTCAAGGCGGGGTGTTTTCTATGCTGGGACAGCATGGTGGCCATACATAGACACCATTTTCCAGGTGGGTGAGACTGCATTTCACACACCCCTTCACCACTTCTGCTGCCCCCTCACACACTCCAGCCCCTTTACACATACTTGGCTAGAATGGCCAGTGGCTGAAGGAAGGTAGTCCCATGCATACTCCATTTGGTTGCTGTAATGAGAAAAGAGAAGCAGTCGGCCATCTTTCTCTTTTCTGGAAGGAGGCAGCCTCAGAAAGGTGGGTGCTGCCACTGTTAGGTTGTGTCAGAGGAGGAAGGAGGGGGTTCAGGGACAGGTGCAGCCGTTTGAGCATACAGAGAGGACAAGTAAGTCCCTTGGGCAATGGGGGTGGGAGACGTGATGGCTAAAATTACCCCTAAAATTTTACACAGTGAAAAGTCCGTGTTGAAGATGTTCATCACAAATCACTAGACTGGGAAAAGCTTCCTTTGCCTATGGAAAATGCATGTCCCACCTTTCAGAATTGTATATGGGGTTGGTAGGCCTTGAGAGACCCTAGGATGGAGCTTCTAAGATACCCAGACTTCAAGATGCCCAAAGCAATCAGGAGCTTGGAGAATTCCAGCACCTATTCAGGTGCCTCAAGAATTTTCTAGAATGTGCTAACTCCCTGATTCCCGTTTTGGGTCTCAATACTATAGCTGAAAGTTTGCTAAAAAAAAAAAAAAAAAAACAGATGTTTTTTTAATTAAAATTTTTTTTCTGATATAAAGATAACTTTAATATCCAGTCAACTAATTTTAACATGAGTCAGTTAAAGTAGAACAATAGAAGTTTGGGGAAGATGGTTAGCAAAGGCTAGTAACTTGGATTAGGATCCCTTAAATGAAAACGAAGGTCAGTTTCGCATGTGTGTATTTTCATGCATGACTCATCCAAGTTAATTAGTTACTTCCTGGACATTTCAGAAAGAGGCAGTGTTGGGGACAAGATCACATTGGGAATGGGAGCCCTAGACCAGGTTTTAAGGGTTCCGCCGAGAGGTTCAAGTCCTGATCTAAAAAACCCATGGAGAGCAGTGGTCAGGGACACCCTAAGGTCGAGCTGTGATCCCTTAGACATTAGGAGCATCACTAGGTCTCCCCTTCATCTGAAGGTGAATGCAAGATGCCTGTCCACAGGTACCCTGGGCTATGGACCACCTTAGAGCAGATGAACTGTAAGTGGCAACAATGTCTCCATAGGTATTCAGCATCCCTGTCAGCATCCTCCAACATCCTGATTTTGCCTTTAGTTCTAAAGATCCTTGTTCATCGGGCCGGAGTTGTTTAGTACTCTTCTAGAGAGATTTGGGGGACTGACTGACAGACACCCACACAGGCATCATCCTATACTGCCTCTTGGAGGTGGGAGGAATTGTAGGGATTCTTTTCTTTAAAAAAAAAAAAAAAAAGTAACAGCGTATTAGAACCGGCTTAGTGGACATGTTGTCATTGGCTCGTGGTTTGTAAAGAGTTAAACTCTGACATCAGGTGCGTCTGGGTCAGCAAGGATCAAGATAGTAGGTGTGGAGTATGAATTTGGAAAGAGCTCTCCTTGAAATGCTGGCGCTTGTGAACAGCAACATTGCACATTGCTAAACCATGAAGCCTGTGAGATCTTGTGTTGCAGTGTGTTTCCCTAGCGTTCTTGCATGCTAGCCTAAATAGAAGAGCAGCCTGTTTGCATGAGCCGAGGCTGCCCGGATGAGAAGCATGTCGGGAGGCTGGCACCACCCTCTGGCTGAGCTGCTCCCCATCCTGTCTGTGGCCTCATCCATCGTGGTACGTGTTTAACCTACACTTCATCGCTCATTTCACTAACCGATCTGTATGTTATTCTGTGAGTGACGTGCTGCAAGGCCAGGATACAGATTCACCTATGTGTCTTTCTGATTTCTTCAGATGTTAGGTTGAAAAAGCTCATTGATGAACGGGAATGTTTGTTGGAACAGGTAACCCGTCTTTCTATTGTTTTACAGCAACTTGAGTATAGTACCCGAAACCCCACACCTCCTCCCAGCCTCCCTGCTTACTCTGGAGATCCCTAAATGCATGTTTGAGAACAAGGCTAGCTTGATGATTCGATCCAAATAGAGCAGCATTGTCACGGAAGGCTTAGGGAGGGCTTGAAGCCATAGGGCAGCATTTGGGACATTCCCCATCCTTGCTGCTTCAGATGAGTGTTGCTGTGGAAGGTGGAATTGAGAGGCAGGACGCAATGTCCACTTGTACCTGCACGTGGGTTTTGTGCAGCAGACATTTCTTTGAATAACTGATCAAGATTGGTTTTAATTATCATTTTTCTTTATTCTTGAGATTTTTATACATGTATGCAAAGAAATAAGATCAAAGCCCCCTCTGATTTCCCTCCTTCAACTCCACCCACCAACTTGTCCCCTCAGAACTTTATGTCCTCCCTGCCCCCATAATGCACTAAGGTCAACTAGTGGCTCCTTTATGTGCATGAATGTACCATCCAATGGAGCACAGGAAATGTAGCAGAACAGCCTAAAAACTGATTCTTCCCCAGCAGTCATCAAGAAGTCCCAATAGCTCCTCGATGAGGGGCGGGGCCTAGAGAACCCCTCCTCCCTCCTGATATTCTGCCGGGCTTGATCTTGTACAGGCAACACAGAGCTCTGAGTTCATGAGTGAGATAGCCGTCCGTCTCATGTCCAGAGACAGCATCTCATGAACTTCTCCCCCAGTCTAATTCTTACACTCTTTCCTCCTCTCTGACATTCCCTGCACTCTGGGGGGTGGCGGGTCATAAAGATGTCCCATTTCGAGCAGCACTTTGACCAAGTCTGAGTCTGCATTGAGGGCTGCTACGGCAAAAAGATGCTTCTCTGACCAGCTTTGAGGACAGCCCCAGGACCATAAAGTATAAACAAACATTTAGAAGGCAACATTGTTTATACCATGACTTATCTGACTGCTGGAAATGCCAAAGCGCTCTTTATCTTTCAGCCTTTCCCCGGGAACCAGTTCTTCCAACATTCCCTATAGCCATATGGGTTTACTTGCCTTTTACAGTCGTTAGCCTTTCAGACTCAGATTAAACTGTTGGCTGCTCTTTTGACCTCCCCGTATGAGAGAAGAATCCTGTAAGACCCCCTTCTTAAAGGTTAACCAGTACCTCCAGGCCAACGTGCACCTTTACTAGGTTCTATGCAGAAGCATATAGTTTTATTGGGTATTTGATTCCCATATTCCTGTACCCAGGGGCTTCTTTTATATCTTTGTGAATAAGCAAAGATCTTAAATCACCAAAGTTTTTTTTTTTTTTTTTTTTTGGTTTTGTGTGTGTGTGTAGTCTACTTTTAAGTTTTGGAAGAATTTCAGTCTTAGAGATTACTGTTCACAGAGGCTGGGGGAGATAGCTCAATTAGTAAAAGTGTTCGCAGAACAAGCATGAGGACCCGAGTTCGAATCCTCAGCACCCACTTAAAGCTGGATGTGGTCTCGGTCTCTCTCTCTCTCTCTCTCTCTCTCTCACACACACACACACACACACACACACACACACACACACACACCTATAATTAGGTGGATTCCTGAAGCTGATTGACTAACCAGCCTGAGTTGATAAGCTAGGTTCAGTATGAGACCTTGCCTCGAAGAAAAAAAGAGAAAGGGGAAGAAGGAGGAAGGAAGGAAGGAAGGAAAAGTAGAAGGAAGGAAAAGTGGATCATAATAATAGAACACACTCAGTGCTAATCTCTGGCTTCTGTTTGCTCACACCTACATATACAAACACTCATACAAACACAATGTACACAAAAATCATTGTCCACTAGGTTAGAAAAGAATTCATCCCTGAAGTTATAAAGTCTTTGTCCCGCCTACTCCCTTCTGAGATGAGCTCCAGTCCTCAGAAGCTTTTTGTGAGCTTATATGGGTTGGCCTTTATTAATGAGGATCCCTCTGGCTGATGGAGCTCAGTCTAGACTGTAGCCTTCCCGTGACATTCTCCCGTATACTCCTATGACCCTGCCTCTAACCCCCGGGGTCATGCAGCAAGGTAGTAGTAGCCTGATGTATTTATTCCGGCTATGACAGGCTCTAAATTCAGCTTTTCAATTGCATTTGGACAAAAGAAAGAAATATATTTTACTGGGGTGTTTTCAGATTAAGAAGCTCAAAGGGCAGCTGGAGGGAAGACAGAAGAACAGCAAGCTGGACCTTCTTCGATCAGAGGATGGTATCTTGGAGAACGGGACAGACGTGCATGTCATGGATCTGCAAAGTAAGCGTTGACCCTGTGCAGAAATGCACGCTTCATGTGTGCCTTCATGCTGTGGTAAAGGATAGCCGGCATTCCCTCCTGTCCCCTGAAAGCTTCTGGGTTCCACAGCACAGAGACCTTTTCTGTGTGTAAAGCAAAGGGGGCAGAAGGCAGCATGAGCCTGTGGGATGGAGCAGGTGTCCCAGAACGCACAAGTGGGCATGGATAGAAACATGAATCTTTGCTTCGTGTGATAGGCACAGTTTATGTTAGTCAACTAAAACGGACTTATGGGAGATGAGATTATGCTCAGCCCCTCTCCTTCATCTCCTTTCTCACATCTCTGGAGGCTCCGTCTTACCTTGATCTATGCACACATAAGGGGTATGGGCATGTTCCCAGCCAAGGCCCAGAGAGGGCATGCCTTGTCTGATTCTGTGGAGGCCGAGAGTAGACCTTGAAGACATGTGAGAGGATGATTTCCAGGAACAGAATGTTCTAGAGCATGAGAACTAAACCCATGTTCCTTTCTTTGTCACCCTTTAGGAGATGCCAACAGACAGATCAGCGACCTCAAATTTAAACTTGCAAAATCCGAGCAAGAGATAACGGCCTTAGAACAAAATGTATGTTGACTCTCCGCAGTCCTGAGCAGTCTGTAGATGGATGATGGGTGGCGGAGTGCAGTCTGGATGGCTGACAGCCAACAGCAGCAGCAGTGGTCCTCAGCCTTCCTACCACTGCAACACTTGGCAGTAGTGACCTCCAGCCATAAAACTGTTTTCATTACTACTTCATAACTGTAATGTTGCTGCTGCTATGAATCTTAATGTAAATATCTGATATGCAACCCCCGAGAAAGGGTCTTTCAACATCCTAGAGGTCATGACCCACAGGTTGAGAACCTCTTCAAGAGACTTTGAGCATCAAATGATGGTTCTAGAGAGGCAGGAGGATGAACAGATCAGATCCCCAGCCCCCATGTGAAAAGTAAGGTTGGCGCAGCATGTCTGTACGCCTTGGCTGGATGGTGAGGGCAGACAGATCCCTAGGGTTTGCTGTCCAGCCAGGCTACCAAATCCATGAAGTTCAGGCCCAGTGAAGGGACCTTATCTCAAGTATAAGGTGGGGAGCAACTGAGAAGGGTGCCTGATCACCCTCTGGTACCCACCGGTCCTGAGGATATGGGCTAAGGCAGCAAGTCTCTTAGGGCATTTACTTACTTCGGTCTTTTGTTGTCTTTGAGATGGTCTCAATCAAGGCAGGAGCATGGCCTCAAACTCACTGTGTAACCAAGAGTGACCTTGAACTCCTGGTCCCCCTGCCTCTGCTTCCCAAGTGCTCAGATTACAAGAGTATCCCCACTCCTGGCTTTCAAGACACTGCTTGCAGAGAGTTGGGAAGGCAAATCCAGAACAAGTTGTTTATTAGACTCTAAGTTGTGACAGTGTTACTCATGTTTTATAAATGGCTGGATAAGAAAACAGGTCATGTCAATGCGGTTTGTAAATGTTCCAAATTTTATTGTTTATTTTATATGGGGGGGTATGTAAAGTGCTTGAATGGTGACCTGAATTGAATCCTCAGAAGCCACATGAATAGCTGAGCACAATGACAAGAGCTTACCATTCCCTGCTAATGCTAGCCAGCCAGCCAGCCTAGCTGCAGGCCAGTAAGTACCTTCTTGTCTCACAAAAACATGGTGGATGGCTCATGAAGAACAACCCCCAGTGTTATGCACCCACATACACATTAATACACATACACATAAAAATAATTAAAATCATTGTTAATTCAACTCATGCCTTAGTTAGGGTTTTACTGCTGTGAACAGGCACCATGACCAAGGCAAGTCTTATAAATGATAACATTTAATTGGGGCTGGCTCACAGGTTCAGAGGTTTAGTCCATTATCACCAAGGCAGACGCATAGCAACATCCAGGCAGGCATGGTGCAGGAGGAGCTGAGAGTTCTACATCTTCATCTGCTGGCTACTAGCAGCTAGGATGGGGGTCTTAAAGCCCATGCCCACAATAACACATCTGCTCCAACAGGGCCACACTTTCTAATACTGCCACTTCCTGGGAAAACCATCACAACACACTTCATGTCCAGACATCTCTTTTCCTTCAGCTTCTAGCCTTTCTGCAGCCAGATAAACAAACATGGGGCCCTCCCACCCCTGCATCCTGGGCCTGAGGTGTAGCTTGTGGCCCACTCTAGGGTGAGGACAAAGGACCTCTTGCCCTCAACTGTGGATCTACATGCTGTAACTTCTCATGGAAACAAAGGGTGGTGCTGTATATTCAAGCTGATCTTGAGTTTTCATCCTCCTGCCTCTGCATCCCTAGTGCTGGGATGTGGACACACACCCTCACGTCCAGCTATGGGCACACACCTTACATCTACACGAAGCCTCCCTCCTCTCTTACACTGTCATTACTGGCCTTCCACAGCAGCAGCCTAGGAAATGAGCCGAGGTCCTGCCAACATCATTCTGTCTAGGTCAGTGAGCACAGGCCAGAGGGCAATCAATATCTGTCCTCATACCCAGCTTTCGAGTTCTGAGGTTTGAACTTGGGTCCTTTTGCAAGCACTTTCAAGTCCCACGAGAGGGTTACGAAAGCAAAGAGACATCTACCCGTTAGATTCTGCCATTTGCCGTCAGGATGGGGTCACTTAGAAATGCTACCAGACAATTTGGTCAGCTAGAGCTGAAATAACATCCAAAATGCCACACCGTTACTCACAGTGCGCATTTTCAGTTTCATTAAATCGCATCCTTTGATCACAAATATAATAAAGCGAACAGCAAAAGAAAACAGCGAATGAGTTGGTGCCAATTGCTTTTCTCCTTCCTTTCAGGTAATAAGGTTAGAAAGCCAAGTGACACGCTATAGATCAGCTGCCGAAAACGCAGAAAAAATAGAAGATGAACTAAAGGCGGAGAAACGGAAGCTCCAAAGAGAGGTGACCTTCCCAGGCCCCACTTGTACTCCTCTGAAAACTGAACGTTTTACTTTCCCGAAGAGTGAGCCAAGCCGCTCACTCGGAAAACGCAGCATCTGCTCAGCATGTGGCGGCACGCCGGAGTCACAGTTACTAAGGGGATCTTTTCTATATACATCGCAATCCTAGCTTCCCGGGTCCCATCCCCCTGACAGCTGACATGTGTTCAGTCTCCGATCATTCCTCTCCCCACTCACTAGACACCCAACCACCATCACCGTGGTTTCTCCCTGTACAAGTTTTGTGAGGTTGCTTGTGAGCCTGCGGAAGGAGGTAGGAGGTGGACTCTTAATGTCCCGGAACTCCCTGCCCCTGCCTGGGGGTTAGTGTGGAAAGCAGAGCTGTGGTTGTGCCCTGTCAACCTGGTCCTCCCTCGGGCCAACCCTCTCTCTTCCCTGCTGTCTGCTGGCTTGGGAGCACCCTGCTCACGTGGCTGCCTATGTAGTACCCAAGCACTCTGCCCCTGGCTCTAGGCTGGGACTGTTAGAGGCTCTGACATCCAAGCTTTAATTTCCAGCTGCAGAGACCTTGGTCCCCACTCCTTCTCTAACTGGTCCAGGCTCTGCTCCGTTTGTATTTGTTGGCTCACTCCTCTCATCATTTCTGAGCCCATCGAGACCCACAGCATAGTGCAGGTCTGGAGCCGTTCCAGGTGAGGAGCATCTCCTAGTTAAGGAGCCAGGCTGAAGTGAGTCATGTTTTGTTATTCAATTAAGAAACACACAAGGATCCCAGTGGTCAGTTTGGCGCTGCAGCCTGTGATGCTTCTCTAACTGGTCTGCTAACCAGAGCTGACCTAAGGCTGCTCCATCAGCACTGCCCACCCACTCGCTATTGAAGAGGGGTCTTCAGGCTCCTTCCCATCACCCTGGCTGCCCTCGTGACTGGTGTGTGGTGTTGTCTGTGAAGGCTAAGTCTATCCACCCATTCCACCTTCTGCCAATCAACAATTACTTAAGTAGCAAGAGGAAGAAAAAATATATAGGACATACTTCTGTTATTTGGTTCATTCCTCTGATTCAAACCATTCATAAAAACAATCAAAATACTCTTCTGGGAGCTTGGGATCCAGGTCAGTGGTAGAGTACACTCTGAGCTCGCGCGCGCACATGCGCGCGCGCGCGCACACACACACACACACACTCCTATGTTCAAATCCCAGCACCAACGTTTTTTTAGTTTAGAAAAACATTCTAGCATGCAACATTTATTGTAAATCATTTAAATTTATTTTACATTCTGAATATTAAATACACTTTTCCTTTGACACAAGAAAGAGAGAGAAAGGAAGAGAAAAAGAAAGGAAGAAAGAAAGAAAACATACAAGCTGGAGAGATGGCTCCATGATTAGGAGTACTGACTGCTCTTGTAGAGGACCCACATTCAGTTCCCTGCACCCACGTGACCGCTCACAAATGTCTATAATTCCACTTTCAGGTATTCTGGTGCTATCTTTTTGCCTCCTTAGGTACCTGCATGCATGTAGTGCACAGACCTAAACATATAAGTAGAATAAAATAAAATTAAAACAAAACTAACTAAAATAAATTTCATAAGTAAAGATGAGGTCAAATATTTTTAAAAAGAAAAAGAAAAGAAAACTATGCACATACGCAAGTTTTAGGGTTCCAGTGTGGCTGGGCTTTAGTTGCGCTTTTTAGTAAGGTTAAAACTCTTGACCATGCAGAACCCCACCATGTTGGGAGGAAGCAAGGTCCCCAAGCTCATCACCCTTCTCTCCTTCTTTCAGCTTCGCTCTGCACTGGACAAGACAGAAGAGCTTGAGGTGAGCAACGGCCACCTAGTAAAGCGACTAGAAAAGATGAAAGCCAACCGCAGCGCGCTCTTGTCCCAGCAATAAATCCGAGCACCTCTCCGGGGACTCAGACGCCTGCATGGTTTCATGGGCTTTGCTCTGTACTGTCGGGAGCATTACATCTCTCCCTGCCTCCAAGGGAGGAAGTGCTTCCATGCAAGGGGCACCCGGGGAGCTCGGCAGCACCAGATGCCTCTGCAGACCCTTGCCCTGGCTGGGATGATGCTCAGAGCCTGCAGGTTTCTTCATAAGCACACTTGGTCTCATGAGAGCTCTGAACTTGACGCACAGGGGGCCTTTTAATGCCACCAACAAGGGGTGATTGAGGTTGAGGTTAAGGTGGGACTTGGTTTTTCTTTTGTGTCTTGCTGAAGGTTACGGGAAAATGTTCCAGTGTTGGGGACTATTTATGGTGGAACCGACAGTCCCAGTAGTGTCTCTTAGTCTCTGCTTCCCATACACAAAACACTGTGGAACCACAAGCCATTACCAAGCAAAGCTCCTCCGCTGGAGAAGAGGCGATGGTCTAAACGTAAAGTGACCTTAAGAAGACTCTTTACAGGCAACAAATGAAGCTTTTCTAAGGGACTTTTGCATCGGTTCAGTTATAAGACTACTTTTCCCAGGGTCATTGGGCGGTAGCTTCACCGAAAACAACAGCTTTTCATTTGCATTATTTAATCCTTATATTTGGAATTGAAGTTGTTAACTTCTTTTAAAGAATGTACTGCTAGAAAAAAAATTTAAAAAGTGAAATGTTAAAGAGAGTCGTGGAGGTTTTTTTTTTTTTAAAGAGTTTACTTTTATGTGCATGAATGTTTGTCCACATATATGTATGTGCACCACCATGTGTGCAATGCCAGGATGGGTCAGAAGAGGGCGATAGATCCAAGGACTGGATTTACAGATGGTTGTGAGTCACCAGAATGGAACCCAGGTCCTGCAGCCTGTGCTCTGAGCCACCAAGCAATCTCTTCTATCCCTGAAGCTATGTGCTTTTAGTTTTCCCAACTGAGAAAGACCATTGCTTGATGTCACATTTATTGTTGTATATTTTAATTTTGATTTTTTTCTTCAATTAATGTGTGTGTGTATGTGTGTGTGTGTGTGCGTGTGTGTGTGTAGGACAGAGGACAACATAAATGAGTCATTTCTCTCTTTCACCCTGTGGATCATGGGCATTAAGATCCATCATCAGACTTGGTGACAATCACCTTTACATGCTGAGCCATCTCACTGGCCCCTTCTTTCTAAACATATCTCATAAATTTAGGGTTATTTTCTTTCTGTTTGTTTGTTTGTTTGTTTTTTAAGCAGATTCAGACCCTGTGCATTGGAGAAATAAAGGACACTGACGATGTTGGAAAGGTAGACTTATAGGACCCCATGGCACAGACACAGAGCAAGTTGACAGCTTGCTGATTTTCAGTTTCCCTTTGTGTGTGTCAAATCGGGCTGGCACGGCAGGCCAGCCTCTGACTATGATTGTGAGTGTGAACTGAAACCACCGGGTGAAGAGATACTGAGTGAGGTGTGAATTCCAGGAGTTATCAAACACTCGTCAAATGTGCTAGAGGTCATGAGGGTTCATGCTCAGGCCTGTGTAGACCCAGAGTATTCAGAACAGTGTTTCACTGGCTCCCCAATAATCCTGTGCCTCTTCCATATGCACTAAGGAGGAATCTGTGGGTCAGCACAGGAAGCAGAGTTTCCATGGGGAAAGGAGAACTGGGTGACCTGCACTGCACATCCCACTCACTGTGAGGAAGGGAAGAAAGAAAGAAGCTCGGCAGAGGTGGAGGTGCTACAGCTCAGATGGAAAGGTACCCTGGCTGTGAGGAGCCAAATGCCATAGCCACATCACAGAGATTCACTGGGAGAGAAACCCAGGAAGGCGGCTGCCTCTGCTTTGGGTGAGAAGCAGCAGAGAACTGGACAGAAGATGGGCTATATAGGGTTTCTTGGATGTGGGGAGCTAAGGATTGGTGGGATTTCAAGTCCTGAGCTCGGGCTTTTTAGTCTGTAGTTTGAGTTCTGGGTCTGGCCATTACACCTGGCAGTCGGAGGTGCTCCAGGGAGGGGCCCGTCCACTTGGGTGCTGGGGGACTTGTAAGTCCCTCTGGGAGTCAATCCTGACTGTTCTGGACCAGCCTGAGGAAAGCAATGTGTGTTTTGCTGTCTTATCCTTGTGGGGTCTTCCACGCTATCTGAATGGATGCGTCATGCTGGTTGGTAATCACAAACCCTCCTGTGGTGAACACCTGGACATGAAATCTAATGTTTTCCTTCATCTTTTCTCATTTAATTACTATGATAACATTATGCAGTGACTATCATTGCAAAAACTCAAGAGTATACATCAAACCCAGGGGAACCTAGAACACAATTCCAAAATTTATCCCATAGGAAAGCTTTTCCTGCTCTTCAGGGGTTGATGCTGGCTTCTTTCTTCCCTGAGACCCAGCCTTTCTTCGCCTTGGCTCTGTTTACAAGCTGGAGCATACTTGGTCACTCAGGTAACTCTCTCAGACACCACAGAATGTTGAGCTGTGTCCTGGGTGTCCTCAGATGCTACTGAACTGCACCAGAAATTGCTACTGCCACCCGGAACCAATGCTGAAAACTGAATTTTAAAATTGAAAGCAATAGTTGAAATCCTGGGCCAGAACCACTGTTATTTTCTTACAAATTATACTGACTTGTAATATAAAATCGCTTTAGGTCAGAGTGACCCATTCAAAAGTATGAATAGGGTCAGGTTTGGTGGTGCATGCCTTCGATCCCAGGACTCAGGATTCAGAGGCAGGCGGATCTCTGAGTTCAAGCGAGCCTGTTCTACAAAGAGACCAGGACAGCCAGGACACACAGAAAAACTGCCTCAAAAATTAATTAATTAATTAATTAATTTTAAAAAAATAATCCAATTCAGACTGTACTAAGATGGCATTTTCCACTACACTAAAAGCTAAAATGTCAACCAAGAATCTACTCTGGACTCAGTCTGTAAAGTGCTTGTTGCACAAGCATGAAAACCTAAGTTCGGTTCCCAGTACCCTCCTAAGCTGGGCATAGTGGCATGTGTGCCTATAATCCCAACACTAGGGGCAGGTTACCACAGGTCTTGGTGAAGTGAGTAGTTGTCTGATTCTGTCTCCAACAGGCCACCCTCCCAGGTGGCATAGTTGTGAGGGCAGAAGGGACTTAGGAGAAGGTTCAGAACCAGGCTCGTGTGAAGCTTCAGGTTAGCACTTCCTAAGTTCCCAAAGGTTCCTATACTGCGGTTAGCATGGCAGACAACAAAGGGAGGAGACTTCCATTTGTCTTTAATTCTCTAGCTCTGGACTCACTACCCCGATCTGGGGTCAGCAGAAGTCATCAAACTCTGCCTTCTGAGAGTAGCTCCTATACCCAACCCTAATGGAAACAAGGCATGCCTGCCCAGGTCAGGTGTAATGGGTTCTCTCTGCTTCTCTCCTTTGCCCAGCTGCCAACGTGGTGAACTAGGGAGAGGACATCTCTGTTTTAGTGCTCTCATGTGTCTGAATTTTTTTTAACATGCCATGTCGTGGAAGTTGCTAGCTTCTAGGTTCACCCACCAGAGTTTTGCTAAGTATTTTTGTAACATATTTCCATGTCTAAAGCTTTATATTGACCCCCACATTTTCTTTTTTGAAAACCTGGATCTAATGTCATTCCAATGCCATAGAAATGTATTGTTCCTCCTCTCACAGACCATTTGGGTAATGTGGGGTGACTGTGACAAAAGCATCTGGCTTTGTTTCCTCATATGTTAGAATAGCCTGGAAAGCCACCTAAAGAGTCAGCAGAGCTGGAATTAAAGCAAGGAAACATGGCAGTGGGCACACACATGAGTCCTTAGGGTAGGGGCTCACTGTACGTTACAGTTATAACCAGGAGGGCAAACTTGCAAACTAAACAGGTCTGGAGATCTAAGGTGAATGGGTCTGCTGAGCACACTAAAGCTGATCTCAGAGAAGGGACCCCTGAGGATGCCAAGGGAAGAGCATCCTGGGGACCACAGAGGATCTCTGTATGTTCACTACAATGTGTGGGGAAGTGCCAGAGAGCTAATACTAATAGCTAATACGAATACTAACTAACCACCTTTCCCTTGACATGCGGTCCCTTAGTGGCTTGGAGTGTAGGTTAGGCTATCATGTTATTGAACCCAGGCATCCACCTGTTTACACACACACACACACACACACACACACACACACACACACGGCACTGGAATTACAAACACATGCCACTGAATATGGCTTTTTTTAAACACAGGTTCTGGCAGTTAAACTCACATACTCATGCTTACAAAGCAAGCATTTACTGAGATGGTAAACAGCCTATAATCCCTAACTGTGATTTTTGAAATACAGTTACTAAATACTATCAAGGACATAGACCTAAGGATTCTCTTACACACTGCTGCTGTGAACATAGTCGGTCACTATAAAAGCCAGTATGAAAAAACTAACAACAGATCTTCCCCATGATCCATCTATAGCACCACAGAGACAGATGGACATTCGTTGGAGGTTAGCCTGGGTATGCTGTGTGTTCAGATGCAGATTTTTGTACCCAAAGATCTGGTTTCTATACCCAGACATCTGTCTACGGTCTGGGTGTTGGCATGATCAAGCATCTCTGATCCCAATGTTATATAAAAATTGTTTTCTATCATCTCTGATTGGCCAATAAATAACTGATTCATCCTATGACTGGGCATCGAGATAGGAAGGCTGGACTTCTGATCCCAGTCAGGGTTCCCAGGGAGAGAAAGGGGGCAGAGAAGGACTGTGAAGAGAAAAGGTATAGAGATTATGTCGTGGGAGCAGGAGGATTTACCATGAGGTGCTGATGAGCGTCGCCATGACAACACCCATAGAGCAGAGCAAGCAGGACAAGATTCATATTGAAGGTAAACAACCACATGGCGGGGAAGTAGATCGCTTAAAGGATCAGACTAACTCAGAACCCGCCCAGCAAAATAAACATATAAGGTCTCTGTGTCTTTATACAAGAGTTAAAACAGGCTAAAGAGGTCAGAGAAATGCCTTGACATTAATTAGGAGCAAAAGGGGTTAAGAAAATTCCCTAAAGAATTACAAATACAGACATCACTGCAGCAGAGTCAAGCAACCTGCCTAAGTGCCCAGCACAAAGGAGTAGAATAGTTGAGTGGTGTGCACACACCGGGATTCTCTGTCGTAAGAGTAAGGTCACGTCATCTCAAGGATAATGGGTAAAGTGAAATCCACCAGGCCAATCTTGGAAAGACAAATACTGTATGTTTTCTCTCACCAGTGGCTCCTGGAGTTTATATAGATGCATAACATTGTGTATGTGTATAAGACTCAAAGTAGAAGTCAAAAAGCTACAGGGACAAAGGGAAGAATGGGGACTAATGGGAGGGGAGGGCAAATACCTACATGACACTTGTGATCCAAAAAGTCAACATACATTGCCACATCAATTCTCATCTCCATTTAAATTGACCAGGTGTAAAAATCTTGGCACTTGAAATTTAGTTCATTCATACCTAATGTGACGGCAAAGAATGCTGTCTGTCTTTTCTTTTTCTTTTTTTCCTTTAACTATTGAATATTTGTCAAGCATGTCTTTGTTTCAGGGAAATCTTGACCTGAGCTAAGCAACACTAATGCTCAGTACCACTCTCAGTCAGTGAGAGCGTGAGCCCAGAGCGCATGCACAGTCGTCACCTTTACTCTGTCTCAGACATTTTATAACCAGGTAACTCCCAGCATCTCTGTGCTTTCTCAACAACTATAACAACTGTGTGTTCATGTATCCTTTCCATAGAGACTGCTTCAGAAAACCAAGCCCAAATATCAACAATACATAGTGAAGGAACTCTGGCCAGCCTGAGCATGGCAAAGGTGGCTTTGGCAGGCCTTGCCCTTCTCCCCCCTTCCCTCTACCTCTCTAAAATCCATTAGATTACTTCTAATGCTAGCCACCAAGGTCTGTTCCCTTATTTGGCCACCTCCTCCTCCTGACACTTATTACCAGGGTCTCACCTAGCAAAAGCATTGAAGTCCAGCAATCAAAAGACCCCTAACACCGGGTTTCCCTTTTTGCTTTATAAACTGCTATTTGCCTATGAGCCATGCTTGTCTCCTCTCTATCCCCAAGACAAATGCCCCTCCCCCTCTCCCTTGTTCTTTTTCACTTCTTAGTTTTTCTTATTCCCTGTCCTTTATGCTGAGAACTCGGTCTTGGGAGTCCTGAGCAGTACTGATCCTTTCACATCATATGGACAAATGAATCAACAGGAAACAGCAGTTTCTCCTTTAGTGTGTGAGGGGGAGGGGGTTTAGGGAGGACTCAAAACAGGTTTTCTTGTGTAGCTTTGGCTGTCCTGGAATTCATTCAGTAGGCCAGATTGGTCTTGATGCATTAAAATTATGCACTGCCACCTCCTGGCATTTTAATTGTTCTTTTGTAGTTTTTGTTGTTTTGTTCTAATTCTCCATATTTGGAGCCCCACATCATAACAGATGTTAGTGGTTTATATCTAGTTCTATCTCTAGCTGAAATTTATTAACACACACAATAGATTTATAGACAGCCAAGGCCTGAGCCCATTCTTTCCAAACTAACAGTTCTTCATATGTGTCTGAAAGTTTGAATGCCCTTTGAAATAAAATGGATTTAAACTGTCTACTGGATGGTCTTTCTGTCAAATGACTCACTTAAAACTAAAGGAAAGTGATTTTTACTGAAAACCATCTCAGCCAACTGATCTTCAAGATGCTGAGAAGTTCATTGAAACATCTTAGTCTTTCATAATTTCCTAACAAACGTTTTCTACAGCTGAAGTGGTTTCTAGTCTTTCCAGCTCAAGTTATTTTATGTTTGGCAACTTTCTAACCTGTTCTATTGCTCCTTAGTGTTACAAAGCACAAGTCCTATAGAATATCACTTAGGAAGCTGAGCCAGGCCAGGGGGCACAGGCCTGTCATACAGCTACCTGCAAGGCTGAAGGAAGATTGCAAGTTCAGGTACTCAGGAGTAAATATGCTTTGCCACCAAGTCTAATGACCTGAGTTCATTCACTGAGACCCTGTCTGAGTTATAGTTTTACTGCTGTGACCAGACACCATCACCAAGGCAACTCTTATAAAAGGAAACATTTAACTGGGGTTGGCTTACAGTTCAGAGGTTCAGTCCATTGTTATCGTAATGGGATGCATGGCAGTGAACAGACAGACAAGGTGCTGGAGGAGCCAAGAATTCAACATATTGATCCAAAGGCAGCCAGGAGAAAATTCTTCCTTAAGCAGCCAGGCAGAGGCTCTTGTTCCAAACTGGGTGGAGCTTGACTATAGAGACATCAAAGCTTACCCCAATGGTGAAACATTTTCTCTAACAAGGCCACATCTACTCCAACAATGCCACACCTCCTAATAATGCCATTCCCTATGACCAAGCATCCCAATACATGAATCTAAGCAGGTAAACCTATTCAAACCACCATAGACCCACTCCTGAAAGTTATCTCCTGACCTCCACAAGTGTTCTTCTGTAATACACACACACACACACTCACACTTTTTGAAAAGTAATTTTGAGGTCTATCTGGGCAACTTTGTGAGACCTTGTCTCAATAAAAATGTCATTTGTGCTAAGAGGCACCATGAGTCCCCATACTTGGGCAACAGAAACAAGTGGATCTCTGTGAGTCTGAGGCCAACCTGGTCTGTATAGGGAGTACCAGGAGAGCCGAGGCAAGATAGAGAAAACCCACCTTCAAAGGAAAGTTAAGCAGGCAGGTGGTGGTGGGCACACCTTTGATACTAGCACTGGGGAGGCAGAGATTGGCAGATTTCTGAGTTCTAGCCCAGCCTGGTCTACAAAGCAAGTTAACCAGGATATCCAGGGCTACACACAGAAATCCCGTCTTTAAAAACCGGCCAAATAAATAAGCAAACAAAACAAAATTTATCAAAAATCACAGAAGGCTGAGGACAAGTGGTATAAAGCAGTTGTCTAGAATGTAAAGTCCATATATTCTTTTGACAGTATTGCCCCTTAAATATGTTTTTTCTTTTCTTTTCTTTTTCTTTTTTTTTTTTTTTGCCAGACATTTAATTCTGAATTCAGGTAACTAAATGTTGTCTGTTCTCTTTGGACTACTGTGAAGAAATTTATTAAATTCACAGTGTGATTTATTTATTGCTCAGTAACAAGTTAGTCCAATACAACACATAACTTATATCACAGTTTCTGTGGTGTCAGGAGTCTGAGGGTGACATAGCTGGATAGTTCTGGTGCAGGATCCCAAATTCCCAGAGAATATTGTCCAAACTCACACACTTGCTGGTACCCATCAAATACTGTTAGACTGTTGGCTAGAGACCTACATGATTCAGCCTGGGCACTCCAGACTTCTGAGCTTGCTTTTTCCAGAAAGATCTGGGATAGAGGGGGAAAAACAGAAAGAAGGATCAATGAAAGGAAGGAAAGAAAGAAGGAAGGAAGGAACAAAGAATCTGGAAGCTGTACATGCCTTGCGGAATAATTTGTTTATTCTCAATGAGAAAGAAATTAGCTCTGTTTCTTTGGTTTGGGTTTTGTTTGTTTGTAGTCTGATTTATTTTGAGCTAGGATCTAGCTACATTGGCCAGCCTTGCTATTTTGCCCAGCCTCGTTGTTTACATAGTTTGCCTGGCAACGTATAACAAGACTCAAATTCAGTGAATTCCAGGCCCCTTTTTTGGCCCCAATGACAGTGCACTCAACGTGTACCTGCCCACAGAGAAACGCGTATATGTGTGTAATTACAAAAAAAAAAAAAAAAAAAAAAAAAACTTAAAAAATGTATATAAGAAAAATTTAAAAGTACGGCAATGAAATAATCTTTTAATGCAATCATATAAAATCAAAATTAGTACAAAAAGAATCCATGATACCAAATTAAATAAAAACAAGATCAGAAACGGTGTTCTCCATGGAGCTGTTTACAGCCTTACCAAAAAGGAAAGAGGAGAAAAAAAGATACTGGTTTTGGATAATTTTTTCATCTTGAGTCTTTTTTTTTTTTTTTTTTTTTGGCTACTTTTTTTTTTTTTTTTTTTTAAGATTGTGCTGAAATACACTCTTGCTTTCTGAATTTTGTGGTATACCCATACATTTTGTCCCAGAGGCAAGTAAGTGCCCCACTCCAAACCCCCTCATCCTGCGAAGGGGAACACAGGATGCAGCGATGCCCAAGTCACAGAGTTCCATGTCTAAGACACACACAGCTCCACAAACCTCGGAACTCGCCAGCATTGCGCCTTCCAAGTCTCGCGAGAGGATACTCCCAGAGCGCCCAATCCAGGCCCGTGGCTTCTTCCCGCCCTTTCGAGCCAATCATGGTGCCAGCCTGTTTGCACAGACCAATACGTGCTCTCCTCGAGCAGTGGGTGGGCCTCCGGCAACCGTTACCCGACAAGTCCCGGGACACTACGCGTCGGAAAGCGGAGGAGACAGCGAGAGCAACCTGGAGGTTCGATCGCAGGGACGCAGACGACCCTTCTGGTGAGCCCGAAATGGAGGCGAGACACCCCAGCCTCACTCTCACCCGCACCCCGGGCAGGTGGGGCTGGCGCGGGCTCAGTTGAATTTGTGATCCCGCCACCACGGTAGTAGTTTGTTCTTGTAGCGGTTCCCTTGTTCTTAAGACAAGGGCTTAGATAGCTCCTGCTGGCCTGGAAGTCACCTTATGAGCTGAGACACCTTATGAGACACACCTAGTGGTGCGATGCTGGGGGTGGAACCCAGGGCTCCTGCAGGCTAAATGTTCTCATCTGCACACACATGGTGCACATACAGACACGCAGGCACACATCTTTACATATAAGTATCTGATTTAAACTAAAAGATTATGCTAGCCCTGGTATTAAAAAAAAAAAAAACATGCTGGTAAGTCTTCCTTTTTTCCTCGCATCGTAAATTTGAATTCTGGGTTTATTTCTATTGATAGAATTCATCAGCACAATCCACACCTGTCATTTTCTTTGAGGGGAAGCCTTTGAATATAGATTTAATTTCCTTAGGAGCTAAGAGACCACTGAAGTGTTGTCGGACTTGTTAGAGAAACTGTTATAATCCTCTATTATCGCTTTAATATTGCCAGTAGGTTCATAGGATGTTTTTGTTTTTGTTTTGTTTAGATTAAGTCTTATAAATCATATCAATTTCATGCAGAGATTATCCAATAGAATAATTTTTTTAAAAAAGAAACAACTTTTGGCTTTGTGCCTATTCATCTAATTCTGTCTTGTTTATGTTTTATAATTCCTATCCTACCTTATTCTTTGGACTTAATTTATGCTGCTTTTGTATTTTAAATTATTTAAATTTTAAATAGCTTTTATGTGTGCTGTATACATGCATGTGATTGCCTGTAGAGGACAGCAGTACTGGAGCTGGATTTCTGAGTCATACACTGTGGGTGCTGGGAATCAACCTTGCACCCTCACAGAGGAGTAAGTTCTAATCACTGAGCCATCTTTCCAGCACATGCTTTTTCTAGATTCTTTAGAACCTACAGGCATTTCTTGTAAATATTTTGTAATAAAAGTATTTAATATTTTTTCTATTGATGCATGTGCTGGTCCTTGAACCCAGGTTCGATACAGGAGACATTAGGCAAGAAATCGGTCTACCACTGACTTACATCGTCCAATCCCTAAAGCCGCAAATTTTTCTAAGCACTATTTTAGCTGCATACTGCATACTAAATTTCAAAATATTTTCTAATTTCCATTGTGATTCATTTCACCCAGGGACTTTTATGACTGTGTTGTTTCATTTCCAAGTTTTAAGGAAGTCCCATCTTTTGTGTTAGTTTTTGTTATTTGTTTTATTGGGGGGGGGGGCAGAGTCTTAAGATGTTGCTCTGACTGACATGACAATCATTCTGCAGTTCGGGCTGGCCTCAGATTCATCAAGATCTGCCTTCCAAGTGTAGATACTGAAAGGCATTCACAACACATCCAAGAACGTAAGCATGGACCCCGAGATAGCCAGGCTTCCTTCTTAAAAGCATGATGCAGACCATGAGGCAAGACCAGAGATTTTAACTTCGTTATATACTAATGAAGTTTGCAGTAGACCAAAGCCTTAGGCAGACCTACAATTATCCAGATTTTCTCTCCCTGCTGCCTGTGGGTCAGGACTCTCAGCTGCTTCAACACCATGTCTGCCTGGACGCTGCCATGCTTCCTGCCATCATGATAATGGAATAACCTCTGAAACTGTAAGCTAGCCAGCCCCAATTATATATTTTCTTTTTATAACGTTCACCTTGGTCATGGTGTCTCTTCACAGCAATAGAACAATGCCGTAAGATACCTAACCTTATATCTCATGTACTATAGAAATTTGAAAGAATGCCCTATGTCTTGCTTACACATTTTATAAAGCTGTAAATTTATACTTTTAAATCAGTTATTCAAAAGGCTAGAAATGTAACTTAGTTAATAGTGTTTACACAAAGTCCTGGATTTAATCCACAGTACTCCATAAGTCAGATATACCTATATTTTCAGTACTTGACAGTTAGGAGACACTGGGTCAAAGAATCAAGGTCATCCTTAGCTATACTGAGAACTTGAGGCCAGTTTGTAATACATAAGACCCTCTCAAAAAATTTTTTAAAAAATAAAGGCTACTCAGTGTTGTAATGTTTATTTGCTCTCTGATACTAGAATCCTTGATTGTAGCTGCTGCTTCAAGTATTTCTAAGTTTTACAACTCCGTGCCAAGTATATTAATAGGTCAATGTTATACCTTTCCTAGAGCACACATCTTTGAACTATGCAGTCCACTGCAGCGGTAGAAACAGATTCTGATAAACACTACCACAGAACTGGAGGACACCTCCAAAATGGTAAGGATGCACACCTGTTGGCCAAGGGTGCATTTTGTAAACAAAGGGGTGGCTGTTCTAAAGCCTCGTGCAGCAAGCTGGGACAATCAGTACATTTCTAACTTTGCCAATTCCCTCATGAGTTTTTGGTAGCTATGGGCAAGTTGTTTTTATTATGCACTGGGAAGGGCAAAAGACACAAACCTTGTAAGTCCATGGAAGACCAGTCTGTCTAACTAATCCTAAAATTATAATACGATAAGACAGTATAAAAAGTTTAAAATGAGCACTACATTAACTCACTTATATCATAAGCAAAACAAATACTAGTGTCCCCAGTGTGTGACAGTAACTCCTGTGTAATCTGTAGTTATTACAGCTTGTTGAGCATTTAATGTAGATATTTTACCGTAACTTCAGATTCCCTTCGCCTGTTCTGAACTCTAGCACTGCCCCCCTGTCTTACCTTCCCCTTCCTCCTTTGCACCTGTTCTTCATGGTAGTCCCTATCTTTAGTGGTAAATATTTCAGTTCAGACGGAGTGCCCAGTGAATCTTATCGTGGTACTTAAGCAGGTAGTGGCCAATTAGAGGGTCATGAAATAAAGTGGGCTAAGTGTGCTTTTTAGTAAAATGAAATAGAAAATTCCAGAATGCACTGGAATAAGAGTGATTATTCTATAAGAGTTTTGTGTAACTTGCATACACTTCCGTGTCTGTTAACAGTACCCTCTCTAGTCTTACCTCTGTGCTCTTGGTCTACCTGCCATCACTTCCCATGCTTCTTGCTCCCAAGAAGGCTCTACATCTCAATCTCAGTCACATGACTACTACCCCTCGAAGGGTTTTACCCTAGTTTTCCCTTCCCTTAGGATAAGAGCCAGATATCTTAGAACCTTAGAAAGACCTCACCACTTCTGTATGCTCCACTCAGACATCCTCCACTCACTCCTTGCATGCTGGACTATTAGTTCCTGCAAGGACTGAGTTCATTCACACAGCCAGCTGCATTTACTTGCTGATGTTTTCCCCAAACTCTGCCCCTCCTTTCTCTTCATATTCACCTGTTCCATTAACACAATGGTCAGTACTTCTCTTTTAACTTTGGTTGGTTTTTTGTGTGCTTATCTCTGACCCTAAGGAAAGCCATAAGTTACAAGTATAGCGCCAGTACCCTCTTGCCTTCAATGACACTGTGTGCAACTGACACCAGTGGATAGCCTAGAATTTATTAAATGATACTATTTTTAAAGTTATTAGGCATATCCACAAGTAAAGTGGCTGCCCTATAAAGGAAAGACCTCTCACCATTGAAAGAGTCATGACACTTTGTCATCTTGGATAGCTATAACAAAGCACCATCAATTAAGTGACTTAAACAACTGCACGTTATTTTCTCATAGTTCTGGGGCCAGAAGTGTGAGGTTCAGATGCCAGGATGGTTAGATCCTCCTGAGGAATCACTTTCTAGCTGGTAAATAATGTGTGTTAATGTGCTGAGTGACTTAACAGCAAAGGAGAGGTGCTCTGCTGCATTTTGAGGACTAATCCTATCCTGAGGGCCCTGCCCTCATGGCCTCATCTAGTCCTGACTCTCTCTAAGGGCCCACCTTTAATCACTGCCACAGTAGGGCTGGGGCTGTAGCGTGCTTGCTTTTTTCGTGTTTGTCGGTGATGATGTAAAAGTCCAGGATTTGAAGGAGCTAGGACCAGATTATGTCTAGTCTTTTTCAGTGTTTAGTTTCAATAGTAATGTTAACATACTCTCTGTTTTACTGTTTTGAACAGATAAACTATATAATCCTAAGAAAGAAAATATGTTATTTTCCAATGGTTGTAACAAAGTCAAAATGACCTTTCCTAATGGTGAAGAGGACTCCTTGGTAACAGAAGAAAGAGCTAGTGACAAAGAGAACAGCAGTGTTGACAAGAGAGATTTATCAGAACTGTCATTTTCAGAAAATCAAGATACTAACGTGGAGAATATTTTCTCCCACTCAAGTGAGTTTGAAGACAGTATTGACTATGCTTTTTTGAATGAGACCTATTCTATCCATTATTCAGAATCAAAACTCAAGGATGAAAACCTTTTGCATTTCTATTCAGAATTGCATCCTGAAGTACACAGAAGAGTAGAGGTGGCTTTTGACACTCTAGGACCTCAAGGCAATAATAGTATTGGATTGGGAAGGGGTGCTGACTGTGGAGACATGCAGAAGAGCGACGTGGACGAAGACTCGCAGCAGGAGTACCACAGCGCAGAGCTGGAGTGCTTAAGTGCACACCTAAGCAAGTCTAGTCTGCATGTTAGTGGGTTGAAAGCATCAAGCTATGACTTTAAATATGGTAGCGATTTAGAAGATAACCATGGCAAATTAGAGAGTGGTTCCACCCCCTTTTTGGAGTCACTTAATGGTTTTGCACAAAAATGTTTGCCTCAAGTCTCTGCATCTCAAAGTTCTGATATGTTAAAAGAATATCATGAGCCAAAATATGAAAAATGTAAGGAACAAGAAATTGGTTTAACATATCATAAAGCATTTGGTGACACTTTACAGAGGAGCAGTTCTCCCTTAAACCCTCAGAAAGTGCCTAAAACTCAAGTGTATACTAAAGAAATGAAGTCTCAGATGATTGAAAGTGAAGACGTTTATGGAAATAGAATTTTCCAGAACAAAACATTACAGCACCCTGAGAGTGCTATCGTGTTTCCCCAAGACCAAGCCCTTGAGACACACCTGAAGGCTAATGATGCTCACCAGCTTTCTGGGCCTTGTGTTTTTGATGATTCGGTCATTTCTCTCTGTGGCTCTTTGCAATACAAAAGCCTCCCTGAGCCAGGCCTTTTCTCTCCTGTGACACCACGAGTGGCAGTGACAGATAGTCAGGCAGAGGTAGAGGACAGTGCCACAAATAAAACATGCTCTCTTAAGAAAGAATCATGTCTTAAGTCGGTGCCAGATGCAGCAAGCTGTGCAGCTGCGGTTCAGACACTGGCTGCGGACAGCAGAGCAAACACAAGCCCTTCCATAGTGTCTGCATCAAGCAACACACAGACAAAGGAGGTGAGACACAGTCAGCCTGAGGAGTGGCAAAGTGACAGACAAAGTGTGGCCTGTAACACTGACTGGTCATGTGTGCAGCTGTGCAGAGATACACAGGCTGCTGCCCCAGGAAGTGACTCAGGAGGACCATTCTCAACCGACTGTTTAAAGCCTATTGGGAACTCCCCGGATGAGGTAAAAAGCATAGTCTCAAACTTTTAATCTACTTTTAAGTTATGCGGATGGGGTCTGAGGGAGAGATGTCAGCTCAAGGGGATGGGTGTTAGGGGCTACAGCTCTAGCTTCCGGTGGCTGACATTGTTACAGATTTGTTTTGAAGGTTTTCATATTTTGGAACTCCATGTATAACATTCATTTTGTTACACATTTGTAATTTTATATTATTTTCAGGATTCCTTGGAATCAAGAAAAAAAATATCTGATACCACAGACAGACAGAAACATCCTGAGAGGTAGGTCAGTTATATAAGCTCACACATGTTGCTTTATTTTCTGTGTAGAATATTTAAACATGTAGAGTTAAAGAGACTTTAAGAAAATTTACATGTTGGCCACTCCTTCTAGCAGATAGATGCTGAGCAGCATAGAATGTCAGCGCTCACCATGAAGAGCCTGCAGTTCTCCCCTCCCTCCTCCATGCCACACTTAGACACACTTCCCTTCTTTTTTTGAATAAATTAAACATTATATTCAGAAAAATGCCATATATTTGAAGAGATAAATAGCTACACATTGAAGCATTTCTAAACCATCATCATTGGTTTTATTTTGCATATATTAATAATCCAAAACACAAATAGAGCCATAAAGTGAGAGTGGACGAAAAGAAAGCCATATTGCCATACTCTGAAACCATGGGTTTGTTTTTGGGGTTTTTTTTTTTGTTTTGTTTTGTTTTTTGCTTCATCTGGCATTCTAAAACTACAAAATTAAATTTAAAAACTAAACAGTGGTAGATAGGAACTGGTAGTTGAGGGAACCTCCAAAAACTCTTAGTAATTCAAAAACTCTAGTGACTTGGACTTTTTATAAAAAGGAAAAGTTTAAATTACATTTCTTTATGTAGAAATGCAGGTGCATATGGAAGTCAGAGGACAACTTGAAGGAGATGAGTCTCTCCCCATGGTGTGAGTCTCAGGGATTGAACTCAGGTCACCAAGCAACTCACTGAGCCTTCTCACTGGGCTGGCTTGGGGCTTCTTATAATATAGCAAAGTATTTGCTTTTATGAATGACTCTTAATGACATTTGTAAATCATGTCTATTTTCTATTTAAAAACACATTTAACAACAGTTCTGGCCTTAAATGCCTATGACCATAAAAAGCTTGCCCAGATCTTGTGAGACTGAAAACAGATCCATCACCTCTGGAGGAACTGAGTCCTTAGTGAGAACAAACCCTGCTCTATGAGAGAAGTAAGTTTGCAGTGGTGGCTTCCAGCTCTGAGAATCTATTGAGCTATTAGGTTTTGATCCTGATGAGGTGTTCCTGTCATGTCCCCTTTTTAATAGGAATTGGATTAAACCTGACAGGGAATTGTAAGAAATTTAAAATCTGGCTGGGTGGTGCTGCATGCCTTTGATTTTAGCACTGAGGAGGTAGAGACAGGCAGAGCTCTGAGTATAAGGCCAGCCTGGTCTACAGACCGAATTCCAGGACAGTCAGGGCTACACAGAGAAGCCATGTCTTGAAAGCCAGAAAGAAAAAAGAAATTTAAAGTTCTGTTTCTAGAAAGAAGCCTCTCACTACTGTCGAAGATGTTGAAAATCTTACCTAATACTGTCTGTCACTTTAAAGGACATTTCAGCTTTGCGAAGAGGTGGCTTTGCCACCAAAGTGCTGTGAGAAGACCACTGAAAGGGCCATGAAGGCAGAGATGCACCTTCTAGATGTTTGCTACCAGATGTGCCTTCGCCACTGTCGCCACATTCACAAACTTGTAATGGAAAGTAGAGCGGGACTCAATAGGTGCTGATCAATTTTAAATCTAGATTTTCTAAAAATCTATCTCTATGCCTTCATTCCAGAAACCTAATTTCAGTGTTCGAAAGACAAAACTTAGGCTATATCTGGATTTGTTAGCTTTCGTAAAAGTAGTAAGTTTCAAAAAACTTTTTTGCTGTGTGTGGTTATAACTCTAGAACTTAAGTGGCAGGGGTATGAATATGATCCAGGCCAGACAGGGATACATTTTAAGATCTGTTTCAAAAATCAAAAATAAAATACTGTTTTAGTAAGGGTTTTAGTGCTGTGAACAGATATCATGACCTAGGTAACTCTTATAAGAACAATTTAATTGAGGCTGGCTTACAGGTTCAGAGGTTCAGTCCATTATCAGGGTGGGAACATGGCAGCACACAGGCAGGCATGAGACATGGTGCAGGAGGAGCTGAGAGTTCTCCATCTTCATCTGAAGGCTGCTAGCAGAATACTGACTTCCAGACAGCTAGGATGAGGGTCTTAAAGCCCGCGTCCACAGTGACATACCTGATCCAACAAGGGCACACCTTCTAATAGTGCCACTCCCTAGGCCAAGCATATACAAATCATTACAAATGCAAATGTCACAGTAAATTGTGGTTGAGGTAATAAAGCCAGTAAAATAAATATGCTTTCTACCTGAGTAAGGGTAAAGTCAGTTGGGGTTTCATCATGGTCTTCTGTCCCATTCTTTCTGCCATACCTATTGGGGTTGCTGATACTGACCCTAGAAAATGTATCTACTGTTCTTCTCTTACTTAACAGGTAAATCTATGATCGGGTAGGGGTAGAACTGAATTATGACACCATGTTAGTGTCAGGTGAATGACTTTTGCCAGTGTAATGTAATTCTGTGAACTTAACTTTGAACAGGAATTTATCAACTGATTCTGCTAAGAAGGAATTAGGCTCTGTTTTGCTGTCTGTTCTGGAAGACTTGAAAGATAGGTACATGAACTTGAAAGGAAAAGTCCATAAGGGCATACCCCTGGAAGAGCTGCCTCCACTGTTGGTGGAGTCCAAACTGTTGTCTGCCTTCTCCGATTTTGCTTCCAGGGTATGTATGTATTCTAGAATAAAACTGTTACTTCATTCAAACAGAAAATATACTAAATCTGTTTTTCTCTTGTTTTCAGCTAATGAAAGAAGAAGCATACAGGTGATTATAGTTTTATCTAATGTAGAACTTACCTGCTCTTAAAAACTACTTAAGCCATATATATAAATTCTGTTTTCTTTTTGAGACCACTGATAAATTCCTTAATAAATATTATTTATCCAGCCTTTCAGGAGAAAATTCTGAGCTGCATAATCAAAGTCTACCTGATGTTGATATTTCTCCAAGCCTACTAAAGACATTGTCCCAGGTAAGAATTGGAGAGAGACGCATGCTTGTGTGTGCCTGTGAGTGTGCATGTTCAATCATGGATGTGATTCTTCAGGAGCTACCCACATGTGCATTTGTGGAGGAAGAGGACACTTGTCACCACAGACCTATTTTAGGGCTGCTCTGAGAATGTCAGGAGACGACCTCTGGTGTCAGTCTTGAACCTCCCTCTTGAGACTGGGTCTCTGGCTTACTTATGCAGTGTGTCAGCCCAGTTGGCCTGCAGACTTCTAGGCAATGGTCTCTACCTTCTGTTTTGCAGTAGGAGATCTGGGATGACAGACCTATACTCCCTTGCCTGGCTTTTACATGGTTTTGGTCATCCACGGTATCATTCCGGAACTACAACTGTGCCACCATACCCAGCTTTTTTTTTTCCATGCCCAGCTTTTTACATGAGTAAGAGCACAGTCAAACTCAGGCTCAGTGATTACATAGCAAGAGCCCTGCCCAGCTAAGCATTTGTCCTGTACTTTGTAAAATCTTACCTTGATAGCCTCTAAGTAACAGTAACTCAGAAACCCTCACACTCTCCTTCCCAGCCACTGACTCACTCTTTGGACTCCGATGTGACTGAGCAGAAGGAATGGGTGGTGTACTTTGTCAGGCAATTGTCATCAATGTGGTGAGGGAGGTAACATGTAATTCATTATAAACCAGGAGGCCCAAGGTAAAATGTAACTTGTAACTCACCAGTGCATAAACCCAGACTGTCCAAGCAAGCCATGATGTGGTGCTAACAGCATCATCGTGAAGCACAGGGTCACTACTGGGGTTTTGTGAGGTCAAGTAGCATTTCTTTTATTTTGGGCAAAAAAAACCCTTCATTTTTCCCTTATGAAGTATGTCTTGGACTATTTTAGTCTGTCCCAACCCCCGGGGACGTATTTGACATTTGACAAACAAGAAGGTGGTTTAATTGCTATGTAAGAGCACATTGCAGGCCAGGCATGGTGGCAGGTGCCCATAATCTCAGCACTCGGGAAGATGGTGGCAGTGGGATCACTAATTTGAGGCCAGTGTGGTCATGCTCCATGGTGAGACACTGACCGAGTGATCAGGAAATGATAGCAAAGAACGTACCGGAAATTGTGGAGTCCCACAGAAACCGAAGGTTCTCTTACCTAGGAAGAAGGCAGCCAGTCCTGCTTCTTTGACTGAAGTTGAGAATGAAAAGTAAAATACTTCAGATAGTTGCTTTCTGCTAAGAGTATACAAGCAAATGATACTGAGAGGCCATCCCACAGGAAAAGTCTTCTTTAAAAAGAAGATATAGATTGAAAGCTAAATTTTATATGCTCAGATCTGTCATGTACTTTTAAGGAATTTACGTTAACAGTCTTTACTGTTCTCCTGGTGGCTGTGTAGCTGTAGAACAGCCTGCTGATTGAGGGGAAGGCCCGAAACACGAGTGTGACTGGGATACAGTTCTTGTAGTGCTCTCGTCTAGCATGCATAAGGCGCATCCCTAGTACTGCAAAAAGAATTAAATTCTTTTAAATAATAAGTTTAAAATGCAGCAGAATTTAGTTTTAGAGTCTTCAGTTTTGACTATAAAACAATATAAGGTTCCTTACTGTGTGTGTAGTGTGTACGTATGTCATGGCACATGTGAAGGTCCAAGGACACTTCTAGAGATCAGTTGTTTGCTCCTCCCACCCTATGGGTCCTGGAGATCAGACTCAGCTTGTCAGGCTTAGTGGCAGCGCCCTCACGCCATGAACCGCCTCACCAGCCCTGACGTTATAGGATGCCTATAAGATTAACTGAATTACTGGTTTTTAAAGATGGTATGCTATCCAGGTACTGTCTTCACAGTTTAGCACAGTTACATTTTACCTTTTATGTTACTTTGTGATTTTCTTCAGATAGCTCTGGGTTTTTGTTTGTGGGGTAGGGGTTGGGGTCTGGATTAGGTTTTTGGTTTTAGAGCTTTTTGGTTTTTTTTTTTTTTGTGGTATCAGAATCAAACACAAACCCTCACACATTACCCTTGAAGTACACCCTACCTTGTAGTTGTCCTCCTTTTCAGGACAACTTAAATGTAGAGAACAACTTGGGTCTACATAATTTCCCATAGATGAAAGCTTATACTCTGAAATGTCTAAAAGTTACTATCTCAAAAATCACAAAGAACAAAAGCACCCATATCATCACTGTAAGCAGAATTAAAACCCAAATTCTGGTGTAAACCAGCAAGCTATTCTGAGTATTTTTACTACAAAGTCAGATGATGATTTTTTTTTTTTTTTTTTTTTTTTTTTTTTGTCATAGCCTTCAGTATTCAGAGGACAAAATAATACAAGTGGAAAATGCCTGTCTCAAGTAGAATGCAGTGATTGTTAGTCCTTATCTTTGTTTCTGTTTTTATTTAATTTTCAGATGCCTTCTATATCTGACAATAGTCATCCTAAGCAAGATAAATCACCCATGAACAATGTTTTTAAAAACAGTGATGTAAATACAGACTTTAATCACCTGAAGCTCAGTGACAAAGGTAAGGATGAAAATATACATTATTATTTGTGTAGTAATCTGTATCCATATATAGATATAGGTTTAAATATTGCTTGTGCGGCTTCCAGAAAACAGTGTGTCGAGCATGTTGGTGCATACCTTTAATTCATGCACTTAGGATGCAGAGGCAGGCACTCTGGGTTCAAGGCCAGCCTGATCCATATAGTGAGTTCCAGGACATCTAGAGCTACACAGTTAGACCCTGTCTCCAAATACCAAAAAGTAAAAATAAAATAAAAGCAGAAAACAAGTAATGCAGCATTTTTACTGGGTTTGTTATGTCAAAATATTTCATCCATAAAGGTTAACTCCCAAAAGTGAGAGAGGAAAGCTTTTGATACACTGGGCATTAATGTTCAGTTAAGGAAATTGGAGACCAGAAGCCTTAGACTGAAAAGAACTTTGTGCTCAGGGCCTGCAACAAGACCAGGTCAGAGACCTGGCTCTATTCCACGGTGCACATCTCTAGGTCCACATAAAGGTCATCCTTGTCTTGAGAGACATGTTTATAAACTGTTCTGAGAGATAGACACACACAGTTTATGGTTCCTTGTGCTCATGCCTTAGAGAGTAAAAATATCCATGAAGCAAGTGAAGATTGGTTTGATGCGAAAGAGAGGCTGACTGGAGCTGACTTCTCAGTAACTCAAGAAAACATACCAGAATACAAGGAATGGGATCCAAAGAATCCATTAGGTTTGTTCTTACGAATGTATAGAAAAATATTACAACCTAGCTTACCTGAAAATGGTGGTTACTTTTTCTGTGTTCTTTTGGGAGGTGGGCTATAAAGGTATTTTGCTCCTCTTTGTACCTATTCCTTATTTTTAAAAAGAAAGTTGGCCAGTTGGAGGTGAAAGTTTTAAAGAACAAGTAGCTATTAAATCCTCATTTCTTCAGACACAGTGCTCGGCCCACAGGATTGAGCCATTCTATGGGACTGGTGAAAGGTGAGGAGATGGGTAGGAGGTACTTCTGAGTCTTAGGCACTACTGCTTTCTACTGTAGCTCTTGATTGCAGTGTCAGCATCTGAAGTGTGAAGAAGGAGCTTCGTTGTTCTCTCTCCAAGACACACATGTTACTGATTACTATCCAGACAGATGAACAGATTAGTAAATAAATAATGAAGGCAAACTATGAATAGTGGTGAGGGACTGTACCTAGATCCAACACTGTATCTTAATAGATGAGTGAAATGCCCAGACCTTTGTACAGCATCCTCTGTAAGAGAGAACTTACAGTCAGAGCCCCTTCAATTTTCATAACCATTTCAAGAGGCTAAGCCAACTTTTATTACTGAGGGAAAATGGAATTCATTGGTCTTCCATTATTACATAAAAATTACAAAAGAGAGACTAAGAAGTCTTTAGACAAGTCTATGTGCACTTTCTGTCCTGAGCGAGGGCTTTAGAGAACCTGCGCTCAGTGGATGGGAACTTACTTCACATATTCACACCCAGTCTTCTCACAGTGAGACCAGGAAAATAGAGTGTATAAATGTTGGATGCTTTGGTCAAATAGGAGGAAACTAAATCCTAGCTTAATGATACCTAAAATCAAATTATTTGTTCCCCGTTTTTTTTTGTTATATATCCTTCCATAATAACAAGGTCTGTGCCTACCATTGTTCATGTCTAATACAAAGGTTTTCTTGGTGTGCTGTTTCTCAGCAAGTAGTGTGCTTAGAGAGAGTTTCCAGACCATACTCTGGCCAGTATGACGCCAGGCATTAGGAACCTGTGTGCACCCCTGTTCTAAAAGCACTGAAGCAGAGAGAAATAATGCTTTGGGTTACATTGCATGTGGTGAGCTTTCAAGCTCCAAAAGACTGGACACTGAGTAACCCAACCTCTTTGTTTTAGGGTGACATGAATAAGATGCAGAAATCTTAAAACAAGACTTCAATCACTGCTGCTTGTCTTTTCTATTTGGGATTTTGTTTTACAGTATGTAGTCCAGGTTAGCCTTGAACTTACATCCTTGTGTCAGTTTTCTCAATGTGGGGTTACAGGTGTTACCAACATGATTAGTTTAATGCTGATATCTTCTGTCTTTATTTTTTAAATTTATTATGTGGGCACGTATGTGATATATGCGTGTGCCATGGCATGCATATGGAAGTCAGAGGGCAGCTTGACAGAGTCCATTTTCTCCTATTTGAGTCCTAAAGATTGGGCTCAAGTTGGCAGCAAGTGCATTTACCTGCCATCAAGATGGAGTTTAAGTCTCATGATCTGTCTGGTAGACGGAGAGGAGCTGTCTGTTGACTTCTGCACATACAGCTCATGCACACACACACACACACACACACACACACACACACACACACACACACACACACAAGTCAATGAGCTTTGTAATTAGAAACAAATGAAATATGTAACATTGTTGCCATTTTTCTTTAAAATATTGATGTCACTGTGGGGATTTCTGTGATTTTTTTTTTTTCTATAATCAGAATTGGAGAATATTGAACTGCTTCGAAGAGGTAAAGGCTTTTTGATACATGTTGGTGGTCTTTGCCCTTCTGTATCTGAGGTATGCCCAGAATTTCTTTGGGAGTCTTTCAAATTTGTAAATTATTGTGATTTTTTTTCAACCTTCCACAAAATTAATTTTTCTTCTTTTAGTCTGATTTAAGGTCTCATTTCCAGAAATACCAAGTTTCTGAAATTTCGATTTATGATTCTCCAACTAATTACAGGTATGTTGCCCAAATTCAGTAGGTAGGCATGACTATATGTCTGTTGTATAAGGTACAGGAGGCAGGAGACACTCACAGGGTTGTGGGTGTGTTCCACACTAAACAGATAGCTAGAGTTCTTCCACATCTTTCTCTCCAGGAACCTCTCTTCTGAGATTTGGTTATGCCGTGTAATCCAGACTGCTAATTCTGTTTTCAGAATCCTAGGTCCTAAGATTACAGCATGCAGTGTCATACATGGCCTCCAAGGTGTATAGGAGAGTTAACTGATCCTTGTATATTTATCTGACTATATGGCATTTCGTAGCAGAAGCAGAGTGCACTAAGTAGATGTGCTCTAGAAATGGGACTGGCTCAACCCCAGCACCTTCCGTGCCTAGAGTTAATGTGAATGCATTGAATGCACTGAATGCACTCCTTGAGCTCTTAGTCTTAGCTTCTCTGTAAGATGAGGGTTAGGATAATAACTGTTGTTGTCACGTTAGCAGTAAAGGCAGAGCTGGCTCAGGAAGTTCTGCTTAATTAGTCCTGACGCTAGTTATTTCTGCATTTTGTACTTCTGTATATAGTTTTAGGTAGGTTGCTTCATCGCCTGTGTGTTGTCAGAGAGTTAGAGTTGCTGCTTCAATATTTATAGTATTCAGAGTCCAGTTATAGTGATAATTAATTACTTCATGGAGACACTATGCTGCTCTGTCATAAAAACGATAGCTATTGATTTCAGAGGTCAACACATTAATTAAGAATGAATTGCTTATGGGTAGGGTTTTAAATTTATAAAAATAGGTACTAATTTTTGTAATTGTAGTCATATAGATTATATATGGCACATTGATAGGATATTAGCATATTTTTATCAGGTTAAACCAGGGTTGAATCCTTTAGTAATATTATCCTTCATGACTTTTTAAAATATCTTACCTGAAAACTTTAAAAAATTGGGATGCTTTTTTTCTTCTTTTAAATATTTATTCTATGTATAAATTTAGAAAATGCACTTAAATACAAAAATATTTGTATTTTTGAGTTTGTACTATAGGCCCATCCTTTGAAAAACCTTGCATAAGATTTGGTGTACAGGGGTTGGAGAGATGGCTCAGTGGTTAAGAGCACTGACTTCTCTTCCAGAGGTCCTGAGTTCAATTCCCAGCAACCACATGGTGGCTCACAACCATCTGTAATGGGATCCGATGCCCTCTTCTAGTGTGTCTGAGGACAGCTGCAGGATACTCACATACATAAAATAAATAAATCTTTAAAAAATAAATGATTTGGTGTACATACTTTTATTAACACTATTTAGAGCTGCGGGATCTAGCTAGAGTTCTTACCAGATCTCTGTCCAGTGGATCTCTCTTCTGGATTAACAGGGATTCTTCTGGCCCAGAATTATATAATAAAATTCTAATTAGATTATCTTAATTTTTATACACATTTTATATATTTTTCTTACTACTGACTATAAATGCATTTTTATATATTCTGCTAAATATTGTCAAAATTTGTCTTTACCATTGGAGCCTTTGAGCCTCCTAGAGTTTATATTTGTGCATAAAAATTAACTTTAATTTTTAGAATATATAGCCACTTGGCCCTAGGCCTCAGAACTCTGAGTGTGTAGTTTAAAACATTAAATTTTAAACTAATAATTCATAATTATCACAGGTTATCCTATTTTCCCTTTGATTTGTTCTGTATTATCCTGAATAAACATTTATTTGTTGGTGCACACCTTTAATACCAGGCCTTGAGAGGCAGGGGTAGGTGAATCTCTGAGTTCAAGGCCTGGTCTACCCAGCAAGCTCTAAAGAGACCCTGTCTTAAAACATCAAAGACAACAATACCTACTTATCCCAAACAAGTTTAAGAACCTTTTGAAGAGCAACTAGCTATTGTGAAAGCCATCTTAGTTTTAAAAGAGTAAGCTGAAGTTGCTCATTAAGAGCCTTGGTCTTCCGTTCTTGTGTTGTAGATATGCATCTCTGGCTTTTGCAAAGAACAGTAATGCAAAGATGGCCGTGAAGGAAATGAATGGAGTAGAAATCAATGGAAAATCTGTGAATGTGCGGCTTGTGAAAATCCCTGGAGAGTGCACACCGCCACTTCTCTCTACAACCAGGAATAGCATTAGTATGAATCATTTGGAGAAAAATACCAACAAAGATGCCACCTCTGCCTCTTCCACTTGTAGACTGCCCAGACCTAGACCAAGGCAGCTGGAGTCTGAGCAAGATTGTGACTTTCCTCCCTTGGACCAGGTTAGTGTTCCTCATGGATTAGCAGTGGGCTTGTGTTGCTACACTGCTGGGAATGCTGTAGTAACGAGCAGTCCTTGTGCTGGCACAACAGGTCAGTAAGGCTGTTCTTGCTGGGTTTGCTGCCATCCTCCACAGTCTTTGTCTCTTTACTCTTGAAAAGTACCATTCTAGAAGTCATTCGTCCACCAGTGTATGTATGTATATATATACTTTTATTTTGTTGTTTGTTTGAGACATGATTTTTTTGTGTAACCTTGGCTGCCCTGGAACTCACTCTGTAGACCAGGCTGGCCTCAAATCAGCCTGCCTCTGCTACCTCAGTGCTGGGAGTAAAGGCGTGTAGATAGATAGATAGATAGATAGATAGATAGATAGATAGATAGATAGATAGATAGATAGGCAGACAGACAGAGATATAGATATTTTTACAGTAGCCTTACCACATACTTCTCAGAACTATAAAACATGGTTATTTCGTTTTCATAGCCCTTATCTTTACCCCACTGCAGTTATAAATACTTCCTGGTATGTGATAGTTTTGCTCAGCAAAATGTCTGCTGCCCAGTAGGCATTCCATTTTTTTTTTTTTACATGCAATAAAATTCACTCCTGAGGTTCATGACTAGGCATAGGCACTTAAGTAGGTACCCGCCACTAACGCTAAAGAACAGTACCCACACTTCCAAACCACTCTCTTGTATGATGCTTGCATGTGTGTCCACTGTCCTCCAGCCAGCCCTCCTGATCCTGTCATTTGATGCCTGCTAAGTGCTGTTGCTGCGTTTCCATTTAGACATTTCTCTGCTAGTAGGCACCTCAGCACTAGCATCTTCCTAACTTCACAGGACTTCCTTTGCATTCCTTTGAACCTAACTCTTACTTGTCCTGTGTTTTCATTACCAAGCTTCTCAGTGACATAGCTTATATTCATTGTCTTCATTGATTGTCCCATGATCTTTTCAGTTCATACCTTCAAATACATTGAACCTTCGGAGCTTCACCAAGATCATGAAGAGATTGGCTGAACTACATCCAGATATCAGCAGGTATGAACCAAGGTTGGAATTTAATTATATACTGTGTGTAAAAATGTAGTGTTCAGAACTTCTGACACATGATTGTTTTGGAATCAGGATTGCTTATGTCTGTGTTTCTCTTGGATAGAGACCATATTATAGAGGCTCTTCAGGAAGTGAGGATAAATCACAAAGGTTTTCTGAATGGTTTGTCCATCAATACCATTGTAAAAATGACTTCATCTTTTCTGAGAAACTCTGCTTCCCATTTAAAATAAATGAAGCAATACAGAGGTAATGTAGCATTTGCTTTTATACTTAAATATTTAAGATTTTAGTTTCTTATATAAAACAATTGGTCATAAGTTGAAATTGCAATACAACAATAAAATACCCCATTTTAAAACAAGTCTGCTATGATAGCTGTTAATATAAAACCAATATTTGTAAGAGGGAAGAACTGCTTCAGCTTCTGTTTTCTGGGTATAGTTCATCGTGGTGGAGATGACATGGCAGAAAGGCTCCATGGTGACAGGTGTGTGTTCCTTACATGACAGCAGAGAAGTAAACACTAAGACCCAGCCGACAACCTTTAAAGCCTATTCCTTCCCCCACTGTAGCTAGCCATCAGCTAGGAGTTTAGAGACCTTCTAGACAGCTGTTCCCAGGCAAATGAGGTCTTGTGAACTCAACAAGGATGGTTTCACATAGTGCAAACTGTGCACAGTGAGACACAGTAGACGCTCCTGGTGGGCTGTTCTCCCATTCATGCTCAGTGCCTCACAGTGATGCAGACTAGCATCTGGCTCCCCTGGATTCTGCTCAGAATAGCAGCAACTTCAATACTATGATGGCCATTGATATGTGACAACTGGTTGCCTGTCTCTGTACAGTTAGTGATAGGATTCATCAATGAATAGACTTTAAATGAATGCTGGGCAGAAGTGACGCCACAGCCCTCATCCCAGCACTCAGGAGGCAAAGGCAGGTTCATCTCTGAGTTTGAGGCCAGACTGGTCTACAGAGTGAGTTCTAGGACAGCCAGTGGTAAATAATGAGATCCTGTCTGGAAAAAAAAGAGTACATATAATGTACCAAGCAAGTTATGAAATGATTAGTATACTAATAAAGAATACTGCTAGCTGTGTTTTTCTGGACTATAGTATTTGGCATAATCACATTTTATTGTTGTTTTTCTCTTGTTCTTGATCCTATAGAAAATCTTTGGCAAGTATGACTACCCTTCATCAGAGGAACTTCTACAGCACTTAGGAAAGAGCCGTGTAATACAATCAGACAGCTCTATAATTGGACCTAACACTTTCAAGTATTCTATTTGATAATCCTCCTTTAAAACTTGGTAGCAACAGATAAATATGTAGTATTAAAATCTGTATGTATGTTTTATTATGCTTATAAACTGTATTTCAAAATTATTACTCAAAACTTCAAGCTATGTATTTTGAATAAGAAAAAAATGTCATGTTCATTTATAAATCATCATTAATAAGTTCATTTGAAAAAGTTCATTGCTACTGTTGTAAAATTTATTACACATGTAAAAATTATGTGAAATTTATACACAGTTCATATGTGAAAATGGAATTTATATGGAGCTTACATTGTAGTTTTAGCTTTTCAGACTTAGATTGGAGCATGGGGTTTGGGTAAGCTGAGCTCAGTGCGCACAAAGATAAGCCTCCTATGGTGCAGTACTGGTGATCTTTGACAGCAAAGTAAGGTGGTGTGCTGGGGAAAGGCACCGAAGCGTACAAGGTCACCATGCGCTGGCCTGTGCTGTACTAAGTTCTGTTGTACTAGAGTCTAAATTGAATGTGCTTCTCTGTCTCACAGCAATATAGAATGTAAGCTTAATACCCAGTTCCCTTTCCAATAGCCACTAACACACAGGTTAAAGCTGCATTTAGACTGATTATAACCATAACATTTAGTACTTTTCAAATGTTTACATTGTTCCTGTCCAGTGCTTCATTGTTGTTTGATTAAAAATTACCCATTAAGCATTTATAGCCCTTAATTTTAATAAAGGTGGTTAATTCTTCTCTGACTCCAGTGCTTTCTGTAAGGGGGCATTCCCAAGTGTCAGTCACCTACCAGACGTTATGTGAATATATAAAAATAACTACTGACCTTCTGCCAAGAGCTGGATTCCTCAGCGCATGTATATCTAAACTCAAAGTAACTGGTTTGGTCTATACATCAAATTAATAAAATTATAAAATCCTGGGTGGCGGTTCCCACATATTGAATCATTTAACATTTCATTGGAAGGCTACATTGACAATTGGCTCTGAATAGCCTAGACATCTATAATATATCTGGAGAAATTAGCAAACCGATAGTCATTTGTTTCTCTATAACCAAATATCTGATATAGTATATATGCCTTTACATATAGACAAAATTACTGAATTCATTTGGGAAAAATATAGAAAAGCCATTTCAAATAATGTTCAGGAGTTTTGAGTCCATAAATCCTTTCTAATATCGAAGTGTTACGGTTTGGCAACCAAAGGCCTCTCTGAAGGGCACCCAGTAACTTGAGTCTCTTCACAGGTTAGATTAGAAAGTCAAGGGCTAGAGATAGGGTTTGTTCAGTGGTCAAGAGCACTTGTTGCTATTATAGAGGACCTGGGTTCCGTTCCCAGCACCAACATGAGGTTCACAATCATCCCTTCTGACCTCTGAAGGCACTCTGCATACATGTGGTGCTCATACATACATGTAAGCAAAACACATGAAGTAAAATGAGTACATGTAGTAAATTTTTAAATAAAGTCAATAATTTTTTCTATTATTGGATCTTTATTTACATTTCAGATGTTATCCCCTTTCCCATCCAGAAACCCCCTATCCCATCACCCTCCCCCTGCTTCCATGACAGTACCCACCCACTCTCTCCTGTCTCTCTGCCCCGACATTCCCCTACACTGGGGCATCAAGCCTTGACGAGACCAAGGGCTTCTCCTCCCACTGCTTTTTTAAATGTCTCAAATAATTCTTTATGAATCTTTTGGAATCTCAAGTGAAAAGGCAATTTTAGCTTATGTTCTAAAGTCTTTAATATGTAATCATACTTGTTTAATTTTTAAAGACTGACCAAGAAGAAAAGAAAAACTGAGCAAATGTTTCCAAATAGCATCGAAGGCAAAATTTCACATAATTTTAGTGTATTGCAGTGTTGTTCAGGCTAGCTTTTCTTTGATAGCATAGTATTAGAATAACAAAGAACACCTGGTGATTTCAGAAGTTTCCTGACTGTTGTTAGAAAGGACTAAAACTCCATATTGACTGTGCCTGGTACTGGCCTTGATTCTGGCCATAGGAGATAGTGAGTGGATAGGACATAGTTATGTTAGAAGACCTTCCCAGCCAATATTTTTGAAGTACTGCATTTTCACAGATGACCATTGCTGCTCATTATCAAATGATGCTTGGTTCAGAGTAAACGGGCTGTTGGAGCTTGGGGTGGGGGCTCAGTGGTAGGATGCTTGCCTAGCATGAGTACAGCCTCGGGTCCTAGCCCCAGCATTGGTTTACACTTAAAGGGGTGCTAGAAAGAAGTCCACTATGTAGGCAGGAGAATGGACTTGTAAGATGTCCTAGCAGCATTCCCAGAACGCTATGTCCATAGTGTGAAGGCAAGGCTGCTGACAAATTGGCTCAGCAATGGAGAGGTTGGCCTGTGTGGCTCAGTCCCTTAAGAGTCTTCAGATAGATGAGGCAGGAGAGAAGCTGCAAGGGCTGGCCTTGCACATGCTGCCTTTGCAGCTAGAAAGCCCAGGTGTTGGGGACTGCAGTCACCTCCGGCAGCCGCAGAGGCCCGAACACGCTCTTCTGGAGCACCGAAAGGAAGCCCTGTCAGCCCCCCCCCTTTTTTTAAAGTGGCCTGCACCAGGCTTCTCAAGTCCACAAGTACAACACGCTTGGATTGCTTAGGCCACCCTTTTATGGTGACATCCATAGACTGTAGAAGGCAGTCGGCCCCTTTCCCTGGTGCTGTGAAGAACCAGACAAGGAATGAAGGGCCCTTTCCAGTTTACAGTTGGACAGCCCATCTGCAGTCCCTAAGCAGAACACCCGTCAAAGCAGCAGCCAGGCCTCCTTCCCACCCCACCCCCTGGAGTGCCTGTCTAAAATGGCAGCAGGAGCTTGAAGCAGCAGGTCACACGACCTCTGCAATCAGGAGAGCTGCGAATACTCAGCTTACTCCATTTTACACACTCCAGGATGTTGGCCCAGGGAGCCCCACACACATGCAAGTCGGATGGGTCTTTTCCTAGCCTTTCACCAAGCCGGCATATTCTCTCACATTTGCTTAAGGCCCACCTTCTAGGTCGTTTCAGATCTGCCTGTCCTTGTCACAGACAGCACTAATCACCAAAATAAGATTGATCTGTGTATCTTTACCTTCGTTTTGAGTCTTGGGGGAAGTGACATAAAAGCTGTCTTGAGTTAGGTAAACTTCTCTCAGGCTGATATAGACACAGAACTCACATGCTAATAACATGGTGACAGGGCAGAGAATATTCCCTTACTTATGTTGTGGATTTGACTATTACAAACGGCTTTGGTTTATCACTCTTAGGGCTTCTTTAATCATGTGCTGTATAAGAATGCAAGCTTTGAGCCCTGGGGTCTGGTTTCCTCCTTCAACTTTGTTACCTGTGGGCATCCATGAGGAAAGGAGGGCCAGAAAGTGAGAGGCCTGTTGTCCAGGGAACCGCTGAAGAAGCACAGTATACTGGGCCATGAGCTCTTTCTAAAATACTTCCAACACTATTGTGGGTCAGATTTGAAGGATTCCCTACCCCCAGGAGAAGTGTTCTCTAAGAACCACTGTGAAGGGGCTGAAGAGAAAGCTCAGTAGTTAAGAGCACTGGCCGCCCTTGCAGAGGCCTACCCGGGTTTGATTTTCAAGCATCCGCATGGCGGGTCACAACCGTCTGTAATCAATTCCAGGGGAATCTCACACCCTCTTCTGGCAGGTAGCATGCAATGTTGCATAGATACACAAACCACCTCTACACATAAAATGAAAAAAAATTTTAAAAAGAACCACTGGGAAATTGGCACACAAGGCAGCGTGTAAATGCTCAGTGGACAACTTTCTCAGCAATAGATTTAGAAGAAACCAGCTTCTAAAGTAAACTTATATTGTCACAGTTTGGTCATTTAAAGTGAAGACATTAACGTCATAAACTACATAAACAACCTCCTCTGGTAGTGTTTTCTCCTTGATCTGTACTGTTCCACTATGAAGTCCTTTCGACACATTACGTTTGGTTATGTTTTTTCTTTATTTTTATATGTATGGGTGTTTTGTCTGAGTTCCTGTTTGTGCACAACTCATTACCAGTGGTGCCCGTGGAGGCCAGAAGAGGGTGTTGTATCTGGGATTGGAGTTGTAGCTGGATGTGACCTGTCACCTGGGTGCCAGGAATCAATCAAGAGTGGCTCTGTTAGAGCGTCCAGTGCTCTCCGACACTGCCTGTCTCTCGGCTGCTGGTCTTTCTTTAGCCCGCCCTGCCTGTGGTGGTTCTTCGGTACTTTGCTGAGGTCCATGACCTTGAAATTTGTTGGTTCTGTAGAATGTCATTTATCTGGTTATGCACTGCTGGCTATACTCAGAAGCCTGTCACCTCAGCCCACAGATATTATTCTTCTCACTCAGCTGAGAGGATTGCAGTCAGAAGCTGTTGTCTTTCTTTTGGAGCAGGGGGCACTCTTTGACGCTTTACAAGGCTCTAAAATTTCTGTTCACCGGCTCCAGTACCCATTGCTGCATTTTGCTGGAATTCCTGCCTTGTCTGTCATGGAGAGTGGCTCACTGGGGTACTCATGGGACACTCACCATTGTTGGATGTCTGAGGCTCTCTTAAGCCACAGCTGAGAACTGGGTGTCTGCTGGGCCGTGCACCGTGTTTGTCCCACAGTTAGAACTGGGATTTGTGTTGTGTATGCTTTGCACGTCTGTTCTTTCTGTAAACTTGACTCAGAGTTGCCATTTATCTGTCCAGAACACAAGACCGTTGCAGCCTTCAAACCATTGCCTTGGGAAAACACGCAAATAGGCATACAGCATTTGAAAACACTTTCATTGTTGGCCTTTCAAAACAGAAGAGTTTCTAAACTGACATAGATCAATATCTCTTGTTCCCTAGTATAATTATGCATTCATATATTTATCATATTGTCAGGCATTTGTTTGGTCTGTTTGAGATTTTTTGTTTATAGAAAACAGGGTATCCTGGAACTTACACTGTAAAACAGGCTGACCTTGACCTCAAAAACATCTGCCTGCTTCTGTCTCTTGAGCTCTGGGATTAAACACACTGGCTGTCACATATGCGTTTGTTTGTTTGTTCTGGGTTTTTTGTTTTTGTTTTTCAAGATAGGTTTTCTCTGTGTAGCTTTGGATGTCCTGGAACTTGCTCTGTAGACCAGACTGGCCTCAAACTCACAGAGATATGCCTGCCTCTGCCTCCCAAACACTGGCATTAAAGGTGTTCATGCCCCTGTAGTGTGGTTTATCTTGTGCGACCGGCCCTTTAAAGGATCCCCAGTTGTTAATAAACTGGCTCTTTAAGAATTCTTAGCTGTTTGAACTACTTGACCCCATGGCCTTCAGTGTTGATTGTCTTGGATTTCTGGGAATGAGCGAGAATATAAAAAAGCTGAGGTTGAGAAAGAGCATTGGGCTAGCTGAGTGAGAAGAGAAGGCAGTTGAGTCAGAGAAGATATAGTTAGGAGACAGTTGAGCCAGGAGAGGCTGAGCAGAGCAGATAGGCTACAACAGTTTCTATGTATGGTTGGAGCAGCTAGTGCTGGGGGAACTGGGAGAGGGGACTGTGTACGCAGACTGATGGGGGACTGAGGAAGAAACAGAGGATTGGGAGAAACATTTGAAGGGGCTGGGCTGGAAGGAGGGCTGGCAGGGAGTTAAGAGAATTCGTTACTGTTGGTAGAAAAAGGAAACATTAAAATGAAAAACTAAAATAAATAAAAAACACACATTTTACATTTGACACCACTGCAAGGCCCACATAAGCATTTGTAGTGTGTGTGTGTGTGTGTGTGTGTGTGTGTGTGTGTGTGTGTGTGTAGGATCCCTTCCTTCCCGTGTGCAAAACTTCCCTTGTCATTTGGATAGGTCTAGATAGAGCTGACTTTTGTTCAGCTCCATGGTTTAAGGGTGTTGTTTTGTCTTCACTTCTAGATCACTGAGATGTTAGCTCTCCGGTTTCCATATGTCCCATATGCCAGCCTCTTGTCTCCTGTCTCCCAGCTTGTCACAGTCTGTCCCTGTTCTCTGCCAAGTATTTAGCTGGTTTAGGGTGGGCTGCACTGTGAGCAGCCAGGGCTTGCGACTCCTTCCTTCCACTGGGTTCCTTTGCAGCTCTTGAGTTGTCTCAGAGATGCTGAGCACATCTTCTGTAAGTAGACAGTTCAGTTCTTGAGGGATTTTCCTGTGTTTTTCCCTTGGGTGTGTTTGAGGGACTAAAGTTCTAAGCTGCTGGAAAGCCCTGGGTATTTGGGTTTTAACAGCAGCTCCCTTGAGGGTCTTGACAAACTGGTGCTTAAAGCTGAGTGCCTTCTGTTGTCCTTACCCAACAGCTGTGCTTGAGAACCACTGGCCCACAGTGACAGTGGCTTCCTGCTGGCCGGTGGAGAAGGCAAACTAAAAATGCTCTCCCCAGCTGCACGTGAAGATGCCCCCCTGTTTGCCTGTGCCCCTTTCCTCTGGCTACTGGTGAGGTTACCACTGCTCTTGGTATCAGACAATTGCATGTGCTGGACCTTACTGCATTCTCCTAATCAGTCTTTTATCTGGGGGTTATTGATATTCTTGTGTTTGAAGCCCGTGGTCTCGTAAGTTAGGCCTGTCAAAGTGGGATCACGGTTCTCAGATGCTTTGGGCTTTTTTGTTTGTTTGTTTTGTTTTTATAGTCCTGTGTGGCTGTGGTGGTTAAGTGGAGTTGTATGCTGCGTAATCTCGCTTTTTGCTGTCCCTTAGGTTGCACTGGGGCATCAGTGGTTTTCTTCTCTGATGCCCGAGGCAGAGTCGACTCATCCGAACTGTTTGTTTTCCTCTATGGTGGTGGGAAACAGGCTGTTCCACACTCAGTGTGCACTCTGGTGTTGCTGCTCACCTCGGGTAGTGTTCTTACATACAGTGTGAGCCTTGCTCTCTGGTTCTCTGATGTGTTCTCTCTGCGGTCTCTCTGTTTCTCAGATTGGTTCTCTGGACTCTGGCTTTCCTGGTCCTGCTTATGTCTGGAAACTTAGCAGGCAGCCCCAGGCTGCCCTGGTTTTCTATTATCAGGGCACCTTGCACTGTCTACCAAGGCAATTGCTGAGGGATGGTTACTTTTCAGTGTACAAACTGTATCCACTGGTAGTGTCATATGGACCTGTAGTTGTCTGACTTCTACCTTAATGCCTCTCTCCCTCTGACAGTCTTTTAACCCAGTGTCAACACTCCTCTGTGCGGGAGGGCCTGCATGCTGATGACCAGGTAGAAGGGGGTAAATCTCACAGACTGGAGAGACCATAGGGCAGCCTCACTAGGGCCAGGTGTCAATGAGCCCTTTCTGTGTGAATTGGGAGAAATGCATGGGGAACCAACCTCATAGCCTAGATTCTTAGCTGCAGACGTGGAAGGAAGGACCGAACAAAGCAGAGCTCAACTGTTTTCCAGCCACGACTTGCCCTACTCCCATGTCTGTCAGTGAAAGTTGGCTGGCCTCCTGGTAATTCTTCCTAAGGTTCAAAATGAAGGACTAGCGAAACCAAAAGAATGTGCTCCCTTTCCCATGTCCCCATGACTTCAGGACATTTGAGGTCCCCAAGACATAGGTATAAGATCCCAAAGTCAGCTTGGCCTGTGTTGAGGATGAATACCAGGTTGTTGTTAAGGGTCCTGAGTGGCCAGAAGGTGGCAGCAGCCTCTAGCCTTGTTCCCTTTCCTCTGAGGAATGCTGCTCACCCAGCAGTATTGTAAACTGGCCCAGCCGGAGGGAAGCCATCCTGTGGGGCCAGTGGTAGTCTTCTCAAGTCCAGGGTGCAACGTGCAGCCCTGCCCCATCAGTCTGAATTGCTGTACCCATGACTCTCCAGGTCAGGCCTACCCTGTACTTTGGGCATCTGCTCCTGGTTTCCCAGTTCGCCAGTGTTACACAGGCTTTCTTGCTTATATTAACACACCAAATCGTCACTTACCACTACTGGTCCATCCTGTGTACAGTCATGGCCAGTAGCCAACCCCAACGGGAGTCTTACCTTTTTACCTAGCAATTCCTTTTGTCCCTAAGTTTGGTATTTATGGCTCTGCAGCCCTACCTTAGCTTGTCACCACCTGCTGACAAGAGCACCTTTGTCCCTCCAAGGAGCCTTGTTCCCCCTGGCCATCCTTCCCGAGGCTCCACTTCTTGTCCTACAGACGTTGGCAGGGCTAGTTTTGTCCCCACCCACTCCAGCACCCCCCACGGGAAAAGGAGATGGGACCACTGGCTGTTTGCAGAGCAGACTACAGGATAGCTGCGGAACCCAGCTGTCAGAGCAAGGTGCTGGGTTTGGGGACTTGGAGATCCTCCAAGCCCTGCAGACATTCCAGGACGCTTTCCTTAGTCCCAGCTGCGCTCCAGCCTCAGGTGCCGCCCGCCGGCTTCCGCCCTCGACAGCCGCGGGCGTGGGAGCCGCAGTGGGCCGGGCGCGGTCTCTCCCTAGCTCCCGCCCCCGGCGCGTCTCCAGCGGGCGCAGAGCTCAGCAAGGCGCTGGGACGGCGGGGCTCTGTTTGCCATGGCCCCGGGCCTGTGGGCCCTCCCGCGGCGCGGCCTCTGGCTGCTGCTGGGTGAGTATCCTAGGCTGCAGTGATGGTGGTGACCTGGGGCCGGGAGGGCAACACCTGAACGCACCTTACTCAGGGCATGGGCTCCCGGCAGGACAGCAGAGTAGTGATAGAGGGGGTTGTACCACCTTGTGCTGCCTCGGAGACAAGGTAGCTTGGGCACATCATATAGCTGGCCATCCAAAGGCATCAGCAACTTTTGACCATACAATAGGCAGCTTGCTTTCCGGGAGGGATGGAGACTGGGGATCCCCTGCCCGCTGCAAGCTCCCTGAGCCAGAAGCCGCTTACAGATGTGCACTCTTCAAGCAGAGCCACAGTTTAGGGATCTCGACAGTAACTACAACTGGAAACCTACAGCCGTTGCTTGTTGAGATCGTTTATTTCCACGGGGGTTTTGTTGATGGCTTGTTAACTTGGCACTTGTAGCTAATAAATCTTAGAGGTGGCAGACTCGCTGGGTTTTGTTTTGTTTTAGATTGATCAGAAACTGTAGCCCAGGGTGACCAACAAGAAACTACCCATCTTACTTCCCTTGTCTGTAATGTGCTCAAAATTCTGTCGGGACCGGGGCTGCCATACCTGTTGGACATCAGGTACATTTTAACGAAAGCAAACAAAGAGTCAGTTCAGTGCCCCCCGAAAGGCCTGTGGCTCAGTGGTTCCTGTGGTCTTTCCCCATACCCGTGGTGTTGGTCAGTGGCACCTGCTGCACAGGCTCTGGAGCTGGCGAAGACTGGCCACTGGTGCTGTTTATAGCCAAGGGAGCAGTTTGGGGCAGCGTGGCCTGACCATGGTGGCTGGGCAGGAACAGCACTGGAGACCTTCCATTTGCCAGGCAGATCTCCCCTGTTTTTAGTCCTTGCCAAGGAGTGCCAGGTCTACATTTAAAAAAATCTGTTTCTGTGTAATCAGAAGGTGGATCTTGCCCCTTCTATGTGTTGGCTAAATTCTCATGAAAATCAAAATCTTCTAATAATGGTGATGTCTCTGGCTATGTTCAGATCCTTTTGGCTTGATGTGGAGTTTTAGCTTCAGTTTCCTAAGAGATGAACATTTCTGTATTAGCAACACAGGGAGCTGGTTGCCCCCGCCCCTTTTTCAAAATAAGCAAATAAATTAAGGTTTTTTTTTTTTTTTTACTAGTGCACCAGAGTCTGTACCCTGGAAGGCTTGTTTGACCACATGTAAGGACCGCCTGTGTTTACCCAGAAAAGGGCTCTGCCCACAGTCCAATGTCCTGTGTTCTTGCCGTTGCACTGAGCGGTCTGGCTGATGTTATGTCTTGGGAGAACAAACACAACTTTATGAGGTTATCGGTGAATTAATGACTTGGGAGCCCAGCTGTGATGAGCAGAGGCACTGAGCTCACCCTGGTCTTCACGAGCCCTGCTACTGGCCAGATCTCCTTGGTGATAGACTTTGATATCTTGCATGGCTGTGCGAAAGGGTTTCTGTTTTTCCTTAAAGTATGCTAATCTGCAGGACAGAGATCTTGGTCTGGGACAGTTTTATAAACAAGCTGGCTTTTCTCTTAGTCAACCTGCTGACTTTCTTAATGGTTACCAAAATCCCAGCAGATACGTCTTTTTTTCTTTTCCCTCTGACTATCCTCTGTGTGCTGTGGTGTTTATAAAGCATCTCCTGAGAGGCCACGTGCATTTAAAAAAATTTTCATGCATAACCATGAAAGAGCTCTTCAGCAGTCAGGGAAGATGAGCTATGGCTACAAGGCAGGCCAGCTTGGACAACTTTGACGACTGCTTTGCAAGCTCCTGTTTTTGCAAGCTTCACTTTTTGCCAGTGGATCAGCTCCTGAATCTGCTTTACTGGGGAACAAATGCTTTCCTTGTCCGTCGTGCTGGGGACCTAGGGGGGGTGGGGGTTTGAGACTCCGGACTATTTGTTGAACTATATATAAACTACAAGTGAAGCGGACATCCCAGGAAGTTGGTACGTGGCTCTGTTGCTGTTTTTATCTGGATGAGGCTCTTGTCCTGGAGGCCAGATCCAAGGACTCCAGCTTGCAATTGAATCACTGTTTACTTGCTATCGGCGTGAGCTTGGACTCAGAGAGGGATTCTTTGGTGTCTGTGCAACTTCTCGCTCACATGCCGGGTCTGCGTTGGGATCGTCAGTCCAGCCCGGGGCTGCTGACCAGCGTTTCCATCCATGCTGGGTTGCAGTAACATAGGGAAACATTTTAGACGCAATCCTTACCTGGGGTAAATAACTCGTTGGAAAAGTCTCCTGTGATTTCCCCACACTTTCCCAAACTGGCATCTGGTCATGTGTAACAGGGACGACACATGTGGTATGAATCCCAGTGAAAGTGCCGAGCCAGGGAGTGGCTCCCTAAAGGCTCACCCTGCCTGATGCACCCCTCCCTTCTGAGATTCCACGTGCCCCTCTAGGCTGTACCCTCACTGGCGCTCTTGCTGAGGTCGGGTTTTCTGCTGGGGTCCTAGAAAAGGTGGGTCAGTGTTCAGGGTGAGCTGAGTTGCCAGTGTGCAGTCTGCGGCAGGCTTCCCGTCCTGTGAGAGAAACAAATGCGCTTCTCATAGTTCTTGAGGCCCAGTTGGGATCCACCCCAGGAACCCATCAAGTCTGAGCCAAGTGTCTAACCTTCTGTGTGTCCCATATCTCAGAGGTCAGTGTCAACACAAAAGACAGCCAGAAGCTTGGTAAATACCTCTCCCTAGCTGTGCCTTACAGCACAGGACATGCCCCACTCCTGTGACAGAGTGATATGTCACCAAATGTCCATGATGCCAAGGAGGAGAAATGTCCGCCTTTTAACCAGGCCCTCTGCCCTGGCCTCTGTATCTGCTACAACCAGCCACATGGTCAAAGTGCTCTTAACCTAGGTGTGGTGGCTCACACATGCAATCCCAGCACCCGGGAGACCGAGACAGAAAGACTCTAAAACAGACAGATTGGACTACATAGTACATAGGTAGACCTTGTCTCAAAAAATAAAATGAAAATGCTATCAACAACGATGGCAGAGTTGTGGAGAGAGCTCAGTGGGTAAACATAGCCAGTCTAGAGGACTGAACCCGAGTGAAATCCAGACAGAGCTCAAAGGTCTGTCACGCCAGTGCTCCTGAGGGCAGATGCTAAGACAGACAGGGAGTCTGGAAGCTCTCAGGCGTGTTCATCTGGCGGATGCAGCAGAAAAGCAGCTCAGGCCCTGCCTCAGTACAGAAAGTTGGTAAATGCCACTGTCTGTGGCTGGCCTCTGATCTCACACACGTGTGATCGCACAAGTGCATGTCCACACCTGCCACTGCAACCAAAGTGCAGATTGAAAACATGCAGTCTAACAAATAGTCCCAGGGCATTTATACTGCACTGTGCATTCTAAGCCACTTGGAGATTATTAATGCAGTAGATGGCCGGGTTTGTGGTTTGTATGTAAACATAACTCCGTTTTTCACGAGGGGCTTGTGCATCTGTGAAGCCGAGTGTCAGCAAGGTCCTAAAAACAGTATCTGTGGTTCCTGGTGTGTGTGTGTGTGTGTGTGTGTGTGTGTGTGTGTGTGTGTGTGTGTGGGAATGAGGGGGAGAGGGAGAGAGAGATTGACTGGGTGCAATGTGGGTAGCCGGCTATGAAGAGGAGACCTAGTGAGCACAGCTGGGATAGTGGGTGAGCTCTGGGGAATGTGAGCATAGGAGGGTTATGTTAACACAACTGTTTAGCTATTTTATTGGGTTCTTAAATCTCTACCCCCCTCCCACACTAATCCCTCCCAATCTACCAACATTAGGTAGGAGAGAAAGAAGGTTAGAAGGGAAAGGGAGTGTAGATCTCTATAGACTACTTCCTACTGGTTAGGGATGCCCTGCTTCTTGGGGTAAGTCCAGTCTTCATCGTCTGTCGTCAGGGTATTTCCAACTTCTTGTCAAACTGCAACAACAGCAAGCAAGAGCAGCAGCCCTCTTGGGGTGCCTCTAGCCCCTCTCAGAGCTCTGGCATTTATACCTCTCTCCCAATTAAACTGTCTGCAGCTGGCAAATATCATGCCCCTCTTAGGGCACTAGACAATCATAGCTAACGGCTTCGGACAAATTGAGGCAACTCTGTATCCCATTCCTGGGATTAAAACAAAAACATATTCATATAACAGACAAACCTGGGTTTTTAAAGAAACTAAAATTCTCACTACAGGGTTGTGCAGAGGACCTGGTCCTGGAAACCATATTGGCTGAAATGCAGTTGGAGCTGTTGAGCATCTGAAGCTGTGCTTTAGAAAGGCCAGATCTCATGGCACTCAGAGGAGAGTGGGAACTGGAAGGAAATGCATGCTTGACTGAGCCCTGCCTTAGAAAAACCCTGGGCTCGCACACTCAGAGAAGTGCACATCTTTAATCCCAGCACTCGTGGGGGGGGGGCAGAAGCAGACATATCTCTGTGAGTTCAAGTCCAGCTTCCTCTAGAGATAGAGTTGCAGAACAGCCAGGGCTACACAGAAACACCCTGTCTTAAAAAAATAACAAAAAGAGCCCTGGACTACACCCCAGCCTGGATTGGTGGTCTACAGGTACTAGAACTGGCCAGATTTGGGTGAGGAAGGACCCTAGGGAGCCCCAAGGTAAAGGTATAGGACAGGAGCCTTGAGTAAACTGGGCTTTCAGACAACAGTCTAGTATAAGCATATCTTGTGCAATACTTGGGGATATCCTCATACTTTTAAGATTCTCTTAAATTTGAATTGAGTGGGGGTATTCCTGTCATTTATTTGCTGAATGACAATTTATCTATTATCATTCAGGGGTGGGTACTCTTAGACAGCAGGGTAATTGCTGGTAGACAGGAATCTATGTCAACCAAGGGTTCACAAGAAAGAGGCATGGCCAGGAAGATGCTTAGGGCAGCAGCCTTGTCCAGGTCAGTGTCCAAACCTCAGGCAGAGCAGACAGCTTCAGACAGTGGCTGGAGACACAAGCCTGGGGAAGGGAGGCCAAGTCCACTGAGCCAAGTGAAGGCCCTGCAGAACTTCTGCCCCAGCAGCCATGCAAGGATAGACAGAGACAACAGGGTTCCAGTGGGCACTGTGACAAGTCAGGAAGAATTAAAACAGATAACTGGGCTGCACATGGGAAGGGGTGATTTCCCATGTAAACCTTTACCCATGATTCTCTAGTGACGTCCTCGTTTGCCAGACCTCCGGGAAGACAGTGATTCAGTGGGAATCCATTGAATGGAAAGCCACTGAACTTAAACATCAACAAAGGCTGGGGTTGAGACCCTCTGCTTGAGAAACCATACCTCCACTACATCTTCAGACAAGGCGTCATGGAATGGCTCCTCTCTGAGGGTTGCCCATTTGGAGTCCTGTGGGGGTTTTTTTTTGTTTTGTTTTGTTTTGTTTTGTTTTTTGGTTTTTGTTTTTGTTTTAGTCTGTTGCTACAAATGGAATGCACTCCCTCAACTTGTTCCTAACTGACTGAGCCTAAGTTAAAAAGCACACTTTTTAAAAGAAGTGTATTCATTTGCTTTCGTGTGTATGTGTGTAGGCAAGTGTATCTCGGCTCACAAGTGGAGGTAGAGGGCAACTTGGAGGAGGGAGTTGCTGCTCTCTTCTGCCAGGGATGAGCGCAGGTCCTCAGGCTTGCTGATGAGCGCCTTTGCCTACCAAGCAGTGTCCTAAGGTCCAACAGACACTGTGTGTGTCCTGGGGGCGGGGTCTCTCTCTTCTCTTTGTGTGTCTTGTTTGGTATTTGAGCTCCTTTCCCAAGCTTTCCAAACGGACCACTGTGCCAGTTCCAGCTAAGGACGGCCTCCTCCCTCCGTGGTTTTTGTTTTATTCTCACTCTGGAGTAGAAGGCTGACCACAGCAGCCTTCCTCTGCTATAAACTGTGGTCTACAAACCATCTGCCCTTCTCTCATGGTACGGGGACTTTTCATCCCGTTGTCTTACAGAGATAGGCACTAGAAGGATGGAGGATGCTCAGTCTCTCCACAGAAATGAAATGTTTCGTCATGTTAAGGAAGAAACATTAACATACGGAGCAGCTTGCCCTGCTAGCCTGCTGAAGTGATCCTCGAGACAGCACTTCTCCCTTCCTGGTTGAACCGCTCAATGGATTCCTGTTTGTTCTGCCCAAACTGCCCAAAGGGGTCTTTGTTACTCCTTACTCCTAAGTGAGATTGCTCTCCACTTTCTTCCTTGGCTTTATCTCTAGGGTTGAAGTTCTCTTCCACCCAAACGTGTCAACATCACCCTTGACCGTGAGGCAGGATGACAGTTCCTGCAGGGCCTGAGAGTCATCACCCCCCTCCCCCCAGAGACCAGGACTGTGGCTGACCACCATGGTGGGGCTTTCCATGCCTGTCTTGCTGCTTGGGATTTTTCTTTGTAGTGAGTGACATCTGTTGAATTCTTAGAAATGTGTTCATTTCCTCTCTTCACATTCTGAGGTAGTTCCTGACATACCATAGTCTGTCTTAAGATTCTACCCCACCATGGCTCTTTGAAGGGAAATCCCCTCACTGAGTCGAAATCATGCTTCATATTTTTAATTTGGACCCTGTACTGGCTGGTTTTGTGTCAACTTGACACAAGCTGAAGTTATCACAGAGAAAGGAGCCTCCATTTAGGAAATGCCTCTATGAGATCCAGCTGTAAGGCATTTTCTCAGTAATCAAATAGGAAAGGGCCCCGCCCATTGTGGATGGCACCAACCCTGGGCTGGTAGACCTGGGTTCTATAAGAAAGCAAGCTGAGCAAGCCAGGGGAAGCAAGCCAGTGAGTGACATCCCTCCATGGCCTCTGCATCAGCTCCTACTTCCTGACCTGCTTGAGTTCCAGTTCTGACTTCCTTTGGTGATGAACAGCAATGTGGAAAGTGTAAGCTGAATAAACCCTTTCCTCCCCAACTTGCTTCTTGGTCATGATGTATGTACAGGAATAAAAACCCTGACTAAGATAGACCCTTGGCTGAATTAGCAATTAGTGGTCCAGTCTCTCAGGCAGCAAGCACGGTCTCCAATCAACCCTCAATTTCAAAGGAATAACCAACACTGTATAGTGTACCCTGAGATAAACAGTATGACCAAACCAATATGGAGAGGAATGGGTGAGCTTCATCTTACAGCCTGTAGTCCAGTCCATCACCCAGGGAAGTCAAGGCAGGAACTCAAAGCAGGAACCTAGGGGCAGGAACTGGCTCAGGGGACAGGGAGGACAGTGGACAGGAACTGGCTCAGGGGACAGTGCTGCTTTACTGACTTGCTCTCCAGGACTTGCTTGGCCTGTTTTCTTATGACTCTTAGGACCACCAACTCAGGAATGGCCTTGTCACAATAAACTGGTACTTCCACATCAATCAGGAAAATGCCCCACAGGTTTGTCCGCAGGTGAGTCTGGTGAAGCATTTTCTCACTCAAGGTTCCCTCTTCTCAAATGACTCTAACTTGTGTCAATTTGACATAAAAACTATCCACCACATCAGATGGTTCATCCCTGGGACAAAACACTTGACAAAACCTAGTGAACAGAGTAGGGGTTTATTCTGGCTCAGGTACTTAGAGGTGCCAGTCTGTGGTCACTTGGTTGTCTTTTCTCCAGACTGTGGTAGGCAGAGGATGGCTGCAGGAACATGTGATTACACACAGCTTCCCAGCTCATGGCATAAAGGAGGCCAAGGAGAGTGAAGAGGAAAGGAGCCAGGGATAGAAGATAGCCCCTAAGAATCTATTCCCTTCAAAGTTACAATTACCTCTCAAGAGTCTATTAAAATCGAACCCCAAGAGCCAAAAGCCGTGCCTTAGTGCTGTTGTGCTGGGACTTCACTATCCATCTTCAGGACATTCTGTGTCCAAACTCCAGCACAGAGATCAAGGGAGCACCTTTGTTCTCTAGCCTGTGACATCTCAGGATAGCATGTCCTCCATCTGTAAAGCAATTCCCATTGCATGTCTAGGAGTTCCGGTAGCCATATGTGTGAGGACCTTCTTGGTACAGGCTCATACGCTGGCGGTGGTTTTAGTTTCGGGACCAGGACAGACATTGCCAGGTGTTCTTACTGCCTTTCCTTCTGAAGTGTCAGTGCTGGAGAGTGCCTGATCAGTTTCTTTGCTTGCCTTACCCACTTGTGTGAGTGTGTTCAGTCCTCTGCTTGGCTGGATTCTGTGAGGTTTTGTCTGTCTCCTGCCTGCTGTTGATATCTTTAGACTTTTCTGTTTGTGGTTTTTAGTTCCTCATTGACACAGAAGGCATTTGGTAAATAGGTTTTAAAACTCCCATTGGGCAGGCTTTGGGAATCCCAGTCACTACTACTGCATTTACTACACTATGGTTGTGGCAGCAGATCTGCCATGGCCCTCCATCTTGACTGACCTTGCGGTGAGTCCTGAGTCCTACACATGGACTTTTGTGAATGCCCGTGAGCCACTCAATCTGCAACACTGTTTTCGGTTGATTCCAGCCATTTGACTAAAACTCCCAACCACTGGCATTTTTAAAAACCATTTTTCCAAATGCTTTCTCTGTCAAAGAGGAAATAAGGAAACCACAAACAGAAAAATTCTGAAGATACCAACATCATGCACAGACACAAGAACTTACAAGATTCAGCTAAGCAGGGCACTGACTGAGCACACTCTCTCGCACAAGTGGGTCAGGCGTTCCTATGTTAGGTTAAAAAACTTAGTTCCTGTTCACTTTACTGGTCCAGATCTGTGAGCTTTATAGACCTCAGACTTGGGAGAGATCCATTTTTTCTTCTCCCTAAGCCTTGTGTGCAGGAAACAGATAAGCCCTGCCAGTCACTGCTGCAGCGAACTCAGAGTACCACCTCCTCTTCCCACACGATGCTTTTGACATTTCATTTTTAATTGCGCTTGTCTTAGTCACAGCTCCCTAGAGGATCAGAACAGGTAGAATGAATACCGGGGAACAGGACTTGCTAGATTGATGTGCTCCACATGGGCTGGGTAGTGTAGCGACAGCTGACTGCATACCCAGGAGGCCGGGAACCTGATAGATACTTAGTTCCCAAGGCTGGGTGCCTCAACAGTCCCGATCTGGTACTGAAGGCCTGGGAAATCCCTGGAGCAAGAAGTGGCTTTCCCAAGGATCTCTTTATATCTGGGCCACAGCTCGAAGGCATTGCTCACTCTAAGGGGAGGCTTTTCTCTCCCTAGTTTATCCCTTTTGGGAAAAAAAAAATCCCCACACAGACCCTCCTAGAAGCATACCTTGTAGTTGATTCCACAGCCAATCAAGTTATTGACCAAGTTCCCTAAAGTACATCTTGAGTTCCCTTTCAAGTGCACAGTTGAGTGTGCTAAGGACATCCTCGGAGTCTTCAGCTCAGAAACATCCACAATGCCTAAAAATCTGTTCTCATTAAACACCGACTCCCTCTTCCTTCATCTCCCGGCCACTGGCAGCCACCACTCTGTTTTCTGTCTAGATTTGAGCCTCAGTGGTACCTCATGGAATAGAATCATGTGGAATTTACCTACGGCATGTATTTTCAAGATTCATTCGAATGACACTGTGAGTGAAGCGTTCCTTCTTGTGGATTATTTCTGCATCCATGGAGATGGGGAGTGGTTTCTTGGTTCCTGCTTGGTTCGCAAACACCTCCTTGAGTCCCTGCCCCTTCCAGTTCCCTATGGTATTCGCTCGGAAGGGTCACTGCATGTGGCATCACAGTTACTCTAGCTTCGATTCTTTCAGGAGCCACTGTGCTGTTTTTCACCACTGCCTCGCCACTCCACACTCGTGCCTACAGCGAAGAGAACCTCCTCCTCACCAGCAGCCATTATTTTCTGGGTTGGCTTCTGTGAATAGCATTCCATCCATTACTCTGTGGGTAGGATCTCACTTTGTTAGGAACTATGTTGTGATTTATCACTTTTAAGTCTTAGATTGCTAGACACTGCTCATCTTTCTGGAGTCCCTTGGTGGTGGCTCTTCTTTGAATCTTTTCAAAAAGTTTTTCACATTTTTAATCAAAATAGAATTATTTCACTTTGTCCTTTCCTTTTTCTCCCTTCAGCCCCTCCCAGGCCTCCTCCCTCTAACCCCTTCCATGTCCTCCTATCTCAAATTGATATTTTTTCTTTATTATTGTTGTATGTGTGTGTGTGTGTGTGTGTGTGTGTGTGTGTGTGTGTGTGTAGTTTATGTACCCATGTGCACGATTATGTAAGTACATCCTACTGAGTTTGATTTTGCTGTTTGTGTGTGAGTATGTTATTTTGGGAGGATCACTTTGTATTGGATAACAAAGAAGGGGCTTATCCCTTTGAGAAGGCTAATTCTTCCTATCCCGGCAGCATTGAGACCCAGGTAGCATCTGATATTTCCAAGGAATGGGAGGACACGTAGCATTTGCTTGCTTGGGTCTGGTGGCCTTGGCTGGCTACTTTCAATCATCTGGGCTCCTCACCAGAATGAAGGTCACACAGGGTCACATCCCTTGGGACAGCTGTGAAGATGCTGCCCACCTGAAGGGCCCAGGGGGACCTGAGGCACTGTCAGCATTCTCTGAATGTTGTTAGCCTTTCTGGTTTTAGGACTGTGCTTGAGAGCTGGACATGATGACACACACCTTTAATCCCAGCACTCAGACAGCAGAGGCTGGTGGATCTCAGTGAGTTTGAGGCCAGCCTGGTCTACAGAGTCAATTCCAGAACAACCGAGGCTGCACAGAGAAACAGAGAACTGTGCTTGGGGTTTTGTTTTCTGTTTCCCACAGTTTACTACCTATAGAAGACATCTTGTCCTTTTCCTCCTTCCTTTTGTTTTTCAAATTTTGGTACATTTTGTTTTGTTTTGTTTTGTTTCTATTTCTTCCTTTCCTTTTTTTCTTTTCTTTCTCTCTTTAACACAGGAATAGAATTTTGATTGTTGGTCTAGAGGAAGGCTCATGACTTTTGTTTTGCTTTTGCTTCCTGGTGCTTTGTTTAAGTGTGGATAAGATCTTGGAGTTTTCTGGGGAGTCCTCACAGTCTTTAAGTATGGGTTAGGTCTGCTGCAAATAGGGATGCTTAGACTTCTTCTTTTCCTGTTTATAAGTTCGTTTCTTTCTCTTACCAATCTCCCTATTAGTTTAAGTGAACAAGAGAAGAAGGAAGGGCCCTCAGAGGCATTGGCATTGCATGCAGGGTTTGGTTTCTGGAGCCTACAAGATAGCTGGAAAGAAATGATCCCAAGCATTCTCCTCTGACACACATAGCCATTGCACACATAAATACATGTCTGTGTGTGTGCATGTGTATCTGCATGCCTGTGTGTATGTGTACATGTGCATGCTTGTGTATATGTGTGTGCTTGTGTGCATGGTTATGTGTGCATGCATGTGCTTATGTGTATAAGTGTGTATGCATATGTGTGTGCATGTGCACATGTATATGCTTGTATATGTTTGTGTATGTATGCATGCTTTGGACACATGCATCTTCGTATGTTGTATGTATATACACACAGACACAGAAAAAAGAAGAGTGAACCTTATTTTTAAGTAAGAATACTTGTCTTATTCTGATATTGAAGGAAATGCTTTTGGTTTCCCTGCCTATAGTTTTCTGTATACAGTCTTTATTGTATTACAATCTACTCCATCTGTCCTTAGTTCCCTCATGAAGCAACACCAACTTTAAAGGCCTTTTCTGCATCTACGGAGGTGATTTCTGTCACCTACAAATGATTTCTGTCCTACAGTGTGTTTCTTTTCTTTTTTAAAGATTTACTTGTTTGTTTGTTTTATATGGGTACACTGTAGCTGTCTTCAGACACACCAGAAGAGGGCATCAGATCCCATTACAGATGGTTGTGAGCTACCATGTGGTTACTGGGAATTGAACTTGCTGAGCTGTCTCTTTGGACCCCTAAAGGGTGTTTCTACGTTGTGTAAAATTCATGCTGAAGGACCCTGGTCACCTTGATCATGGTATACAGTCCTCTTGGTGTCCTTGAATTCTCTATATAGGTATTTAGTTGAGCATTTTCATGTCTAGGCTCACCAAGAAAACTAGACTATAGTTTTTTTTTGTTTGTTTGTTTTTTTTTTTTTTTTGAGCAGGCCTCACTATGTAGCCCTTGTTGGCCTGGAACTCACAGAAATTCACCTGCCTCTGCCTCCCCAAGTAGCCGGACTAGAGGTTGAGCATATCAGTGGGTCTACAGGACAGGTATGCAAAAGTGTGTTCTTCAGTTTGAATAATTGTGTAGTTTCCATGATTGATTTTGTTACTTATTTCTAGTTTTACTTCACTGTGATCCAATAAGACACTAGAAAATTCTCAATTTTTTTTTGTATTTGTTAAAACTGCTTTGTGGGGCTGGAGAGATGGCTCAGTGGTTAAGAGCACTGACTGTTCTTCCAGAGGTCCTAAGTTCATTTTCCAGCACCCACATGGTGGCTCACAACCATCTGTTGTGAGCTGATGCCCTCTTCTGGTGTGTCTGAAGACAGCTACAGTGTGTTCATATACATAAAATAAATAAAATCTTAAATTAAAAAAAAAAAAAAAAGCAAAGATCTGCTCTGTGGACTAGAAGGTGGTCTAATCTTGAGATAGTCACTTGGGTTGCCAAGATGTACATTTTACTCCTCTACTAAGTAAAAAGTTCCAGACAGACCTCTTTAAAAAACAAAACAAAACAAAACTGGGGTGCCAACATGAGTGTCAAACAATGAAAACCCTTTGTTCTCCTGGGACTGCGTAGGATGAGCTATAGAAATGTCAGAGCCACCCACACAGATGGAAGGTGCTCTGAAGACCTGTGTGGGGGGAAAGATGGTGCAAAGGATTGTCCTCAGCTTACCCTCATATTCTCAAAGTGTTCTTGCTCTCTTCACCTTCAGTTCCTTTGTGGTAACTATCTGTCACTGAGAGTACTGTGTGCAAATGTGGCCCCCAGGTGCCTGGTCACTGTGACATGGCAGTGACCATCGTCTCTGAGGACTATCCTAGAGTCTCAGAGCCTCTGAGGACAGAGGTTCCCCGAACCCTGGCGGTTATCTGAGAAACCCTGAGCCCACACCTCCAGAGCTTCTGAGGCAAGCATGCTCCAGGATGGTGGCCGGCACCGGCACCCTGATGTCATCCACCCATGATGGCTTCTATCTGTGTGCAATGCTATTTGTGTTCAGTTGGGGCATTTTCCAGTAGTAGGAAGAAGGAGCGGAGGAGTGATGCTAATTCTTAAGTTATTCACAGCCTAGAGGTACGCCTGTCCTGACAGGCAGCTGAGGGAGAGCAGTATTTCCCCAGTCTGGGTTCCAGAGGCAGCAGTCCCCAGTGGTAACATTTGCCAGCCCACAGAGTAGGCCTTAGTTTAAAGTGTGGAGCAGTTTTACTGTTGTTTGTTCTTTAAGAGAGATTGGGGCGCTCTTTCAATTACAAAATGAAGCTACTCTCTGCCTGTGAAAGCTGCCCATGGCCCCAGTCCAGGTGTGGGCTCTACACTCTCCAAGGCAGGAAAGGATGAGTCAGGCAGAAGGATGATGGGGCTGGGCATAGCAGATCCCCCTTGGGAGGTGGAGGGGTAATCGGAGAAAAATGAGAAATACAAGAGCCAGGTCAGGTAGGATCAGCTCTGCAGCCAGACCAGGGAGGCCAGAAAACTAGCAGGGAGATCTTTGTCTTGAAGGCAGAGCTGGAGGTGGGGGACATTCCACTGGGAGTGTGGAAGGGACAGGGTTGGTTCTTCTGGGCCCTCAGCCTCTTAGCGCCCTTTTTTGTTGGGAGCCATCTCTCCACAGGGGCAGCACAACCTCTCCTGTGTTCTGGCTTTGCAGAACCAGTATGCATCTCCTGGTCCCCCTCCCTGGCCCCTTCACAGGGGACTTGGAGATACCAGGTCTCTTTAGCTGATCCTCTTGGTGCTGACATCAGCACACTTTGGGTTCTAATGCATGGCACCCAGAACCTTCCCTGAGACATTTCCTTCTCTGCCCTAAAACTAACTCTTCCAGAAAAGAAAGGAAGGCCAAGTCACTCTTGATCTTCTCCAGTGCCTGACCAGTCCCCTTGCACCAACAATGGCCCCAGGCACCCTGGCTTCTGTTCCTAGCGGTGTTTCCTGGCAGTTGTGTGTGGGTATCTCAGGCATTTGGTGAAAACTTATGTGCCGCTCTGCTGGGTGCTGGGGACCACTGGGGACCACTGGCCCTGTGTGAGTCAGAAGGGAGTGGGAGGTGAAAGCAGGGCAAAAGTGGTTAAAAAAAAAAAAAAAAAAAAAAAAAGAGCTTTTGCCCCTTCACCCTGAGCACCCAGGATGTGGCTGTGGCTGTGTCTGAGAAGGGTGTGCTGGCTTCCTGCAGCTTTGAGCAGCTAGAGGAAGCCAGCTTGGGGCATGGAATTCATGAGAGGAGGGGGTCATATTGAGGTCTAGGTACCAGGAGCATAAAGTATGAGGAACAAATGAAGAGAGGCCCCTTGACACTCACACGCGGTCTCATCCAGCTTCGGGAGCTCGCTGTATACGTGAGGCTTCCCGTTTACCACAGGAAGGCTTCCACAGGGGATCCTGGAGGGACAGGGGTGGTAAGTCACCCCTTCCCCAGCCTCCTCTATTACTGTGATCATCAGGTCTGCATAGCCGGCTCTGAGGTCCCAGGTGGACTCATGCGGCCTGGGCCTCCACACACTGGGCTGCTGTGAGAATTCAAGTGGTCCAGAGGCTTGCTGGGGAGTGGGGGTGGTGCCTTGCTGTCTCCTGAGTTTCCTGGGGCTCTAGGTTGTGCCCAGAAAAATTCCAGCAGTTCCCTCCATGGCTCCTCAAGAGTGGAGGGCTCTCGGTGAAGGGTGTGGGCTGAACCTTCTCCAGATTTCCAGATTCAGAGCACTCCCAAGAGCACTTTCCATCTGTCAGCCGATCCCGTGGACAGCGTGCCAAGCCTACTGTCCAAACACAACCTCCTTCAACCTCTTCCTGAGCAGCTGGCCTCCGACCTATTGGTCAGTGATGCCTGTGAGGAGTCTGAGGCCAGCAGGCACTAACCCGTCCACCTGCAGTGAGAGAACGCCCAGATTTGCAGAGCTCTGCCACCAGGCCTCGCATAGCTCCACGTGCTGCTGGGGACAGGGTTCTGGGGTGTTATTCGGATTTTTGTTTTAATTAAACATAGGGCTTCTCGTTCATTGCTTTGGCCTCACTGTCAAGATACATGTTCCAAAGTTCATTATTACCATACAAGGATGGGCCCCATACCCAGCTCACGTCCCAGGGAATTCACCGTGTGCCACTTTGGCCTGCCCCAGCTTCAGAAACACTGGCTCTAACCATGCTGGGCACCCTGTCCCGACTCAGGCAATCCTGTGCCAGCCCTTCTCTCTAGACCATGATGGGACAAACATGTGGTTGCTTTCTAGGCGATGCTCCTGTTTCTGCTGCATAGCTGGGCTCCAGCCCTCATGGGTATCTCCTGTTCCCTGGGGGTCTATCTGTCCTTGTCAGGTAGCTGATGGCTGTGTTCCTATGATCAGGACTTTTTCCTCCTCCTGTTCTTCTCCCAACTTGAAACCTCAGGCTCTCTGATGGCTACTCAGTGTACCTTTTCTGTGTCCATGGCCTCAGTGTCCTGGTCTGGACTGGCAGATGCCAGACCTGCATCCTTCCAATGGTCCACCCAGTAATGTCCCCCTCTTGGCAGCACTGTGGATGGTGACCCCCCAATCCCTTTGTTCCCCATCCTCTCTATGCTCCTTAGCTTTTCCTTACATGCCCCACCATGACGACCTCAAAGGACAGGCCACACTCTTTGACTTCACTTCAAACTTCTCTAGGGTCTTATCTCAAGCCAAGCAGCACCAGAGCCACATCTTGGGCTATGAGAGCTAGGACCAAATTCAGCTCTGGCCTGCACCACCTCTGGCGTTGAAACGTCAACTCTTTTCTGATGTGAGGCTTCAGTTTTCTCAGCAGTGAATAGGTAGTCACAGTAGAACCACCCTTTATCAGAACACGGGGGAGCCAACAGTTCAGAAGATCTCAGATCTGGTTCTTCTGTGCTGTCTGGAACCCACAGGCCCTGTATCACCAACCTCTCCAGGCCATGTTCCTGAGCCTGGAACCTAGATTCAGTCCTTGGGTCACTCTGCCCATTGCTTCAGTGGACTCTCTGGTCCCCAGAGCAGTGAGAAACAACTTGATATTCTCATGAGATGGGTTGCTAAACAAGACTAGGCTTTCCCCATCTCACATCTCTCTTCTAAGGTCCAGCAAGGATCGCACAGTGCCCTATGCAGTACTGGATCCCTGTACTGAGCTCCTTCTAGGAATAATATCTAGGCTGGTGAATGGAGCTGGACCAAATCAGGAGAAGATGCCCAGCATGGTCTGGGAGAAAGAGGGATGGGGGATAAGCAGCTAGACTCTGAACAAAGGATGTGATTGATGACTGCATCCTCAGCTTCCCCTCACAGAGGCTAGGATGGACTTTCCATCCAAAGAGACCAGGCAGATGTGAGGACAGGAACCAGAGAAGGAAACCGTCTCCACCAGCCCACATCAACCACAGCTGGTACTGAGCTCCGGTGAAGTAGGTCATCTTTCAGTTTCTGCAGTGTTGAGCTTCTGGGATTATTTTTAAACTCATATTTTCATCAGACACAAGAGGAAAGACACAGTTAATATTGCAATTTGCCAGCTTGGTTTGGGGTTGCTAAACACCCAGGCACAGGTAATATGCCCAGGACTAGGTAGTGTGCTAAATTACCTCCAGGTGCTAATCAACAAGGTGAACCAGGACCTTCTCCTGCAATCCACCCTAGAGCCACAGGGGTTCTTCCCATCATGTTTAGATCACTACCTGATTCAGGTCAGCCCTGGGTTTGGAAGTTGGAAAGCCTATGCTCAATCTCAGCAAGCTGTGCCTGCTGCCTTTCCAAAGCTATACAGGTGTTAGGAAAAATATGCCAGGGGGTGAAACAGCGTGAGACCAGTGCCTGGTGCCAATGCCCATGGGAAGCTTGGGAGAAATGGAAGCTATTACCAGCAGCAGAAAGCACAACCAAGGGCCTCATGGATCCCACTGTACACAGGTGGGGCCTTAACAAATACATAAACTGATTAAAGAAAGAGTCCATTCAGAGCCTCGGGCACAGTGGTAGTTAGTTTTAGTTAGCAACCTGACACGGTGTAGAATTTTCTGAGACGGGAATCTCTTCTGTATTGGGTTGGCCTGTGAGCATGTCTTAACTCCACTGTGGGCAGCACCATTCCCTAGGCAGAGGGTCCTCAGCTGTGTCAGGATGGAAAAACTGAATAGATCACAAGCAAATGAACATGCATGCATTCACCTTTCCCTGCTCTTGTCTGTGAATATGACGAGACCACATGTATTAAGTTCCTTCCTCCCTGAGTTGCTTTTTTCCCAATAAAATGAAACTGGCCCTAGTGCCTATCTCCTGATCACACAGACACACATTTCTGGTGTTTGTGGACTCTGGGCTGGGCTGGCAATAGGTGGGGAAGAAATAGGAGAGGCCTCCAGAGGCAATTGGAGAGCCAGTAAGCAACAGCAGCCCCTTGTGGTTTTTCTTTTTACAGCTCACCATCTCTTCATGGCCACTGCCTGCCGGGACCCTGACTATGGTACACTCATTCAGGAGCTGTGCCTCAGCCGCTTCAAAAAGGACATGGAGACCATCGGGAAGACTCTATGGTGTGACTGGGGAAAGACCATAGGGTGAGTCCTATCAGGAGAGGAGGAGGCTGGGAGAAATACCCTCTCTTTTATAGCATCAGGCCACTGGGTCTGGGGGAAAGCCAGAGTAAAGGGACAGGATTGAAGGCAAAGGGAGTCCCCAGTCATTAGCAGATGCTCATGAGCATGTGGGTGGGAGAAGCTGTGTACTTGATGGCTGTCCAGTTAGTCATGGGTACCAGGGGAGAAGGGGATGAAGGATTCAGATTAGATACCCACATAGCAACCAAGTGCAGGCACTGGGGACAGTTGAGCCCCATTCAGTGCCATAAAACCGAGTGACTGTCTTGAGACAGAAGCCAGGCCTCCAGGAACCTCCCTGCTGGCTCCTTCCACCCTGCTGTCAAGCCAGAGCTGTCCTCCTCATCTCTCTACCCCACCCATCCTGCTCAGTTCAGAACTGCAGGGGCAGGCTGTCACTGACGGGGTGGCCCACAGCTCCACCCGGGGTGGCACCTACTGGACCTTTCTCCTGTGAGACCTGGTCTTTCAGCCCAAAGGCCCTTTCTTCTTTCTACGACAGTGTTTACTCACTGTCTCTCAGGCCCCAGGGACCCCACAACAGGCTTGGAGGTTCTCCCTGGCAGGGCTCTTCACCAGCAGGAACAAGGATCAAAGCTTGGCCTGTCCAAGACAAATTTTCTAGGCTTTGTTTCTACTACATGGTGAGGGGTTAGGAGCATCATGGATCTACAGTGAGTGGGTGGGTGAGCATAGGTGTGTGAGTGTGTGTGTGTGTGTGTGTGTGTGTGTGTATGTGTGTACATGTGTGTGTATAAGTGAGTGCATGTATATGAGTATGTGCATGTGTGTGCATGTGTGTGTATGAGCATGTGTGCATGTATGTGTGCATGTGTGTATGTGTGTATAAGTGTGTGTGTGCTGCCGGCTTTATCTGGTGTTAGAGTGTTACAGAACCCAGGTCTAGAAGCTCAGCTCTCAGACAAAAAGTGTTCAAGAGAAGAGCATCAGAGATGAAGAGAGCCTTTGACTTGTGACCATAGAACAGCAAAAAAGGAGTCAGCTTCCTCAGCCCAGGGAGTCTGGGAAGGAATGTCAACAAAGGGAGAGACTGATATGATAAGGGGCAGGGATTCTCATGTCTTTTCTGGGAACCAGCAAGCTGCTCCAGAAACTCAGATACCCCTGCTGCTGCCGCTACCTCCTCCTCCTCCCCTCCCCCACCATCTCCGCTTCCTCTTCCTCTTTCTCTTCTCCTTCCTCCTCCCCCTCCTCCTTCTCTGCTCTTCTTTCCTAGTTTCTAGTCGGGGTAGCTGGTAGGTGTTTTTAGCCTCAAAAGGACAGTCAACAGCCAGGCGAATCTCAGTTAAGTTCATGATGTACCATGGCCTGGACAAAATGATTTTCAAATGACCTGCATACTGTCCACCTGTAGCTAAAAGGAATCTGACCCAAAATTTGAGGCAAAAGGGAGGTAGATGTAACATGAAGGCAGAGATATCAGGCCTCCTTCCCAGACAAGACCCTTATCATCTACGGTGTTGTCATCAGAAGCCCCTACTGTCCCTGAGAAGTCAACTGGGCAACAGTTACCAACACATAGCAAATGGCCATCTTCAGCTTAGCTCAGGGTAAATTGCATGGTCTCCAAACTGTACAATCTAGCCAGTTACAAGCCAGTGAAGCTTGGAGGTCTGGCTAGACTTTCCTTTGGTAGCACAAGGAAGAGATTCAAGGATGTATCCTAGCTATGACAGGCTGCCTGGTGTCTGAATGGATTTCGAGGGTGACTGAGGGTATTTCACAAAACAAGGTTTTCCTTCAGCACCATGCACAGCCCATAGTAGGTGTGCAGACTTGATGCCCCTTGATAACAGGCACTTTCTTCTAGTGCCAGAGAGAATAAAATGGGAATCCTAGGGGCCCATGGTAAAGAAGAAGGAGGGGAAGGAGGAGGAAGAAGAAGAAAGAAGAAGAAAGAAGGAGGAGGAGATGAAGAAGATGATGAAGATGAAGAAGATGATGATGAAGATGAAGATGAAAATGATGATGATGATGAAGATGAAGATGAAAATGATGATGAAGAAGATGAAGATGAAGATGAAAATGATGATGATGAAGAAGAAGAAGATAAAACAGAAGAAGATGAAGAAAATTAAGATGAAGATGAAGAAGGAAGAGGAGGAGAAGATGAAGAAGATGACAATGACAGGAAGGTTCCCTTGGGAGGATCTCTACAGTGAAAAGAGGAGGGCAGTATCATTCACAAAGAACATGCTTGGTGATGCTTCAAAGCACAGGTCTTGCCTGGGCTCCTGCTGAAGCCAGGCATGTCCTATAGAATGATAAAGCTCTCATGTGAGCTCCAGCACCTCCCTGGTAGTATGAGTGTGTACATATACATTCACAGACACTTATACAGGAGGCTGGAGGATGAGAGGTCAGTGGCCTTGTCTTTCCCTGCCCTCTGGTGACAGAGCCTCTGCCTTTTTCTTTGTGAGATTCTTTGCTGCAGCAGAGTCCATGGTCCACATACTGTTGAAGACAGTCTCTAAAATGGAAAAATTAGTTTTATTTATTTATTTTTTTGCTGTGATAAAATAACCTGACAAAAAGCAACTTAGGGGAGAAAGGGGCTTATTCAGCTTTCCATTCCAAGTTACAGGGATCACTGTGGAAGGTTTAGGTAGGAACGTTTCATCTTAACCACATCAGATAGTCGGAGCAGAGAGAAATGAACACACGCATGCTCACTTGCTTGCTTGTGCTCAACTCAATTTCTCCACTCTTATACAATTCAGGACCTCCTGCCTAGGGAATAATGCCACCCACAGTGGGCTGGGTCTTCCTATATTAATTAACAACCCAGATAATCCCCACCCCCATCCAACCTGATCTGGACAATGCCATAGTTTAAGACTCTCTTCCCAGGTGATTCTAGGTTGTATCAAGTTGACAGTTAAAACCAATTATCACAGCAGAGATGTCTGCACCCCATCCCCCAACAAACTGCACGGGGTACAGTAGGGGCCAGCCAGAGTTCTTATCCCACCTCTTCTTACTCTGTCCTACTGGGCTGCTTGGAGACATCTGGCCTCTGCTAAGCTGAGGAATGAATCAGGAGTTGGAAAAGAAAGGACAGGTTGTTAAAATCAGAACAGTCTGTTCTTAGGGCTACTTGGCTTTCAGCCTCAGCTGAGCAGTTTGTATTTAAATGAAAGTTGCATTTATTATGATCCAGGGAAGACACAGGAGGGCCCTGAGGGAAAGCCCTCACTGCCTGCCCCACATAGCTCAGTGACTGCTCCTCTACACAGACTGAGACCAGGGGAAGCCTGGCAGGAGGACAGACATGAACAGGGTAACACAAGGATGCTCCGGAGAAGCAGGGAGCGTGGGCTATAGATGTGAAAAGAGGAATGGTTAGCACCAGGCCAAGGACTGGTGATCATGGTCAGAGCCTCAGGGTTGTACATCAGGGAGGGTCCACACCATGGCAGTACCTCATAGGTCATCTCTGGCCTGCAAGCTCCAGATCTATGGTCCACACAGCAATGGCCCTAGTCATTCCCTGCCTTCACCTCTGGGACCCGTGAGCCTGTTGCATTCCATGGTGAAAGGGAGATAAACTGCAGGTGGAAATGGAGACTGAAGCCCAGTGGCTATGATGTGGAGAGACCGTTCTGGATTACCCAGGGGACAGGGTTAATCCAGAGCTCCCTGAGCTAGTTCAGGTCTTTGCAGTTGCATGACTTCAAATTGGTGTTTGTCCTTTGACAGCACTGGCCCTCATCTGAGCACTTCCTTGAAGTCCCAGGTTTATCTGTTAAGTCCCAGGCTGGGAATTAGCCATTTCTCTAAGGATTCCCCCATTGCTTCTATCAGGGTATGAAATTTAAGAACCCAGATATGCATATTAGAGTCCAAACATATACAACCCCATCTTATGCACATGCATGCATACATGTGTTTACACTTTCAGACACTGGATTAGATGGAACCAGTATAACCACACAGGATTTAAAAAACCATGGGTAGCCCCTCTTTGTAGGGACTAACTGGCTTATAAGGCTGGAGAGTTGGCTCAGTGGGTAAGAGCCCTTGCTGGGCAAGTATTAGGACCTGATTTTGGATCTCCAAGACCTCCATAACACATACACACACTCACTCACACACTCACATATACACTCACACACACATACAAACACACACACACAGAGAGAGCTGTACACATCTGTAACCACAGTGCTGAAAGCAACAGAGACAGGGGACTTGTTGGGGCTTGCTGGATAGTGGCTTAGCAGTGGGGGTGGGGAGGAAACAGGCTCAATGAGAGACCCTGTCTCAAAGGGACAAAGGGGAGCAATAGAGGAAGATGCTGTTTGTTGAAGCCTCTATATATGGCCAAGCACACAGGTTTGTGCATACACAGAAACACAGACACCAGAACAAAAATTAATTCTTAAAACAAAGTTGGAGGGAGAGGTCTTGACTTGAGATAGCTCAATGGTTAAGAGCACTGGTTCTTCTAGAGGGTTCAGATTCACAACATCCACTCACAACTGCTTGTAATTCCAGCTTCAGGGGATCTGACACCTTTTTCTGGCCTCTTCAGAGACCTGTACACATGTGGTACACACACACACACACACACACGCGTGCACACAAACACACACACACATATGAAAGAATTAGCCTATGTAGTTCTAGAATTTGGCAGACTCCATGGGGCAGAAAGCAGACTGAGAATCTATTCAATAGGGCTTCCATTCATGGATTCTGTATCTCAGGATTGAATTTCTTCCCATGGACCAGGTAAGGCCCATTCACCTCTCTAGACTTACTCTCTTGATCCTGTATGGTACACACTCTCCCCAAAGTCCCTCAACAGCATCCAGACCAGTGTTTGATTTACTAAACTGGTCCTGGGCCTGGCCATGTGGATACATTAGAGCTCTCTCCTGCCTGCTACCCTTTCCTAGTTCTCTATTCCCACCCACTTCCTGTGGCAAATGTCTCATTGACCGGTAACATGCATTAAAAAAAAAAATCTCAGTCAGATTTGTCACTCTTCCTCATGTCTGAGTTCATATCAAGTCTAAAAAGCCCTTCCTTAACACTGGCTTTTCTTGGAGCGTCTACAGTTTATCTGTCTGCAGCTACAACCACTCCAGACTGGAGCTCATTCCTACAGATGCAAAGAAAGAATCAAACTGAATCTTTTCCCTGACTGTTTCACTTTTTGCAGAGTTTGTCCTTCAGCCTGTGACTTGAGAGGAGTCCTTTAGAGGACATAGAGACTGTGCTGGAAGAATTGGGATGATTTCAAACCAACCAGGTCTCTGAGTGTCCCTGATAGTCTGCAGCCAGGACAAAACAGGTGGAGGAGGACCCCTGCCTGGAGGGAGAGGATTGTAGTATTTTCAAAGTACTCTGCGGCACAGGCGCATGGTTCAGTGGTATAGCATGTACTTGTTTCTGGAAGTCCCTGGGCTCTATCCCAAGCAACACAAATACACATGCCCACACATGTGCACACACATGTATACATACATGAACACATATACTTCAATGGGGGGGGCAGCTATGTGCGTCTCAGAGACAAGAAATCGCCAGCGACAGACAGAGCAGCCAATAGCATTCAGGATGTTTTCCCATAAGTAGAAGGCTTGCTGGGGTGGCTCACCTCAGCCTGTAGCCTGATTTGATTTTTGCATGGTCATGGTATGCAGCAATTTTGAGGGGGTTTTGTTTTGTTTTGTGTTTTGGTACAGTCTTACTCTGTAGTCCAGGCTGACATGGAATATCCTATATAGGCCTGGCTGGCCTTGAACTTGTGGCCATCCTCTCATCTCTGCCTTGAGTGCTGCAAACACATACCTAGCAAGGTATGTAACAGTTACCTGAGAGCCTAGTCCTCACACTGGCCCAGGGCTCCACTTTGACAGTGACACCCCCCCAGCTCTGCTCCTCATTTGTTATCTCCTGGGGGTGAGGGATCTGCCAGGATGCTTCTTGAAAGAGAGGCTCAAGATTACCCAGAGTCCTTGAGGGCAGCACAGGGCATCTCCAGGTCAGCAGTACCCAGCAAGAACCTGCAAAGTTCCTTGAGGTGTGCCAAGCTGAGAACTGTCATTACTAGGGTTATCTCATTAAACCACAGCCCTGGTCTGCTAATGGAAACATAATGTCATCTAGTATATTAACTGGGAATCTTATCTAAGTGGGGAAGGTAGAAAGAACATGGAAAAAAGTATCATGGGAAACACACTACTGAGACCTCACTGTATGTGCTAGGAGAGAGAGAAGGCAAAACAACAGAAAGATCTGGAACTTTCCGGATCCAGTTAGAAAGTAGATGTTTTGTTTCTTTTTAACCTTCTTTAAAATTTTTATTTATCATTATTATTGTGTGTGGAGCAAATATGCCACAACTCATTTAGGGGAGGTCAGAGGTCAACTTTCTGGCATTGGTTCTCCCTTTCAACCATGTGGGTCCCAGGAATTGAGCTCATGTCATCAGGCTTGGTGGCAGGTGCCTATACCCACTGAGCCCTTGCCAGCCCTCCCCTAATTTTTAAAGTTATACATAAAAATATAGGGATGGTTCATGCCAGATGGGTACCATGTGACATTTGATACACATGCACTCTATGCACTGTTTAAAGTCAGGTTAAACATCCTGTTACAAGCATTTATCCTTACAGCTTATGGTGAGAACACTCAAAACCATCCCTCCCTCTCTTTAAACAGTGCTGTAGTTACTACTCTCTTCGGGTGCCCCACTGTGTAGCCTCAGGCTGGCATTCCTTGTTCCTCTCAGTTACTTAACTCCAATCTTTTCCCCATTCCCCTCTGTCCCCTCTACCCATCACTTGATCATGAGCCCCTATTCTCATCTGTCTTGCTGGCCAGTGTGTGAGATTCTTTGTATGAGAGAGAGAGAGAGAGAGAGAGAGAGAGAGAGAGAGAGAGAGAGAGAGAGAGAGAGAGGGAGGGAGGGAGGGAGGGAGGGAGGGAGGGAGGGAGGGAGGGAGGGAGGGAGAGGGAGAGACATTGTATTTACTCAGTCATCCAGTGATGGACAGTTGGCTTCTCTCTGTGTCTCAGCTGCTGTGACCAGTGCTTCAGAGACCACGTGAGCACAAATGAACCTCATATCTATATAAATGAGAAATAGAACAGCTGGACTGTATGGTCCTGTCTTCAATTTTTCAAAGAAGCTGGCTGGCTTCTCACCTCACAAGAAATACTAAGTTTGTGTCCAGTTTTGCTTTCTGTCGCCATTATAAAGAGCAAAACCGAAAGCAACTCAGGGAGGAAAGAGTTTATTTTGTTTATGGCTTATAGTCCATCATTAGGGAAATTAGAGCAGAAACTCAACCAAGGCTGGAACCTGGAAGCAGGACCTGAAGCAGGAGCCATGGAAGAGTGGTTGTCCTCTCATGACTTCCTCAGTTTGCTTTCTTATGCCTCCCAGGTCCTCCTGCCCAGGTTGACACCACCCTCATTAAACTGGGCCCCTATCAATCATTCATCAAGAACCACACCCCCCTCCAGGCTTACCAGGGGCAGATCGGATGGAGGCATTTTCTCAGTTGAGGTTCTGTCCTCCCAGATGACCTAGTTTGTGACAACCTGGCAAAAGAGCCAACCGGCACAGTTGACCAATAGCTTCATGCTCTGAGATGTCATCTTGAGCAGGAGAAAGATGTTAAAGACAGAAAGATGCCAATCTAGATAGGGCCACCCCCTGCCATGGTTCAGTCACCAGAATTGTGGTACCCCAGAGCACTGGTTCACTTCATGTCAAACAAGGCGTCTGCTCTCTGCATTAAGCCATTAGCAGATGTGCATGCTCTCTACCACCCTATCTGCCCCCCACCCCCCACAGCCTGTCCTGCATTCCAGGGGCTCTCTACCACCCTATCTGCCCCCCACCCCTCATAGCCTGTTCTATATTCCAGGGGCCCAGTTCTTTAAGGACTTGTCAGAGTCTGTGAGGCTGACCCAAACCTGCTTCCCAGGGCTGTAACTCTGACTTGCTGACCCCAGTCTGAGCCATGCAGACTTTCCCAGGAGCTGTGGGGTGATGGGTAGGGCTTCCTGGGACCCCAGGAGTAAAGGTGGCTATGCCATTGGCTAACAAAAGGGCAAATGTCTAAGACCTGCCATGCAAGGCTGCGCAGGATCCTATGATCTGAGTAGGAAGTGCCATACCTAGACCATTTTAAATAATTGGTTTAGGCAGGGCGCAGTGACCTGTTTGTCTTGCTCTGGCCTGCTGGCTGCCCTGCTATGACAGAAGCACACAGCTTCCTTTGTGTGTGCAGGGCGAGAGGTGAGGCAGGAACCTATGTTACCCATGTTTTGAATTTCAACAGGAACCGAGAGCGAAGCTGCTTCTTAGATTTGCAAAGGTTCTAAAATGGCAATTGAGCATCAAGCAGGCTCAAGCTTCTCGGGGTACATGTTCTCCTTGTCTGCTTCCCAGAACAATGAGCTATACTTTCCCCACATGTTCCACAGGGCAGCTGTGTTGCCAGAAGCCTGCACCCCCCTACCCTGCCACCATAGGGCTACTACATTTACCATGGGAATGTACCCATGAAGGCACCCACCCTGGAACTTGTCATGTGCCAAAGTGAGGACTGAGGTCACATTTGTGCAGAGCCTGGTGGCTATGGGGCTGATGACTTCATGTGTAATGGTGGGAAATTGGTGACGACATAGAAGAGCTTTCTGGCCTAGTAGGACCAATGGATGGGTACCCTTGGGGGTCAAGTGTTGCAGGATCTAAAGCAGGCACTGCCTAGGCCAAGGCTACTCCTTGCCTACTGCCATACTGTCTGAAAGGCTGTGCTTCCTTTGGGCAAGTAAAGGTGGTGAAAAACCCTTACCTGCCTCCAAGGTGACGGCCAGTTGGAGCTGTAGAAATAGCTGGTGGTGTGTCACAGAACGTAAGACACTAGTACCAAGCTGAGGTCATCTGCTCACAGTCTGCCCCGCTTAGGTCCATCTTTTCCCTGTCAGTGACTGCCCCTCTCACTGTAGTCCACAAACTGAAGGAATTGCCTTCATTTTGAGAATAACAGGAAGTTGTTTCAGGCAGCCATAGCATTTCAGTCGGGATCAGCTCTCTGAACTCCGAATACCTGCCCCAAGGTGAGTTCCATCAAAGATTCCCAGAGCCAAAGATCTGTGAAGCCAGCTCCTGGGATAGGAAGGCAGGAAGGGGAACCCTATTTCCTTCCTCTGCCCCCCAAGAGGTTGTTGAAGGGGGTATGGACAGCAATTCCTTTACGCCCAATAGCCACTGCATCATTCCTGGCTCCCCGTTGTCCCAGTTCCTGGCATGGTGGCCATTCATGTGGGCTGTTGTCATTTCCATCTGCCTTGTTTTAAAACCTCAGGGACAGGGTGCTGTCACATGGTGTGTCCACAAGTTAAAAGTTCAGACTTGGGACACCAAGGAACAGTTCCCACTGTGAGGAAGGCAAGCAGGTGGGATGTATCCAGTGATGTAACTGGATACCACTTCCCCATGGATACATTGTTTCGGGATCCTGACCTAGAAAGCTCCTGAGCCATCCAAGCTGTGCGGACTGAAACAGCCAGGTGCTCACGCTGGGCTTCCATGAACCTCCTCCCAGGCTGCCTTCCGAGGCTCTGTGGCGAGCATGAAGAATACATGCATCTTGTGTGTCGCGGGGGATAGCTGGGTGGGTGGAACTGGTAGCTAGTATCCGTTCTACAGGCTTCTGTTACCCCACCCATCGTCAGGCCAAAATTCAGAATCTCTTCCCTCATCAGTTGGTGAGCCTTTCTTCGGGGCACACAGGAAGGAACCTTGGCAGCCCTCTGTGGCAGCCTCCAGCATGGCACCACATAGCAGCAGCCTTCCCTGGGTATACTCTGAAGCTTCGTTTTCTCTTGAAGGGCTTTTGTCACTTACACACTTTACCCAGTGAGCCATTGTTCCTGTCCGTCTATGAGGAGAGGAAGGTGTAATCTTCTCTCCCTTAGGCATTTTGTTATTTGTCTTCTTGGGAGTTTTTCCCCCTTTTCTACACCATTTTGAGATGTGCTATGTTTTCTCTTTTTTAAGTGACACTGTAATATTGGCAAGCTACTTTTCACCCAAGCAACCCAGATGTGTGAATCACGTGCATTTGTGAGCTCATGTTTGTTGTCTTGTCAATCCATACCAGTTGGGTCTCTCTCCATGAAAGCAGCAATCTCTGGTTTCCCTCCCCCCTTCTCCCTCCCTCCCTCTCTCCTTACATCTCTCTTTCCCCTCTCACTCCTCACTGCCTGCCGTTATATGTTCTAAAATCCGCCCCTCCCTCTGTGTTCTCAGTTCGGTTTGACTATTTTTACTGTGTCTCTCTTGGACAATTATATCGTCAAGTTGGCGTCTCATCCTGGCAAACCGGGCTCTGATCTGGCTTTTGTTCACTTTTACAGATGGGTTGTTAATTTACACGTGCCTTATTATTTTTTTAACACCCTCATTCCCTTTGGTACGGATTCTTAAAATCCAATTCGTTATTGGAAATGAGCTGCACATTTAAGACATTCGCAGAATTCAGATTGCCTAAGGTGCTTCCTGCTGCCTTTGTGTATGACAGCTTGGCAGGGTAACCAGCCTGCGGGTTCTCTGAAGTTCCTGTCACTGGGTTCTATTGTCTTTGGTGTCAATGTTAGCTGAGAAGGCAGAGCAATTACAGTTGATGGATTTGTGGCTGGAAATCTGACTTTCAGCTTAAAGTGTTGGTGAATCCTTATGATGGTAGCTTCCCTTCAACTATGGTGACATCAACCTGTGTAGCACCTCCTAGGTCTGGTCCTCACACTGTCAACCGAGGACTCTGTAAATCCAACACCTTCTTCACGGCTTGCTGGTTTTCAGGGACTGTGCCCCACTCAGTCTTTGGCCACAGGTACCCTCTTTTTCACTTCCTAGCTGCTCCACCCTCTCTCTGGCTGCATTCTTCCAAATGGCCTGTTTTTATTTCTGGCCTTTCACTTTGTAGAAAACATTTCCTGGTTGGATGTTGCAATGACTGTCATCTGACACCGTGGTGCCAAGAGCTGACCTTTGCTGCTTCCTAGGTCTAAGGATGATAGCCCTCAGCCGACCTGATTGCCACCATTGCTATCACAGGGAACCAGGACTGGCCACCTGGGGAATTGACAAAGTGGAGGCCCTGCCTGGTCTTTATGACTCCAGGACCCAAGAGGTCGCAGCATTTCAAAAGGCTCCTCCCTGGAGACATGGCCAGGCAGGAGGTATAAGCAGAGCCTGGTACTTGTATAGAGGCCACTTATGGATTAAGAACATGGGCACCTGCCTCAGCTGGCCCTGGGTGTAAACCCCCCAAGTCAGGTGAGTCTGTGGCTTTATAGGTTTTGGTACATAGCAGCTATTCTATGACCCAGGCTTACAACCAGGATGGTTTTAAATAATAGACACATTCTCTGAAGCTGATAGCTTCTCCCTTCCAGTGGGGACAGTAGCTGCCCATGTGACTAGCAGGCTAACATGCCTTTGTAGGAGCTAAAGTGCCAGTGTGGAATGGCTATCACTCTGTGTGGAGTGGGTATCTGCTGACAAATTGGGTAAGGGTCTACGTATTTGAGAGAGGACTTTAGAGAGAAATTATTGACTCAGCTCAGCAGCTACTTGCTGGGGATGTGGCAGGCACATGACCAGTGGTGCTAGCCACCAAGGACCAAGCAGAGCAGGGTCTTTCTTTGCCCTCCTAGAGCTGGGTCCCCTTCCCTCTTAGAGGAGCCCATGTTCTTCCTTGGGATCTGACCCACCAGCAGGTAGGAATGGACTCCATCACTCGTAACCAGCATCCAGCCCATGCCACCAGCCTCCTGCCTGGAGCAAGGTCAAGACAGGAAGTTGAAGGCCACAGAGAAGCCACAGAGACTGTCCCTTCTTCAGAAGGCTTTAACTTCAAGTCCCTTCCTCTTTCTCTCAGGCATAACTTCCTCCCTGTCTCTTGTCCCAGATTTCAGCTGGAGTCAAGGACAGTCCCACCATCCAGCTAGTCAGGAGTCCTGCAGGGACAGTGAGCACCGCTAGGTCCCTGCCCCAATGCTCCCATTCTCGCATTAGATGACAACTCTTGACGCATCTCCTGTCCCACTGGGGTTGCCCAGCTCCCGGGCTGAGTTTATGCCCAAACAAGTCCCTTCTTTATGTCCTTCACAATGATCTGGCATTACACACCTGAAAATGGATGCTTCTTACATCTGTGGTAGCCAATCAGTGCCAAGTCCTGATGCAAATGGTCTCACCTGCTGGCGTGTCTCAGTGACCCGTGAGTTAGCAAAAGGTAGAAGGCTGTATGACCAGTAGCACAAAACCAGAGACGGGGATCCCCAGGAAGCAGGGATCTTCAGTGGAGGTTGCTAGTACAAGCTGCTGGTGACCCCCTAAACCCATTTACAGCTGCAAAGGCTGAGGCTTTGTGAATAGCAACTTGCTATCTCAGAGTCACATTGAGAGTAGATACTACGGGAGTAGAATGTTCCAGATTGTTCCCTTTCTCTAATCCTGAAAGAGCTTGGGTTAGGACAGGAGGGACATAAGTGGCACATCGAGTTGGTGTGATGGGTTGTCCCCTGCAGGGTTACACCAGGGAGGACTGCTCAAGGACACATTCAGGAAGCCCTGAAGATAAGCCCTGTAAGTCCGCTGGCTGCCGGAAGAATCACCGTTTGTTTCTTGGGAAGAAAGGGATAGGGAGAGGCAAGCTTTGGATGGCTGCCTGGAAGCTGGGATGGAGGGGAGACTGGAGGAGACAGCCCCCTCCTTCCAGCCACCATCGCGTGCTTTGTAAGGACAACAGCAACCCTGGATGGCAGTGTCCAAATATAGCATCCCGGCTGTCATGCCTAATCCTAGACTTGGACACATGCATGTCCCCAAGAGTGTGGGAGCTGTTGGGCCATACCCTGCCTGAGTGTAGACCCTGTTCTCTACCCCCACTCAGCTGGACTCAAGGTCAGCTCCTGTCGGCTAGACAGAGAGTCCCCACGACGGGGGTCCCAGGAGCTCTATGGTAGATTACATTCAACCCACATGTTCCCTGTGCCTCAGTAGTCAGCCACTGTGCCCTGTGTCCTCAGCCCCCAGAGCTGGGCTCACTGGCATAGAACAACCCCCTGTCCAGACCCTGATGCCAGTGCTGGCAAAGGAGTTTGTGACTTTGCCTCGGATGCATGCTGAATGTTAACACTGTTTCGTCAGCTCCAGGAGCTGGGTCCTGACCAGGCCTGTTCTCAGAAGTGGCATTGTGCCCACCCTCCTGGTGGGGCCTCTCCATGGGGAGCTGGGCTTGGCAGTGCTGGGCTGCATCTGTGCCAGAGCCAGCTGCATGTGGGGCCAGTGATGGATTTAGAAACTTCTCTTCCTCCCAGCCCGGCAGAGGTACCCAGACTCCTCTCTGGCCTGGAACCTGAAGAGTGGGAACGGTGAGAAGAGAGGACAGGGGAACTCAGTGCCAGGACAGAGGAGGCTTCTCAGGGGACAGAGGAAGGAGCCTCATGGGTGGAAGAGAAAAAGGAGCTCTGCATCTGCCCTTTAGGATCTCTCTCCACGTCTCATCAGGAACCCCGGTCTGTAGCGGAAACACATATACCTACTGTCACAAGGCTAGGCGAGGAGTGAGCCCACTGTGAGAACAGAGTACCATGGTTTCCTGCCCTCTGAAAGGCAAGCAAATAAGCCAGTCATAAGAGACAGGAACCTAAAGCCTCATTTCATATGCCTTTAGTTAACATGAGTTGTCCATGGATCCCAAGCAGTAGGGACTTGGCCTGACCTGCCCAGGCCTCAGGAGCCCTCCTGGATCCTGGCATCTACCTTGTTCCACATCCTCATTGCCTTGGAGCCTGCTTCCTCCAGGCTGTGGCAGCCCGAGAGGCCATCGAGGCTGAGGTTAGGAGCAAATATTTAAGCTGTGGCCGCCCTTTAGCCAGAGGGCCTGGGTTTAGGCTAGAGTACGGGGCAGTGCAACACTATACCGTCCCCTCCTATAAGCTATGTCTCCATCCCCAGAAATGGTAAGTACAAAATGCAGGCTCTCTGGGTTGTAGCAGTCCCCTTGGCTGGGCGCTTCCTCTCTTGGGGACAGTGGAGGCTCTCGTGGGCTCTGCTCAGTGGTACTCCCACTTAGCTTCGGGACATTATCCCAGATGATGACGGCAGTCACGCAGATGACATCACTTGTCGCGGTGAATAACAGCAAACTCTGTTTACCGAGCAAGCCCTGTGAAGAAGAGGGACAGCCTTCTCCAAACAATGTGGCTCGCAGATGTGTCAAACTGCCCCTCTGAAAAACACATTCCTGATGTCCCTTTGCCTCCACCCCCACCCTCAGATCTTTTTTCTCCTGGGATCAAAGACAAGCGTCCCAGTGCTGACTGTGCAGAGTGTGGGCTGCATTTCCAATAGGTTGGTAAGTCGGGGACTCACCGATGCAGAACCCAGGCTTCCCCAGGGCTCCTCTGCCGAGGCCTGAAGACCATAGCGAGTAGCGCCCTCTGGTGGGCACTGGACTCTCAGATGCCTTTTTTTTATAGTTCTCTGGGCCTCTTGAGTGGTTGCATGCTTTGGGTGGGGCATCTGTGATACAGCAGGGAGTCTTCTTGCCACTGGAACCCTCCCAGAGTTCCTTCTCCCATCTTTGTTCCTGTTTTCGGTTTTGAGAGAGAAGAGGTGCCCAGCGGTGGTCAGCAAGTGTCGTGTGCACGCACGAGTGAAGGAAGTCACTAGTGCAGGGCTTCTACACTAGGCCTGTGGTGCTGTTACTGGTTGCTGACCCCAGGGTTTCGGCAACCTTGCCCATGCTGTTTTGTCTTGAACAACACCCTTGTACTGCCTGGGAAATGGCTTTGCTCCAGGGCCAGAAGTCTTTTTCATACAGCTCTGAGCAATGCCATCTTAAAATACTCATTTGCCAGCCACATGGTTGGTGGAACTCACGGGCTGGCAGAGACTCTTAACACTCAGCTCCCCTCTGAGTGGCACAACACGGACAGGGATCACTGGTGGAGTGTCCTGTTCTCACATCCCAGAGGACCAGCCACTCCATGTGACTCTCAGAAAGACACAGCTGTCTCAGGTCCCACCAGTGCTTCCCTAGCCTAGAAAAGTGTTGAAGTACTTTAGTCACCAAGACTCCCTCATACCTCTCTGCCCAGATCTAGGGAAGAGTGGCCCTGTTATCTGCTGCCTCCTACAGCACTGGGCATCTCCCCGGCTGGTCTGAACACCCACCACAGCTGGGTGGGCTGTGTTCTCCTGCACTGTAGTGGAGACATTCTGTGCAGACTGGCTGCCCTTGTTATCCATTCAATGCCTGACCGTGCTGTACTGAGCTAGACTCTGCAGTCGGGGGAGCAGCCTCTGTACATCCATGGCAGGAAGTCCCTGCCATCTATTCTGGGGATCTTGAGCTCCACCAACAAAGGCAGTAACCACTGTCCAGAAAGCAGCCGGGCCCTCGGAAGGCCCCTTCCTGACTAGTGGGATGGTTTCAGACACAAGGAAGCAGGTGCTTGCTGAGGGAAAGGGCCTCTTCGTGCGGAGAGGAGATCTCAGAAATAAGTGTGTGCTAGGATGATGTGCATGCCCAGACAGGAGGATCGTGAGTTTGATGCCAGCCTGGACTATATAATAAGACTCTGTCTCAAAATAATGAGTGGGAAAAGAAGGAGGAGGAGAAAAAGATGAGGAGATGTTTTATCAAGAGCTTTTCAACATCAAATGATATTTTCTCTCTTGACAGGCTGAAGTATGGTTTTATGGTGACAAACTTGAATGTGTTCTGTACTGCTAGATGAAGCTTGTGGGGTTTTACGGAGGCCTTCTGTGCCTCTCCTTCCTACCTACCTTCCTTCTTTTCCTGTCTTTTGTTTTTTGAGGCAAGGTCTCATAATGAAGACAGACTAGCCTCACACTTGCAGAGAGATATACTTGCCCTGTATCTGGACGCTGGGATTAGAAGTCTGCAGCCCTATGAACAGCACACTATTATTTGCATGTTAACTTGATGCTATTCTTATTCACTTACTGCTTTTATAGTTGAGGTTTTCTCCTCTTCTCTCCTCTGTTAGGGGAAGGATGAAGAGAGTGGGGGGCATATGGCCCATGGAGGTGCGGCGAAGCCTGGGGGCAAGGGAGATGCCTCTGGGGGGTCCATGTTGGGAATCCCTTCCCTGAGGGACCAGCCACACAATGGTATAGTACAGAATAGAGTTTATTCAGGTCATGGAAGGATGAGGAGAGTTAAGAGGGTGGTAGAGGCAAGGGGGGGGGGAGTAGAGGAGTAGAGGCCAGCCATGAGCACGTGGGAGAGAGGGGGAAGGGAAGGGGAAGTGGAGGGGTAGGAGTGGGAGAGCAAGGCTGCAACAGCACAAGAGCAAGAGAGGCCAAGAGAGAGAGGAGGGGTCAAGCAGCCCCTTTTATAGTGTCAGGTCACTGGGGCGGAGCATACCTGACCACTGCTGGGTAATTGAGGGATGGGGTATACCTGGCTGTTGCTAGGTAACTGAGGGGTGGGGTTTACAGAATCCCAACATTCCCTCCTCTCCTCTCCTCTCTCTAAATTAGGCTCTTCAGAATCATGCCTTCCTGCTACCCCTCTGCCAGACAGGGTTTCTCTGTGTAGCCCTGGCTCCCCTGGAACTGTGTAGAACAGGGTGGCCTCCAGGTGGCAGGACTAAAGTCAAGAACCACTTCATCTGGGGGGAGGGAAAGGAATTAGGACCTGGAAAAAGGGTAGAGGCAGACAGAAGGGAACAGGGCCATGAGGGCAGAGAAGGAAGGGACAGAAGAGAACAGAAAGGACAGAAAGAAGCTGAGGACGTGCGGGAACAGAGAGAGAGAGTGAGCAAGAGAAAGAAGGGGGAGAGAATGCCTTTGAATTTTCTTATCCATGTTATTGTATTTAATGCATCAGTAAGTTCCTTTTATTTATTTTTTATGGATTTAAATGCACACACCCCTCCCACAGGTGCAGGGTTGCTGGGGTAAAGGACTGCAAGTGCCCACGTGCTGTTGCATGCATGTGGAGCTCCTGGTGCTGTTCTCCCCTCCCACCTTTCCCCTGGGAGCTGAACGCAGGTCGCCAGGCTTTCGGAGCCAGAGTCCTTCCTCACTGAGCCAACTCACCGGCCCTTTTTAAAGTCTTGATTTGGATACTTGGGAATTTTCTTTTATATAAGGTCTCCCTACTTCGTCCACACAGCCTTGAACTCACTGGGTAGCCCAGGTTGGCCTCCAACTCCTAGGAATCCTTCTGCCTTAGCCTTCCGAGTCCTAGGATTGCAGGGCCCTGTGTTACCGCTCCTGACTCTTGCTTACTGTTTGTATTATATTATAAGAATAGTAATTTACAACTCTACATTTTTCTCAGAAGTCATTTTGGAGATGATTTCATTAGCTCGTATATGCAGTACGGCTGTATTTCCATGACTGCCTCCAATTATTTTAACTCTTGGTGACCCTTGAACTGCTTGTCACCTTTCGTTTTCTGTAGAGTGCATTCTTTAAAAGTATCCTTCCCCACCCCCCAGCATTTTAGTTTTCAATATTGTAGCCAAGGAATAGTGACTTTTACTTTGGGAATTTGTTGGCTTTCCTCTCTGCTGCCTAATATGGATCTGGGAACTTTTGACAAGATCCTTGGTTCTTAATATTTTGCATTCATTTTGTACTACGGTGAGGCTAAACTTTGGCGGCATGATAAGGCCCTCTCCCCTAAGAAGTTGGGAAGATGTGTATATCTATCAGACCCCCAGTCCCCAACACACACACACACACACACACACACACACACACACACATTTCTGAACCACAGTGCTATAAATGCCCCTCTGCCTGTGTCCCACACTGCATTGCGCTGCAGCTGCCTCCTGCCCTCCTGCCTTCCTGGCCCTCTGCTTTTATGGTGACTGTTCTGACAGGGTAACTAGCATCAGGCTTTGCTAGAGGCGGGGGTGGGGGGCTGAGATTTCCAAAGAGAACCAGAGCCCAGTTGTGAGTGAGGGTCATAACTCTCCTCCCCCCACTTACAGGGCCTTCCCTGCCCCCATTCCAGACAACCCTAGTCCCTACAGTGCCCAGGAGGCTACAGAGACATCCAGGAAGCAGGAAGGAGGCTGTCCCCTGTGATATGCCACCGCCCACTTTCTGCTGTCCCAAAAATGAGCCGCTGATTAGAAATGTAGTGGCCTTTGCTGCAGTTTTCTTTCTAAAATAAACTTCCGTGCAGCCATAAAAATAACACACACTAAGTGCGGAGAAACACAGAGACTCTCTCTGCATTCGAAAGAGCCCCTGAAGGATGGCTCCCCCACGGGGACACACCGGGAACTGCAGGCTTTCGGCTGCCCCGGAGACCAATCCACTCTCTTTGTTCAGCATCTTCATGGGAAGATCTGCCTGCCCGCATCCTAGAATTCTTTCTGGAAGTTGTCTTCTTAGAGGAGGCCCTCCAAGTGCCTTTACCGTGTGCTGGTTTCTACCTTTCCTGATCTTGACCCCAGTGTGCACCTCCTCTTACTGCCTTTCTCCACATTTCATACATTTTATTTTGTTTTGACATAGAGTCTCAGGAAGCCCACACTGGCCTCAAACTCAGTATGGAGTCAAGGCTGACTTTGAACTCCTCACCATCCTGCCTGTACTTCCCAAGTGCTGGGATTACAAGCATGGACCACAAAGATCAGTTTCTGCAATACTGGGAATGAAACCCGTGTTTCCTGACTTTTTTTTTTTAAAGCCTGTTCCTATGTAGTACAGTATGGCTTTGAACTTGTGATCCTCCTTCCTTGGCCTCTTGAGGGCTGGGATTACAGGCATCCCTCCATACCTGGCTTCCTTTGTTTTTGCGTAAATTTCTGCCTAAGAGAACTTCTGATGCAGTCATCAATCATTTCTATTTGCAGAAGAAATACGTAGCCGGCCAGCCATGGACCTCTGTCTGCATGTTTGCAGGCTCCCACACCCTCTCCATCAACTCGTGTCAGATGGCATCTTGCCAAGCACTTGAGGCTAGCCCCAAGTGGGTCAGCTGGGGGTGGGACAGCAGAGATAGCATCCTGCCCCAACAGTGTTAGAAGCTCTTAGAGCTTCCAAGCTGTGACTCTCCTGGGGATGGCAGACACAGGCTAGTGCCAAGACAGTAAACCAAGTCCCAAGGGTTTCTCCTTGGAGTTTCTGAGGAAGTAGATGCCCCTTGTTATTCAGATTTGACAGTAGTTTATAGGACACAAGCACGTACAGTGAGCCTTACAATAGTGGTTCTCAGAGAAGAGGCAAGAAGAAAACTTGTGGCTTTGAGGTTCCCCCTTGATTTCACTTAATTAGATCCATCCAGTCACTTGGGGACGGGGCTGATCCTCATTTAAGGTGAGGTTACCAGCACATTATCATGTGAGATCAAGTCCTTAGGCTTGCTTGAGGGAAGAGGGGAAGCTAGGACTCAAACCCAGGTGATGGGTGCTAGGACACAGGCGCAGACACTCAATGTTAGGGGAGGTCAGGGCCAGAAGGGGGAACAATTGCAGCCTCAAGGAATCCCCAGAGGAGCAGCCTCACCAAGTGCATCAGTGGGCAGGAAGTCAGCAGCCACGAACTGAGGAGCCCAGAGCTATGACTCGAGATACAGACGTTTGGAAAACTCCCACTGAAGTGTTCAGGGACATTCCAAGCAAAGTTTGCTTAGGGGCCCAGAATAGTCCTAGCCAAAAAAGGATAATTACTCAGATACACGAGAACTGAAAATTGGGGAGTTAGAGCCAGAGCACGCTTCCTAAGTCTTTTGAGTCCTCGGGCTATTTCTGTGTTCTTTCAGCAAAGCGCACCCACCCTTCCAGGGGAATCCTTTATCTCATCCACTGACAGAAGAGGTGCAGTTGTTACTGAAAACCTCAGCTGTCACTTCTGCATAAACAAACAGGATCCAATGGGCAGCCATCCCTGTACTACAGATATTTTTAGGCATAGGTGGCTTCAATCTAGAAGGCTAATGTATCAAAGAGAGAGAGTCCTGGTCCCAGAATAGCAGGCCACACACTCAGCCCCAGACAGCCTTTGAGTGTGGGCTGTGGTGACCTGGCTTCCGGGATCAGGAACTCCCAACTGTTTTGGTTAGCTGAGAAAGAGAAGGATAGAGACATCCCCAGGCTACAGAAGACATTGTTCTGGGTGCTCCGTCGCCAAAACCATCTCTGGGTTTGGGTAGGGAAGGACAGTCTACATCACTGGTTCTCAGTTCACCAGTGTCAGCTCCAAATGTAGCCTTTGATTTCAGAGAAGCCATTTAATACTTGCTGTGTTGGAGTCTTCCATGATGAGATTCAGGCTGTCCCAGCTTCTTGCAGATTTTTCCCACATGTATTTTCTAACTGAACCATGGGTCTTTTGCTTACTCAGAAAGACCATGCACCCTGTGCCAGTGGGTGGGGTTGGGTCACCTTCTCCCTTCCTGTCTCATCTGCATTGCCACTGATGTGGGCTGGGAGATGCTCTGGACGGGGTGCCTGACACAGAGGCAGCGGGGCTTAGGGAGGCCTGCCACATACTGGCCTAGCAATTTAGAGGCTACATCATACACTGGGTGGGGAATGCCTGGATTTGGACAGCCTCCACTTTTGACAAAAGAACCTCTTAGATGCCCTAAGGGTCTCCTCAGAGCTGATATATGGCCTTTGCTCCATTGATAAACTTTCTAGATTAAAGTAAGAAAAGATAGTTTTAATTTCTTTGCCACTGTTTTGGGGCTTCTCACTGTAGTCCTCCTTTTGTCTCTTTTGTCTATCTTTTGATTGAAGAACTTTCTTTAAACTTCCTTAAAGTTCAGGCCTGCTGACTCTCTAAGCTGCTTTTGTTGTTTAAAACAAAAATGATGAGGGCTGGAGAAATGGTTCAGTGGTTAAGAGCACTGACTACTCTTCTAGAGGTCCTGAGTTCAATCCCAGCAACCACATGGTGGCTCACAGCCATCTGTGATGGGATCTGATGCCCTCTTCTGGTGTGTCTGAAGACAGCAACAGTGTACTCATATAACTAAAATAAATAAGTCTTTTTTTAAAAAAAGAAAAGAAAATGAAGAAGCCCTTATTTTATTCCCATATTTGAAGGACGTTGAGTGTTGGCTTCTGGACCACCAGCAGCGTGTGACTTCCCTGGCCCCATGGTCTCTGGCTTGCCTAGCCTTGGAGAGAAGTCAACATTAGTTCCCATAGGCTTAGCCATCTTCATGATTTTATGACTGAGACACTCATTCAGGCTTTGATATTTGATGGTCTCTGTGTGTTCGTTGATTGCTGCTACTTTGTTTTTAACCCTTCTTGAGGTTCTCTGACCTTGAGGGGTTTTTTTATATTATTGTTTAATGTCTTTCATTAATTTGGGACAAGTCTCGGGCCATTGTCTTTTCAAATATCTCTTCTGCTGCATCTCAGTCCTGCTTCTGGGACTGATGGACAAGTAGGAGTTTATCGCACGTGGTGGTACAATGCTCCCACAGCTCTCGGACCCCTCTGCAATGTCTTCCCTTTGTTTCCTCTGTCTTTCAGTTTATGTAAGTCCTAACTTGTCCTTCATCCCACTGACCCCTCCACCTGCCATGCAGTGCAGCAACAGGGGCCTTTTAATTAACAATGAGGTTTGTTCATTTCGTTTTCTAAGACTGCTTCGCCTGGTGCGCCGAACCACCATGTGTGTGTGTGTGTGTGTGTGTGTGTGTGTGTGTGTGTGTGTGTGTGTGTGTGTGATGGGAATTGAATCCCAGTCCTCTGAGGAAGCAGCCAGGGTTCAAAAGTACAACCTTTGATGCTTTCTAATCCCAGTAATCTTTCTTGACTTCCTCCTCCTCCTCTTCCTCCTCCCACTCCTCTCCCTCCTTCTTTTCTCCTCCTGTTTCTCCCCCTGCTCCATTTTAAGGCAGGCTCTCCCTATGTATTATTCTAAGCTGAATTGGGACTCTCAATTCTGCTTCCTTTGCTTTGCAAGTGCTGGGCCCACAAGTCCGTGCACCACACCCAGACCCTTTTGACTCTAGGCTTCCAGCCCTGATGAAGCCCCCTGTTGCTATGTAATCTCCTTTCTTGGTAGACCATTGTCATCATTGAAAAGCCCACATCTTGCCTCACCATGATGAAGCCCTAAGGTGGGCTAGTTACCCTATCATTTCGGAGGTTGTGACAAGGGACTGGTGGCACACAGCAGCGGTAGGGTATGTTCAGAAGCAAGTGCTGCTATCACCAGAGAGAACGCCAGAGAGGCTGAAGGAATGTTCTCAGACTCTCATGAGACCACCCTTATCCCTGACCTGAGACGATTCCACAAGGCCCCACCTCCCAGAGCTTAGTTTGTGCTCTAAATAGCACTGTCTGATCGTCACAGTCCAGGTCACCTTTCTTTTTGTTCTTGCTGTTGTCAGGCAGAGGTTCACTGTTTTCAACTCACTGATGAGCGTTCATGCGTGGCAGAGGCCGAGTAGGAAGATTCTGCATATAGAAGCAGGCAGGCTCCTCCAGCAGCTGGCTAGCCGGGGTTCCAGTCAATCTGTCAAGAGTTGATCTGGGTTAAAGATTTTCAGTTGTTGTGGTCCGTGTCCCACAGGCTTTCTGTGTTCAGGGAATAGGCCCAGAAAAACAGTTCCTTCAGCCTCCAACTGTCCCCTATTGTCCTGTGATTCCTGTGGAGATGCTACAGAAACATCAGCTCACCCCAGATAGAAAAACAAGGACAGGCCAAAGTACGGCTATCTACAAACTCCGATTTGGTGGAGGAAAAGAAGTTTATTGGAGTTACATGCAGGAGTCCAGGTGAAGGGTAAGTTTAAGAGCATAGATGTGTCAGAGGCAGCTGCATAACCAAAAGCCCACAAAGAGTCATGCTGACTAATGAAGGCTGCAACCCTGAAAACTCAAGGCATGACTCAGAAGCAGCTTGACCAGAAGCAGCTTGACAGGTCAGAGAGGGACTTCTAGACAGTTTGGCTGATCTGATCCTGGGCTGAGTCTCCTCAGCAGGCTTTATAACTTATGTAACCTAGAGTACAGTGGGAGGGACCTAGTGTGTCTGGTCAGTTTCAGGGACTTCCTGCATCCTAACTAGCCTGTGTTTAGAACTCTCTCTCCCCCTTCCTTCCCCCCCATTTCTCTCTCCCTCTCCCCCCCCCTCATCTCCATAATGTAATCTGTATCTATTGAGAAAGAATCTCACTGTGTTGGCAGCCCTGGCTGGCCTCAAACTTGCTTTTGAAGATCAAGCTGGCCTTGAACTCACAGAGATCTACCTGCCTCCTTTTTTGCAAACTTTTTTGTTTTATATTTACTTATTTTATGTGTAAGAGTACTTTGCCTTCATGTATGTTGATGTACCATATACATGTAGTGCCCATGGAGGTCAGAAAAGGGTTTCAGATCCTCTGGAACCACAGTTATGAACGGTTGTGAACCACCTCATGGACACTGAGATATGAAGGGCTCTTTGTTATTTTAAGATTTATTTATTTGTCTTATGTATATAAATACACTGTAGCTGCCTTCAGACACACCAGAAGAGGGCATCAGATCCCATTACAGATGGTTGTGAGCCACCGTGTGGTTGCTGGTTATTGAACTCAGGACCTCTGGAAGAGCAGTCAGTGCTCTTAACCGCTGAGCCATCTCTCCAGCCCCCAACAAGTGCTCTTAACCACTGAGCTGTCACTGCTGAGCCGTCTCTCCAGCCCTGAACTTTCTGTGTCTCAATAAGCTTCTAGCTTTAGAGGAAATTGCTACATAACACCTCGCTGCCTGTGTCACCATGGGAAGTCCCCAGCTGTCTGTAACACAGATTGATGGCTGCCAGAGCCACTAGGAAGGGGAGAGATCTCTGCCACCATCTAGCCTCAGTTTAAATGAGCCTGTGCCCTCAGCCACGTCATCTCCAGTTGTGGTTCTCAGCCTCATGTGTGAAGCCAAGAGATGGAGGAAGAGCAGGGTGACTGGCCTTTAGTTTCCTGACCACCCCATATTAGAGACACCTCCACTGGGCATGGCACAGGGTTTTTATGCCCATAACAGGAGGGCAATGGCTGCTGCTGCTCCAAGAGGACTTGGGAAATGTGTGGTGTCCTGTGCCAGTCCCCACCCCTCTCCATCCTTCTCACTAGCATCCAGGAACCTTTCTCATGGGAAACTAGCGAGTCTGCAGCCCTGCCAGAGTTTCAGACCCCAGCAATGCCACACAGGTTCAAACCCGGGTGCTGTCAGATGCTACCTGCAGCTGGTCCCCTACTTTCTCTGAGTAAGTCTTCTCTCCCTCTACTTGGTTACAGTTCTGTGCTCACTCATGAAATTCGGGTGACCTGGGGCTCTGTAGCCCAACTCTGGTGGACCCAGCAAATGTGAGGTTTTATGGTTGTTCAGTGCGAACCAAATGCTTGCACTTGCCCACCCTAACTGGAAAGAGCAATGGGCCATCTTTATGTTCTCTCTGTCTCTGTCTCTTTGTGGTGTGTGTGTGTGTGTGTGTGTGTGTGTGTTGTGTGTGTGTGTGTGTGTGTGTGTGTGTGTTGTGTGTGTGTGTGTGTTTGGTATATGCACGTGTACACATGTGGGTACAGGTACATTTACCCGTGTATGCACATGTGGAGGTCAGATGTCAATATTATGTGTTTTCCTCTCTCATTCTCCACTTCTGAGCCCAACTCTTACTTGGTGGGAGTTTAGAAGTCACAATGGGCCACAAGCTAGCACTCTGGGTTTCTCAATAAGATCCAACTCCATTGGTTCTCTTGGGTAAGTGAGCTCCCTCTGCTTCTGTTCCATAGTGCAAGGTGTGGTGACTGACAGGATGGAGCAGGTGCCCATCAAGACTGTCATTAAATTGATAGTGATCTCTCACTGAAGCTGGAGATTGCAGTTTCAGCCACAGAGGTTGGCGTGGCCTCCGGGGCCTGATCTGCCTGTCTCCCCTGTCCCTCACACCCACAGTGCCGGACTGTAAGCACACACTGATGTACCCTGCTTTTGCATGGGGATCTTAGCTCAGGTCCTCATGCCTACACAGCAGGGGTTTACCTACTGAGCCGCCTCCTCAGCTCCAATTCACCCCAGTCTCTTTTCTGCTCCTGTGTTAGGAATGACGGTCTCTTCTGCCCTTGTCGTCCCCAGCCTATCTAATATCACACATCTGCAAGACCCCAAGGCCATGGGCCATCAGGGAGAAAATGCATACAGGTAGCTGAAAGAAGTGGCTGGATAGGGGCTGGAGAGATGGCTCAGTGGTTAAGAGCACCGACTGCTCTTCCAGAAGTCCTGAGTTCAATTCCCAGCTACCACATGGTGGGTCACAACCATCTGTAATGGGGTATGGTGTGTCTGAAGAGAGCTACAGTGTACATAAAATAAAATAAAAAATTAAAAGAAAACTTTTTTAAAAAAGAAGGGTCTGGATAGACAGATAAGGGTCTGTTGACCATCCTCTTCTAGGAGGGAAAGTCTGCAGTCAGCAGGCAGCTTGATGAAGGGAAATCTGGGCACAGCTGATCTCTTGAAGATGGTGGCACTTGGGCTTGAACGACAGTGCCAATCTTAGTTAGGGTTTCTAGTGTGGTGATAAAAACACCATGACCATAAGCAATTGGGAGAAGAAGGGGTTTCTTTTGGCTTACAACCCTCAGGTCACACACACGCCATTACTGAGAGAAGTCAGAGTGGGCATTCGAGGCAGGAACTGAAGAACAGACCATGGAGGAACGCTGCTTACTGGTGTCCCTCCATGCCTTGCTCAGCTTGCTTCCTTATACAAGTGAGGACCACATGTCCAGGGCTGGCATCACTCTGCACCCACTGTGGGCTGAGCCCACCCACATCAGCCATCAATCAAGAAGATGCCCTACAGACTTACCCTTAGGGAATCTGGATGAAGGCATTTCCTCAATTGAGGTTCCCAGATAACTCTAGCCTGTGTCAAGTTCATACACACACACACACCACATACAGCTACCAACCATAATGGCACCTACCAAAACTAGATCAGAGTCATATGTACTCATTCACTAACACACAAACAATGTCCCACACAGCCACTGAAAATAACACACACACATAAAGTGTTATTCACAGTTACAAATGAGGAGTCTCACGAACTTATGGATGATCCATGACTATCAGCTGCATGCCAAGCCATACTGGGAGCCATGAATTCCACTGCTCCTTTGGGGACTGTCTCTAGAGAAGTTATGAGACTTAGAGCTGGTGAGATGGTTCAAGAGGGTAGACCCAGACTTCAATCCCCCAAAACCCACATCACAGGAAGAGAACCAATTCTTGCAAGTCATTCTCTGGCATCCACATACACATGCTGTCTCTCACATAATCACGAAACCAACCAATCAATCAATCAATATGAAAGAACTCTGAGGACTTTGACTAAGCAAGAGGTCTCCCTCAGATCCTGGCCCACAACATCGGCTTCCCCACTGATGGCCCGCTGTCATTGAGTCATGAAGGTGACCAGCTCAGCAGGGACCTTAGGTAGGCTGATAACAGGAGCATGAATGACCACGGGGCTTCTCAGCTTGGTCCCAATCTTATGGCCTAAGGCTATAGTAGGCACCAGGCACCTTACCTTCAGCTGGATTTCTGAGACTGGTACGAGCTGTCTAGGTGCCAGAGCTCCTGAGCTTCTGGGAGGAGGGAAAGGGCAGCTTTGCCTCTGGCTAGACAGGGCTGAGTCTCCTGACAGCTTCTCTTTGTGTCCACAGGACGTATGGGGAGCTCACTTACTGCACCAAGCACGTGGCAGACAAGATTGGCTGTTACTGGCCCAACCCGGAAGTGGACAAATTCTTCATCGATGTCCACCATCGTTACTTCAGCAAGTGCCCCGTCTCTGGCAGGGCCCTGCGGGACCCTCCCAACAGCATCCTCTGCCCTTTCATAGCGCTCCCCATTACGGTCACGCTGCTCATGACTGCCCTGGTGGTCTGGAGGAGCAAGCGCACCGAGGGCATCGTGTAGGTATCCCAGGTTTTGGAAGATTGGGGAACCATGGGCCTGGCCCAGCAAGAGCATCAGGGATATGCCCCCACGTTACATCCTGCTGTAGCCTAGTACAGGACTTAAGAGTGACTCTGCATTAAGCTGAACATGCCCTAGCCAGAGGCTTCCAGCAGGGGAGCAGGGACCTGCTTCTGTTTACCTCTGAAACAGTTCTAAGTGCCAGGTCTCTACTACACTTCATCACCACTGTGGGCATTCTGACCTCCGAGGAAGACTGCAGAGATGGGTTTGTGGATGCATAGTTTGTGATTAAAAGAGTATTCTTAAACTTGGGAAGTGTTCTAAAATTTGGGTACAAATAATCTATACAGGGACGTAAAGACTGGGAGAAAATCAAGCTACTACGAGAGATCTGTCTTTTGCTGATTGGAGTGTAACTCAGGGTCTCTGACCAGATGATACTCAGTCAAAGGTCCCCTGTGTTTGCTCAGGGGTTCCCAAAGATTCTGATACCCTTAGACTCTACTGCATATTCCCTGATTTTTTTGCCTTTCTTTGTTTTGTTTTTAAGATTATATATCTATACATATATATATACACACACAAACATACACACACATATGTATATATATATACAGTTGGTGTCCTCAGACACACCAGAAGAGAGCATTAGATCCTATTACAGAAGCTTGTGAGTCACCATGTGGTTGCTGAGAACTGAGCTTAGGGCCTCTGGAAGAGCAGTCAGTGCTCTTAACCACTGGGCCATCTCTCCAGCCCAGCCTCTGCTTTTAATACTTGGAAATAATCATAAGTTCAAGACTAGCAAGAATACCTACTGTGAGCCAGATCTATGTGGCCGAGTAGCATGTAGAGAAGATGTTGTCACTGTGTCCCCTTCCCTAAAGGTCACACTACCTTTCTTGAGAAACCCCAGTACACAGGACAAGTGAAGGCCAAGAGGTGCCGGGGATGTGACCTCCTCCTCTACGCAGCACTGTCCCTTTGGTCCCTGGGAAGCAATGGGCAGCAGTGACAGTATTAATTTGATAAAAACGATTGAACTATGACAGTGCATACCTGGAATCAAAGCACTTTGGGGTGTTTAGGTAGGAGGATTGCTGTGAGTTTGAGGTCATCCTGGGCTATATAAGGACACCCCATATTTTAATGGAGGGGAAAGGGTCTGGAAAGAATGAAGAAGAGACAGAAGAAAAACACAAAGGGAAAAAAAAGATTGGGCTCATTTGTGAGCTGAACTGGAGACCAGACGCCATCCTGCCTTCCCAGGCTTTGACATGGAAATCCAAAGGAGGGGAAAACAAGCCATTCATAAGTCACAGAATCCAAAAGCTGCAAGAGAACCAGGGATCTTACTTGGGAAATGGAGCTGATCCAGTGCCTCATTCCCAGAACCGCTCACATTAATGAGTTCTCAGGGTTTCCAGTAAACCAAGAAGGCTGGAGTTTGGGGTCATCTTCAGAGCATGGACATCCTGGGCTCAGCTAAGCAGGGAGCAGGCAAGGAAGCAGTGAGCCCAAGACCCCTCTCACATGACCCCTCTCACACAACCCCTTACATACGATGACCTCTCGTACATCAACCTAGGGAAGCCTGATCCACTAGGATCAGATGCCCATACATTCCTCAAAACTGAGCATTAGTGGTATCCTCTTGAAAGCAAGTCAGCAGTGTGGACCAGAAGTCTTCTTTCGGTGTCTGTTGCAGTCATTTTTATCCTAGGAACTCATCCCAAGTACATAATTACCATGTACAAAAGGGCCCGTGGGGACTAGGAGCGGAAGAGAGTAGACACCCTCAATAGCCCGACAGGAGGACTACTCCATCAGATTAACTCCAGATGATGGAAGGCAACAGTTTCCTTAATGACATACTTGGAGGGAGGATGGGTGTTTCACAGTGTATGCAGTTCATTGAAAATGCAGATTTTAAAACAGGAAATCAAGGTGACCTTTATGCTGTGTTTGTTTATGCACACAGTCCCTTTTCCCCAGGCCACATTGCACTGGAAGAATGTCCTGTAATAGGCCTCTCTGAAGACAGAACAACACACTCAGGTCTGCATCTGGCTGCCACCATCTGAGCTGCTGGGCGTCACTTCCAGGCAATTGGGGTGACATGGTCAGACCCCAATTGGCTGTTCTAGCTGGGTGTACTTGAGCAACCAATTCAGCTCTGGTAACCCTGGGGGAGATGACCTGCATATGTAAGTCTTACTTATCCCAAGGATGGTGTTTGATCTCCTGGAAAACCAAGTGACCAGTCAGAGGATTCTCATCCTTAGGGACAGGCAGGAAGCATGTTCCCAAGGAAATACTGGCAGTGAAACTCCCTCCCCCCTTTCCCCTCAGGACAGGGATTCTTTGTGTAGCCCTGGCTATCTTGGAACTGTGAGGAAATTCCCCTCTTTTCTTCTCAAGATAGGGTTTCTTAGTCCCGACTGTCCTAGAACTTGTTCTGTGGACCTAGCTCCATAGACCAGGCTGGCCTTGAGCTCACAGAGATCTTCCTGCCTCTTTACTCTGCCTCTACTGCCAACTTTGCTCTGTCTGTTCACACATGTTAGAGACAGAAAGTTCCCGAGACAGGAAACTTCTCAAACCCACACCAGCCACACTTCCTGCCTAGCCACACACATCTAGGACTTTTCTCCAGAATGCTGGCAAGAGACTGGGGAAGCTTGTTCTCTGGTCACCCCTGCTGTTCAGGGTTCCTAGAGGTCAAGGGCAGGTGGCAACTGCTGTTCATGCTCAGTACAGGTTTCTATGATAGTGTCTGAAAATTATACAAGTCCACCCCATCCAAGGCACAGAGAGATGTGGAGTTCCACATTTACAAAGGAAGACAAGACAGCAACCACACAGTGGCTCACAACCATCTGTAATGAGATCTGATGCCCTCTTGTGTGTCTGAAGACAGCTACAGTGTACTTATATGTAATAAATAAATAAATAAATCTTTTTTTAAAAAAAGAAAAGGAGGACAGGAGATGGCTCAGTTGGTCAACTGTCATGCAAGCGAATGGACCTCAGTTCAATCCTCAGATTTCATGATAAAGAAAACAAAACAGTCCCGGAGGCAATTCCTGCGCTGAGAAAGAAGAGGTAGGTGAATGGCACTCTTGGCAACGAGACTCCATGTGCATATCTGTGTGCCCCTCCCCTATACACAAATGCAAAGTTGGCACGTAGAAGCAATAATAGCAAACTGCCTGAATCGAATCAGATGCCAGCTGACCAGTAGAGAGGCAAGCCGATCAAATCAGACGCCAGTTCCGCCCATGGAAGAGCAAACCAGTGGCTCCCTGCCCCTCGGTTTCCTACCTACCAAGGAATGACTGTGGACCTTAGTTCAGTATTTGCAAGGAGAGCCCTTGACGTGCCCCAGCGCTTCGCAAATAGTCTGTTCACTTTGGCTATGGTGATCCACTTTAGTACAGGGACCTGTGAATGCAACCGTGGCTGTCCCCCTGGGTATACCTTTCCACCTCTCAACATGTTGTTTTCTGTGACCTGGAGACTAAATGCTGAGTGACTAGAAAACACTGGTGGTAACAATAGGAATGAGCACCTTGGGGACCAGGGTCCTTTATCCCTTTACCGGAAACACTCCCTGGAGCTGCATCACAGACCCCACAGGCCCTTCTTAGGAGAAACTTTCTCTCAGTTCTCCAGGCTTGAAGCCTGACATCAAGGTGTCAGCAGGTTTGGCTCCCGCTCTGGGCTTGATTCCAGTCATGGGCTAGGGCCCACCCAGTGACCTCACTTGGCCATATTACCTCTTTAAAGACCCTCTCTTTAAGTAGGGATCTGAGACCCTGGGACTTAGGATCTCAACATATGAATTAGGGTTGGGGGTAGAAGGGTTTGCCCTTGACAAAAACCTGCAACCCTACTGCAAGCCAGCTAAACGCAGCCAGTTGAATCTGTTATGGACCAGTGTTGCAAATCTCCATGAAAACTAGGAGTAAACAACTCTGACCAGAAGCGCTGCAGAGACAAGGAACAAAAACCTGCTTCTCATCAAAGTCCATCAGCACACATTCTTGTTGGGAAACGCCAGGCTCAATTAGGAAGGCGGGTGGTGGGGAGGGTCTCGGGGGAGACTCCTCGGAAAATTCCAGAACCCGTCTTCTTGGCTTTCATTTTGTCTTATTTTCAGAAAAACAAGCAGAGTTCCTCTCCTGATGCCCTGTTCCTTACCAGATAACGTTTCTTGTTACTGAGCTGATAATGTTTCTTCCCCACTCTCCACGTAGACAAAAAAATAGGGGGGGGGGATGAGGGTGTAGGAAAGAAAGAGAAATTTTTCTTTACTTAATTGGGTCAGCTGTTGGGAAAAGCAGGGGTTGGGGGTAGAGATTGTTCAGGAATGTGTAGGGGATCTGTGGATCCAGAGGAGGAGGCATGCAGGTATGCTATTAGTAAGAAAAGCTGTCTGTGGGTCAGCAGTGGAGAAGGCATGGTTCAGAATCTCCAGGAAGGGCTGCAGTCTCTGTTCCCTCTGCTCTGTCTTCCTCATTTGGAGGCCATGTTGGACTCAATAGGATGACAGAGGCATAGATGGGCCTGAAACATATGATTGGATGTCTTGGATCATGATGGCAGGGTCTGGCTGTGAGGCCTCCAGCCCCGAAGCACCATTCTTCCTGTGCTATACCTTCCTAAAGGGCTACAGAAAACAACCAGAGATTGGGCTTGGCAGGGGTGAAGGTGGGGAGTCTGGCTGCCCCAGCTGAGGTGTCTCTAAGGGACCACACAGCTGATATGTTTTATAAAGCAATTTGAGGCAGGAGGGGATGCCTTAGTAAGCCCGTACCGAAGCATCTCCCCCCAACTACATATCAGATCAAGTATAAAATGAAGTTTGAGATGTGGGAAGGGGGTCTGGGGAAGGGAGTAGATGGAGAGAAAGAAGGGGGACAGAGAAGGACATAAAGAGAGAGGAAAGAGAAAGACGGAAAGAGGCCAATTTGGAGAAGATGGAGAGGAAGCGGGGAGAGCAGAAGAGGAAGGGAGGAGAGGGGGAAGGAGAAGGGAGAAGAGGGTGGTCCAAACAATCCTTTTATAAGCCAGCCTCATACCTAACTGTTGGGTGGAGCCTAGAGGAACTGCTAACAGCTGAGTATTTTCTTTCTTTTCTCTCTTTCCTTCTTTGCTTTGCTTCCTTTTTTGTGTTTGTTTTCCTTCCTTCCTTTCTTCTCTCCTTCCTTTTTCTTTCTTTCTCTTTTCTTTTTTCTTGACACTGGATTTTTCTGTGTAGCCTTGGCTGTTCTGGAACTTACTCTGTAAACCAGATGGCCTTAAACTCAGAGCTCCACTTTCCTCTGTTTCCCAAATGCTGGGATTAAAGGTGTGCACCATCACTGCCTGACTAGCTGAGTGTTTCAATCCAGGTACCAAAGCCCAAATGGGCCTCCCTATGCAGGGTGACAGTCCTTTTGTGTTCAGGCATTTCTGTCCAGGCTCTTCTGAGCCCACTTCTGCAAGCTTCACATATGTTTGGAAGCCTCACCTATACTTACTGATGATGCTTTCTGCCTCCACTTGCTGGCCCCAGGAAGGCTGAAGGGCTAGATCCCCAGTGAGAATGAGCCCTTTTGTATGTTCAGTCCCAAGCCAGTCCAGTATCATGCTGATTCTAAGATCACTGTTTCTGACCCTACTACACCTAAACCAAGACTGTCCACTGAATGAAAATGAGAACATGATTACTGTTGTGTTTTATAAAAAGAAACAAAGCCAGAGATATGTTTGATGAAGGCACGGTTTAGTGTGGGGAAAAGGGGTGCCTCTGTAGGCCCATGCTGAGGCATCTCTTCCCCCTGAGGTACCACATGGATGGTATAGTATAGAATAGAGTTTATTTAGAGCATAGGGAGGGGGCTTGAGGGAGTAGAGACAGAGAAAGGCAGAGAGAGAGAGAGAGAGAGAGAGAGAGAGAGAGAGAGAGAGAGAGAGAGAGAATAGAGGAGTAGAGGCCAGCCATGAAGACATGGAGAGAGAGGGGGTAGAGAAGCAAGAGAAGAGAGGGGGGTAGAGAAGCAAGAGAAGAGAGCAAGGAGGGGGGTAAGCAGCTCCTTGTATAGTGAGTCCGGCATACCTGGCTGTTTCCAGGTAACTGTGGGGCAGAACCTAGAAGAAATGCTAACCTAGAAGAAATTCTAGATATGGTTAAGGAAAAGGGGTTTATTGTAGATTTGAGAGAGAATACAGCAAGCGGCATCATCCAGACTGATCTGGGCTATGAGAGAGGAGAGGGGAGATGAGAAAGGAAGAATAGAGAGAGAAGGAGAGAGAGAGTAAGCAGACCAAGAAAGGAGACAAGAGAACAAGGAGCCAAGAAGGTGCATGGCCAAAATGTCCAGGTTATATAGAAAAACTGGGGGAAGGGAAGAAAGAGGAAGGGGCTGGAAATGTTTAGGATTGTTAGACAGTTGTCCTGAGTTTCTCTGGACCCATGAAAGTATTCTGCCCAAATTCTTCCCGACCTCCCAATTGATAGTTTCTTTTAAAATGATTTCTTCTATTGTTCCCAGCAGAATAGCCGGCTCCTGGTGATATGTGGAGGGCCTTTCCTTGTTGCTTTACAATAAAAGAGTGTTCTAGTGCTTACATCCCCGGCTGTGTGCAAGTCCAGGAGCAGCTGGGAATGATTTGGGGTATTGGAGATAGGCTAGTTCAACTGTCCCAGCTGTTTCCCGGGTCTAGAGTGTCTTTCCCATGGCCATGTGTGGTTGGTGGGCACCTGGATGCTGAGGCTGTTCAAGGACCTTGGTGCTCAAGCCTGGCTGCTAGATGACAGGCCCTAGGAGGAAAATGTGGAGCACAGGGACACCTGAGAGTCTCTGCCTTGGCTGTCCACTAGAACGCTGGAAAACACAGCTTGGTCATTCATCACTCCATGGGTAGACATTTAACTAGGGTGACACATTATTCCCTGCTGTCATCTAAAATCCTACTTAAAAACAATCTCGTGGGCTGGGATGGCAGTTTGATAGGTAAAGCTCTCACTGTGGAAACTTAGAACATTGTGGTGGTTTGAATAGGTATGCCCCCCCCCCCCATAGACTCATGTGTTTAAATGCTTGGCCCATAGAAAGTGACACTATTAGGAGATCACTGTAAGGGCAGGCTTTGAGGTCCCCTATGCTCAAGCTATGCCCAGTATGGTACACAGTCCCCTTCTGATGCCTGTAGATCAAGATGGAGAATTCTTGAGTCTTCCAGCACCATGTCTGCCTGTGAGCTGCTATGCTTCCCTCCATGATGATGGACTAAACCTGTAAACTACCCCCAGTTGAATGTTTTCATTTATAAGAGTTTCCCTGGTTATGATGTCTCTTCAGAGCAATAGAAACCCTAACTAAGACAATGATGCTCCCCACTGCCATGTAAAGCTGGATGCAATGACATCCATCTGTAGTCCCAGCAGAGACAGGAAGTGCCTGAAACCCAGCCATATTAGTGTACACAACATAAAACCCTGACTCAAACTAGGTAGAAGGAGATTGTTCTCTGATCACTACATGCAAGTTGTCACACACACACACACACACACACACACACACACACTTTTTAAAAAGATTTATCTGTTTATTTTATGTATATGAGTACACTGCAGCTGTCTTCAGACACATCAGAAGAGGGCATCAGACCCCATTACAGATGGTTGTGAGCCACCATGTGGTTACTGAGAATCGAACTCTGGATCTCTGGAAGAGCAGTCAGTGCTCTTAACGCTGAGCCATCTCTCCAGCTCACAACACACACACACACACACACACACACACACACCACACTTTTTAAAAGTCCTTTTTTTACTGTGGAAATATTCTGCAAGTTGAGCAAGGCACAGGTAAACAAACAACAAAATTAATTAATTCCTAGAACTCAGATAACTTTTAGTATTCATTTTGATGCATTTTGTCTAAACTTTAATAGGTACATAGATAATAGTAGATACTTTTTTAAAAATTGGCTTATTCTACTCTGTACATAACCTTTCCAATTTAAAAATCTATTATTAAAAAACATATCAAGTGACAGCAATAGGGTACAATTTTAACCCAAGCTGTTTCAAGACAGTTAGAGGCCAGCCTAGTCTGCAGAGTGAGTTCTAGGACAGCCAGCGCTACACCGAGAAATCCTGTCTTGGAAAAAAATTTAAAAATATATATCGGGTTGGAGAGATAGCTCAGTGGATAAGAACACCGACTGCTCTTCCAGAAGTCCTGAGTCAATTTTCAGCAGCCACATGGTGGCTCACAACCATCTGTAATGGGATCAGATGCTGTCTTCTGGTGTGTCTGAAGACGGCTACAGTGTACACATATAAAATAAATAAATCTTAAAAAAAAAAAAACAAAACCAAAACACCTTACCCTATTTTCCTATATGCCACATCTGGCTCCTCTCTATCTAGAGACAGCCCTTTATCCTCTGAGACAAATACTCCTTCTTCCCCATCCTTTGTTCCCTTTCCCTCTTCCTTGTCTGCAACCTTCTGTCTCTGTGTCTTATTCTCTGCTCTCTATCCACCTGGAGCAAATAAGTCTCCTTTGTGCTGAGAACTTAGCCTCAGAGGTCCTGAGCCCATGTTGATCCTTCCAGCCCTCAACTTTGGACTTCTGATCCTCCCATCTCCTGGATGCTGGGAGAAAGCTTGCTGTTTTAGCTTTTGTGCTTAGATATACATTCCACTTGGAAACCAAAGCCCTTCATAATCTCTCCCTTAAAGTGGTGAGCAGAGGGGGCCTCGGGCTTGAGATTCCGACCAAAAGAGCTCCATAAGCAAGTGTCACTCTCCCACAAGGTTATTTCTGGGCTTTGCTCCTTCCGCGTCCTTGGGATGCCCCCTGGAGGCTGCTGCATCCATATCCTTCAACAGTGCTACGCCACCAGAAGCAGCCTGGGTCACAGCCCTCCCCTAGACATTGCAGGTTTCAGGAGCACCATGGAGGAAGCAGTCCCTCCAAAACATGGAGACCAGATTGACTCAAAGAATGCACCCTCTGCACCTTCTTAAAAGGGTGTATATGTATATTCTGAATTTATTCCCTGGCAAACTTTTAATATTCTAATCTTAATTAAACATGATGCCAATTTGTCCACTATTTCATTATTTTCGGACATATAAAAAACTTTTTATTGATTCTTAGTGAATTTCACATTATGCATTCTAACCATCTTCCTGTCGCTTCATAACTACCCTCTACCCTTGAAACCTAACCCCCAAGAGGAAAAAAACATCTCATTGTGGACACTGTACTGTGTCTCGTACTATATGCTTTTGTCTACACATCTTGCAAATGTTCATTGAGGTGAGTCATTGGTCTGGTTTGAGGCCTCTGGCTTCTGCTACACTATCAATACTGGATCCTCACTGGGATATCCTGTTGTTGTTCTGTGTCATGGAGATCCTGTGGCTTTAGACTAGATCTTCAGCCCTACCTGGGCTAGCTCATCTAATGCCCAGCCAGCAACGGGCAGGACCAGCTTTTCTGATCTCATGCCCTTGAGAGCCTCTGCTTGCTGGCCTGCCATAGTGATGAAGAATGGAGGGGAAGATATAAAATGATTTTTGTTGCTACAACACAACTGTAATTTTACTTATGTTATGAATCATAAGTAAATATCTGACATAGAGTATATGTAATATGTGACCCCTGTGGAAGAGTCGTTCAACTCCCCTCAAAGGGGTCACTCACAACCCACGGGTTGAGAACTACCGACCCAGAGGGAGGCAGAGGAAAGTCACCTCAATTGTCAGGCACATAGCAATGTGCTGAATCAATCCAGTAGCCCCACCCCTGTCTAGACCTGCCAAGAGTGACTCATTCGGTAACCTTGCTTGGGGCAGCCATGACCTGTGTATACCAGGTGGTCCCTAGTAGCAGTGGGGGTTGGGAGGAGCAGAAGTAACCTAGCCTGTCAAACCATGATCCCATCCCACAGCCCTGACACTGTCTGCCCTTTGCCACTGTGCTGTGTCCCAGGGAAGGACAGTCCACAAAACATGGACTCTGGAACCTCAGGAGAGCACAGCACAGAGCAAGGAGCTCACAAGGGGCCCCACACAGCAGGACCACTGTGACTAAGATTGAGGTGGAGAGGTAGGAGCCAGAAGGGACAGCCATTTCCCAGAGTGCAGAGCTTTGCCATGCCTGTATCGATTCAAAGATCAGCAATCACCAATGCACCTGTGACCCCTGGGGGCTTCCTTGATGATATCTGCTTTCCTCCTGGCTCTGGACTGCTGGTGTCTCCTCATGACCTGACAAGCTTAGGGAGTGCCTTTATCCAGTTGGAGTTAGGGTTGATGGCTCCTCCATACAAAGGGTAGCTGGAGCTGGATTGGAAATGTGTCTACACAGAGCATATTCTGCAGTGAACCAACCTGGAAGGGCTAATCTGGCATGCCTCCATCCTGGTGGTCCCCACTAGGGCCTCGGAAAATTAACAGATACCAACATGCAGGGGAGAGGGCTAAGGGATCCTCACTGTAAGATCTTTGGTGTTCCAGATCTCTTCTAGAAGTTTCTGTGAGATACCCACACAGTCCTCATGCCTTCTACATATGGACATATATGTATGCATGCAGGCAGGCCTGGAAGAAGCACTGGGTTTCATTGTTCTTCAGGAACAGGTTTTGGAGTTTTTTTCCCTAGATTCTTTGATGGTTAAACTGGCTGCCAGCAAGCCTTAAAGGAGCCACCTTCTGCCTCCCCAGAGATAGGATTATAAGAGGGTGTTAGCATGTCTGTCTGTCTGTCTGTCTCTCCCTCTCTCTCTCAGTGGATTCTGGAATGTTCGACATCATGCTAGCAAACACTTCACACATGTCTCAGGCTTTTCTTCTTTTAAGGAAACAAGGTCTCACTATATGTATGTAGCCTGGGCTAGCCTTAAACAAACAGAGATCCTCCTGCTTCAGCCTTCTAAGGAAAGGCACAGGTCGTACACTGAAATTCTACTTTTTTGACATGAGAATTGTGTTCCAGATTAAAGATTGATCTTTTTTTGTTTTGAGCCCAAGGCCTCTCCCAAGCTAGGCAAAATTCCCCACCTCAAGCTATGACATCAGCCCACTCATGTTTTATTTATTGGTTATTGTTTTGTTAGGTCATACTGATCTTGAACTCACAGAGATCTACCTGCCTCTGACTCTACCTCTTGAATGATGTAATTAAAGGTGTGTCTATCCTACCACAACCAGTCTCTAGTCCTGTTTTAAAAGAAACCTAATTGTCATTATGAAGACAATATAAAAAAATAGTCAAAGAAAGAAAGAATGAATGAATGAAAGAAAAGGAAGGAAGGAAGAAAGAAAGAGCCAGGTTGGGTGGATACCTTTAATCCTACCAATTCTGGAGCAAAGGCAGGCAGATTTCTGAGTTTCAGGCCAGGCATGTATTATAGAGCTTCTGGGATGGCCAAGAGCAACCCTGTTATGAAAAAGAAGAGGAGGAAGAAGGAGTGTGGTTGAAATAAAAGAGGGCAGGCACAAGGTTTGTCTTTGGATGAGAAGGAGGGGCAGGTGGGAATAAAGTTTTAGAAAGAGGAAGAAAGAAGTGAGGAAGAGGGGCAAGATGGAAGAAGAAGAGGATGACCCGCTGCGTGTCTCTGCATAGCTACAGGTTGCTATGATTATTTTATAAGGTATGGAATTATACAGGATGCTTTGTCTGGTCTAGGTGGGAAAATTATATCATATCAATTGGATCAGAGTTTATTGTGTGGTGTTTTCCATCATTCAGCAACTTGGTTGAGTTCAAGAGAAGATACAGTGGCGGGACCCACCACGCCTGCCACAGAATTGGGATGTGTGGGCCTGGTGTGGTAGCAACCTGCCAAGGGAATTGTGAGAGCGTAGCCACTGCTGGGGCCAGGAGGCGGCTGCAGGGAATGTGAACAGAGTTCTCAGCTAGCAGAGAGGCAGTCGGGAGAAAGAGACTAACCAGAGGACAGCTGAAGCTGAGATGAATATATGGTAGTTCTATATGGTCTGCCAGTGTCTGAATGAATGTGGGAAAGGCTGCTGCTGAGATGAATTAATGTTAGTTCTATATGGCCCTTCAGTGTCAGAACTAACCCAGGTGAGACTGCCCGGGTCAGAGAGTACCTGGGGGCAGCGTGGAGCAGTAACACGCTGGAACAGCCCACATTTTAAAAATATTTACTGTAACAGAGGAAGAGGAGGAAAAGGAGGAGGTTAAGAGGACTTGCTGCTCCTTCAGAGAACCCGGCTTTGGTTCCCAGTACCCATGTCAGGCAGCATACAAGTGTCTGTAAGTCCAGTTCCAGGAATTGGAGATTGAAGGCCTCTGGCCTCCATGTGCTCCTGAACTTATGTGAACATAGCCGCTTGCAGGCACACACCTACACATAGCTAAAAACACAAATAAAATTTAAATACAAAAAAAAAAAATTCACCCCAAATGCCCCTGCACTACACAAAAACTACATTCATTCTTGCTCATTTGTTTTTCTCCTCTTGGATTTGTAGTTGTCTTTTTTAGGTTGCAGTCATTGACTGTATGCAATTTGAGTGCTGCTCTTTACTTTAATAAGCAGTTTTTCGACTCCACACAGTCTGCATGATGACGGAGGCACACGGCTCTGCAGTGAGCATTCCCACAGGCATTCCCACAGGCAAACTCGTGGTAGCTTAGTGAACCACGCCCAGTGATCCCTGAGGGCCTTCCAAGTCTGCATATTACACAGTTTGTATCTTCGTGCTGTGGTTTCCATGCCTAGACCAAAGTTTCAAAGGGTGTGTGTGTGTGTTTGTGTGTGTGTTTGTGTCTGTCTGTCCTTTTCTTCCACCATGTTGGCCCTAGGAATTAAATTTAGGTCGTCATACTTGGTGGCAAGTTCCTTTAGCTCTAAAACCATTCTCACCCTCCCTCTTTTAGTTAATTAATTAATTAAGATAGTTTAGCTGCAGGTTTTCAGGACAGGGTTTTACTGTGTAGCCCTGGCTGTCCTGGAACTTGCTCTGTAACCCAGGCTGGCCTGAGAACTCAGAGAGATCCACCTGCCTCTCCTTCCAGAGTGTTGGGACTTAAAGGTGTGTGCTACCACCACCTAGCTCTTTATTTATTTTTATGTGTATATGTGTGGGTACCTGAGCATGCCACAGTTTGAGTATAAAGGTGAAAACATAATTTGGGGTGGTCAGTTCTCTCCTTCTACCATTTGGGCTCAGGGTATTGACCTAGGTCACTGGGCTTGATGACAAGCACTCATTCCTGCTGAGCTACCTAAGCAGCCCCTCCCTCTCTTTGTCTCAGGATTTTTTTTTTTAACAGCATCAGGAAGCTGAATAGCAACTTCCTAAAGGGTTGTGCTGATGCCAACACATTGGTCTAAGTGGTGGCTCCTCCTCTTCATAGATGCCAACTGAGCTGCTCTCTAATGTTAGTTCTGCTTGTGAGGATTTGTTTAGGGAGGGATTTTGCACCTGAGTTGTCCCTTCTGAGTCTCCCCATCTCCATCGACCATGGAAGATCCCTAGAGGTTACATAGAGACGTAGACTGTGTAGACTAATGAAGAGAGTTTCAAATACTCAGGACCAGGGAAGAACACTCATGTTCCTGTTTTGTTCATGTGTTTACCTTCCATCTCAACACCCAAAACCCTGTCTCCAAAGGAAACCTCATGCAAAGTCCCATTCTGAGGCAGTGGAGTTAGAAATTCAACATGTTTGGAGAAGACACAATTCAGACCACAGCCTTAGAGAGCCAAGTTCCTCCTGAGGTTCAAGAAATTCTGTTTTAGTTTCTGGAAGCTACCTGAACTCCATACCCCTTAAACTGTTCAACAATGCTTACATCTTAACATCTCTCCCTGCTGACACCCTGCCTTCCTTACATGAGGACCCTTGAGGTTATGCTAGACCCACTTGAAAAATTCAAGACAAACCCAACTCATGGGCCTGGATTTATTCAAATTTACAAAGCCCACTTCCTGAGTAAATCAGCATATCCCTAGGATCCAGAGTATACAACAAACATGCTTTTAAACAACCGTTGTGTGGCCTGCCAATCACTCCCTACCTCCCCACCCCTAAGGAACTGAAGTCCTCTACTAGAATTAAACCATAAAAGGTGGCATGGTTGTTGTAGTTGTAATGATGCTACTGGGTTTGTTGATGTTGTTTTGGGGGGGGGGGTTGTTTGGTTTTGTTTTGTTTTGAGACAGAGTTTCTCCTTGATGTCCTGGAGACCAGACTGCCCTCAAACCTACAGAGATCCATTTAGTCTGTCTCCAAGAGTCTTTTGTACCTTTCCTTGCAGTTGAAATTAGTAGCCTGTCTCTGGGTCTGAAAGCCAGGGACAAATGGGCTGGATTCACATTCAAGTTCAGCCATGCTGGGCAAAATACTTCTGTGTTTTGGGTCCTTTACCTTAAAGCTGGAGCTAATAGAAAACTGTTAACCAGGGTTGTTGTGAGGATTACGTAATATATATTATAACAATGAAGTAGGTTCTTGGTAAGTCTTGGGTGATCACGTGAGGCTCCCTCACGAAATGGACCTACAAGTGACTCACCTCTTTGCAATGTTGAGATTGAGGCGTATTGGTGAGACACTGGTTCAAGCTGTTCCAGCTGTGTCTGCCTCTGGAGCCTGACTTCAAGCCCTTATCTTTTCTCACAGGACTTTGCACAAATTCATGCAGTGCTTGCCCAACAAAATATGTTTAGAACACCTGGCCTGGGTCCAAAGAAGGGCAGGGAGAGCTCGCAGGGGAGAAGCTGTAAGAAATTGGTGTTTAAGCTTGGGAAAACAAGACAAGAGTTAACTGGACAAAGAACAGGTGTTCTCCTGAGAGGATAAGGTGGCTTGTCATAGAGAGTTCACTTGAGTGGCAACTCCTAGTTGTCAAGTTGACCACATCTGAAATAAACTACAGTCCAGAATCGGAGTGCACACCTGTGATCCAGATCTTGAGTCTGGAAGACACAAGTTTTTTACTTGGATCACACTCAATATAGAGAGACATTCCATAAGTTCTGTGACTCTAGAGAGCCCTGACTAATACAAGTACCATCTCTTCTCTGTTCACAACCTCCTTTAGATCAAAAGCCTTATTTGTCTGTTTGTTTGTTTTTATTAAGAGAGGGCCTCACTATGTATATGTAGTTCAGGTTGTCCTGGAATTCACTATGTGACCAGGATGGCAGGTCTGCCTCTGCCTTCCCAAGTGCTGGGATTAACACCATGTGCCACTATGCCCAGCTGCCTTTATTCTTTATACTTGTGTGTAGTGGCTATTTCTGGTTGTCAGCTTGACTATATCTGGAATAAACCACAATCCAGAACTGGGAGGCTCACCTTTGATCCTGGTCTTGAAGCATAGAAGCTATAAATCTTAGAACACGAAGGCAAGGAGATCTCTGAGCTCAAGGTCAACTGGGTCAAAGCAGGTCCCAGATCTAGGTGTGGTGGTACATACCTTTATTCTTTATTCTTGCTTTGTGGGACTGAGCATTTGCTAGATCCTTGGATTTCACAGTTGCTGCTGACCATTGTTAGGGAGTCGGACTAGACTGTAAGTTACTAACAAATTCCTTACTATATAGAGATTACTCACAAATTCTGTGATGTGGGTTGTCATGAAGCTGTTTGTAGTTTAATGTTAATTCAACTTCCCCAAGAAGGGCTGCCCAGTCATATACTCAAGAGGTGACTTCATCTGAACCTTCCCATTTTAATTAGTAAAATAAAGGAAAGCCAGTGGCTAGGCAGGGGAAGAGGAATGGAGAGAGAAGATCTAGGGGAGAGGACAGAAGACTGGGGAGAGGTCCCAACATGGATGTCCAAAAAGACCAACTAGACCCAGCTGGGATTAATTGGCATTAAGTAGCTATGAACATTAAGGATTTATAGGTCTAATATCTCATATAGAAGGGCAGTTTGTATCTGTCTATTTGATGTATTCTTGCTATGTAGAGGGTTTGTGGATTGAGAGTTGAATACATAAACTGATGTAAAAAAAAAGGAGTTTTTAGGGGATCTGAGACTTTTCTGAAACACCCCATTCTTAGAATGTGAGACCCTAAAGACAGAAATGGTTAAAGTCAGACTCAGAGACTTTCCAGTCATCCCAAGGCTATGAGATCCTGCCTGTGTCTGACAAATAAAAACAATGGCCCAGACTAATTCTCAGAAAAACAAACAAACAAACAAACAAAAAACCCACAGAATATACTGACTGATAGCTAGAAAGCCCTAGATAGGATCCTGATGTATGCCATAGTTAACTCATGCTCTAATCACCCAATTCTTAGAAACAAAACAAGGACAAAACCCCTCAAAGTTTTAAAATATATAAACAAGTTTCTGAAAATGTAAAAACAGAGTTTTAGTGGACAGGTCAAGCTATACTGACCAAGCTGAGTTAAGACAAAACAAAAATGACTGTTTTAGGAACAGCTCCCCTACCCCTCCCTGTACTGAATTCCAAAGAGAATGCAAATTGTCAACAACCTTACTGCCAAAGTTTCTCTCCCTTTTCCTCCCCACTTCCTCTCTTCTTTATGAAAATTATACTGCTGACCAATGGTAAAATGGTAGTTCACCCCCATCACAAAAAAGTATAAAAGATGTATGCTTTTTAAGTTCAGGGTTGACTCTCCCTTCGAGGATGAGCAACCCCATGTACATGGAATAAAAACCTCTTATTTACAGCAGTGTAACATCTAATTGTGTTCTGTGGGTCACTATTCTGAGCTAAGACTCCTTGGGGTCTTACAACAAACCTGTATGAAAAGCTATCGGGCTATAGAGTTGTGTCTGTGTTGGGTTTGGGGATAAAGAAACACCCCAGAACAGAGGCGGAAAACCGAGTTGTGCAGACAAAGTTAGGCCATGGTGGTGGCTCTGACAGAGCGACCGAGGTGCGCAAGCTTCGTACTAAAATCCGGCCTGAGGAATGAGACCTCAGGGTTGATAAAGAGATAAACCATTTTTATTTTTTTAATATTTACTGCAACACTGTGACTCTAGAGAACCCTCACTAATACACTGTGACTGAGTGTGTATCTGATGTATGCACATGTGAGCTTGAATGGATGTGTGTAACCATGTGCCACATGGGGTGGTTTAAGGATAACTTTTACTTTTTTGTTTGTGTTCATTAAGTAACTTTGGCTAGTTTGGAATTCTATGTAGTATAGGCTGGATACAAACTCCTATGTGCAACCCAGCTCAGCACTGGATCTCTTCCCGTCTAAGCCAGGGTACTTCTGAGGATCCCTCTGCCTAGGCCTTTTCACCTAAATTCGGAAACGGGTCCTCATGCTGACAAATGCTTTACTCACTGAGCCCAAATGCCCTCTTTCAAAATTTTAGGGTCTAGGGGGATGTAGCTCAAGGGTAGTGTTTTGCATGTAAGACTTCCTGGGGTTCATTACCCAGAATCGCAAAGAAAATAAATGAAAAATTTGACACTCCTTGGTCTTTTCCAAAGCAAATATTCTCTTTTCAAGGCCCTACCTCTCTAGGAGTCGTGCCTAACTCTCTCCCAAAGTAGGCTATCTCCAGTCCTACGGGGAACAGATAATTCAATACCCCATGAGCTGCAAGTAGGACGCCGCATATGGAAACCCAGGGCCTCACATATGCTAAGCAAATTCCCCATCATTGCTATACATCTAGGGGCCTGTAGCAAGTATTTTTGAGGCGGGGTCTTTCTATATATCTGACTGTTCTGGGGTTCACTATGTAGACCAGGCCTTCCTCTGTCTCTCGGGCGCTGGGATTGAAGGTATGCGCCGAAATTCCCGGCCTGAAGCAGATTTTTAAAGTGCACATAGGAATACGAAAGTTAAAAAATAAGGAGCAGAAAGAGTGCTCTCACACCCAGCAGCCGCCTGGTGCAATCTGCACCTCTAACTATTCCATAACCCTAATGCAGGTGCAGTCAGGTCGGATCGTTTGCACTTCAGGGCGGGCGCCGGGCACAGGACCAGCAGAAACTGCACGAGTTTGGTACTCAGGCAGCTAAATGAATGGAAACGAGCCGGAAGGCGGAGGACCGGATCCTAGACGCAGGCGCCTCCGTCGTGACCAATCAGCAAAGGTCTTGCTACATGGCCCGCCCTCAGGTCGTGCCCTTCACCAATGAACGACGGCCGCTTAGTGGGCCAGTGTACACGAGTGTCCGCGCGTGGAGCTGCCAATAAAGTTCTTTATAGCTTTGAATTTTTTTTTAAAGTGCCCGCTGCGGTCACTGTGTAGTCCCCGCCCCGCCATTTCCGGTCCCGCCGCCGGGAGCCGGTGCGGCTGTGAAAGCCAGCACGACTCGGTCCCGCTGCTGGCTGGGCATGGTTTTGAGTGCCGGCTCGCCTCACCTGACTCGGGGTTCTCAGGTGAGCTGGTCGCGCGGCTGGGCTGAAGCCGCTGCTCCTCTCGCCAGGAGCCAGGCGGGACCGCGAGGTCGGCGGCTGACGGCAAGCGCTGGGCGGGCAGCGAGCCCCCGCGGCTCTGAAGGCCTGGCCGAGGCGGACCCCGTGCTGCCGCCCGCAAGGTCACGGTGTGGAGCTCCGGCCGTCCGAGAGGCCGAGGCCGCGGCGGGGAGGCCGCTGCCCCTGAAGGGAAGCGGGAGGTGGACGCGGTCAGCCTCGGTGACGGTGGGGAAGAGGCGGCCCGCCCGCCTGGCCCGGTTTGGTCTCTGACCCGGTTCCGCGGCTTGTCACCTGGGGTGTGGCCTTCTCCTCTGCGGGATCAGTTTCCTCCGCCTCCGGTGGGCATTGGACCCCACTCCTCGGCGCTGCCGGTGGGTTGGAGTTGATGGAGAAGGCTTCCCGGAGGGGAGCTTGGCCTGTGGGTAGAAATCTGCTCTCCTTAAGGACCTGGTAGGGCTTGACGGTGAAGGGAAAGAGGGCATCCTAAGACCTGGTTATGAGATTGAACAGAAGGTTCCAGAAATGAGCAGGGTGGTGTTGAAGAACAGTGTGAGGTGGCTGGTGGGCCTGGTGCCTAGCCTTCCTAGCTGTTTGGACCGAATGTAGGGAGCTCGGCAGTACGAGAGGGACTGATTTATAGGTGGAAAGTAAGAGTATGGATAGTGATGGGAGAGCTTCAGGAACAGAATTAACATGAGCACTTGGACAGAATGAACTTAGCATTCAGTACCCGAAATCAAAGATGTACTCCGGAGGTGGTCAGTCTATAAGCCTGGCGGGTTAGTTACCCTTGGGCACTCGGGCGATACAATACTGGGGTGCGGACGTTTTTAAGTTCCGATCTGTTTGTTTAGGCATGGGAGGGTAAGCGTCCCTAGTGGCTCGTAGTTCTTTCTTAAATGGCTTAGACTGGAACTGTCAGTGAGGAGTTAGCCTCACCTTGAGCTGACTGGCCCTGGACCGGTGTCACCGGCCTGATTTCAGCACAGCACATAGGAATGCTGAATAAACATGACTTGATGAGACTGGTAAATAAAGCTGCCATCCTCTTTGGATGGCCTAAAAGCTGGTCCCACCCAGAGGAGGAACTAACTGGGCCAATTACAACTTGTGGACTTTGAAACTGAGCAGGCTGTTCAGAGTAGCTGATCTGTTCCCAAAATCCTGCCTTAGTCACAGTGTGATTTTTTTTTTCGAGAAAAGGGAAGTTTTGGCCAAAGTGGGGTTTTCCAAAGGTGGGACATGTTGAGGAGGGAAAATATTCTGAGGCAACTGCTACCCATTTGATAGTTGGAGTAATTATTTTCGTTTGATCCCCTTGTGTAGAGCTAATTCTCTGATTGTGGGGACATTTCCAGCTGTGACTTTGGTTTATTCTCTCCCCTGCTAGTGAAAGTGATACAGAGGATAGAAAAGTAGGTGGATGCTCTAGTTTTACCTGCCTTAGAATATCAGAAAGAGCATGTTGGGTTTTCTGTGGAGACACCACCATGTTGTTTTCTACCCTGCACAGTCTTTGTACAACATGTTCTGCTCAGTGTGGCTGAGGGATGTGAGAGCATTAAGCAGAGCCCTTGGACAGCCATGGCAGGTCTGAGCAACCCAGTGGAGGTCTGCAGGGTGTGGAGCAGCTTGTGTTCTTCATTTCCCAGGAAGCTCCGTTGTGACCACTGCTAAACCCTTAATCAATGCTCTTCCTTTTCACTTTTCACCATTTGCCTTATTGATACCAACGGTGAAAACCTGTTGGTCCTCATGTGGTATGCAGGGTTGTTATCTTAGACCATTGTCAGATACCCCCGTGTCCCAAGGTCTGAGCATGTAGTGGTAGACTTAACTTGGCCAAGGTGGGAAGTACTACCTCATGATCCTGCTTGAGGAATTTCTGACAAGATCATTGCAGGTGGTAACCAAGGCAGGGAAGCATTGTTATATATGTTCTGCTGTTTTGGTAGCTTGTGGGCTGAGGTCCCTCTTGGGGAAGTGACTTAGTGAAGACTTGAGGATATATGTGTTCTGACTAGGCTCATCTTTTCATGTAGATGCCCCTGAGGAGAAGCCATTATAGAGTAGGACTGAACTGCCCCATCACTCCATGACTGATCAGTGTTTGTATAAACTACGTCATGACCACACTTGCAACACATCTAAAGGAAAACTAGGTTTTTGTGGTGAGTGCTGCTTGTAGCTTAGTGTCTTGGACATTCATCCTCCAGGCCTCTTCCTCCGGAGTGTGTGTGTGTGTGTGTGTGTGTGTGTGTGTGTGTGTGCGCGCGCGCGCGCGCGTGCCTGCCTGCCTGCCTGCCTGCCTGCCTGAGTGTATTAGTGTTAGGAATCTTTCCCAGATTTCGGTGCTATGAGCTTAGGCATACTAGCATGCAGTACAAGAATTGTTTGCTGCATTCAGACAAGTGCTACATTTTTGGTTTTGTTTTGGTATTTTTATTTTGCTTTTTTGATATATGATCTTTCTTTGTAGCCCAGCTAGACTCCAACTGGACAGTCCTCCCTTAGCCCCCCCCCCCAATACTGATGTTACAGGTATGTGCTATTGTGCCTAGTGTAGCCAGTCCTTACTGTGGAAGGGTCATGTATAGTTTGGGAGATCATATTCACTGTCTTGTTTTTGTGATATGTGGTACAAAGTGAAATCTGCCCTTCACTAGGGATACACAGAAGGTGGCAAGAGAAACTAGCCAAAAGAGTTGCATTTGAGGGTTTTTAAATTCTGAAGAGAGGAATATTCTTGTGTTCAAGGTATTAGCCTCAAGTTTGACCTCTCAGATAAAACTTTTCATCTGTAAGTTTTAGATTTTGTTTGACTGAGAAATTATCAGATCTGTATTGAAAGGAGATGCTTTTAAAACAAGAAAGGGAATTATGCAAATATTGAACTTCTTACTCTTGCTGGATTGTCAGTATTACTGTTTGACTGATGGACCTGTGTAATAAAAACAGGGCAGATTGTGGAGGTGGGAATTGCTAACATCCTAATGTAAATTGTACTCTGAGTGATACCGCTTCGCTCTGGTTCTAACAAATAAAACCTTGTAGTAAATGCTGATAATAAGGGCAGAGAGCATTGGAAGTACCTGCACCTTCTGCCCAACAGTTCTGTTGCTCTAATGCTGCTGTTGGAATAAACAGTTGAAGGTGTGCAGGGTGAGTGGCAGTCGTTTTTGCAGGCAGTGAAGAGCGTTACCTCAGCTGTCTTTCGATTTTGCTGTCCTTCCCAGGGAAGTTACAGCTTGAGAGCCTGAAACTCACAAGGTCTGAAAGCAGCCAGGGAAGAGTCCATTTTGGGGTGTTCTAGTTTGCTGCTGATGTTGACATTGCAAATCAGTAAATGCAACAGTCCTTTGAAGGCTCTGTACCTTTTCCTCTGAGGGAGAAGGAAAGCAAAGCATCTGATGTCCCTTCTACTCTCAAGACTTCTGCACCCAGGCCACACCTCGATCCTGTTGCTGCAGGGACACTTCACTTGCAACCACTGGGGTTAGTGAATGAGTGTGAATTGGGAAATTCTGTATCTAGTGAGTATGAAACGTATGGCTCCCCGAAACTTATTCAGTTTCCTTGTGAAGGAATCTAGTTTTGTTAATATAGGTAGAAATTTTTTAAGAGAATTTTAACAAATTTTAGAGAATCTAAAATAAAAACATCTGTATATTTCCCTTGTCTAGTGTCTGGAGACATGGCCCTTAACCCTACTCTTGCCTGTCTTCCAGAATAAAGGTGGCAGTAATGCTAACGCTGGCAAGCAAGTTGAAGCGGGATGATGGTCTCAAAGGATCCCGGACATCAGCCTCCACATCTGACTCTACTCGGAGGGTTTCTGTAAGAGACAAGTTGCTTGTTAAAGGTAATCATCATCCGTGGGAGCTGTTTTTATACCCTGTAACAAAATGAAGCTTATCTGGAGGCTCCTTGGGAAGGATGTACAGTAGTCTGTTGAATGAAAATACTTCTTTGAAATAATTGTAAAGTATAATTATCAGCTAGGCATTGTGGTGCACATCTTTGAGCTCAGCACTCTCAGGCAGAGGCAGGCTGATTTCTATGAGTTCAAGGTCAGCCTGGTCTATACAGTGAGTTTCAGGACAACAAGAGTGTAGAGGGAAGCGATCCTGTCCAATAAAAACAAAAGTGTGTGATTGTTTGTCACTTACAGTGGAAGGATTTATACCAAGCAGAGAATGGTATTGTAATAGCAAGGATGTGGTGTCTGGCACACCAGGAATTTTTTTTTTTTTTTTTTGGCTGTGCTATGCCATGCTGTGTTGTGGTGGGAATTGGTGGAACAGGGGCACGTGGGTGCTGTTATTTTCCTCTGCTGTCCCCTTCCCTGTAGGATGCACAGCAGTGGTTTCCAGCCTGAAACAGGTACTCTAAGATCCTTTTTTGTGGGCTGCAGAGATGGCTCAGTGGTTAAGAGCACTACCGCTCTTCTAGAGGTCCCGAGTTCAAATTCCAGCAACCATAACCATCTGTAATGAGATCTGATGCCCCCTTCTGGTGTCTGAAGACAGCTACAGTGTACTTATATGTAATAAATAAATCTTAAAAAAAAAAAAAAAGATTCTTTTTTGTTTCATGTAGAACATAGCCTAAGGAGTCCTGTGAAAATCTGGTGTCTTCAAAGAATTATGACACATATTGCACAAGCGCGCACACACACACACACTAATATATGAACTGTTAATGATACATATTATAATTTTGTTACTAGAATTCATATAATTATTATTAAAATTCTCCTAAAGTCATAGTAACTGTCCATCTTTATAAAGAAAAATTATGTTTGAAAAAGGGTTCCCTTTTGTGTGCATATGTGTATATATGTGGCATGCATGTTCTTGTGTGTGTGGGTTAGGGGGCAAGGATGTACACATGTGGAAGCATATGCATGTAGAGGTAGAAGTTAAAGTCAGTGTGTTTGTGTAGACTTAATAGGGTCTCTTGTATACTTTCTGTACTTAAATCTTAAATTAGCTTAAATCTTGATAAACTTATGGATGATTTGTTAAAAGTAAAATTATTGTTCACATCTAAGCTGCAGTGCTTAGAGCACTTTTGGGGTATCAGCTGAAAATAAACTGTCCCTTTATATTGCCACACTCATGTTTAATAACAACTTTGGTACACCAAGCACTTGGGGCCAGGTCCCAAGTTAGACATTGTCTGCTATGACTAAACAATTGTAAACTTTGTAAACAATAGGAGTATCTTTCTTAAGATCTGCAGTGTAGAAGATTAAGGTTATAAGGATGCAGAATTTTGGGGCTGGAGAGATGGCTCGACGGCTAATAGCAACCAATGACAACTGACAACTGTCTGTAACTTCAGTTCCACCCTCACAAAGGCATGTATACATAAAGGCAAAACACTGGTAAGAACACTATGGAGACACTATGCTGCTCTGTCATAGAAACGATAACTATTGATTTCAGAGGTCAACACATTAATTAAGAATGAATTGCTTATGGGTAGGGTTTTAAATTTATAAAAATAGGTATTATTTTTTGTAATTGCGGTCATATAGATTATTTATGGCACATTGATAGGATATTAGCGTATTTTTATCAGATTAAACCAGGGTTGAATCCTTTAGTAATATTATCCTTCATGACTTTTTTAAATATCTTACCTGAAAACTTTAAAAAATTGGGATGCTTTTTTTCTTCTTTTAAATATTTATTCTATGTATAAATTTAGAAAATTGACTTAAATACAAAAATATTTGTATTTTTGAGTTTGTATCTATAGGCCCATCCTTTGAAAAACCTTGCATAAGGTTTGGTGTACAGGGGTTGGAGAGATGGCTTAGTGGTTAAGAGCACTGACTTCTCTTCCAGAGGTCCTGAGTTCAATTCCTAGCAACCACATGGTGGCTCACAACCATTTGTAATGGGGTCTGATGCCTTCTTCTGGTGTGTCTGAAGACAGCTACAACATACTCATATAAAATAAATAAATCCTTAAAAAAATGTCAAAACACCAATGAACATTAAATAAACAAACAATTAAATCTTTTAAAAAGAAAGAAAGGAAGTAGGATTCCCAAGCAGTCAAGAGGCAGAGACAGGCCGATTTCTGAATTCAAGGCCAACTCTGGTCAACAGAGTGAGCTCCAGGATAGTCAGAGGTACACAGAGAAACTCTGTCTCAAAATAAAGGAAGAAGAAAAGAACACTCCTCACATGTGCCAGGCCCTGGGTTCCATCCCCACCACCAGAGAAAAAGATAAATATTGGTCTCTGGCGAGAACTGTAATCTGCTTCCAAGGCAAGGCCTACATTGATGTATCCTAGGAGGAAAGGATCGCTGGTTCTTTTGGAAGGAAGAGACAAAAGTTGAATGTGAACAGAGCCCTCATAACTAATCACTCCAAAGACTCCACCTCTTAATACTACCACTTTAGGCATTGGGCTTTAACATGAAGTTTGGGGGCTTCCAGAGACCATGGCAGGTATTTTGTGTCATAGCAAGGTAATTGTTGGTTTACTTTTAAAGTCTTGCCAGGCAGGAGCTTTATTTTCTACTTGAAGAGCTGAGAGACTTAGTCTAAGAAGCCTGCAGTAGTTACAGCAGGATGGCCAAACCTACATCGTAGGGGTGAGGCAAGGCTCTAGAACAGATTCAACATGTAATTTAAAGAGCAGAAATGCAAGTTAATAGAAAAGAGTTTAGTCTCCACCAAACCTGTGCCTAGGGGCTCACCTAGGAACTTTCAGATAGCTTCAGGGTGATCATGATGAAAAAACTTTCCAGACAAAAATCCCTTTAGGTGAGTTTAGCAAGATTGCTATAATTGGGATTATAGTCCTGGGCAGTAAAATAGGCTCGTGTGAAGATGAAAATTGTGTAACTGTGTCTAGGACTTAATACTGAAAGCTGCATTCCGAAAGGGAGAGGCAGGGAGTTTGTCATACAGGGCAATTAAAATGTATCTTGAGACAATGCAGTGAAGGGAGATGAAGGAAGCAGGAAGCTGAGGGTTGATTACACTATAAGGAGAATGCCTTTGCTCAGGTCTTAGAGCTGTCACCAGGCTGGCAAAAGGCTCAGGCCTTCCTGTTCTGCTTTTAGTTAGGTGGAGGCTGTATTGAAAAGTATATAGCTTGTCTGTACAGCCATAAAACTCTAGAACAAAGGTCATGTGTCCAGAGCCCCAGTGACAGCATCTAGGACAGAAGTCTCATCTACACTGGCATCCCAGAGAGCTAAGGGAAAGATTACAGATACTAACAGGCTAAAAAATTAGTGCTTTTATAGATGGGGGAGGGGCTTATGGGTTCTTGCCACTTACTGGTAATAACTAGCAGATTCTAGGAGAGTGGAGGCAGAACAGGAAAGTCTGGGTGCCCACTCCTGTCCTCCTTGGGCCTGGGGCCAAGCACCTTAAGACTGTGAGGTATTATGTGTTCATGTGTAGTTAGGTCCTTACTCTCTACCAGGCCTGCCACGTGCTCCTGTTTCCTGTGCTGGTCTGCCACACTAATCTCTGGTGGGTCACAGTTCGGTTTGCCACATTGCCAAGGCATTTGACAGCACAAGAATCTGAGGGGTAGTCTAACAAGTCCTGCTAAGTCAAGTAGGAGGTCAAACATCTGACCAAACACAGCCTTATGTGTTCTATTGAAAGTTAAATACCAGTGAGACTGTTTGGGGAATTTGGACAGTCACCATATGTACACCAAACAGCCTAATGCAGCAAGAGGGCCTCTAGAAACCATAGAGGTAGGCACCCACCTTGATGTTTTCTGTGCTTGTGTCAAAAGTAGGTAGCATGAAGTCCTGGGCTACACTCAGTGATCCTTGGCTCTTATTAGAGAAAACTGCTTTTTGGGGGATTGTGGTTTGCATTTTAGAGTGATACTAGAACATCTTTGAGCTAGTTAGCTGTGTCAGTGCTTTCTAGAAGGGCTGAAGTATGAAGGGTATGAAGATGCATTGGCAGATCAGGAGGACACAGCTAGTGCCAGGTGTTGTGAGTTGCCCAAAACAAGAGGAGGTGAATTTGTAAGGTGTGGGGATCATTCTGGTAACTGAGTAGATTTTGTAATCTGGTTGTGGTCAAGCTTCCAGTGGACTGTGGTTTGATCCTTACTTAGAAAGGAAAAGAATTTAATTTCTCAGAGGGAAGTCACGTAGCCATTGCGTTATACAAGGTGCCAGGTGCCTTCCAGAATTGCTAGGCCACCTAGCAAAAGAGGAATTGTTGTCTTGTGAAAGCAGGCCTTTAGCAGCTTAAAAATACTTGTCAGTTTTTGTTATTTTGTAGGGAAGTCAGTGGTCTTCAGGCCTGAGTTGTGTTGCTTTGTCAGAGGCCTCCATGCTTGCCAAGCAGCTGACTGGCTACTTTGGCTTTAGTTTCATTTGTGTTGACACTAAGATTGTAATTACTGGTGTTAGAGTTAGTATGCCATCATTTGAAGGATTGAAAAACCACTTCCCATGTTTGACAACTCTACTACAGGAGCACTATGCAGATTGACCAGGTGTTTTATGTTCTGCACTGGGTTAGACAAAGTGCCAGTCATCTTTACTGAAATCTCATGTCCCAAGGATCCTATTTTTTGCCTGCTCTGACAGTTGGAACCAAGAAGTCTTGGTAGGATTTCGGGTGTAGTCAGCAGGCTGTACTTGGGACTTTCCTCAGCCCTTGTCTTTCTTTCTTGGGCAAGTTACACTGAACATGATGAATACAAGAAAACCTTTAAATTTAAATTTATTGACTGTCATGTAAAATTAGAACTTTTTATTATGTTTGTGTATGTATATAATGCTATTAGATCAGATTTTATAGGCAATGGTCTAAAACAGTCTGAAAGACTATCCTCCAAATTTGTGTGCTCAAATCTAAACACCTGGGTAGTATTAGAAGGTAATTTGCCTTTGGGAGATAATTCATGATGACAGAGTTCCCGTGAATGGAATTAGTGCACTAACAAGAAGTCCCAGATAGTTTCCTTGTCTCTCCTACATTTGAACATATAGCAAGAATTTGTTATCTATATGGGCTCTGAGCCCTCACCAGATTCAGAATCTTGGCCAAGCAGCCTTGAGAATTATAAAAAAAAAAAAACTAGTGTCTGTGTAGAAAACATCCATGTATAAAATATTTTTATTATAGCAGGCCACACAGACCAAGAGTTGGAAAATAACACTAATTTAGTTTTTATTATTTTACTGGAGTGAGTGTGGACCAGGGCCTTCAGGGTTTTGGAATCCCTGTAGCTACTAGGTTTCAAGGATTAGATGCAGAACCCAGATTATTAAAAGAATTAGTAAGAGAAGTGTGGAAGGCTTACTAAATGCTGAAGGCATGAGTAGGAGTTTGAGCTAGGGCTCAGAGTTTGTAGACCCTTGGTCTTCAGGTGTTAGCATCGAGTATGAAATGACAGAGCCCTTGGGTGGAGCCAGGCAGTGTGCTACTCTGTCCAAGGTGAAGACAGCTTTGCTGGCCTGTTTATTGTGTTATATCCTGTGTTGCCCCTATCGCCCCTACACACATTTTACCTGTGATTATGATTTTACACACCCATATGATATGTACATAGTAAAACAATAGTAACCAAGTGAATGCCTATACATTTTCCTGTGTGGCCACATTAGTACACGTTACTTATCCTGCCTAAGCCTAACTTTGTACCTTTGCCATTGCCCTCATCCCTTGTCGCCATTGTTCAGTTTCTGTATATTCAGTTTGTTCCTTCTCTGGAACTTATTTCACTCAGCATGATGTCCTTTGTGTCATTACATCACAAATGGCAGACTCAGCTCTGCTAATGCTGAAGAGTGTTTCTTACACATCTGTTTCCTCATTCATTACTCAGTTTATACTTGGGCTGATTCCATATCTTGGGTATCATGAAAAATAACTGCAGTAAACATGGGATGATCATTCCTGTACAGCAGTGGTCTTCCACCTTCCTGATGCTGGGGCCCTTTAATTCAGTTCCTTAAATTGCTGTGTGTTCTGTATTATGTTAAACCTTTAGCAGCTGCATGATTTACAGACATTTATCTTCAGTCTATATAGACTACCTTTTCTTTGTGCTGTAGCATTTTAGTTAAATGAAGTCTTACTGTTTAATTTTTGCTTAAAAAAATAATAACTGGGGCATGGAGAGGTGGCTCAGTGGTTAAGAGCACACACTGTTTTTCCTGAGGATCTGAGTTTGATTCCCAGCACTCACATCAGGCAGCACAGAACTGCTTGTAACTCCTGCTCCAGGTTCTCTCACACCTGGACCTTTGTAGGCATTTGCATTTATGTGCACATACCACTCCCCCGTACACATAATTAAAATAATAAACAAAAATAAAATATAAATCATTGCTAAAGCAAGATTTGGGAATTTACTCCACCACCATCCCTATGAATTTTACAGCTTACATTTAAGCCTTTAATTTATTTTGATAACTTGTGTAAGGGTACCTAATTCTCCACAGAAGAGGCTCTTATTTCCCTGTGTGATCTTTTTGGTGCCCTTGGGGGCTAGTTGACTATGTGTTTATTAGGTTTGCTCTAGCTTCCCTAGTTGGCCTGTGTTTATGCCCACATTACTATATTGTTTTGATTACTACTATATCTCTGTAATAAAATTTGAAGTCAGAAACAGCAGTGTTAACTTTGTTCATTTTCAAGATTCTGTGACTCTTCATCTGGGTCTGTGAAGAATGCCACTGAGATTGTGAAGGGGTCGCCCCATGTGAAAGTCTTTGGGTGGCAGGTTCCATTCCGTCTGTAGTTCTGTCCTTGGTATTTATAGTTTAAGAGTACAAATCTTTCATCTCTATGATTAAATTTAGTCCTTAATAATATTTTTGGCAAATGGGATGGCTTTCTTAGTTTTTTGTCTTTCCGTACAGTGTTGGACGCTGAACCTGGGCCCTCCCACATAGAATATTCTCCCCTAACCTACCTACCTCTAGCCCTCCATGTTTCTTTTCTCTCTCTTCTCTCCTTCCCAACTCCTTTCCCTTTCCTCCCTTCCTGTTTTTTACATACTTTTATTTTTTAAAGAGAGAATATGACTCTGGAACACTGGGTGGCCTTGAGTTCATTGAGAACTGATATTACAGGTGTGTACTACCACACTTAGCATACTTTTTTTTTAAAGTTAGTCCATTATTAATGTAATAGATTGGTTTTTGTGTTTTCAATGTTCTAGTTTTAACGTTTGTTTACTTGCTGTTGGACTCTCTAAGGCCTTCTTGGTGTACTGTGTCTTCTGCAAACAGCTGACTGTTCTAATCCTTCTTATTCTCTGTGGAATAGAGGTGGTGAGAGCAGGCATGGTGTTTGTCTATACTGTATGGGAGAGAGGTAGCTTGAGTATGGGGAAGGAGAGTGGTAGTTTAGATATGCAGAAGGATGCTGGACTTTAAACACTGAGTAACTGAGGATGTGAACTGGGTGGTCTGAGGCCTCATGGAGAGGATTGGGGCCAAGAAGATTTAACTTACAGCAGATAACTGCAAGGCACATTTGGGGAAAAATATAAGTGTGTGTGTATATGTGTGTGAAGTTAGGCTTAAAATATAAATTCTAGACCAGGTTTCAGTTCATTTAGCTTACTTTTTTTCTTCTGTCATCTAGGGGGGATTTCATATTTAAAACTGGTGATATTATGAATATCACTATTAACCATAGTCTCTTTATTTCTACAGAGGTTGCAGAACTTGAAGCGAATTTACCTTGTAAGTATAGCATGCCTGTCAAATTATTACTATATAGTAATGACATGAAGAAAACACGTTTTGTTTTAATAACTTTGCATAGCAAAAGCTTATTTTGTGTATATATTAAGAATACATTTTAATTTTGTAAAAGAAGAGGGGTATTGTTTTGTTTTGAAAAATCTAGTAAGATGAGGTTCTAGCCAGGTATCAGTAGCACATGCCTTTAATACCACTTAGGAGGCAGATCTCTGAGTTCAAGGCCAGGACAGATCAACACAGTGAGTCCCAGGACAAGGTGATAGAGAGCCCCCAAGTCTCAACACATAACAAAGAGTCTTCTGAGCTGCACTGGGGGAGTGCTGTCTGTGTGAGTGCAGTGGTGGCATGATTGTGATTGGTCAGGTGCTTTTGGTTCCACCTTCTCCCTAAGTGGAAAGCAATGGGGGTCAGGAGCACACAGCCCTGTTGTTAATGAGTGTGCTCCTGTTCGTTTCAGGAGATGGTTGTTGTTGGTTTGTTTTTGTGTTTGAGAAAAGGCAGCTGCACACCTTCACCACAGATGTGCTCCCATACTCTCTTTCCTGCGGACACACATGGGCCCAGTAGCACAGTGCTCATTGAGAGATGCACTTGGATAATATGTTTTAGATTTCTACCTTTCTATCTTTAATCTTCCACCAAATATTTTACATTTTATATGTCTTATGTAGAGCCTGAAAGCTTTGACTATTTTACTCTTGTTGTTGTTGTTAAGCTTTTTATTGTAATATTCGGTTTAAAACTCATTCTGAATCTGAGGGGTAGTTGTGAAGTTAGTTATGAGGGCACAGACAAGCTGTTTGTTAAAATCCACTATGCAGCCTTGGCTAGCCTGGACTTTACTATGTAGACCAGGCTGGTCTCAAATAGCTGTTTGCCTCTGCCTGGCGAGTGCTGGGATCAAAGGTGTGTACCTCCTGGGCAGGCTGAACAATTACTTTCGATAGCTAACATTTGTGTGGGAGAAGAGTGGGTTATAACAGAAAATGCATTTCTGCTATGGCTCTCATCTAGAACCTCCTGATTCTGTAGCTTGACCTCAAAGTTGCTTTCATTCAAAAATGAAGGTATTGTCTGGGAATTTTATTGAAAGGTTAATTTTGAAGGTCGGGGATTGCTCAGTAGCAGAGTACTTGCCTAGTATGTATAATGCCCTGGTTTCGGTCCCAGACACTGAGTGAGGGGGAAAAAGAGTAGAGTAAATTTCTACCTAATAAGCAAAAAGTAAAAGGGTGTGTTTTAAAATGCTCCAGATAGTCAGTGTGAATAGTGTGACAGACAGGCAGATGGCAAAGCCTGAAGCCAGGTGATGAGCTGTCTGTCTCACTGCCTGTGTTAGGGCACTTTTTTCTAAAAAGCATCATACAGTGATTTTCTGTGTTCTAGTTCAGTAAGTCTTTCCACTGTCCCTGATGTACATATTTAAGGTGCCTTTTCATCAGAGACCACAGAAAGTTTCCCCTTAGAACCAGCTTGTGTGCTTGATGTAAATCTTGTAGGATGTGGAAAAGACATGAGCCTGTTTTCCTACCCTGTGTCTAAGCTATCAGATAGCATACACTATTTGACATGCTTTTTTGCCATGTTTTCTGCAAATCATCATGCTAAAGAAGAAACAAGCCACCACATGCTCATTCTTTGCTGTCTGTTTAAAATGTTTCTAAAATATTTACAGAGCCATTAGGATGGCTTTTTATTTGGCAGTGTGATTAGAGACTGTGGAATAACCTCAGAGCTTTGTATGTGCACATACATAGATATCTCCCTGAAAATGGACATTTCCTTAGATAGGTGCTGTTGTATATAGAGAAAACAAGTGTGCACGTGCATGTGTGTAAGGATACATTAAAAAATACATGGATAGGTTAAAAACATAATATGCATAAGTAATGTAATGTTTTTTTTAACTTATCCTTTCCTGAGCTTTAAGGTTAGTTATTTGATTTTGGTAGTTTTATTAATTTTTAAAACTTAACTAAGTTTTGTATTTTTGGAAGGCTAATTCAGAAGGCTATTTCTAGAATAAAGCATGTGGTAGTATATTTTAGAGACTGCTCCTGACCCCTGTAGACTGAGAGTTTTTTCTCCCTTACTCTAAAAAAGAAAGTCTACAAGTCAAACTATTCTGTGTTTTTTACCTCAATGTTTTATGTCTGACATGCTCATTAAATATCAAAATGCAACAAGACCAATAGTAAAATTGTGAACCCATTTCCTAAGACAGTGTTTCACTATCAGCATCCCCTCACTCTGGAGGTAGAGGCAGGTAGATTTCTGAGATTTTTTTCCCCTCTAGTGTTACGGTAAATTCTGGGTGGCTACTAACTCTTAGTATCTCACTTCTGTCTAACTTCACTTGTGATGGGCATGTCTGTGTAGATCTCTATGGTACTGACAAATTTGAACAGAAGTTTAGTGTGCTGCTTTTCCTGTTTTTTGTTTTTTGATTTTTTTCCATATTTGGTTAGCCATTATCCACATACATTAATGTCTTTGAGGGATGGTCTCTTCCATTGTAAATAGCACAATTCTGTAATGAAGAGAACTCTTTAGTGACGATTTAAAAATTGAAGTAAACTACCTTAATTTGGAATTAACTAGTTAGACTAAGGGGATGAATGGCAAAGACAACAGAACTGTAGTTTGCCTTGGATATACTCCATGATTACCATTAGAGTGCAGGGACCCATTAGAGTACCTCATGAATTAGCACTAAGGGCTTCTGTGTGTTTGGAGGTTAGCTCAGCATGTGGACACTGCTCACTCCTGACACTCCTAATGGCTGTTTCTTTTGTAGGTACATGTAAAGTACATTTTCCTGACCCAAACAAGCTTCATTGCTTTCAGCTGACCGTAAGCCCAGGTAATAAATACTGCATATTTCATGTTCATGTAATTTTCAAGTGTAAAGGTCTGCTCAAATCTGTCTTTCTCTGGATTTGTCCTGTGGCGTGTTAGTGCTCTCCCATTCCTTAGGATGATGTGGCCTATGTCTTGCAGCCAGATAAAGTACGGCAGGTGTGAGGCACTCAGTGTCCTGGTGACTAAAAGTCAGGCAGCTAACATCAGTTGGCAGCAGCCTGCTTTGAATATGGACTTTGAAGTCATGAGTGGGTTCTGGTAATACTCCAGTGGAGCTTGACTGAGGTGTGGTTGCTTAGCTGCAGCCTCCATCTGCAGAGGGGAGTGGTGAATCCTGTCTCAGGCAATGTCAGGATCAAATGGAGTATGCACACCACTTGGGCCCAGGTTCTAGCAGATTATCAGCTGTTCTCCTTAGGACTGTATTAAGTACTTAGTCTCTAGGGGCAGCAGCATATATCCTCGGTCAGACTTTTCTAATGAAGGTGGCATTAAAGGAGTTACTGACCATTAACCCATGTCTACCTCCATTCTTGGTATCCAGGTCATGCTACTTCAGGGTAGGTGGGGTAGGAAAAGTAAGGGAATCAATTCTCAGGGTTTCTCCAATAAAGCCAGCTCATAGATGTTTTTAAAGGTTGAGTTGAGAACTGCATCCCTGGTTTCCCATTCTACATGTTGTATCTGAAGTGAAATGTTAAAAGTAGCCAGAGGAGGAAGGACATTATTCAAACGATGTTACTAGTACTTCAAAAAATGTGAAGATTATTCAAAGGATTATGATGCAGAGAATAGGGAGAGGGATGGTTTCTCTTCAGGTCATACTGACAAGGTAATGTGACACTTGTTAAGGCTGGAGTGGTTTGATCTTTGGAGTTTATGAGTACATGTTCAGAGTTGTTCTAGGGCAGTTGGTCCACAGATGTTTCTGACATCATTTGGCAACTGTAAAGTTCATATTGTTACTTAAGCTGACATGCACAGAAAAAGGAGAAAACAAACAGGACAGAGTTTCCTTGTAAAAATAGAGTGTTGTACTATTTGTGGAGCGGGTGGTAAGGTGCTGAGAATAATGAGTCATGAACTAATTAAAAAGTGAGAGGTACAGAATTTTGTTATCTGATAATGAGTCTCCTAATAAACATGGCTTTGTATCTCTGCAAGGAGAGTGGCTTGTTTTTTGTGGAAAATGTTGTATAATAATTAAGTATCCCATTTCAAACCATTCTTGGTAATTCGTAATTCTGTTTACATCTAGCAGCAGTGGTGCATTTTTACTATAATCTTAGCACTCAAGAGGCTGAGGCAGAAAGTTTACAAGTTCAAAGCCAGCTTGGGTTACCAAGCAAAAACGTGTCTTAAATCTATGTGAAGGTTTACAGAGTGCTCTGGGACATACTTGTAACTTTGGTCTGACACCAGTTGCTTGGAGACACTAGTAAGGACCTCATCCTTAGAAATGGGTAATTTGCATGCCTGGTGTCTTTGATTGAGTGAAATGGTAAAGACCACACTCATTCTGAAACATCTTCTGTTCTCTGTGTTGTTGATGAGGGATGCTGAGTCCATAGGTACCTTCTCTCATCCCAGGATTACCATGAAGAGCATTGTTCACTAAGTGCCTCAGGCTCCTGTGTTACAGTGAGCTAGGCTCTGACAGTCCAGCAGCAGTCTGAGCACACCTCTGCAGTCCTTGGCTGCTCACAGACCCTTGTTTCTACTAGCATGGTTAGTGGCATAGTTGTGTTTCTGTGGTTTCCTGTGAGTGTTTCTCCCTCTCCTCCTTGTTTTACCTGTTTGTTCTCACTGAAACCCATGAATGTGGGTACTCAGATGACATGACCACACCTTCATCCCGATTGTCTCTGTCCTGTAAACAACTGTTGGAGGTTCAGTGTTCACTATCCTAGCAGGCAATAAAAGATTTTTATTTTAGTGCCTGGGAATACAAATTCAAATAATGGTATCTGGAAGAGCAGACATCTCTGGGTCAGTGTTCAGTTGACAATGTAGAGGTCTTGCCAGAACTGGGATAAACTTTGTGCTAAGTTCAACAGTGGTGGTTGGTTTCTTGGTTGGTTTTTGAGATAGGGTCTTACTGTGCATCCCAGACTGGCCTTGAACTCCCCAACCTGTAGCTTCAGCCTCTTAAATGTTGACATTACAAAACTCAGTCACCACACCACAGTAAAGTGTTTTTAAGACTTTAGTTGACACCATATAAAAATAGTAGATTTTAAAAATATGTTGTTTATGTGACTTATGACCTTACTAAGTTTACTTGTTTATTCTAGTAGCTTTTAAAAAATAGTGTTGTGCTAGAAAGGCAGTTCACCAGTTAAGAGCACTTGTTACTGAGAACACAGGTTCAGTTCCCAGCACTGCCTGGTACCTCTCAGTCATTCATTACTCCAGTTCCAGGGGATCCTATGCCCTCTAATGACCTTCTGATATATCAGGTTTAAACATGATGCAAAACACTCATACACAAAATAAACAGACCTAAAAGGTAGTGTTGGCTTCTTGACCTCTATCATAGAAGTCTTTGTTCTGTGTGAGAATCAGTGCCTTTACTTCTCAGTGCACTTGCAGACTCCTCCATTGAGCAAGAGCTGGGTTCCGTTTATTACTATATTCGTAGGAACTTTTGTGTCAGTAATTATGAAGAATGTTTTGTTTTGTTTTTCTTATAATTTCTTAGGCTTTGTTATCAGTAGTAAAATAAATTAGATGTGTTCCTCAGAGTAACTTTGTCTTATTTCTCTCTGAAATGACTGGTAGGTTGCCAGTGGTCAACCTGGAACTTTATTTTCAGGAAACTTTTTATTTATGAATGAAATTTGCTTAGGAGATAGTGTTAGCATCGACTAGTTTTTGTTTTTTCCTAAGTCAGCTTTGAGATAATTCTTTGACAGAATTGGTCCATTTCACTTGAACTGTAGGTTTGGGATGGTTTGCTTTTCTTGTTAATGTCTAGGGTATGTGGTGATTGTGAAAACTTTCTGTGATTTACTGTGATGTGTCATAGTAACACTTAAGAGTCTCATTCTTATTTGATTCCTGGTTCTTTTCTGGTTATTTTAGTTTCACTGTGAGGTTAACCACAGTGAGAAAACACTACATTTTTTTTCCCCCAAAGGCATTTTTTATTCACTATTTTTGATGACTATTAATAAGTGTTTCCACTTTGGAAAAGAAAGTTAGCACAGTACATTTTCATGACTGGGAAATGGATTTCTGAAGTCATGTTCGATGGTGTCAAAACTTGGAGAAAATAAAAAGTTTAAAAAAAAACCAAATACGAAAGGTTGGAATTCAGTTCTTTATAAAGTCCCTTATAAAAACAAAACAGAATAAAAGCAAACCTTAAAGGGTGGGGCAAATTTTTAAAAAGAACAGGAAAGGAAAAAGAGTGATTCGTTGCTTCTCCTCAGACTTTTCCTCATCTTTGTCTCTGGCCTTCCTCACTAAAAGGGCTTCCAGCTTCTCAGCCACCTTTTCAACATCATCATTTTTGCCTGGTCCTTTCTTTTCCCTCTCTTCAATTACTTTCCTGCATTTTTCAAACTTTGTTTTGAATTTTTGTGCATTCTCAGCATTTAGGAAGCAGGTATCGAGCAGCTTAGGCTTGAGGCACTCGTCAGCAAAGTCGGCCTGGGTATTCTAGACCCGGGCACGGTCACTGCCAGCATTTGGCTTCAGCTCCATCATCTGCGTGATATAGTAGTTGGCGCATATCTTCAAGGTTTTGTCCTTCCTCTCGAGAAGGCGGATGGTCCCTTTCTCCTGCTTCAGACACTTGACATCTCTAGTGCCTCGCTCCTTCCATTCTGGGAGGTCATTCTCTGAAGCAAACTGGAACAGCTTTGCACGAAGCTTAAAAAGTTTCTCTTCATCTTCCTCCAGCATTTTAATTTCTTGCTTAGGAAGAGAAACTATGGCTCAAACTGGAGGTCATTGTTGGACTTATCTGCATTCTCTGTGGAAGTGTCATGGTCCTTGTGACTGTCCTTGGAGGCTGCCATGGGGGTGCAACGAGCTCAGGTGGCCTCTAGGCAGCTGCTGGTCGCAGCTCCTTTTCTCCACAGTGCTCTCCTGCCTGTCCACTGTTTCCTTTGCACCCCCCCCCCCCGCTGACTCCCCACCCCCACGACCTGAATCCTTGAAAACAATAAATTTTAAGAACAGACCCCCCCTTGATGAGTCTCTCTTTTTTTTTTTTTTACTTTATTCATTGTATGTATGTAAGTACACTGTTGCTATCTTCAGACACACCAGAAGAAGGCATCGTATCCCATTACAGATAGTTGTGAGCCACCATGTGGTCTCTGGGAATCGAACTCAGGACATCTGGAAGAGCAGTCAGTGCTCTCAGCGTTGAACTGTCTCTCCAGCCCCCAGAGTCTCTTCTTTTAAATAACCCTAACGACAGGTGGCAATTTCTGTCTTCTCTATATACTAGAAATGGGTGAGCTGTCTGCCAACAGTCTTCTGACTCTGAGGAAAACACTCACTGCTCTTTCCTTGCTCCTTTTAAGAACTCTGTTGGTGTGATGTTTGCTTGTGATGGTACCTAGTGGGCCACCGTGCTACCTGGACAGACATGTCATCTGTTTCATGCCGATTTCTCCCCTTCCCTAGCACATGTCTTCCAGTTACATATTTTTTGGAGGATTCTTTGCTACCATCGTTATAAATAGCTTCTGAGCTGAGTCGTGTCGGTGGTAAGAGTGCTTGCCCAGCATTCATAATACATTTTGGTGGTTACCAGTAAAAATATACAGTGTGGGCCAGTGAAATAGTTTGTTGGGTAAAGACACTTGTTGACTTTATGAGTTTAATCCCTGGAGTTCACATAGTGGAAAGGGACCCCTACTTCTGCAAACTCACCTGACTTCCAAATTCACATCTCTATGTGCATCTGAGCACACTAGCACACACTCAACCCACAATACACTAAAATAAGGAAACAAGTAAAATAAGTAAAGTGAATAAATGCAATGAAAAACCAAGGTAAATAATGCATGTTATGTCCAAAAGTAGCATGGCATTTAAGTGGTTTTTTTGGAATTTAAAAAATAACCAACATTCTGTTTTCAGTTTCATGTGTATCTTTTATAATAGTTTCCCCCACATTTATGTTTCTTGATAATCATGTTAGGTAACTGTGCTCTCTACCTCATCTCTTAAGTCTTACTCTCTTGCCTTAAATCTATCTAAATTGCACCCTAATTCTTACTCCCTTACTGTGTTCACCTTCACTGTACAACTTAATCTCTTTTCTATCAAACTGCAAGCTTCTCGTGGCAGACATTTTCTCTTATGTACCCAGGGCAGAAGAAACATGGTAGAATAGCACATTAGACACATTGACATCTTCGTGACTGGTGGGCAAAAAATCGGAACAGTATCAGTGAAATGCAAAGCCAGCCAGAGAAATACAGTGAGTGCAGCAGGAGGGGTGACTGCAGCACAGCCTTATAGTGTGTCATTGTGTCTTATATGGGGCACATTCACTCCTGAAGAGAAATCAGAGTGAGAGCTATGTGGTCTGCTGAGTGGGAAAAAAAAGACTGACATAAAGATCCTGTACCATGGTGATTGAAATCAAATTACAAGAGAGCAAGATTACCAGACTTGTAGTTAAATTTACTAAGCAACTCACCAAAACAGGTGTCTTTTCCCAAGACTTGTTACTATGTCACAAATCCAGGAGTATTAACAGAAAGTAAATGACCTGACAAAAGAGAAAGGCTTTGTTTTGCTCACCATTTTAGGGGTGGCAGTTCATTATGTAGGGAGAATATGGTAGACCTTAGAACATGGCGGGGGGGGGGGGGGGGAAGCAGTACAGGAAAGGGTCAGAGCAAGATGTGGCCCTGGGTACCTCACACAGTGTCACTGCAACCAGGCCTCACTTCCACAGCCCCATCAACTTCCCAGTTGTCTATTCAAACCCTGAGCTGAACAAACAGCTCCTTAGGTCCTGATTTGTCTGGAAAGGCCTCACAGAGACCCCCGAAGCTGTACCTCACTGTCTCTTCTGTTCTCAACTCAGTCAAACTGACATCCAGAATAATGTATCAGCAGAAGAAAGAGAGTAATAGTTAGCAGCCAATTGGGAGGAAAGAAAACAAAATACTACATTCTGTGAAATGAGTAAATGAACTTTTTTACTAAAACATCTTGGGTATGAAAGACCTTTTAAATCACTACGCCAGAGACTAAGTCCATGAAGTAGAACTGGCTGAGTGTGGTGGCCAAGCTGAATTTGAGGCCATTATGGTATATAGAGTGAGTTCCAGGACAGCCATAGTTACTCAAGAATACCCTGTCTCTAACTCCCTTTTTCAACCCCTCCACCCTTACCCCACTCCCCCAAAATAAAATGCCAAAGGTGTTCTGGAATGACAACTCAATGATGCAGAGTTCTTGCTACTCTTCCAGAGGATTCCAGCACTCACTTCAGCTCATATGGTGTGTAACTCCAATTCTAAGGGCTCCATGGCACCCCTCCACACAAGCATCCACATGAATTAAAATGTTACAAAAGCCAAGATAAATCTAGGAGCCCTTTTCATCAGTGGACCAAAGAGATTCATCTTGCTAATAAGAACTGGACACCAGTTCTTATGGAAGAAATATAAATAACCAGGAAACTGAGCTATTTCAGCCTTACTAGTATTTAGCAAGGATTGTGTAGTGAATCACAAATAGTGCTTAGTCTTTATGACATTACCAGAGTATGAATGCTACCATACAGGAATGGCTGTTTTAACTATTGGATAACATAGTGCTGGCACAGCCTCAAAGTCCTTTTCTTTTTTTAAACAAATGCTCTTTAAAAAAAAAAAAAAAAAAAACTATTTATTTATTTATTATATGTAAGTACCTGTAGCTGTCTTCAGACACACCAGAAGAGGGCATCGGATTTCATTATAGATGGTTGTGAGCCACCATGTGGTTGCTGGGGATTGAACTCAGCTTCTCTGGAAGAGCAGTCAGTGCTCTTAACCACTGAGTCATCTGTCCAATTCCCCTCCCCCTTTAAAAAAATTCATTTATTTTTATATGCTCATGGGTGGAAGTCAGGGGATAACTTGCAGAAGTTGGTTCTGTCCACCTTGTGGGTCCTGGAGATTGAACTCAGGTCCTCGGGTTTGGAAGCAAGCACTTTAGCTTGCTGAGCCAGTTCACCAGCCTTCAGCTAAGTTCTTAAAGAAGCCTGCTTTTATTAACGATTTACTACTGTTAAAACTTGCGTTATATATCTAATTTATGTAAAAAGTTGGCCTTAGTGTCGTAGCTTTAAAGATGCAGACAGTGCTAGTGACACCGCAGTGAGACTAAGAGGCTGCAGTACCTCTACTGGCAGCAGTCCCTTCAGTTCCTTCTTGAACTTGGATGGGGTCCAGTTAAGCAAGAGAGACTGTGCTGTGGCATATGCAGAACTGAAGAAGGCGGGACACCCATTTCCTAAGTGTGTTCTTTCTTGGAATCTTACCATGCACTCACTGAGGCAGTGGGTGGAACCCTCTAGTTCCCCTCTGTGCCCCTAAGCCCTGAGCCATCTAGCAGGGGAGGGCTGTTGGGTAAACATGTGCTGGGTGACTGGAAGTTTTACACAGGTGTTGGAAAAACAGCAGTCAGATCTCATCAGCGTTCCCACAGAAATGGCATCCTCATAGGGGATATGGAAGCTGTCCTGTAAAGAGGTAACTCACACAAGGCAGGAGATGGTTAAGAGGGGACACATTAATAACTATAGCCCTGCAGAAAGAGCCAGCCGTCCTGAAGGATACCCTGCCCTTTTTCTCTGAGGGCACCTTTGCCCTGGAGCAGATGGTGATGGTGGCAGTGTTGGCAGGACAAGGCTGTGTACTGTGCAGCTTTGCGGAAGGAACCTGGGGACTCTGGTCCTAGTGTTAACCTCTTTATTCTGTGTTTGCTGTATCCTAACTTCATGTTTGCTTTTGTTTCCTTTTTTTTTTTTATTTAAAGATTTTTTTGTTTTGTTTTGTGTTTTTAATAGATGAGGGTTACTACCAGGGTGGAAAATTTCAGTTTGAAACTGAAGTTCCCGATGCCTACAACATGGTGGTGAGTAGCCTGTGACCCTCCCCGTCTACACACACACAGGGCAAGGCATAGAGACATGGGGACACTGCCTTGGGAGCCATGCCTCCCACACAGGCCCACTTGTGTTCCTCGTGGGGCATTGGTGGCAGTGTGAGGATTCAGTACAGGAACTCGCTAGTCTGGCAGGACTCACTGTACAGATGTTCTGCCGGGTGCTCCGTGTAATTTTTTTTTAATGGGGGATCATGTTTTTAAGACTGATTTTATTTATGGTATAATACCAAAATTGCAGGGACAAGTGATTTTAGAATTTTAGGTAATAATATACCTCTATGATAGTTCCTTAAAGACCACATTACATACTAATTATACTAGAGGCTATCACATGGGAAGTAAGGTGATTTGTAGAAAGTTGAAGTGATAAAAATGGTAAGTAGCTACACAGATGGGTGAATGGCAGGAAGTAGATTTATAGGGATTTAGTAGAGAAGGGAAGAGCACAACCTTTGGAACATGGCAGAGCCAGGGACTAGGTGGCATGAGCTGTGTGAAACTATGGTCTTAAGTTGTAGAATGTAACTCCACCTCTGAGGAATCCAGCACCCACTTGCACATAAATGTGCATATACATTTATGTGTATATACACATGTTAATAAATGCAATAAAGTAGACTAAACCTGGTCTGGGAAACTATTTAGCACTAGTGTCTGCAAGCACATCTGGCTAAGGTGGTTCTGTTTGGAGCAGTAATGGTCAGCTGTGGATCTGTGATTTGGGCATAGCAATTTGGACTCCAGGTTGGAGTTTCAGATTGGAAGGTGGTGCATGTGTCTTATCTGTGTGTCTGTCTATGCCTGTTGCAAGTATGTATGTGTGTATACACTGCCACCTACTATTCTGTTTTCTAGTTCCATAGATCAGATCATGTGCTTGGGGGTATAGAAAGGCCACACATTGCAGCTATGGACTGGGGAGCTTTGTGACTCCTTCCACCTCTTTCTCTCTCTCTCTTGCAGCCTCCCAAGGTGAAATGCTTGACTAAAATCTGGCACCCAAACATCACAGAAACAGGGGAAATATGTCTAAGGTGAGTCTCTTCCTCCCTTCTGCCTGTGTGAACCTCTTCAAATTCACTCTTGCAAGGAGATCTTGCTGGCTACAGTTCAGAAATGCCTGGGCCAAACTGACACAACTACTTTTAGAGCACATTCTCTGTTGCCCACCCTTGCCAGGGCCCTGGTAGTCCTCACTATGCCGTGTGATCTCTCTTTCTTCACCTCCTTTAGTGAGCAACCACAGTCCCACTTTACCACTGATGTTAGCTAACACACACGTAGGTTCTGGGTAAGTAAAACCCAGGAGGAAAAATTACAGGAGCCTGACTTCAGTATCTCAGATATCTGCACTGAAGATACTTTTCATGCTGGCTCTTTGAAAACAGGCAGGTTACCTGTGTCTCATCAGCTGTAGACTGTGTCCTGCTTTCACAGTGGCACAGGTCAAGGCCTAGCTCTCCCTGAAAGGTTACTGCTCTCCAAGGAAAAGAGCAGGAGAATAAAATGGGGGACTTATTCATAACAGCCAGAGCATTTGACGTTTGTTTTTCTGTTTGCCCTCTCCCCCACTTTCTAGTACTATAAGGATGTTAGTAATGGGTGTCTGGTCCATGCCAGCTGCATTAGATGCAGATCCTCTCACAGTAGGACTTGGACAGGTTATCAAGGCCCTGCCTCATGCTCAGCTACCCTAGGAAGCAGGCTCCTCCTCATGTTCATTGTACTGTGGTTGGGACCTGAGGCTGTTCTTAGGGGTCCTCTGTCTTTCCAGTCTCCTTAGTAAGCGTTAGTGACTTCATAAGGAAAATGAGTTACACCTAGATGCCTCCCTCTGGTCTTTTTTGTCTGGGAAATTCAGTGTCATCAACCCATGCCAGAGCCTTAAAATACTGTCAGGCATGGTGGTACATGCTTTTTAATCTCAGCACTTAGCTGTTAGGAGCAAGTGGATCTCTGGATTCTAGGCCAGCTATGGCTTCATAGTGAGACCCTGTATCAAACAAAAACAAACACACCATAATAACAAATAACAAACCATAAACACAAAATTGAAAGAGAGTCTCCATGGACTATTTACTATCATTGTATGTAAATTGTCATTTATTTTGTTCACTGACACTAAACAAAGGGGTATGGGCACAGGAGGACACCACTCACCAGCCAGCCTGTAAGGTGCTCAACCACACTAGCAACCAGAAAAGATGCAGGAGTACCATGAGGAGCATTGGGGTGGGTGGGAGAGAAGACAGATCAGCCTGTCAGCAGCTGCAGATAGTAACAGACTTTGGGCAAATGCATGCTTCTTTCACAGATGAAGTAGTTCCTCTTGTTGGGGGAATTATGTTTTGGATTATGCCTGACACATGAATTATAGGCTTCAATCCTCAGTTATTCCTTCTATAATTTTTGTTGTTGTCACTGTTTCCTGGCTTTTAGACAACACATGTGTGTGTATATTGTTTTAATACTTTTCTGGTGGGTGTGATGACACACCAGATGTGGGGCAGATACAGGAGAGAATTGCCACAAGTTTGAGCTAGACTAGAATATATATCAAGTTCCAGACAGGCTAGAACTAAGAGTCCCTGTCTCCAAAAAAAAGATTTACCTTTGCTTAGAAATTCCATATGAAGAATTAATAGTCTATACACAGTCAGTAAACCAAATAACAGACATTGTAACTGAAATACAATTTTGAAGGTGAGGGCTGTCCTCAGGAGGACAAGATAAGACTGGGCAGCAGGTTTCATAGATGGATTGTATTTCTCTATCGTGAATAGAGACTTGCAGTTGAGCTTTGGCTCTGAATTAACGTGTTTCTCTCTTCCAGTTTACTAAGAGAACATTCAATTGATGGCACTGGCTGGGCTCCCACTCGAACGTTAAAGGTGAGAGCATTCCTCCTGTAGTCCTCAGGCAACTAGCCTCCTGTAAAAAGTACACCCTTGCTCCTCCTCTGCCAACCACATGCTGTCTGAGTCTGCTCCAAGTATTGCTTAGCCAGTTCTGATTGGGATGAGAGTCCTTGCTGACCAGAACCATATTATTCAAGAATCAAACTGTAGGTTTCAGAACCACAAGAAAAAGCCTCTCGGTCCCTGTTCATTCAACAGAGCTTTCTTGAGCCTTTCTGGGTGTGTGGAAGAGCTGCAGTGTGTATAGTTATCCTGGTCAGAAGGTCTGTGAAGTGACGATGGGTATATTATTACTGAATAGGCCCCACAGGGGAGAAGAGTCCACTGTCACAGCCTGTAGACTCTACGCAGTTATGTCCCATATGACCCTGCTTCTGCAAGTCTCTGGCATGGCTGTCATTCTCTGCTGCCTTCCTTCAGGCTTAGTGCTTATCTTCACCTCCAGCTCACACCAGGTCAGGTGTGACAGGACAGAGAGGTGGAATGTCCCTGAGAATCAGCTTAAAGGAACAAGAGTGTGGAGTGAAGAACCAGGTAGAGGAGGTGTTTGGGAGCATCATGGCTCCCATCTGAGAGTCAGATCTGTGAGCACAGAGAAACAGTAGTTTTCAGTAGTGGGAATTAATGATCTTAGAAATGTGAGTCTCCCTTAATTCTTAAAGTAACTAGAGAAGGTTAAAATGATGTAGTGGACTAATTTATTTGTGAATCTCAAAAGGTAGTAATGTCACAAAGCAGCAGGCTTTGTTTTGAGGTAAAGTTCAAAAGTCCATTCTGTATGGCAACAGGTAAAGCATGCATGTGTGGCCCATGGCTCATGGTCTCTGCATCTGTCTGAGCAGAAAAGGCAGGAAGTTAATCTTGAGAAAAAGTGTGATGCATATTTTGATAGCCTATGATGTATATTTCTTGGTTACATGTTTAAAAGACTTAGTGAATTGGAGCCTGAACATGTTTTTCCTTTCTTTTTTCAGGATGTTGTTTGGGGATTAAACTCTTTATTTACTGTAAGTATATTATTAACCCCCACCCACCACCTTCTTGATTTTCTGGCTGCTGATTTAAAACACAGCCTTAAAGTCCATGGGGTCTTAGAAGCTAGCCTTCTTTTTTATTCCTTATGACCAGATATTGCACTGATGTAGGAAACTAGGGAGCTTTAGAGACCTTTGGAGGTTTCTGCCTTCTAGAGCATATCTGCTCCTTCTGTCTTGCGAACACAACATGCTTGCTTTTAATGTTCAACAAAACAACAACATGCCTCCAAAGAAGTTAGTATTCACTGAAATTTCAGGTTCTCCCTGACTCCTGTGAAGACATTAATTCCACCACTCAGATGGTTTTTCTGGTGAGAGAACCCAGTGTTTGTAATCATGGATGCTGAGTCTAGTTCACAATCTTCCCAGCAGCTGGGTTTCACTATCTTTTTAAATAGATTTGTTATCTTTGGGTGCTTTTCTTATATCAGAGCCTGTGTGCTGCATATGTGGCTGGCATTCACAAAGGCCAAAAAAGGCCATTGGACTGAAGTCATAGATGGTTGTAAGTCACCATATGGGTGCTAGGAATTGAACCAGAGTCCCACTCTGTGTGCCTTAGTCTACTATGTAGCCCAGGGAAACCATGGACTCATGCCATTCCTCCAGTAGCTTCCTATGTGCTGGAATTAACATTTATAGCTGTACATGTTTTTTTTTTCTCATTAGGAACACAGTACTGCAGAGGAATACAGTAGTCTCTGCAACAAGGCCTTTTCAGATGTCCTTTGAGAAGCAGTAATTCACTATATGAATAATATATCTGGACTGATTTTATAGAGGATTGGGCAGGTCAGCTGTGGCCTCTGTGCTGAGCCTGGGTGTACATGGAGAGGTGGAAAGAATCTGCTCCCCTGAGTTTGGGGATACCAGATATTGTTCCCTTTGGATTTTGGAAAGTCAGAAAAGAACAAGACCACTGAGGCAAGACCAAAAGAGAAACTTTGTGTACACTGCGGAAACACAAAATTAGAGAAATGAATGCATTTAAAAAGGAAATGGAGCTGGGTCTGGTAGGCTTAGTCCTAGCACTTGGAATACAGAAGCATATAGATCTCAGAGTTTGAGACCAACCTGGTCTATAGTGAGTTCCAGGCTAGCCTGGGCTACAGAAATACTCTGTCGACAAAAGTAAAGAAAGAAAGAGCCAGTTAGATGGTGTATCTGAGAGAGGCCCTAGCCTGATTATAATCTCAAGTTAAATCCCCCAATCCTAACACTTCCTAAAAGTTGTCCTCTACCCATGTATATGCATGCACTACTCACTTGTCAAAATGCTGCATGATAATAAACTGCAAGGAGGACAGCATTAGAGCTGGAAAGATGGCTGAGCCGGCACAATGCTTGCTGTACGAGCATGAGGACCTGAGTTCAGTTTCAGGAACTGATAGAAAAGAGAGAGCACAGGTGTGTACTCGTGGGTCCAGCACTGGAGATTGGGGATCACTGGAGCTCGCTGGTCATCCACCTGCCTGATTTGTGAGTTCCAGACCCAATGAGAAACCCTGTCTCAAACAACAACAGAATGGTTGTTCTAGCTGGCAGTGCTGGCACACACCTTTAATTCCAGCTCTTGGGATGCCTAGGCAGGCGGAGCTCTTCAGTTTGAAGCCAGCCTGGTTTACAGAATGAGTTCTAGGAGAACCACTATACAGAGAGATCCTGTCTCAACTGCCCCACCCACAAAGAATGGTGACTCAAGACCAGAGATGACTCAGCGGTTAAAAGCACTGGCTGTTTTTCTAGAGGACCAAGGTTCTATTTCCAGCACCCACATGGCAGCTCACAACTCCCTGTAACTTGAAGTCATTATACACAAGATACACAGTATACCTACATACAGTCAACCAAAGTATTTATACATAGAAAAGAAAAAAACCAAATCTTTTTTTAAGAGAATGGTTGTCATTCACTGGTTATCAGATAGCTTCAAATTAATGTGATTTCTGTTACCTTCAAGTTTCCCCAGAGTGGGGGATAGTCCTGTGGAAACACCCTTAATCTCTGCTCAGCCGTCATTTGTCATTCTGAAAGCCACCCCGGCTCAGCACTCTGAGCACTCTGAGGGATGTGGCGTGCTTGGAACTCTCAAAAGCTGTTCTGCCAGACACTGGTGCACTGAGAAAGGGAAAACTTGCTACAGTTTAAAGCAGATTCTTTCCCAAACTCATGAGTTGCTCTCTTTTTAAGGATCTTTTGAATTTTGATGATCCACTGAATATTGAAGCCGCAGAACATCATTTGCGGGACAAGGTGAGCTGATAAATGGGCAGCTTCTAGGTAGACACATTAAGTAAAAGGTAGTAGGAGTCTGGACTTCAGTGATGGATGCCAGGCAGCTAATTACGGCAATTTATATACAATGTTACAGAGAGGTGTGGTTTGCTCATAGCAAGTGTAGTTTTTATACAGGTAAAATTACATTACTTCACTAGCAATAAGGGAGGGCTGGGGGTATAGCACTGCAAACAAAAATAGCAAAAACCTCACCACAGTGCTTCAGAGGTACAGAAGGAAAATGAGTAATGTCAGGCCACAGTTTACTCCTAATCTTTTTCTCTCTCATCAGTCCATGCTTTTTTCCTGGACTGTTTTCTCTGATCACTCAGGTTTTCCCCACAGCAAGTCAGTAAGCACAGCTACATCCCTAAGTACTGCTATTTGATTTGGTCCTACAGGCAGATTACTGGATCGGAGATACTGGATGTCCTTAATTTGAATTGTGGGCTGATTATTTATCTTTGAGGCTCAACAGGGCCCCGAGCCTCTATGGCACACTGTCTAGGAACCTTCTAGGCAGATCACGTATTGCAGAGTGTGCTCTCTTTGTACCTCTGAGTACTTTGCTCTTATTTTTGAGCCATTCTCAGAAGATTGTTTGGGTTTTTAATTTTTTTCATGATGTGCCTGCTGAGGGCCTGACCCTGACCATGACTTTGCACACACGGGGCAGAGCTTTGTTTTGTATATCACACATTTTCTGTCTTACCTACTTCAGATGCCTATGAGGTGCTTCTGAGAAAAAGCCTATAAATCAAATACCCCAGCCCCCTGAAGGAATCATTGTAAGTGTACTAAGCTGACAAGAGTTGCCATCACAATGCACTTGTGGCTGCACTGTGGAGCTTGTGTCTAAGCAGGGTGTGGGTCCATAAATGGAGCATCAGAACCTCAGAGAAGAGAAGGGACAGAGCACTGAGGGAGATGCACCTGGGATGGCTTTACATCAGGGACTCCTACAGAAGACCAGAAACAGTCTTGTGTGTTCTGAGCAGAAATACAGAGAAGCTTCGAGGGTGACCTGGGTGGAGGTGACTCAGATTGTTCACTCTCAGTAAGTGGCTAAGAAGCTCATCCTGTGCACAGCCATAAAAGGACAGACCCAGGGAATTGAGCTTGAGTGTCTGTGGTGGTCCTAAAGTATTATGTTCTGAAAAAGGAATAGGACTTAGAAGCAGCAGGAACTGCAGTAGGAGACCTCCTATGGGCTTGGTACTGGATTCACTGGAAATGAACAGAACATAAGGGGCCAAAGGGGATAGAAGTCTTTGTCCCGAGTTAAGGATGGGTGTGAGTAAAATGGACTCTCCGTTTCACTTTCTAAGCTTTCGTGGTAGTTCCTGGTAAGCTCACAGTATTGTCCAGCTCTGGAAAATGGAAGTAATCTAGAAGACATTTTAGATTTCTGCTAAGTCTTCCCAACCACTCTGTATTTTGAGTGAAGGCCAATGTGGGAACCTTAGCACACTGTCCCATGCACAGCAGAGTCATTTAGAGTCAGATCACTGCTTAGACTGAGAACAAGTCCCTGAACTTTCATAGTGTTCAAACTGAGAACATGCTGGGCCTTGATAGCTGTACCTTTTCAGCATGTAGCAGGAGGCCTGGTATAAAGCTGGGCAGGGTGGGACCCCATTGCAGAGACAGTTGTAGGTTTTTAAAAGAGTATAGCTCCTCAAGATGGACCAAGTTCTTGCCTGTATCCTGCTCAGTACTATGTAGGGAGCAAGATGTGGAACCCTTCATGCTTCAGGACTTACTTGGGAAACAAAGCTTATGATACCTATGCAGTGGGGACAGCAGTGGCCTGTAGCTGAATTGTAAGAGTTAAACTGAGAGCTTCAGTCCCATGGGATTGGTTACTAACCTTGTAGGGAACCGTGGTCAGTGGCCCAAATCTGAGAAAGCTTTCTCTTTATACTGATCTAGGTGAGTCTTAGGGTTTTTGTTGTCTTTTACCATCTGAGGAACCCAAGCAGACATAGTTTTCTTTACATGAGATGATTGTAAGCTCTGTGGCCCACTTGGCTTTCCTCCAGGTGTGGTGAGTGCAGGGATGGTAGGACTGTAAAGTAAGACATTATAAGTGGACAGCCAGGTCCTGTGAAGATAGATCTAGAAGGGAAGGTCTTTCAGAAAGCAGCTGAGTGGCTCATACTCCTTGCAGAAGAATGTTGTCATTGGGACCAGAACATGCTTTTCTAGACTTGATAATCCTGTTGGCAAAAGAGAAGGGTGGGTGAGCTGCTCTTAGCATTTCTACTGCTTAGGCATGTTCTGTGTCCTTCCCCACCACATACTCACTGCACTGTCTCCTGCACAGTTTGCACTGGTGTCATGGAGAGGTGGGCCACTGGTGACAGGAAGCCAGGTCTCTCTATAGGGTCCTTCACTTTGGAAGTTTGCTGCTCTCCTGAAGTGTCTCTCCCTCTCCCTCTCCCTCTCCCTCTCCCTCTCCCTCTCCCTCTCCCTCTCCCTCTCCCTCTCTCTCTCTCTCTCTCACTCTGCTCTGTCCTCTCCCTCCGCAGGAAGATTTTCGGGACAAAGTGGATGAATACATCAAACGCTATGCCAGATGATAAGAGGAGAGATCGCAGGTCTGAGGACTTTGTCACATTTGTCTCTGATGTGAAACAGCTCGAGGTAGCCCTCCTCCCCATCCTCATACTCCCTGTCAGTTCCTTGGGATTGTCCCAGTCCTGTGACCATGCTGTCCTGAAGAAGACCCTCCTGACTACCCACTGTCGGTGGCGAACAACATAGTACAGCAAGAAAGTGTGTCTGGGCCTCAAGAGAGTTGTCTGCTTCCCTTAACGTGTTTCCTGAAACTACTGTCTAGGCTGTCTGGTGGGATTGCTCTGAAGTTGTAATGAACTCACCACTGAGGATATAGCGCTTGCTTCCCTTCCCCCAACAATCGGTGTCCTGCACAAGTGATGTAATGACATGTTCCCTGTGACTGGCAGATTGGCAATAAGAAACCCGCTATAAACTGTGATTGGATGCACATTCTCTTAGCTTCTTCCACGAATGTTGACCCTACCTAGATGTGAAGCTTCCCAGAATGCATAGTCATTCACTGTAGATCTTACTGAAATGCGTATTTTATTTAATGTAAGTATATTTTGGAACAGATTTGTAATTTGTACAATTTGATGCTTTAATTATTTTTTCTATTCTTATTTACTTTGTATTCATTGTATAGAACAAACACAAAGATATGGGGTCAAGAAACTACTGAAGAGAAATACAAAGAGACCATGCTAGGCACATGACTCAGTTTTCTCCAGATGCAGCAGAATCTGGCTTCTAGACACCAGCTCTTCCTTCAGGTCTACATGTGGATGTCTTAGAGCCTACACTTGGATGATCAAAACCAAAGGCAGGGAGGCTTCCCTCACATGCTACCCAGACACAACAGGCTGGGGCTCTCTAAGCAAGGGTGGTGGGTGATTCTGCCATGAGCCAGGGACTCCTTAACAGACTTTGTCATTGCTGTCCTGCTTGGAAATCAGCCCAGTCTCTGACTCTGCCAGAACTCCACTCTGGCTGTCTTCCAATTTGCCAGTGGTTCCAAGTAGGGGAATCTCACAGTCCTCTACAGGCCAAGCAGCAGCAGCATACGCCATCAGGGCAGTGCACTTCAGGGTCAGCCCTGGAAAGAGACAGGTGGGTTTATTCTAGCTTTAGACATTTGAACCAGTGAAAGCTAATGCAAAATAAATGCGTGTCTGGTTTTATTCACTGCCTGCCTAGCATTCACACCTAACTGCCAGTTCTCCTGTCTGTCATCTTCTGGGTTTAGGATGCTTTGTGAGTTCAGTTTTGCTTCCCACTTGGTATCAGGAATTGTGCCACTTAGCCATGAGGGAGGCCTCTGCTGGTGGCCACAAACCTAGAGGAACAGAGCAGAAAGGACAGCGTCTAACAAAGTGAATGAATAGCAGTACTCCACTGGTTTAGGTTTAGGACTTGCCCAGGGGCCTCAGCATCCTCCTCCCAGAGCCTAGGGAAAGATGTGACTTAACCTTCTGCCAGTGTTGGTGTCATTGGGCACTCAGCAGCCAGGCACTGTGCCATCATACACCTGTGGCACTCCTGGTGCCCAGCAGCTGACCAAGGTACCTGCCTGACAGTGCAGGTAGGACTTGATCACAAGAATGCTTCAGTGGCAGAAATGACACTAGTGCCTATCAGTGTACGTAGTTCGAGAGAGCAGCCTGCCTGCACTGACTGTGAGAAAGGTGCTAACCTCAGGGTATTATTACACAGTAGTGTTTTATTAGAGGTCAAATAGTTTATGACATGACAGTTCCAGATATGAGGATACCTCTCATTCTGTTAAGTGGAAATCACTCTCCCCAGTCCCCAGTCAACATACTCTGTAGCCTCACCCTTCATAGTGAGCAGTGGTGCTTACCTGACCTGTAGACTGCCGGCTTCTTGATTTCCCCACCCTGGCCAAAGTAACATTCTAACTAGTTCTTGTGACCCCAGCCAAGCTGGGTCTGCCAAGGAAGTATGACCCTCAAACTTGTGTAGAGGCTGGGCCAGCCCTCTGTGGGAAACTAGTACTAGTGGTTTGGCCTGGGGCATGGAAGCTCTTGGTAGCTTGAATATACTGCTGACTATCAACCTCTGCTTCTGAGTCTTGGCTCTGCCTTGGAGGCTGCTGCTTAGATTGGGTGAAAGTCCTGTGTTCTCAAGTGCTCAGAGAAGGAAACACTTGTGTGGTGGGCCTCTCAGGAGAGTCATATCTCTAATTGTCCCTTAAACACCCACCCCAGCAGGTTATACTTGCGGTCTTTCTAGGGAGCTGAGGCAGGGGTACCATTAGGTAGAGTTCAGGTTGGCCGCACACTGCTGTTCCTCGCCCGGCTCTCATTTGTTTCGTTGTGTTTGTTGCCCCATAGTCCAAGCTGGCCTTCTGCCTCAGTCTCCTAAGTGCCAGGATGGCAAGTCTCACAACACCCACTGTTTCGGGAGCTTGCAAGCAGATCCCAGCGAGCAGGGTCTTCAGGTGTAGTGACCCTCCCTTTTCATCCTGTTCAAGCACTGAGACCCCCATAAACACCCTGTAATTTACCGCTGAACACAGTCAGCAAAGTGTGTACTTGCAAGAGCGGTCACTGTAGAGAAGCTATGTGGAGCTTCTGCCCAGGGAATACCACAGCTGCACCCACTTCTGTAAGTGCATGCTCTTAGAACCACCTAAAGCTGTTTTGTTTTTTCTCCCTTGTGAAGTCTGTGATAGGGGTTATGTTCTGGTTAATTCTTAGTTGAACTCCTTACTGTTTACTAGACCTTAGAAGTCACTCAGAAATTCCTGTGGCCATCAAGGTTGTTTTGTTTGTTTAGATTTATTTATTTTATGTGTATGAGTGCTCTGTCTGCATGTACTCCTGCACGCCAGAAAAGGGAATTGGATCTCGTTATTGATAAATGAAGTTGCTGGAAATTGAACTTGGGACCCCTGGGAGAAGCAGCAGGTATTCTTAACCACTGAGGCATCTCTCCAGTCCCAGCATCAGGGTTTTTGCTGACAAACCAGCAATTTTCTTTTTTGGTTAAAAATACCCAATCATGGGGCTGGCAAGACAGTTTGGTAGCACAAGTGCTTATACATGAACCCGTGGTCTGAGTTTGATCATCTTCTCCGTTCCTCCCAGCCTCTAAGAGTGGAAAGAGAACCAGCTCCACGGAGCTGTCCTCTGACCTCCATGTGAGTCATGTGTGGCACGTGCTCACACATTAATTAAATAATTTTTAAAACAAAGGCTATATGCCAGCAGCCACAGTCTCAAGTAGGCACTTTCTCATTCCATCTAAGATTCAGACCACTACAGTTCCTCGTGGATTAAGTTATGCTTAGTAAAATGCTAGAGTGTGGTAGTGTTGCTGGGCATACGTTTGCCAAAGAACTTTAAAAATAAAGCCTGTGACCCCTCTTCCCTTCATGACCTGTGTCAAGCACTAAACAGCACAGGGGGTTGATACAGGAGGCCATACTGCCTGTCTCTGCTTATTGAAAGAATTACATTTTAAAGCACTTGGTGGAGGCCTTAGGTAAGAATGTATTTTACATGTTGAGTGGCATAAAGAACTGAATTGTCTCAAATCTCAGCTTTGGACTTGTTTGCTCATTTTTAATTTTTTTGAGCCAGTTTTTTTTTTTTTTCAAAAGAAAGAAAGAAAGAAAGAAAGAAAGAAAAAGTCCTAGGTTTTTAGCTTATCAAGACCATTGGTCACAGTAGGGCCTGCTTTCTGGGTACTGCAGTGCTACTGTGGATAGAGGCTCATGCACAGCCTCAGACAGGAGAACTTGCCAGGCAGGTATCCATACAGAAAAGAAAGGAGCTGAGCTGACATCCAGTATGTTGATGCTGCACTGTTAAGCACTGGGCTCTGGCAGGTCTAGGCTGTCTGTCATTTTTTGCACACTGAGTTTTATCACATCTGCATCCTTGCTGTACTTTCTAGCCACTCTCCACTCATGAAGTTGATAATATTGGGAGATTTGCTATCAATCCAACCATTGTGTTAGCAAACATTTCTGTTTAGAGAAGAAAACTCCAGTTCTAAAGCTCATACCCTTCCTTACTGAAGTGCTGAGGGTCCAAGCTGTGCTAAACAGCTTTCTTCTATTTCAGAAGTTTGGCCTCACACTAGTGTCTGAAGAGGTGGAGCTGTGTCTCTGGGAGGACTTACAAGGAGCTCTGGATGAATCTGGAGACACAGGCAAAGGTCCAGTGTTTCTGTTGCCTTAACAGTGTGCCAGCCCCATGGGGAACAGTCATTGAGGTCCCCAGCCTCAAAGTAGTGCCTTCACACCCTGAGATACAATATCTACTCAGTTCAATCCAATCTCAGCTTTCCTCTTGGGGCTCTGGCCATATCCAGTTCACATACTCTTAAGTACTCTGGCTGCTTATATACATAGATAGGCACTTGTGAGGACCCCAGTCTTTCCCAGCCACCGAAGAAACAGTGGGAATGTCACATGGCCTTATGTGTGTTCCTGTCCCTCTGGGAGCTGGTGATCACCTGGAGCCTCACCTTGGCCATCTGAGATAACCTGTAGCTCTTCACTGTTGAGCAAAGTAGAGAGTGTGTACCAGAGATGGTTGCCCAAGAAACTACCTATAGAAGCTGGGTGCCCTGGCCAGCCAATGCAGTGACTGAGGGATCTGCCCATCATTGAGGGAGCTGTCTGCATTGTTTATGCGGTTTCTTTGCTTGAATAAGGAGCCTAGGAAAAGACAGCAGAAAAAAAGCTTACCCTGGAGGCTCAGAGTTGCCTATCAGTATGAATAGAAATCCAGTGTAGGTTGGAAAAAAATGTAGGAAGCCCCAGTAAATAACATGCTGACTCAGACCAAAAACACAGGGAAAATAGACTAAAGTGAAAGGCAACAGGGGAAGCCAACCCATGACAAAACCCACGTGGCAGGAATGGTTCAGTGGGCTGGAGAGAGGGTAACTGTACTAACTGCTTTTCTGGAGGATGGGTTTGATTTCCAGCACCCACGTGGCAGCTCACAACTGTAACTCAGTTCCAGGGGATCCAGCACCCTCATAAATATTTGCAGGCAAAACACCAAATGCACGCGAAATAAAAACCATTTAAAAACAAAAATGAAAATCATGTTTTAGTTAGGGGTTCTGTTGCTTCGACCTAACACCATGACCAAGAAACAAAAAAGGGTTTATTTGGCTTAAACTCCATATTGCTGTTCATCAGTGAAGGAAGTCAGAACATGAACTCAAACAAAGCAGGATCCTAGAGACAGGAGCTAATATAGAAGTCATGGAGGGATATGGTTTACTAGCCTGTAAGAACAGGACTTTCAGCCCAGGGATGGCACCACCATGGGCTGGGCCTCCTGCATTGATCACTAATTTAGAAAATGCTTTACAGCTGGATTTCATAGAGGCATTTTTCTCAACTGAGGCTCCTCTGATGACTAGCTTGTGTCAAGTTGACACACAAAACTAGCCAATACAGATGGGACCCGTAACATGGAGACAAATTGGACCCCAGATCAAGCAGAAGACAACAGAAGGGTACAGAGAAAACTGCATGCCTGCTCGGAAGCTGGAAAAACAGATTGGAAGTACCCTCCTCGATAAGTCAAGCTAATACCTGGCTGTGTCACACACAAGTCAGTTTTCAGACTGATCACCAAGCAGACAATGCCCTTAAGTGAGACTGCAGAGCCCACACAGGATAGACTGCACAGAGTACATGCCCAGCCCACCTTAGCTGTCCTGCCATGTCTGTCTCTGGAAGAGAAAGGACCTGGAGCAGAAGCCTTGCGATTTAGCCCACTGGGTAAGAGATTAGTGGCTACTATTGGCTTAGCCATGGGAAGACTCCTAAAGGCTATGCTGGTCCTGCCCAAATTGGCAAGATGGCTGAATAGGTGAAGGTACATGCCAAACCTGGTGACCCTCTGATGGGAGGGAGGATGGGAGGACCAAATGTCCTCATTTCCCAAGATGTCACCTGGCTGCTATGTGTGCATCGTGGTGCAAGCAAGCGCTCAAACACAAGGTGTGATTTGTTCAAAGCCACACCCAGAACAAAGCTCTAAATACTTGGAGTAATGAAATACCCATACTGTGCCACAGCAAGCCACCAAGCCTGCTGTCTTAGTCAGGGTTTCCATTCCTGCACAAACATCATGACCAAGAAGCAAGTTGGAGCGGAAAGGGTTTATTCAGCTTACACTTCCACATTGCTGTTTATCACCAGAGGAAGTCAGGACTGGAACTCAAGCAGGTCAGGAAGCAGGAGCTGATGCAGAGGCCATGGAGGGATGTTGCTTACTGGCTTGCTTTCCCTAGTCTTGCTCTGCCTGCTTTCTTATAGAACCCAGGTCTACCAGCCCAGGGATGGTACCACCCACAGTGGGCTGGGCCTTCCCCCCTTGATCACTAGTTGAGAAAATGCCTTACAGTTGGATCTCATGGAGGCATTTCCCCAACTGAGGCTCCTTTCTCTGTGATAACTCCAGCTTGTGTCAAGTTGACACAAAACCAGCCAGTACACCTGTGCCAAGGCACCAAGATGCCAAAAAAACTATCCTGTAAAAGGCATTGCCATCCTAAACAGCAGTCACTAGCTCTGGCCATGCAGAGACACAGGTACTTCTGAGAGGGATAGAAGGGAGGAGTCCTTCAGAGTGACTGCTCAGCCAGGTCTATTTCTGGCTTTCCAGGAGGCAGACCTCAGGTTACCCTCCCAGAAGAGAGAGGTAGGCAGCCAAAGGCTCTCCAAGTCATCACCAGCAAGGACTACCTAGTGTTGCCAGCCTTAGGATCCCAGTCTTACAACATGTGTCCAAGAGCCTTAAAAAAACATCCTCAGGTCAAACACCAGGAACTTAAAAGAGAACAACAGCCAACACTGATGGAATGAGTCAAATCCTGGAAGAACCTAAAAGATGTCAGAATATCTGTCATAAACGTGTTCCCAGATTTATGAATCCTGAAGTTGGAAAAAAAAAAAAAAAGAATCCCCTCCAAATATTCAGAACTTACAGAAAACCAAAATTGTAAAGCTAAAGACAAACTCTAAAACTTTCATAGGCGGACTCCGTGGAAACAAGTTGAGTCAGTAAGCCAAGTGAACGAAAACGGCATGTAGACCCCGAAACAGCAGACCCAGCACCCATGTGACTCAAGCCCTACCCAGAGAAAGTGAAATCACAAGAGAAGCCAAAGAAACTATAGATTCTATAAAGGACTTGAACATACAGATCCCTGGGGAGATTGCCCCTGAGCTGATTAACTGCGAAGTCTCATCAAGAATATCAATCTCTGAACACTAAAAACAACTGGGCTGGCAAAATGGCTCAGCAGATAGGGACACTTGAAGAGACAGGCTGATCTCTGGTACCAGGCCAGCCACAGCTCCATGGTGAGAGCTGGTCTTTTTAAAATGAAGTCTGGGGGGGCGGGAATGGGGGGGGTGGCATTACCTATAGGAGACACCAAACTGGATGACGAAGGTCTCAGAAAGCATACAGGCCAGAAGGAGGATTAACTGCTAAAAGAGCACTTGGTAAGTCTGTGTTTAGGGAAACAGGAAAAAAGCCAACCCCATGAATTACGGACCTATTTGTAAAGGTTGATTAAACCATCAGTACTGCTGCAGTGTTGAAGTACTCCACACTCAGGAGGCAGAGGTAGGCAGATCTCCGGCGAGTCCAAGGCCAGTCAGGGTTACATAATGAGACTCTCTCAAAATTAAGTAAAATCCAAGTTCTTCAAACACAGGAATGATGGAGCTCAACCACAGTGATGCTGAAAGCAGAGAAAAGGGGGTGGGGGAGCAGGAGCACCATGAAAGAAGGGATTATCTGTTACCTATTCTCAAAATTTTTCATAAAAAAAAAAGGAAAGGGTGGGGTGGGGTGAGCCCAGCTGTGAGAGACCCTGGGCTTCATCTCTAGTACTGCCCTACCCCAAAAAAGCAGAGGAAACAAAGGAAACTAAATTCAGGTTAGATTCTCTCACGTCATCAAAAATACTAAAATGTTGGTACTAGGAGGCAGAGACGTCTCAGGAGCTAAGAACAGGTGCTGTTCTTCTGAAAGACTCAAGTTTGGTTCCTAGCACTCACATGAGGTGACTTTAAAGCATCTGTAATTCCAGCTTCAGGGGATGCAAAGCCTTTTGCTGGAATTCATGGGCACGTATACAAATGTACTCATTCCTGTGAACAAATTGAAAAGTGTTCCTAATGTTGGTATTAGCAGATTTAATTCACATGAACTGGTTGGTTTTGTGTGTCAACTTGACACAAGCTGGAGTTATCACAGAAAAAGGAGCCTCCCTTGAGGAAATGCCTCCATGAGATCCAGCTGTAAGGCATTTTCTCAACTAGTGATAAGGATGGGAGGGCCCATTGAATGTGATGCCGTCCCTGGGCTAGTAGTCTTGGGTTCTATAAGAAAGCAGGCTGAACAAGCCAGGGAAGCAAACCAATAAGTAACATCCCTCCACGGCCTCTGCATCAGCTCCTGCTTCCTGACCTGCTTGGGTTCCAGTCCTGACTTTCTTTGGTGATGAACAGCGATATGGAAGTGTGAGCTGAATAAACCCTTTCCTCCCCAACTTGCTTCTTGATCATAATGTTTGTGCAGGAATAGAAACCCTGCCATATGTGTATCATAATCCCCATAGTAGCCTCTGAAAGCTTCTTAAGAAAATACACTAAATGACAGCCTGAACAGATGTGGGTACATCTATAGCTGCATGCTGCTGTATCCAGCTCAGGATGCTCTACAGTTTTGGTTGGCAAAGAACTTCTGAGACCACTGCCAAGAAATTAACTGACAAAAAAAAGAAAGAAAGAAAGAAAGAAAATCAAAGTCTGTCAATCCTGAGGATTCCACAGACCTCAGTGAGAACAGAGGCCTATCATCTCTAACTTAGACTGGCGGTACCTCCACAGTAGTGTTAGGAACCGGCAGCTCACATTTCCAGCCCAGAGAGGGCAGAACACTCAGGCTCTTTGAAGCCTTCCTTTGCAAAGGAACATGCCATTTCTCAACAAATCTAGTAATTCCTTGGGTGAGTCCACATACAAGGCTTTCTCTTGATTTTAATCAGGTCAGTAAGGACAGTGACGTTTTTTCCTTATGTTGCAAAACACATGACTGACCGATGTACAGAGAGCACCAAGCAATCATGTACACTATCAATAAATGAGTGAAAGGATGAAAAATAGTTCCACAATAGCAATGTTAAAATAACAGAATAATTGTCGATTTGGTAAACACTGGGGCTCTCTTAGTGTCTGTAAAGCCCTCGGCTCCATTGTCATTACCACAAAATAATAGAGAGTACAAGCTTTATGCCCTGAGGACTACAAAACACCGAAAGAGACAAGATCTAAAGTGGAAAAGCCATCCTGTGTCCATGACTCTGGAAGGTAGTGGCGAGGTAGCCCCCATTGGTGGTATTAGTGGAGTGGTAATTAGTTGGTTTTAGTTGAGTGCACTTGCCTCACCCACACTAAGAGTTCAGGTCCAGTTCAAGCTCACTCTGATGGGCAAGGGCAGTACTAGCCACCAACCCCTCCTGAGCTCGGCTGCCGCTGTGTCCCTCACTGCCCCCTGGTGGGCAAGCACAGCACTGCCTGCCAACCCCTCCTGAGCTCGGCTGCCGCTGTGTCCCTCACTGCCCCCTGGTGGGCAAGCACAGCACTGCCTGCCCACCCCTCCTGAGCTTGGCTGCCCCTATGTCCCCCACTGTCCCACACATCCCAGCACTTCCACCAACTTAGCAGCAACAGGGGAAACCACTGGTTCTTGGTTGGGCAGGGAGTTCCACAAGTATATGGCCATTCTTGGGCCTCAACAACAGCTGGCCAAGTTCGGTGTATGGGACACCAGCATCTGGGAGGAGTTTGGAGCTCGAGGATTGGCTACTACATGCAAGCCATGAGATGAAAGATAAGATGTATGTCATCATAGTGTCTGATATAACATCAAGAATTACTAGGATGTGTTAAACTATCACAGAGATCTGGTACAAGTGTGTAAAAACGTGGCTGTTGTGTGATAACAAAGTAGTCAATGTTATAAGTAAAAACAAAACCTGCCCAGAATGGTCCAGATCATCTAAAATAAAGATGACAATCTGAGAAAAAGGGAAGCTGGAGCCGGAGCCTAGTTTCTTAGAGGATGCGGTCAGCTCAGCACCACTTAACCATCGCTCAGCTAAGCAGACAGATCTTCAGTTCTGAGTGCTGACGAGGATGGGTGGGTTTCAGATTGAATGAGACACTTAAAAACACACGTTCAGAACTCACTTTGTAGACCAAGCTGGCCTCGAACTCACAGAGATCGGCCAGTCTATGCCTTTGGAGGGATGGGACTAAAGACTTGTTGCTACCCCGCCCTGCTTTACACCTTTCATTTTTAAAAAGGACTTTAATGTATATGAGTCTGCATGTGAATGTATTTGTCTGCACTTACATATAAGCACCATGTGCATGCGTGGTGACTGTAAAGGCCAAAAGAAGCCACCAGATCCCTTCGACCTGGATTTACAGATGTGAGCTGTTTGCTGTGTGGGTTTGGGGCCTTTGTCCTTCCAGACTTTCGACAGTTCTGCTTAGCTCATGCCCTCTGAGCCAGAACGCCTCAAAAGTATCAACGCACGACTTTCTAATTTCACGCAATTAAATCATCCGGAAAGGTGGATCAGGGGAATCCTATGTCTAGCGAGCACTTAGGTCTGCAAGCACTGGCTTTCAACCCTTCCTGGGGCTCAGTCTAGGCGGCTGCGGTGCCTCTCATTGCACCGCGCATCCTAGCGATATTTCTTCCACCAACTTTGCGGCGACAGGTAAAGTCGCTGGCCCTTCTGTCACTGGTGACAGCTCAGGGAGGCGGGTTTCCAGGGCACGGTGCCAGTAGCTGGAGCACTCAGATCACACACACAGAGCGGCGCGCGCTTTTGCTGGAGGCCGGTTAGGTAGGGCCGGCTGAGCGGTGTCCCTACTAAGGCAGTCTCCAGCTCCGCCCCACTGCCACCTGACCCCGCATGACCAATCAACCAGTCAGGGGCGGAGGCAGGGCCCGTGCGGCTCGCAGATTGGCCGAAGCACGGCGCGCAGCCAATGCGGATACTCGGAAAGCTGAGGCTCCGCCCCGTCAGAGACTTCGGGGTGCTCAGGCTTGGGGTGACCAGCCGGCGATCAGGGGGATGGACGCGGCGCAGAATGGCGCGCGGGGCAGTATGGAGAGCCCGCCCAACAGGTGCGCTCCCTCCGGGAAGCCCGCAAGGCCTGGGGACATTTGGGGGACCTCAGTGAGGGTATGGTGAGGCGGAGGGAAGGAGTCCCAGGGACACGTAGACGCGTCCGGCCACACGACCCAGGAGAGAACAGACTACCGCTGAAGCCTAGGGTATAAAGGAGCCCGCGGGTGACAACTGTGCGGAGTGTGGCCGCATCATCCTCCCGTGTTTCGGGCTCCTTCCCAGGAATTAGGCTGAAGCTGACAGCAAAATCGCAATTACCTGCATTTTACAAGAATCGCTGCGTGTTAGAGACTAGGGCAGCGTGGCTGTGGGACAGGGGAGAACTTTGGGGACGATCTCTGGGGCCCATTTGACCGCCCTGCGGTGAAAAGTGGACTTTAGGGAGGGAGCCTTAGGGGCACCCGGACGGGTGACAGCGAGGGTGGTGGCGGTGGTGGGAGGAGACCTACATTCTCTTGCTGTCCACCGGGCTGCAGGACCTCCTCCCTTGGCGCTCAAGGAGCAGGGGTGGTGTGCCGGTCCTGGTTCAGCCCTCTCCCACCCGGGAATGTGTCATACCAAAAACCTACTCCCCACCCCAATCTCTTTTTTTTCTGTCTCCCTGTCCCTTCTCCACCCCAGCCTCACAAGGCCTCGCTATGTAGTCCAGGCTACTCCTGCCTCCTCCCACCTGGGTTAGTTTGCCCCCCCCCCCCCTCTCGATATCTGTCTCTCTTTAAGAATTTGAGTGTCGCTGGATGTGGTGGAACTTCGGGGCCCAAGACTGGAGGATTGTGATTTGGAGGCCAGCCTGGATTACACAGTGAGAACCTATCTCATAAAGCCTAAACCTGGCGGCTTGAGCCTTCACTAGACATCCATTAAGTAGTTTCACTTTCTCTAGGAAGCAGCTAATAACAGAGTCAATCGCTGATAAAATGCAAACCATAAAACTGTCCAGCCAAGCTACAGCCGGGAAAACCACAGTCACCCAGCAGACCTGTGGGTGTGCAGACTTCCAGCCCCAGGGTGGTCAGGTACACCTTTCATGGCCCCAAGCACTGCAAGGTCAGGTGACTCTGGGACTTAAAGCAAAGGCAGGAGATCTAAGCTTCTCCCTGCCTGTTCTGTGGTGCTCCTGTGGGCATAGATGGGCGTTGTGTTCGGGCTCACAGTGCATTGGCTTGAACACTGGCTATTTTCAGACCTGATTGCCTACCATAGAGATTTCTGAAGGCCTGTGATCCTGGTGAGCACGGGCAGATAACTCTCCTTAGTGAGGGTCTCTGGGGTTTTGTACTCTATCCTGTGGATGAAACCCCCGTGGGAAGACAAAGCCGCTTGTTCCTGGAACTACTCATCACTTGCTCCCTAGAGAGGACCTAAGCATGTGACACGGGTCAGATGATGGATGGAGCCACAGGGGAAGGGGGGGGGGGGCAAGCTGAGGCCTGCAGTTTCTAATAGAACCGTGGAGCCTCGCCCTAGCAGATGTGTTGAAGCACAGACTTTAAAAAGTTTAGGGGGGGGGAATCAAGGAAAAATGAAAATGCAAATGCCCCAGGGAGAGGCCTGTCTGGTGAAAGCCAAGGCGGGGACAGCTTAAAAATCCTACTGCAAAGACACTGAGGGCAGGGCTCCTAGAGGCCTTATCCTGGAGGACTCACAGGAACAGATGTTTCCAAGTTGTTGGGAAATTCCCCCAAGGAAATGTGGGGCTCCCTAACTATCGACAGTTCCTTCCCCCTCTCTTCCTGGAGTTGGGCCGCAGATCTGGCCTCCAGCCGTCAGTCTTCCTTGTGCTAGGAGAGATGATGACCATCTTACTGGGTGACTGGAACTGAGTGTCCCATCAGGAGGGAGGACAGGGAGAGCTGAAGCCTGATGTCCTACCTGGGCCTTCGCTCTGGATGCAAAAGCCCCCAAAAGAGTGTTACTGCCTCCACCCTGCCTCCACCTCCACCCCCTTTACCGGCTGTTCTCTTTCTTCCAGGAAGGTCTATATGGACTACAATGCCACCACACCTCTAGAGCCCGAAGTCATCCAAGCTGTGACAGAGGCCATGAAGGAAGCCTGGGGAAACCCCAGCAGCTCATATGTGGCAGGTAATCTAGAATCCATGACAAGAAAGGGAACCAGAGGCCTCTAAGACAAAGTGTATCCTAGCCTGGCTTGGAGGTGCCTGCCTTTAATCCCAGAACTCAGAGGCAGAGTGCTCTCTGTGAGTTCAAGGCCAGCTAGGTCTACAGAGTGAGTTCCAGGACTGTGCTACATACATTGAGAAACACTGTCTAAAAAAAAAAAAAAAACAAGAACAAACGAGAGAGAGAAAGAGAGAGAGAGAGAGAGAGAGAGAGAGAGAGAGAGAGAGAGAGAGAATAAAGTGTATGCTTACATGAGATAGATGGCTTTGTTTGGGGTTGGAGTGGACTTTCTTTTTTCTTTCATCTTTAAAATTAGTACAATGCCCATATTGCTTAACAGAATTCCCAAGAGTTTTTTTAGAGCACACTTTAAAAGAGTGAGACAAAATAATTGCATTTTAATCTTTAAGCATTGTGTCACTAAAGTCTACACAGCGTCTTCTATATAAATTAGCATCATGCTACAATTGTGTGTCTGACTTGATTCTTAAAGTTCTTCTGGTCCTGTATGGTACCCCAGCTAGGAGCTGCACATCTGACAGATTTTCCCCACAAACTCAGCCATATGCACAGTGCACGGCACTCATGTGCATGTCAGAGGACAACATACATGACCCAGTTCTTTCTTCCTCAGATGAAACATATCTTGAGCAGTCATTTTTGGAATTTTTTCCTGAAAAGTCCTTGATTGTATCTGGAGTCTTGCTGTCACCCTGATGGCTGTAACTTTCAACTATCACCTGCTACCCTTCCTCACAAGAAACAGATCTCACTGAGGTCTGTTTATAAGCCTGCACCTACGAAAACATCTTTTCTGCAACCAGCAGTCTTATCTCCATGCATTTTGGTGATGTGCTTTTCAGGATCGAGTCTATGTGTGTATCTTGACCTTTTCCAAAAAGGAAAGTAGCAGCTGAGACAATCTCAGTGGGAAAAGCACTTGATAGACTGTGTGAAGATCTGAGTTCCGGTCCACAGAACCTGGGCAAAAGCCAAGCAGTCATGGCAGCAGGTAATCCCAGCACCCTTGAGGCAGAGAGGGAACCCCCAGGACAAGCTGACTAGCTAGGTTAGGAAGTCTACAGGTTCCAGATCCTGCCTCAGGTTTTGCAGGAGACTCCCAGTAACACAAAGCACCAAGGAAGTTACTCAACTTTTGGTTTCCACGTGCATAAGCACCCAAACATGCAAATATGCATGTACAACACAACACATACACATGCAAATAAACATGCACAACACAGCAAATACACATGCACACATACATGCAAAATAAGCTAAAATAAATTTGAAAAAAGGAACATTAATTTGTTGCTTGGGTTGTATAACATTCTTTCTTTTTTTGTTTTGTTTTGTTGAGACAAAGTTTCTCTGTGTAACCCTGGCCATCCTGGAACTCACCCTGTAGAGCAGGCTGGCCTCAGACTCCCAGAGTTCCTCCTGCTTCTGCCGCCCAAGTGCTGGGATTAAAGGCATGCACCACCACTACCGGGCTTATATAATTTCTTTCTTGTTTGCCTTTGTAATGTAGAGCTTTAAATTTGCATTTTTGGATGATAATTTGCTTCAAGTAAGTAGTTAAAAGAAAGCGTTGCACATTTTTCTACAGGCTTGGAGGCTAACCATGCTTTGGCTTCCTAGTCAATGTTTATCAGCAGAATGCAAGGGCCCTGAACCCAGCCCTGCGCTGTGTAGTTAGGGTGAGACAAACCACATTAATGGTGGTTTATTTGGAACTGAGTGCCAGCCAGGGGACTTAAAATGGCCCATGCTAACGCATCTGTCACACAGGTGGTTAGCCCCAGGTCTTACTAGTACCTATGTCCCTCCTACAGGGATTTGGTGGGTCCCACAGCAGTTGATATTGAACGATCTCAGCAACTGAGTGCCACAGACTTTCCAAACCAGTCACTCATTAACTTGTCTGTTGCCTTACTTCTGGACATTGCCTTCTGTCTACTGACCACTATAGTGTAGTGAGACTTCTGAGAGGATACACCAGAGAAGGCCAAGAAGGTTAAGGGTAACTGGGAAGCTGGGCACACAGTGAGAGACTATTGCTGGCCTGGTGACACTGCTGATATTTGAAAAGAAACGCCAAGAAGGGAAAGAAAAATGAAAATCACGAATCACAGATTTCTGCCTGTTTTCAAGACAGACAGGATCTCACTCTGTAGCTCTGGCTTCCTGGAACTTACTCCGTAGCCCAAGCCTGCCTCAAATTCACAGAGCTCTACCTGCTTCTGCCTCCCGAGTGCTGGGATGAAAAGCGTGCACCACCACCCCAGCTCATCTCAGATGTTTCAGTGTTTCACAGTGTTCAGTTTTCAAATCTACAGCAACTTGTGCTGAGGTTCTGTGGGAAGAGTTTGAGTGCTCTCCAGATGTGACCTTGCTCATAACAGCCAACAACATCTGGAAGTGAGCTGAGGAGGGGAGGGGTTCTGGCCAAATGAGTGGGCAGCATGGGGAAGCTGGTCTGGACCCAGCATCCACTGTAAGGACCACTGGTGGTTTTTTTTTTTTTTTTTTTTTTTTTTTTGAGAGCCCCATAGAGCCTCTGACACGCTGTCCAGTGCAACTGGGCAGCAGCTAGGACACCTAATGTGCTCCACCTTCTTCTTGTGTCTCCCAAGGCTGACCTGCATTGTGATTTAAGGCACTGGTGGCTGGGTGTGTGAAGTCTCACGTTCTGTTGGGCTTACTTCTGTGGTTCTGAACCTCCCTTTTGTAGTTACCCTGTTAGATGTGGAATTGCTAGTAATGAACATATTGTTTGTCTTTCAAGGTAGGAAAGCCAAGGACATTATAAACACAGCTCGAGTGAGCCTGGCCAAGATGATAGGGGGAAAGCCCCAGGACATCATCTTCACTTCTGGGGGCACCGAGGTAAAGCTTGCTGAGCCGGAAGGCACGGGTGGGGTGAGGTGGGGTGGGGTGGTGCTCAGGCTTTCTCCCTCCTATTGTGCTGGGACTCCCATGTGATTTCCAGCTACGTTGTGTGTGTCACTGAGTTTGAGACTTCATCTGTCTCAATGCAGCTCAGTTTTAAGTTGATGGAATGCATTAGAAAGAAACCTAGAATGAAGATACTGAAAAGCTCAGGGACAGTTTGTTGCTGTGAATCACAGGCTACTTCCACAGCAGTTTTTTACACTAAAAGTGAATTGGGTTGTTTGTTTGCTTGCTTTGTTTTGGTCTGTAATAGGCATTTACCAGGACATAAAACTTAGGAGACAGATCCAGTAGAAAAGAACTGCTGAGACCTCCCAGGGAGGTGAGAGATGTTTCCTAGGGCCTCCTAAGAAGCTCTGGGTGAAGGGTCACACGTAGCACTTACAGACCTGAGGACTTGGTTCTCTTAAACAAATCTGCTGACTCAGTGTAGCCACTGTCAAAATTCTGACAATGGACTCTCACTAATGAACTCATGTGGAAGCTAAGAGTCAAGACTTCTGGAAGATTAAGAGACCAATAAGAGAAGGCCGGACACTTTCCAGACCCTGTCTCTAAGAGCTCCCATAACTAGGCAGACAGCTTTGGCAAGGATAGACACTTGGCCAGAGACAGTGTGTCACTGCAGACGCTTGCCATGTGACTAGGTGGCCACATATTTTGCCTGCTAAGGACAGGTCTGGACAGCCGTTGTTGGCACAGTAGTAGACCATAAGGATGTCATGTGACTGAGTGGGTGGGTCCCAGGGAACCCTGCTGGACACAGAGCCCAGAGTCCGCTTCTGCTTCTCAGCAGAGATAGACCAAGAAGCGACGTTAGAAAGCTCTTAGCTGCTGCCTCAGCATCTCAGTAGTGTCAGACAATGAAGGATTTCTCAAAGGAGAGGACACTCAGTTGGGCAGTGAGGCCGGAAGATCACAAACTTGAGCCAAAATAAACCAGGAAGACACTCAATTCTGTCACAGCAAAAAATAACAGAAAAACTTTGAGCCATCAGAGAACACTTTGAGGAAAGTCAGAAAGCATTTGGAAAAGGTGTTTATCTCACAGAGGTGACAAATGACAAACACCCAGCAGCTAGGACAAACTAGGGGACTCACACAACTCACAGGGGGATAACACAGTCAGCCATGAGGCAGAGGCTTGAGCGCAGGTACAGCTCAAGGGAAACCCCGGTGCTTTCTACCTTCCAGGCCTCGCCTGAGCCTGACCCGGGCAGAAGTGTGATCAGTAGAGCTAACTGGGAATAATGTCCCCAGAGGCAGAACAGGTGAGTCACAGGCTCAGGTGAGAAAAAACCTCCAAGGTAGGCTGAGTATGCAGCCAGGCTGCGGATTCCCAGGAGAAGCCATCTCCTCCTGCTGCCCAGCTGGTTCTCCTGGCCATGATCTGGGGCCAAGTACTGAGGAGTAACATGCTCCCCTGAGGCAGGGATGTATTTTAATTTTAATTTGATTTCTAAGGTTTTTTTTCTTTCATCTTACTTATATTTGTGCATGTGTCCCCCACCCCCAGCTTGTGTTCCTCCAACCTGGGGTGGAATTCTCCTTCCTGTCAGCTTTATGAAATATGAAAGATAGGGCTTACTAATAAAATAGGTACACTTGAAGTGAGCTTTAGAGTTTTTAGAGTTTGGAAGCTTTTGAAGGAGCAAACCTGTCAGGAGGTTGGTTTTCTCTGGCCTTTTCCGTTTGCCGTGTTCGGCAGGAAGAAGAGCAGTGCGTGAGCGCTTCCTCTCCCGGCTGGCAGCTCTGGTGAAGGCTCTCTCTCTGCTGTGTCTCCACAGTCCAATAATTTGGTAATCCACTCTATGGTGAGATGCTTCCATGAGCAGCAGACTCTGAAGGGGCACGTGGTTGACCGGCACAGCCCTGAGGAGGGGACCAAGCCCCATTTTATCACTTGCACGGTGGAACATGACTCCATCCGGCTGCCCCTGGAGCACCTGGTGGAAGACCAAATGGCAGGTTAGTGACCAAGGGGACTGTCCTGGACCTCAGTGAAGGGACAGAAAGGCACTCAGAACCCGGTTCACGCACCCTGCAGACGTGTGTACTGAATCGTATTGGCCTATTCAGAGGCTGATGGCTGTTCCCACTGTTCTTACTTCCAGCTGTTGCGTGTACTGCTGTATAAGCTCCTTAGGGAGAGCCTTGTGTGGGTAGTTGGGTCAGAACTGCTGGGTCACACAGAAGCCAAATTTGATCCGAGTGGTGGTGGTGCATGCCTTTAACCCCAGCACTCAGGAAGCAGAGTCAGGCTAACCTCTGTTAGTTCAAGGCCAGCCTGGTCTACAGAGCTAGTTCAAGGGCAGCCAGAGATACATAGAGAGACCCTGTCTGGAAACCGTATTTGACAGATTCTTGGGTAGACTTGGTTAACCTTATAGCCTTTCTTTCCAGGTCAATGGCACCACCAGACACTACCATCGGCAGCCTTTTGTCCCTGCCAGAGCTTCTTCTCTGTCTCTTCTGTCACTGTCACCATCACGGGCTGTACCTCAGTGGTCTTTTGGTGCCTAGCATCTTCTCAAGCTGTTTTGGCTATTTTGTATAATTGTGGCGTAATTTGCATGGCTAACCTTAGTATATATGGTTTGCATTGCAGAGGTCACTTTTGTCCCAGTGTCGAAGGCGAACGGGCAGGCAGAGGTGGAGGATGTCCTGGCAGCCGTCCGTCCCACCACATGCCTTGTGACCATCATGTTAGCCAATAACGAGACCGGCGTCATCATGGTGAGCCGGCCTTTTCCTTTTCAGGGGGGCCCCAGGGAAGGATGTGCTTGACGTGGGTATTTCCACCTGTCTTCCATCGGCCTGTCCTTGACTCCATGGCTCAGCTTGGCCCTTGGCAACTCATTCTACCCCCATCAAGTCGGAGCCACACACTCATTCCTCTGCTTGCCTCTTCTTGCCTCAGCCTGTCTCCGAGATCAGTCGTCGCATTAAAGCCTTGAACCAGATCCGGGCTGCCTCGGGGCTGCCCCAAGTTCTGGTGCACACGGACGCCGCTCAAGCACTAGGGAAGAGACGAGTAGATGTCGAGGATCTGGGCGTGGACTTCCTGACCATTGTGGGGCATAAGGTATGTTTGCACAGGCTTCCTTCCCTCCATATTGACCTAACAGCCATGGCAGAGTGGAGCCCTCAGCACCGCTGTCCATGACCAAATATGTCACTGTTGTCATCCGGTGAGCTCCAGTTGCCTGTCAGGGACCAGGTGCTGCTGAGATGCTGTGACAACTCAAGAAGGGCTTTGCCCCTGAGAGCTTTCGGTGCATGTGTGTTACGGCACCAGTAACAGCTAGGATGACTGACATCTGACAGACAGTGACGCAGATAGCAGGGTGCCCCAACCCACATGGAGCCATTGACGGACACAGCTACGGGTTCTGTGGAGGACTGATAGCAGTGGGTTTGGTACACAGCAAGTGCTGGTTGCCGGGGAAACTGACGCAGAGGACTCATGTGCTCCCATGGTGGACCCTGCCAGCTTAGAAAAGATGGGTCCTGGAAACTGTTGCTTCCTCTAACTTGACTGAACTATGACTTCTCAGCAAGAAGGTTCTGGCAGCTGACAAGGACCGAGGCGTTCTGTGCTTTGTTTGGCAGCACAGTTCTTAGCCGGTCCCTAAAGGAGCACACAAGCTGGCTTGATGCTGTGACACTCAACCTTTTGCCTCTTACCCCTAGGAGGTATGGAATGCAGGAAAAGCCATATGGCCCCTTCCTTCCCAATCCTGTTGTGTCATGTGTGGGCCTCCCAACATAGGACTGGAGCAGGAATCCAGCGTCTGCTCTTGTGACTCTCATACACCAAAGTATGAGAAAGCAGAAAGGCAGCCTGGGCCACAAGGAAACAGCAAGAGCATGCTCCCCCAGAGCCCCCTGCCCCCCAGCACTTTGTGCTTCACCCTCAGATACAATGGAGCGGGTCATCAGGCAGCTCCCAGTGAGTAAATGGCTGGTTTTCCTTTCCAGTTCTACGGCCCCAGGATCGGTGCTCTGTATGTACGAGGGGTCGGTAAACTTACCCCCCTGTACCCCATGCTGTTTGGAGGTGGACAAGAGCGGAATTTCAGGCCAGGGTAAGGTTGAAAGTCCACAAGCTTCTGTCTGGCTGGCCAAACACTCCCCTCAGTCAAGTCAGCAACATTTCGCCATTTCTCTCTCAGAAGCGCAGTCCACATCACCCCAAACCAGAATCGGTCCTACTGATTGGATTCTACAGTGGGACTCAGATCTGCAGTCTCTTGTGGGGACCCTGTCTTTAAAAACAAATCAAAACCAAAATGATGATGATGAAGATAATGATAGTTAACCAGCCTCAAATGTAGTAAAAAGCGTAAGCACAGATACAGAAAGCTAGATGCACAGAGCAAACAAGCAAAAAGCCAGGATAAACCCAAAGAAATGTACGCCAAGACATTTAAATGTGAAACACTCCCAAAAGCAAACAGGAGGGCTTGAAAGTATAGCTCAGTGGTAGGATACTCACCTAGAATACACAAGGCTGTGGTTTGGGTAGAGCCACAAAAAAAATGGGGCAAAGCAAGTTCAAGCGCTGCTGCCTTAGTTTATTTTCTTGTCACTGTGATAAAAACACTTTGTCAAAAGCGGCTGGAGGAAGGAAGGGTTTCTCCTGACTCAGTTCAAGGGTTCACGCAATCCATCATGGTGAGAAGTTCAGGAAGCGGGAATCTGTTATGGTACATCCTCAACCAGGAAGCAGAGTGATGACTGCATGCTGCTGCTCTGCTTCCTTTCTCCACATTCACAGTCCAGGATCCCAGCCAGGGAATGGTGCCGCCCACAGTGGGCATGCCTTCCCACCTCAACTAATGTAAAAAAAAATCTCTCCAGGCATGCAGAGTCCCATCCTTAGGAGATTCTAGATTTCAATAATAATGTCAGATGTAAATAGTTTAAACACCACACATTAAAAAAAAGAATTATGGGCTGGAGAGATCGCCTATCTGTGAAAAGCACTTGCTGTTCTTGGAGAAGACTCAAATTCTGTTCCCAGCCCCAACAAACTTGACTGGATTACAACCATCTGCAACTCCAGCTCCAGGAGATCTGGGGCTCTCTTCTAGCTTCTGAGGCACCTACACTCATGGACAGGTACCCCACCACCCCACCCTCAGACGCACGTCTACACAAAACTTAGATCCTTTTCTAAAAGACACTTCAAATATATCAAGAGAGACTGCCTGAAAGTAAAGGGGAGCAGAGAGGGAAGCAGGCGCGGCCTTCTAATCCTAGCTGCAGTGGACTCCAGAGTACATGCAGAGAAGACACGGTGTGCACGTGGCAGAAGCTCCCTCTACCAAGGAGCACATTGCAGTGACGGACAGCGGACAGCACTGCACGAAGAGCAGATGGAAGTGAAAGAAGAAACAGCTGGCCAAGAGCTCAGTGTGAGTGTGTCAGGCATTCCTGAGTCCCCAGTTTACTGGTTTACTCTCCAGAGAGGAAGGAGGAGGGGCAAACCTCACAGTTACAGCTGGAAACATCAGGACTGCTCTCTCAACAGTGGCTTGATCCACTAGAGCTTTGGCCAACATGCTTCATCACCCGGAGTCACGTGGGGACCTCTCCACCCGACTATAGCCCTGGGAGCTGGGATCACTTGCCCTCCTTCAAGCAGACCTCAATGTTTTCTCTCTAGCTACCCAGCACTGGTGCCTGAAGCAAATTACAGAGAATGGAAAAATCCCCAAACAACTGCAAACCAGAAGCACAGGGCTAAACAAGGGAGAGTCCCAGGTGGAGGACGATCAAGGGAATGAGCTGAATGAAAGTGAAAGCAGTTTAGTTGCTGTGGCTACAGGGCTGGAAGGGAAGTGGGTCCTAAACCACTGTTAGGGAAGAAGAAAACCAAAGTCAGGGCCCAAGCTCCTGTATTAAGAACCAGAAAGCAGAGAGGAAAATGAGCCCTGGAAGTGTAAGAAATTGCAGCCAGGAAAACATCAATGAAGCCAAGAGGTATTATTTAAAACAAATGACAAACCCTGTAATCCTCATGCTTGGGAGGTAGTAACAGAAGAACGAGGAGTTCAAGGATAACCCCAGCTACATGGACAGCTCAGGCTACCTTGTCCAAAAAAAAATCCAAAAAACCCCAAATTGGCGACTATCTAGGAAGAGTGACAAAGAGGAAAGGAGAAACACCCCAACCAGGAGTGACGTATCACATGAGACCCTGCAGTCGTCAGAGCTCAGGAAGGAAGGAATGCCACAGGCAGCCCATGGTCACTGGTAGATCACTAGACTGGCACCATGACTCTTTGGAAATGTGATCTAGCTTTAAAACTCCCCGAAAGAGATCTCCATCCCTGGATGGCTCTAACTAGATTCTGTCAGCTGTCTAAGGGATACCTGTTCGTTCTTTTCCAGAAAAGAAGAGAACGGGACATTGGGGTTTCTGCAGAGCTGGTGTCACCTGACGCCAGCACCAGGTGGAAGGCTGGTCAGGGTCAAAACCACCAGTGTAATCCACTGTGCCAACACACTCACGAGTAAAGAAAATCACACAATTGTCTCATTTGATGCCGAAAAACACATCTGGCAGAATCAACTCCAATTCATGTTTTAAACAAAGCTCTCAAATGGTAGGCTGAAGGGAAGCGGGGGGGAGGTCTCGCTGCTGTGACCCGGCAGTTGTCATGTGACTGAAACAGCAGGTGAAGTCCACTGTCCGCCTGCTACTTCCACACTGCTGCAAGTTCTAGACAGGCAGGAAAAGGAAACAGTGGAATCATGAGCTGCCCCAGGTCAGAGCACAGGCTGCCTGTGCAGAGCCTCCAAGGAGAGCACTTGTAGACCAAATGAGGTCTCAGTATAAGGGGAGGCTGTCTGAATGTGTGTGTATACTAGTAGCGAACAGGTAGATATTAAAAACTTCATTTACAGTGAAAGATCCTCAGGTACAAGCCCACTAGAAGGTTTAGGAATTGTATGCTGAGACCCAGGGGGTGTCAACAAGTGACTTCCTGTGCTCATGAGAAGACCCGACGCAGTGAAGACACGCAGTTCTTTTTAAAACTCCCAGCACATAGAGCAGGGACACTGTAGAAGCACTCAGGTGACATACAAGTACATGAGGTTGATGGTGGAAAGCCAGCTTTTGATGGTGCCATTTCACTGTCAGAAGGAACTTCCGGTTCATTTTATTACGTCAGTGTTAAGCCCATACCACAGGCAAAGATAGAAGTAAACCAACGTCTCTCATGAGTCTGTGTGGGAAAGTAGTTATCTTCTGTTAGCAAACAGAATTCTGCAGAACCAAAAGACCGTCATGGGCAAACACGTGAGCCTTACACCTAGTACACCAGGCATTGTCTCAAAATCGTTTAAACGCAGAACGTAAAATATGAAACCTACATTAGGGAAGGGAAAGAAAAGATGGGAACGTGCTGGGGCCCAGGCAAGGCAGCAAGGTCCAAGTCACTCATTAAAGAAAACCTGGGTGAGTTGGATTTTGTCAAAGGTGAAGCTTTGTTGGCCTGAGGAGATGGCTCAGTCAGGAAAGTGCTTGTGTAAAATCTGCTGGATTCTCTTTAGTGCTGGGGGGTGGACCCCCAGAACTCACTGACTAGCTGGTCCCATCAGTCAGTGAGCACCAGGTTCAGCGAGACCCTGTCAGGTGGAAGGCACCTGAATCAACACCTGGCCTCCACATGAACGCACACATGCACTCACGTGTGCACACAGGAGAATCTCACATACATTTAACAGTTGCTTTGCGAACAGCTTTACTACAAAAAGACCAGCTGCCCACTGGTCTTGAAACTATGTTCTTTGACAGATGAGACAACATCTAGAGTTAGAGTTGCCCTTGCTTCATCTCTGCTGTAAAATACCCCAGTACATACATACATACAGACATACATACATACATATAAAAATACATACATACATACATACATACATACATACATAAATGCGTAACTCGGAAGAAAGGATTTATCTGACCTCACAGTTCCAGGTTCTGGCCCATCATAGCAGGGAAATCAAGGCTACAGGAACTTTAAACAGCTGGCCACATCCCATCTACCGTCAGGCACAGAGCAATGAATGCCTGCATGTTCCGTGTTTAGCAAGCTTTCTTACACTGCACCATGCCTTGTCTCCTGCAGGACCGAGAACACACCCATGATTGCTGGCCTTGGGAAGGTAAGTCTGCTGACCGAGGGCAGGTACCATGACAACAAGAGTGTACTGACGACAGAAAGCCTGGAATTTCCTTAGTGGGGCTGGAGAACCAGAGCCAGGTGTGGTTGGTGCACTCTTGTAGTCTCAGTCCGAGGGAGGTGAGGCAGGAGGATATGGGAAGGCAAGTAACTCCTGCTTAGCAGTTAAAAGGAAAAACCCAGGCCAGTGAGGTGGCTCTGTGGTAAAGGCATCCAGCCTAATGACCTAAGTTTGATCCCTGAAGACCTCTTGGTGAGAAGACAGAACTGACTCCAGATACTTGTCCTCTGACCTCCGCAAGCACTGTGCCGCTTGCGTTTGCACACACGTGCTAAATAATAGAATCGTTTTAAGGGAGAAACTCCTTGAGTCTCTTCTGGAATGAGAGGTGGCAAAGCTGGCCTTACTGCAGGTAGTCAGACCTGCTGGTCCCTGTCGAGCCGTGGGATGCGTGGTCAGGTGTGGGACTCTTGGCCTGTCTCCTCTGGAGCCTGTCCTCTGCTAACTCTTCAGGAATTTGGTCGCACAAGGGTAGTGACATCGCATCTGCAGGAGGGAAGCAGAGAGAGATGGACGCCATGTTCTGCTCACTCTCCTTATTCAGCCCAGGACCCCAGCCCATGATGGTGCTGCTAACCTTCTGGTGGGGTCTTCCCTCCAAAGCTGAGTCTTCTGGAAACACCCAGAGTGTATTGCCATAGCGACTCTAATGCCAATCATCTCAAACCATACAGGTCCCTCTACTTTCTGCCATCCTGAGGTGTCTCCCACTTTCTAGGCCCTCACTCACAAGGCTGGGAGACCCCTTAGGGCTCCTGCTCCTCCTCATGGATCTGAGGCATCCGCTGTGGCTGTTTCTTCTTCCTGGGGGGGGGGGTACCAGTTTATCTCCGAGTGTCTGGCCCACAGCACTGGATGAGGTAGCCTTGCCCTTAGTTTCTGTGGGCCTCATGTACAGCAGTTAGCATGACTCTTGCATATCACAGTGGGTCATCTCAGCCCTTACTAGAGCTAATTACATGTCCTCCAGGCACCTACATTCCTATTCTGCCAGCGCGGGCCCTCTGTGGGTGATCTTCACCAAGGCAGGCAGCTGCCCAGGAGACATGCTGTCTTCTCCCTGCGGCTGGAATCACCTATTTCCCTATGGCTATCTCTTTGGACACTGGAGGGCCTGAGGACCTGTGCACTTCCTTCTCAGGAGTGAGCCTGCTGTTTTAGTTTTGTCCCTCAGTGGAGTGACACTCCTCAGGGGCTGAGATTTCTTTATGTTTTGTGTGCTGTTCTGCCTGTGACACCTGGATGGAGTCTTTAGGTAGTACCTGGTGGTGACCCCGCTGAACACAAGGGGCAATCTGGCAGGGCTTGCCAGCACACTGCAGAGGCTAGGAAGGCTGTTTACAACTGTCCCTGGAGACCCACACTGTCCTGTGTCTGTGTCCACAGGCTGCTGACCTGGTGAGCAAGAACTGTGAGACTTATGAGGCCCACATGAGAGACATCCGGGATTACCTGGAGGAGAGGCTGGAGGTGAGAGGGCAAAAGGCCAGCCCTGCAGCCTTGTCTGTGCACCTGGGAGGCGTCCTAGCTGGGACAGTGCAGGCAGCAGGGCGGCAGAAATCCCAGATGGGGACCCTGTATCTTTCTCACAGGCTTGTGGCTGTGTGTGAAGGGTGAACACGTTCAGTGTGTTCACTTGTGCTAATTGCAGGCGCCATGTCTGACTGCACGGCTGGTAAAGATAAACAGATGCTGAGACTCTGTCTAAAAAAGTCTACCTATCGAACAGTTGATGGGAGAGAGAGACTTTGACGTGATCACTGACGAATTCATGGGGTGCATGCCTGTGTGTGTGCTTGTGTGTGGGTGTGTGTGTATGGTGGTGGTGTTTTTGTTTTTAGGCTGAATTTGGTAAAAGAGTCCATTTGAACAGCCGGTTTCCAGGAGTGGAGAGGCTTCCAAACACCTGCAACTTTTCCATCCAGGGGTCCCAGCTTCAAGGTGACTATTGGTCTTACCCTGAACCCCATGTATGTTGAGGAGTCATGGGTTTGGGTCTGAGCCAGGACCGGCTCCTGCCCTTGACTGCTCTCAGCACAAGGCGGTTGACATTAGCAGGGTGTGGGACATTTGCCAGGGCAACTAGTTAGTGCAGCCAGGGAGCAAAGAGCAGACTGTGCCCAGGCCAAGCCAAAGAAAATCAGTCCAGGCTAGAAAAGCAAGCCTGCTTCCACTCAGTCAAGACCAGAAGATGCAGAGGCCGTGTGACAGCTGGCTGAGGGCAAAGCGTAGGATTCCAAGTTCGCCTGGCACCTTCCTGGGAGCATTCATGAGCTCTCCTTTCTCGGTTCCCAGACCTTGTGGCCCAAAGAATACATGAGCCACATCTGCAGGTGGCTTTTGATGTTTTTTCCTTTTCGTCCTTCTCCTCCCCCTTCCTCTTCCTTCTTCCTCTTTCAAGACAGGGCTTCTCTGTGTAGCCCTGGCTGTCTGGAACTCACTCTGTAGAGCAGGCTGGCCTCAAACTCACAGAGATACACCTACCTCTGACTCCTGAATGCTAGGATTAAATGGGATTAAAGGCATGCATCACCACTACCAGGCTAAATTTTATTTATTTATTTGTTTGTTTGTTTTAGTGTATGTGAGAGCTATCTACATGAATGCCTGCAGGTTATAAGATTCCATTATACATGGTTTTGAGAGACCATGTGGCTGCTAGGAACTGATCAGGACCTCTGGAAGAGCAGCCAGTGCTCTTAGCTACTAAGCATCTCTCCAGCCCTTGGCTTCTTGGAAGAGGTTGTTACCCTCATCTCCCTAGATCATAGAGGAGCCTGCTGTCCTGTTGGGACATGATGGAACCCAAAGCCCATGCTTGAGGAGCGGAAACAGTTTTGCGCTCTCTCCCTCTCTCTCTCTCTCTCTGTCTCTTTCTCTATCTCCCTCTCTCTCTCTCTCTCTCTCTCTCTCTCTCTCTCTCTCTCACCCCCACCAGACCCCCCTGTGGAGGAAGCTATTCCCCTGCTCCCACACACACACCTTTTCCAGGGGCAGCTGTGCTTAGGGATGACCTGTGTTGATTTAGTGTGACAGGCATTATTTTGGGGTTTTACTACACCAGCATCTCTGGAGTTTTAGGGTTTAACCCAGGCTTGTGAGACGAGCCCAACGTGCCCTGGGTGAGCACAGCAGTAGGTAGCAACCCTCAGCATTACCTAGCACCAAACGTGTAAGCAAGGCAGCCTGTAGGAACCCCAGTACTCTTGAGGTAGCTGGCTAGAATGCCATTTCAAAGCCAGTCTTAGAGGCAAAAGAAGGTTGGCCTTTCTGCAGCCGAAGGAAATGGTTTTCCAGGAGTTCTGCCTGCACAGGGATTCAGTGGGTGGTGGCAGGGAAGCAGGGCCAGAAGACAGGGAGAGCTGGGAGATGGCTCAAGTCCCGCATCTGGGGACACATGTTGTCTTCACAGGGTACATGGTCCTTGCACAGTGCCAGACACTGCTGGCCAGCGTGGGAGCTTCCTGCCACTCTGATCATGAGGACCGGTAGGTATTTTTTAGCTACACCCAACTCTCAGGTCAGTGGCAACTCAGGGGCCTAGCCCCTGAACTGCAGACTCACAGCAGGGGAGAAGGGTTCTGCTCCTGACTGGGGACAGGTATGAGTCCCTGTGGATCCAAGTGAATAGATGAATGGCCTTGGCTCTGGGACAGCAGTCAGGCCTCAGTACCAGGTCCAGAGCTGGTGGGACAGTTCAGTGGCCATGCAAATGGTCCCTGTGCTAACCGGGAGAGGAGGACAAGGACCAGGCTCTAGGGGATCAGTGGTTCACAGAAGAGAGAAAGGGCCTAAAATGGTCGGAGCCTAGCACCTGATAGCTGAGGCTTCCTTAGGAGCAAGGAGACTGAGGCCAGCTGGGGAGAGGGGGCAAGAGGTAGGTACAGATGAGGAGGGCACACAGGCTCCCCCGAATAAACACTAGATGTTTATGGTTAAAGAATGTTTACCATGACCCCAACACAGGAAAGGCCAGGAGCCAGGGCTCATGATTGAACATAGTTGGTAGATGCATGCGAGGAAGGTGTTAGGGCTAAAAGGCAATGTGGTTCCCCAGGTGAAGCACAAATGGGTACCAGAGGGAAATGGAGAGTGTTGGGGAGACCTTACCTATGAGTAAGCTTGGAGGAATGTTTGAGCCAGGGAGTTTGGGGACAGGAGGACTCCAAGTGGTGTCAGTAGGCCAGGTGGGTAGGCACTGAGTAGACACAGCACATCCTCAGCTTGGGGGTCTGGCTGAGAGGTAGGAGCACAAAGGCAAGCATGTCGTCAGCAGCAGCTGATGCTATCCCTCCTCTGCAGGCCATCCCCAGTGCTGCTGAGCTGTGGCATTCCTGTGGACGTGGCCCGGAATGCAGTCCGGCTCAGTGTGGGCCGCAGCACCACCAGGGCTGACGTGGACCTCATCGTGCAAGACCTGAAGCGGGCCGTGGCCCAGCTGGAAGGCCCGGTCTAACAGCAGCCACTGTTTCCCCAGGGGCCAGCTGGACTTTGGCTACTCAGTCCATAGGAAACCGCTTGCGAAAGTCCCTGCTCCTCATTCCTTCTCAAGAGCTGCACTGCGATGGTTGTCCTACTGTGGGGTGCACAGTGACTGTGTGCTGCCCATTGCGCAGAGTCCCACTCCAGGACCCATCCTGACAGGCTCAGGACAGCCATGTCACATAGGACTTTACCCTGTCACCTTCCGACAAAGGTCACAGGGGACTAGGAATATTCTGGTTATCAGGCAGCCTGACCTCAGAAGGCACTTTGACCAGGAGAAAAAAATCCAGGTCCTAGTCCAGTGTGGCTGTGAGAATAGGAAAGTTGTTTTCACCTCCAGACAACCTATCCCCAATGCAGCCCTGCCTCCTTTGCCCTCGGCCCACCACTGCCTGCCTGCCTCCCAGGCCTAATGGTCCCCAGACGTGATCTCATGCCTTGTTCCAGAGGTCACAGTTCACCCTGCCTTCTACTTAGGAATTGCTGCCAGGAGGCTGGTGCCTGATCTTTGCCAACGTGAGAAATCTGATCATTTCTCTGATTCAATTTTAATTTTATTTGCAAAGGGTTCTGTCATCCTGAGGATGTGTGGCACACCCCGCACCAATGTTTATATAGGAAATGCCTTCTTAGAGGATGTGGGTCTGTGGTCCAAAGGATGGCACAACGTGTGGAAACAGTTGTCAGAAATTAAATGAACTAATGAAAGATGCCTGCACCTGGGCCTTTTCTGGTGATGGTGGGAGATTCTCTGTCTTGCTGCTCACAAGGCTGATGTATGCTTGTCTGTCTGTCTGAGCTGAAGGGGAGGTTTCTCATGTACCATTGTGAAAAGACACTGCAGCCCAAGGGCTTGAAAGGGACTTCTGGTATCCTGAGGTCGGTCCCCAATCAGCACCTTCCTGTGTCACCAGAGTGAACCCACTCTAGTTCTGACTTCCCCAGCCAAGGACCATAGATGGTCCATACTCCCAAGAATGCTGTGGCCGGAGGGGGCAGTGTGGGGCTGCGAGGTCATCCTCTCGCCTTGGAAGCTTTACCTTAATCCAGCAGCCACTGGATGAGCTCCCAGTGTCAGTGCTGAGAACAGCCAAGGACTAGGTCTCAGATGCAGACCATTCAGACACAGTTGCACACACCTTTAATCCCAGCAATGGAGAGGTAGAAACTGGTAGACCACTGTTCTCTGTGAGTTCCAGAGCGCTTAGTGGGACCCTGTCTCAGGTAAACACACGCACACATACACACAGAGCAAGTGTGTGTGTATATGTCCTGGATGCCTCAGGTGACGGCATTTAGACCCTAGGTATCATAGTGGGTCTACTCGTCAGGGAGAATTAAGGCTTCTCCTGGGTGGCCTGCTAGTCTATCACTGAAGTATGTCTTGAGGCAGGTTTCTGAGCCTGAGCTAACTGTAGCTGTGAAGACGGCTAGCTGGCTGGCTGGAGCCCCATCCCAGGCCAGGAGCCATGCTGAAGGGTGCTCCGTCTTCACTCTGTAGATGATAGGGTTCCAGCTGCTGAGTGGCGTCTGCCATCCTGTCTTACATACTCCTTCCTCTGGGCCTGCCCTCTCCATGCTTGGAAGCTCCAGGCACCCAGCCTGAGTTGTTTGGGCCAAGCTCTGAGGGACAGTCCCCAGAGCCTACCCCCCTGTTGCTGCCTCCCATCTGCCCCGGAGCTGCTTATCAGGTAACCAGAGCCCTCTGCAGAGTCCACGCCTGAAACAGGAAGCCCTGCTGGGCCTGTATACAAGCCACTACTGAGAGTCGGACTTGAGGATGGAGGCGCAGCAGGCACTGGTGGCCTCCAAGGACGGGGATGTAGCCACCTTGGAGCGGCTGTTTGAGGCTGGTGCCCTGAGACCAGACATCACTGATGATTTGGGGGCTGGCCTGGTGCATCATGCCACCCGGGCTGGTCACCTGGACTGTGTCAAGTTCCTGGTACAGAGAGCCAAGCTGCCAGGCAACCAGCGGGCACACAACGGGGCCACACCAGTGCACGATGCAGCAGCCATGGGCAACCTGGCAGAACTGTGCTGGCTGGTCCGTGACGGGGGCTGCGGGCTGCAGGTAAGTTAGAACAGGGCGGCTCTAGGCCTGTTGTCTGTGAATCTGGCTGAGGCGAGTCCAGAAAGTCTAATCCCTGGAAGGCCTGAGCTCTCAGTCAGAGACGTGTGCCTCTGCTCCACCACCCCACCCCCAAAAAGAGCATAAAGTCCTTGAACACCAAGGTCACAACATCAGAAGTATTCAGCATTGGCACAGAAAAGTCACTGGGGTTTTTCTACACCTTCCTCAGCAAGGAGAGCCTAGGGCTGCCAACGATGGCCTTGCCTATGTTCAGGATCTCATCCCTGATCAGACCTGATCACCAGACCTGATCAGAAGGTCAGAAAGTAGATTTGTATAGTGGCTTTGGGTACCCAGGATCTGGCACCTCTAGGGATACAGGCTGAAGGCTGTGATAGTGAGAAGGCTCTCAAGCACGGTGACCATCTTGCTAGAACATTTCTGTCCGAGCTACCAGCCTCCCACTTTCTTGCACGCCTAGACCTGCTTGGTACAGGCAAGAAACTTAGAGTTGTTAGCCATGGCTGCATTCTTGAGAGCATGAAACAGTCATCAGAGCTGGGTGGAGATGGAGACACTGGACATGGCATAGAACAGTGTACTTCAGCTTCCACGGCCTTGTTCACTGATTCATCCCATGACCCCGAGGGCAAAGGGCAGACAGACACTGACCCATTCCCAGATTCACATTGGATCACAGCACCCTCAGGAAATGGCCAGGCCTACCAGATGCTTGACACCTTGAGGAGAAATGCCTTGGGGACCATCATGGAGAAGGGAGAAGGCCAGAGGCCTAGAGGCTGGTGCCCTGGAACAGTCATGGTGGGAATCACTGTGCTAGCAGAAGCCTTTCTGAGCATGTGCAGAATGTACAGGAACTCAGCTGATGAGAAAGGGAGGCAGCTGGGGTGGGGTGGGATCCCAGGGGTGGGATCCAGCTTCTTCTCAGTCAGGGTGCTCCTTCAGTCTCAGTAGGGGATAGAGGAAGTGGGGAGAGAGTCAGCTGCAGACTATGCAGGGTCCTCCAAGAGGCAGCTGCTCTGGCCATGCTGATGCCGCCCAGCTAGGCCACACTGGGACCTGCACAGGCTCAGTGTCCTGCTTGTGCCCTGGTAGGACCAGGATGCCTCCGGTGTCTCCCCGCTGCACTTGGCTGCCCGATTTGGACACCCAGCACTGGTGGAGTGGTTGCTACGTGAGGGCCACGCAGCCACACTGGAGACGCTGGAAGGGGCCTTGCCACTGCACCACGCTGCTGTGAGTGGTGACCTAACTTGTCTGAAGCTCCTGACAGCGGCCCACAGCAGGTGAGAGCTCAGACTGACTGGCCACTGAGGTGGGGGTGGGGGGCTGCACAGAAGGGAGGCACCGGCAGACATGCTGATGGCCTCCGAGGCAGGCCCTGGGATCACAGAGGCAGAGGATCAGCAGGGGCAGAGAGCATGGGTGCAAGTTCTGCATGGGGCAGGGAGGGTCTTTTACATAGATGCAGCATTGCACAGGTTGAAGGGGGAGGGGGACTGCAAGAATTGCCCCGAAACAGTGCTTGGGAAAAGCATGCTGACTGGGTTTGTCCTCCACATTGGGGATCCCTTGACTGAACAAGCCTCATCAAATCCAATACCTTGTATCCCACTCTCTAGGGTTTGTGGATAAGGGAAGGTATGTCCTGAACCACTGAGACAAGCAGTTTCCAATATTTTTTTTTCTTTCCTCCTCCTTTGCTGTGTTCTGGTCTGAGCCCTATACAAAGCTCACCTTGCTAGAACAAGGTGGCTAGACAGGCTGAATAAGGAAAGAACCCCAAACCCCTGCCCCCTGAGTAAATCATTCATCTCTCAGCCTCAATTTCTCCTTCTGGCAGTTAAAGCTTATAATAGCCTCTCCTTTATGAAATAGAAGTCCCCCTCTGGGGCAGATCCAAAGTCACTCAGTGCATTGCAGGGTATTTGTGAAAGCTGCCATTACCCGCCTCCCACCACCTCCCCTGCCTCCCCTGCCTTCCCATCCCCCCACCCCCCCACCCCATCTCCTCCACCTCCCCTTTCCCCCCCTCCGCTTCCTCCACCTCCATTGCCTCCCCCACCTCCCGAGTGGCACCTTGTTCAAGGGCCCCAAAGAAAGGACAAGGCTGAGGCAGTCAGAGACCTAAAAGACAGGTCTCTTGAGGCAGGAGTAGTTAAGAACCAAGGCCACCTCATCCCAGCCCCAGTGAGCCCGGTTCTAGAACAAAGACTCTGCTCAGTGGATAAAGCTGTGTCTGGCAGGGCTGCTCTGCAGCAGGGGGAGACAGTGCTGGTCATAGAGGCAGAGGGGACCTTAGGAGTTAGGGGTTAATTCTGTGTCTCTGCAGGTCAATCAAGACGGTGATCCTCCCCCATCTAAAATAACTATTATGTGTAAGCTTGACTCGGGCAAGGAAAGAGTTAAAGACAGGTTTCCGGAGCATAGTGCACAGAGCCCAGTGAGACAGCAGGTGGCAAGAATTAAGGAAACTCAGACAATAAGGTCAGGTGTCAGGGGTCTGTGTCATCTGAGAATGATATCAGTTTGGGGTAGGACACTGGCCTTCCAAAGCTGGTCACTGGGAGCTAAGGAGTCACCCAGGCCCAAGAGAAGTCTGCAGAAAGCTCCCAAATGCTGCCCTCCCTGGGGTAGTTCTGGGTGCAGGCCTCATGAATCCCCCTCCTTCACAGCGGTGTGAACCAGCGGACATGCAGTGGTGCCTCTCCACTCTACCTGGCCTGCCAAGAGGGCCACCTGCATCTGGCACAGTTCCTGGTGAAAGACTGTGGGGCCGACGTGCGTCTGAGAGCCCTGGATGGCATGAGCTCATTGCACGCTGCAGCTGCCCGAGGCCACTACTCTCTAGTTGTCTGGCTGGTAAGGGGGCACTGTGGGGAGCGAGGCATCCAGGAGGACCAGACCCTAGCAGTAGATGGGCCTGGAAGGGGGCTCTCAGGCACTGGAGTCACACAGCACCTAGCGTGTCAGGTGGGACCCCATGCCTCTGCAGTGGCCACAGGAGACACAGGGTAGTCAAGGTCTCACTGGGTCCCGTCCTAGGAGTCAGGTGCTTCTCTGGGGCTCAGGGTTGATGATCTAAGCCACTCCGCCACATTCAAGCCCTTCTTCCCCAGAGCCCTGGGCCAGCCACTCACCTTCCCCAGGAAGGAAACCCCAAACTCCAGAGTGGCCAGAGCATGAGTGGGCCGGGGACTTCTCACCTTCACAACAGAGAACCTCCAGAAGTGGGCACTTCAAGGGTCCATTACAGATTCCACAGAGTCCATGAGTTGGGGAGGACCCTGAGGAGGAGAGGAAGAGGAAGAAGAGGAGGAGGAAGAGCTAGAAAGTAGTGTGAGATGCATTGTGGTTGGGGCAGGACTCAGGGCAATTTCCCAAAAGAGGATGCATCACACTCAAAGGTAGGAAAGCCTGGCTTCTGGGCCTGGGATAGAGTGGTAAAGACAGAGAAGGCCCTAGGTGCACAGGGGCTCTATCAGGAGGAGCCCAAGAAGCCATGGAGGATTCAAAGCCAAAATCTGCCTGCATGATAGGAAGTCATTCTGACTGTGGAGGAGGCTTTCTCTTCCTGCTCCCTGTTAGCTTCTCCTTCAGCCTCTCAGCGCTTTGTGCATTCTGTGCCTTGTGCCTTCCTGAGATCCCTGGGCATTCCTGGTACCAATGCCTGACCAACAGCACATCTGGCTGGCACTATAGTTGCTTCTACCCACCATCAGGAGGCCAGGTCCTTCCGTCGGATGGTGTCAAGGTGGGCACGCTCTGTTCTGAGGAAGAAGTAGCCACAGCGCCACAGGGCTAGAAAGGCCATTCTGGATGGGGAGATGTCCAAATCCTCCCCCGCCTGTTGATTGGGTCAATGGTCATCCAACAGACCCCACAGAACAGTCCAGGGCAATCCCAGATGTCCACATTTCCTGGGGTCAGCCCATAGGGGAGTGGGCATGGCATTTGGCTGGACTTAAGCTAGTGCTGTGAAGCAGATCCCACTGAACCCTTAGAGGGCAGATGAAACCAGTGCCGGTCTCAAAGCACTCTCTAGTGTTGACCAACAGGACAGGCCCGAGACTATGTTAGCAGTTATGACCAGAGCTATGGGGAAAGGTGGCACAGCCAGGCCCCTAGCAGCACCCACCAAGGAGCTGAGACACACAAGGGCAGCTCGTGCCAGTATCTTCCCCTTCTGTCCTATTGCCGAGTCTCCATGTGGTGACATTCTCTCTTGCTGTGGCATTTGGTTTGTGGGGTTCCAGTGTTCAAGTCCTATCCTCCTATAACCTGTCCTAGCCTGGGATGCCACCGGGGTCACAGGGCATGTGGAATGAGCCAGCTCTGTCCCAGGGCTTCCTGGAGATATCCCCACTGCCCACTGAGGATCACAGCTCAGAAGTCCCAATTCTGCTCTGAGTGTCCCTGTCTCTTCTCCCTGAGAGAAGCTACCTCAGGTCCATCCTCAGCTAACGGCCTACTTTCCTTGGTTCTCTCACCAGGTCACGTTCACAGACATCAGCCTGACAGCACGGGATAATGAAGGAGCCACTGCCCTACACTTTGCTGCTCGGGGAGGCCACACACCTATCCTCGACCGGCTCCTGCTCATGGGTGCCCCCATCATGAGAGACTCCTGGGGAGGGACTCCCCTGCATGATGCAGCTGAGAATGGACACATGGAGGTATATTGCAATGGGGGAGGGGCTAGGACTCCGAGCTGGCACTTGGTCGGTGTGCCACTGAGTCCTCCCAGAAGACCTTTGGAACAGGTGCCTTCTATAGCAAACGTGGGCACAGCAGGCAGAGCGTATCCCCGGGTCATGAGCTATGGGGGAAGCTATTGGCTCAGAAAAACCTGTTTCTTGCTCCAGTTTAGCTTGGTGATGTCTGTTTGAATGCTCCATGGTACGTATATAATCTAGACCTGCTGGCCCAGGTGGCCCAGTTTCTAGGAATGAAAGGGTGAAAATGTCAATGAGGAAGTGCCAAGACTGCTGGTGTCCAGTCTGGGTCTGGTCCCACACAAGTTCCTTCTCCCCTCCCCTTCCTGCCCTAAGAAGCTTGATTTCCACCCCTACCTGCTTCCTGGATTCCTCATGAGTTTCTGATTTTTGCCAAGGTTGGCCTGCAAGTCTCCAGGCAGACCGGACTCATCTGTGGGGGTTGTCACTGGAGACAACGCAAATGTCCCAGCACGGGTCAGAGTTTGGGCAGTTGTCCCTAGCAGGAACCCAAATATTCAGGGAGACACCTCAGCAATGCCAAACAAGGGACCTCCATATAGTGCCAAAACAGGGTTACTAAAGGCAACCCTGGCCAGTCCATGGCAGATACCCATGGGCCTTTCTCTACTCCCCTGCCTTCCAGGCAGAGGCTCCTTCTCACAGGCCCTACACAGCTCACTCCAGCTCTGTCCCCACGTTATCCTGGAAGAATAAGGAGCCTGCCAGAGTCCCCAGCACCCCTCTCTGTCCTGTCTTGGGAGGATAAAATACCCTGGGTGGAATGACAGACGCCAACGAGCTGGAAGAGGGGAGTCACTCCTGCCCCATCCCAGGGGAGTCTTTTGGGCCCCAGGCCAGGTACCCTTCTGAGCTCTGCCCCCTGGTTATCAGGCTTCTTTTTATGAAAAGGTGTGCAGGGCAGTGGAGTCCAGGGCCTTTTCTAAGCAGCCAGATGTTTTCTCATATAAGACTGTGTGGAAGTTCATGAAGCGAATAGAGTAGCCAGCTCCATGGGAAGGAGTCCTCAGGAGTGTGCCCTCCCTAAAGTCTTACAGAATCCAGGACTCACAAGAGTGCATATCCTCAGCAGCACACAGATGGGCTCCCTCCTTCCTGCCCCCGGCATATGAGAGCAGACCAAGGGCTGGGGTGGTACCGGGAAGACTTGTGCACATAGGCATGCCAGCAAGACACTCATATACATAAAAATAAGTCTAATTAATGTGTCTGCTCCAGGCTTCAGCCTTTCCTCTAACCACTGCTTGGCTGGATCCCTCTTTTCACTACTGTTCAAATGAATACTTCCTGTTTCCATTTTGAAACCGTCTCTGTCCCATGACAGGTGCATTTGGTCGAGGTCAGGCTTCGTAAGGCACGAGTGCCCGTGCAGCCTGCAGAGCTGGCCTGAGCCACCGTTTCCAACTTAGCTTAACCTCAAGAGAACGTCAGAATGTGCCAGCAGCTTATTCCACCCCTAATTCTGGTCTTAACTGGTCCTGGGTGTGGCCTGAGGAAGACTATTGCAGACCCCCCAGGGGGCTCACATGTGTTAGATGGGAGGACCATGTGTGAGCTGTGTCAGTAAACCAGTATGTAGAAAGCCACAAAGATGAGACTTGTGAAGAAAAGGCACACATGGGAAGGAGCGGCTGGGTGAGGTCAATATGGGATGCTGGGGCTAGAAAGACGGTATGGTGCTTCCAGAAAGGCTTTTGGGGAACTCATGGGCAGGAGGCCATAGTGTGGGGTACGGAAGCCATCAGAGGCTGCTGTAGGACATGACAGTGTAGGGTCCCAGACTTGGAGCTAGTCAGGTGGTTACTGTGATTGGGGTGCTCGTGATGGGGACAGGAAGGTTAACTCTGCCAGAATAGCCCTGCTCAGTGAAAAACACATTTGCAATGTGAACCTCTCCAGGGCTCAGGGCTCAACATGCAGGCGTGAAAATCCAAACTGTGACCATCTGAGCAAAGGCCTCAATACGCCTCACTGCCTCAGTTAGACCTCGAGTGTCCGAGTGCTTGGCTGACCAGAGAGGTTGTGAGAAAGATTCCCTTTCTAGGAAAGGCTCCATTGAATACATTGAGGGGACAGGCATTTTGTTTCATCTCAGCTCTAAAAATAAGGCCAGTGACAGCAATTGCTGGGCCTGATGTTAGAGCTTCATTGGCCTGACCCTTTTTATATCTTATTTTATTTTGCCTCTTGGTTTTGACACTACACTGGTTCTCAGCTAAAAAGGCCAAGAAGCTATGCTGGCTTTGTTTTTAAGAGTCTTGTGTAGCCTAAAACTCACTGTGTAGCAGAGAATGACCTTGGACTTCCAGCCTCCACTTGTCTCTCCTGCATGCTGAGATCTTGGGCATGCACTACCACACCTGGTTGAGGTGGTATTGGTGACTGAACCCAGAGCTTCCTGTATGGTAGACAAGGACTCGACCAACAGAGCTACATCACCAGCTACAAAAGCCTGACTTTCTGTTAAATTTGTAGTGATTCTGCATACAGGTAAACCAAGCTGTTACTGTCACCCGGGCATGTTGGCAAATACCTATAACCCTAGCACCTGGTGACCAGAAACAAGAATATCACAAGTTTGAGGTCATCATCAGATATCATGTGTCATCAGTGATATCCCGTCTCAAAAAAGAAAAGCAAAACAAACACCCAAATAATGACAAAACTCCTTTCCTGTAATCTTAACACAACTATGAAGTGAGCCTGTGGCAAAGATTTCTATTTAGCTTATTAATTCATGAGGAGTCCCCATTTCCAGTGACCCTGTGTGCACAGATAGGAAGTCTTGAGGGCCTTCACAGCTGGGCAGAGATGCAGGTCACTCACTGGTCGTCTTCGTCCACTCCCTTCTTGTGGGCAGGAGTCCTGTGCAGGATGCCAGAGCTGGAGGTCAGAGGCAAGGACAGAGCAGGGAGCCCCACCTAAAGCCCAGTAGGACACCCGGGGCTTCATCTCTTTCTCTGCCTTTCTCAGCTGAGTCTGATTCAGCCACCTGGCCCTCCTGGTTTCCAGTGCAGGATTTTAATTATTTAGAAGCGACGTGTACAGGTTGATGCTATCGAACATGGTGTTGTGTTAGAAGAGTGAACGAGGTATTAGGAAGAGCTGGGAACAGAAGGCTCAGGGTATCCTGGGGCAGATTCAGGACAGTTGCCCTCAGCGACCCAGAGCCCCTGCTTGTCCCCAGGGCAGCCTTGGAGAAGGTGGAGGGAAACGATGCAGTTTTCATCATGACCTTGGAAAAATTCTTAGCTTCCTCATTCCCTGCAAACCCAAAGCAGCCCACAGTGCCTGGGAGATATGGCTACAGCCTGGCACATGTGGGACTCATGGGAAGGACTTGTATGCTCTCTGCTCTCAGCTCAGATCTGAGCCTCCATCTGGAGACACTGTGGCATCACATCATCATATAGAGGATGGAGACCAGCGTGAGAAGCTAGAAAAGTGAGAGAAAGCAGGTCATGGGGGACTTGAGGAGGGCGGGTCTTCTTCAACAGTTCTGCTTCTGCAGCTTTACAAAGCCTTCGTTCAGTCTCTCTCTAAATAAAATGGGCCCACGGGTCTCCATCTTCTTTCCACGCCCCACCTGCACAGACCAAGCTCCCACATGGAATTGCCGTCCTGCTGTTTGGTGTATCTGGGGACTCCTTCAGTGTGGCTTTGTGTCTGGGAACCATCTGTCCTTTTTGTGTGTTTGCCTCCAAAATGTCTTCACGTTCTTTTTGGTACTGAGGGGTGCCTTTGCCCGCAATAAACTGGCAGCTGGGAGCCGGCGATGGGTGTGGTGTGGTGAGATGCTCACCTGCCCTGCCAGCTCTTGGGAGGTGGAGGCAGAAGGATCAGGGGTTCAAACTCAGCTATGTAATGAAGTTGAAGTCATCAGGGCTTTAGGAGAAGAGAAAAATAACTTGGTCACTTCCAGCCTCCCCCCACCCCCTGTTTTTTGGCTGTAGTTTAAAATGATCACCTGCTGCTTCCTAGCCGTTCTTCATTAGAAGGCCAGGGGCCTGTGTTCTACCTTCACTTGTACTTTCTACAGTCTGTCTGTTGTGAGGGAACAGGAGGCAGGTGAGCCGTTTATACCGTAGGGGATTTGCTGGAACTTCTGGATTTGTGCTCTAGCGTTGGCTGTTCGTAAGGCCCTTAGCCACGATCTCTCAGACAGCTCCTCTGCTCCATGCTGTCTCTCCTCTTCTTCTGGGATTCATAATATATGACCTTACTATCCAGCATTCGAGTTCACTCACAGAGACTTACTAGGAGGGAAAGTTTGCTCTGGATCACAGCTTTGGAGTTTGTAGTCTACGGTCATTCTTTCTTGGGCTGTGGACCTGTGGCTACACAGAACATCATCATGGGAACACACGGGATGGAGCTCAGCTCTGTGCACCTCACCTCTGAGAAAGAGAATGAACAGGGATTAGGGTCCCAATATCCCTCTAGAGTACACCCCACTGGCCCAGCAACCTTCTAGCAGGCTCATCCTCCTCAAACCTCACTGCATCTCATTGGTACCACAGACTAGAGACTAAGGCAGGCCCCTGAAAGATGCCTGTCCTGATAGCACATGTCTGCTAGGTTTCCTGTTTCCTTTTTGGGTCTCTCCGCAATGTCTTAGTTACGTCGTTTAAAGTTATGTTTTGAACGTAGCTTATTAGCCAGTAGGTTTCCATGGGGCAATTTCATACATTCTTAGCTTTGGTTAACACACCTCTCCTATTCTCCCCCTCCTATCCCCACCTCTCCTCTCTCCCCTTTTACCCCCAGCCCTCCTCATCCTCCCACCCCTAACATCACTCCTTTAGTTCCCAGAATTCCTTCTCTTCTTGCATATCACACTTTTCCACGGGGTTGTGCGGTGGCTTTGCGCAGGTGTTTCTCGGGTTTAGTCTTCCCGATCCTTTCCTCCTCACTCCCACGCTCTTTCTGGTTAGTCTTTCACCTCCCAGTGTTCCAACACTCCCCTCGACATTATCTAACACACCCTCCTTTCCTTAACGTGGGCCCTGCAGGCCTCTTCTGGCTGCCTGGCTTCTACTTAACCTTCAAGTTAGACACACACAAGAGTTAAAGCTGGATCCACGCAGGAGAGAGAACATGTGGTGTTTGTCTTTGTGGGCCTTGGGGACCTCATTCAGTATGAGTTTCCCCAATGTTCCCTTTACCAGTTCAGCCTCCAGTCTTAGTTGTACCTCTACCTGGGTGCGCTGGCCACACCCGTTTAAGGTGCAAGGGGTCAAACCCCGGGGCTTTATGCATACTAGGCAAGCGCTCTGCCAACCGAGCCATCCCCCAAGCTCCGTTTCATGTTTATTGTCTGTGATACCATGTCTACATTTTCATACTTGGGCATCACGTGTTTTTCTGGACCTGCTTGTAGGGGTCAACCAGGTCTCTTGTCCCGTGCATCCTTCGTTTCTGTTGACTGTGTGCTAAGCAGTATAATTGGAGGATGGTCTATAGTTGTAGCTGGAATGGTTTCTCCTGTACCAGACAAGTTCGAGAGCTGCAAGCCCAAGTTCGTTTCCATCTTCATTCCAGCTAGAGGCTCTTCCGCCTTAAAGCATGAGGCAGCTAGCTAGCTCATAGGTGACTTTAGCCTACAGCTAAGGGGTTGTCAGTTTAAACTCTTCATTCACTTCCTGGTCTCCCTGGTCCCTCGTTCTTTAGGGTACTGGGGGAATGGCCCAGCTTGTCAGCACCTTTGTGGGATAGGGTGGAACTGAATGTGAGGCAAGACCTTCCTCCAACTCCCTCATCTGATCTTAACCTAGTCACCTCTTGCCTCTTTATCCTCTCATAAAGCATAGTATGTGAATCATTCATTGGCTATCCCTCTTGCCCCTCCCTTCCCTGTAGCAGATCCATCGCTCACATCTTTTCTCCTACTATGGCCTCCTCAGATGTCCAGGCTTGTACTTTGGTCATCTCTCCCCAGCTACCTCTGCCCACTGGTCCCAGCACCCAGGGGTCCTTCATATTGGCAGACTCCTCCTCCCTCCAACCCCTTACCATTGCTGCTATTCAGTCCAGGCTGCGCCTTCTCTGCCCAGCACTACCTGGAGCTAAACTTGATGCTTTGTCCCTTTCTTTTACATACCGTCTGCTCTGCAGACCCCGCGACCTCCACTCGAGGTCACCATAGCCTCCCCCGATACCTCAGGAGTCTCCTATAGCTAACTCCGCATAGTTGCCTCATTCCTATGCCTCAGCTAGGCTTGGCTTAAGCCGTGAGCTCTGGAGAAGCTGGCCCACTCACCTGAGAAAGATGTCTCATTCGCATAGAAGGGGTCTGTGAGGGAAAGAATTGAGTCACTGGCAAGCTGCTGAGTGACCACATCTGTAGCCAGGGAAGTGGCTTGAATGTCCCCATTGACACCATGTGTGTCAGCAAATATTTTTTTCTCTACAGTGCTGCCAGACCCTGCTCTCCCACCATGTGGACCCCTTCCTGCGGGATGAAGATGGGTTTACTGCGATAGACTTGGCGGAGTATCATGGACACCAGGATTGTGCCCAGTTCCTGCGGGAAATGTCTCGGCCGGTAAAGCCTCAGGGGCCCTGTCTATCCTGGAGGACTGGGAAGGTGGGCTTGCAGCTGGTTACAACCCGTATTTAACACACCTCTCTCTCCAACACTTGCCAGGAGCAAAGGCCTTGGAAGAACCCAGTCAGTGGCTCAGTCAGTCAGAGCAAGCAGAAGCCAGAACAAGAACAATGGGAAGGTCCTGGGTTAGGGACAGGCTATGGTGGGGCTGAGCCAGGACTGGACAAATTAGGCCATAGAAATGGTGTCTGTTTCTTGGGGATGTTATTTAAGGCTAAGCATGTTCAGGGTGGGAAGCAAGACCCCACACTGTCTGAGGTAACCCATGTGTGACTCTCAGAGTCGGAATCCTTGAGTATCCTAACTGGTCCCTGAGCCCAACACAGGTCAGATGCCAGCAGGGATTTGCCCCATTGGACAGATTCCTAGAGAAGTGGGTTAGTGGGAGCACCAGTCAGAGGGAGAAGATGGAGAAGTGGGGCAGATTGGAAGGTATTCCTTGAGGATGAAGTTTAAGGACTTGAACCAAACTCTTCCCACTGTACCCCCACTCCAATCCCTTTCTCCCCATCCAGCCCAAGACAGAGACCATGATGAATTTCATCAGTAGTGCCTTCAGAAAGGTGACCTACCATGTTCAGGTGAGGGCACTGAGATCCAGAAGGTGAGGGCCCCCAGCACTCACTAGGGACATTCTATGATTCTCCTCCCCTGAGGATGTCCCCTCAGAATGTTAAAAACAAGTTCACGGAAGCAGAGCCCTCTTTGGCCCTTTGGCTGGTGCTAGGTACCTCACACAGCCAAATTTTACTACTTAAAAACCGTAACAAGCCCAACACAGCATAGTGCAGTTTATGTGGGGCCATGTGGATTCATTTGGGGCTCCTCCTCGGGTGGAAGTCGCAGAACCTAGGATACAACTGGTTTAGAAATGAACCAGACTGGCTGTCAGTGTCTGTTCCCTGTCCCGATGGGGACTGAGGCAAGAGGTGACATGGCTAGTTCTGGAAAATGAACAGGGTTGCACATTCTGGGCCTAGGGATACCCCACCTACTGAAAATGCCAGGCTCCTGTCTTCACTGAGATCTTCCCTGTCCTGGGTAGTTGTAGAGATCAGGAGGTGGAAGGGAGGCTGCTCTCCTCTGCCCATTTTGTAAACACCTACTCCCTTGGACCAGGTCCCACCTACCTTTCAAAAGTCCCTGACTAGACCCCACCCCACCTCAGGCATGATATGAATCCAAGGCTAGAGTTCTCTGTGCAGCAAGCTCTTGGCCTTCCAGCTCCATAGCCTGTCACAGCCAGCCAGCCCCTCCTGGACCTTACCCCACCTCAGGGATCGGGTCCCTATATGTTCCATTTCCCCCAGGCTGAGGGCAGCCAGCCCATCTTGCCTTCTTGAGGTCAATCTGGTCCCAGCTGCATCTTTGAAGTTATATAGGACCCAAGGCAGCACCTCACCATTGTGCTTGGGGACTACGGTACCTGGCACCCTCAAGTCTGCATGGACAACTCTCTTGTAGCCTAACATGGCCCATCTACTTCCTGTACCCCAATATCTTTCTTCCTGCTCATATATGGGTACCCACCGAGGCTCTGCAAGCCTGACCCTGGCCTTGTGTGGGCTTGGTGGTATCATTCAGAACTTCACATTCAGGGCTAACGCTTGACCGCTACGGTGTCGTCTTGATGGCACCTGGTGACAGCTAGGGGTGTCTGTCTAAGCTGTCCTCTGGGCCTCCTACCTCATGAGGGAGGACAGGTTGTCAGCTGCAGGCCGGAGGTAGGGGAGAGCACCTGATGCAATATTGATGGAAATGCAATATGCAGAGGTCGTCTGCACTGACGCTCTCCTGTGGGCCTGAAGAGATGGTGAAACCCATCATTCCCCGGACACCACTGTCCTGAGCTGCTCCCAGGGGACTTGCAGCCCCGGGAGAGGCAGCTTGAGTGCTAGCTAGGCTGTCAGTATCAAGAACAATCACCTGAAGGGTCACTTCAGTGAGCATTGTTTACATCAGGGGCCGGTGGGACTTTGGCACACACTCTGCTAAGTGTGGAGCCTGCATGAAGCCCTGGGGAAATTCGGGCCATGCCTCTCCCTGTCTCTCTGCACAGTAAGAGACTGTGGCTCCTTTCCTAGGTGGGACAGAAGCCAGGGACTGTTCAGGCAGCCTGCTGCCCACCCCTCTCCCCGATAGTTGATGGTCTGACTCCCTGGTGTCAGTGAGAATCTGAAGGCTGTTGCAGTGATGTTAGCCAATCACAGCAGGGCTGGGTGGTATCTGTGCAGGCCTCCAAACCCAGGGAATGCAGCCCTCATCCCTCGTTGCTAGGTTACCCTGCTCGCCTACCTTACACTCAGCCCCACCAGTGTGATGCTGGATCCTCTTGGGCATGTGGCACCGGCTTTGACTTCCTCGTCCTCAAAGCAGGTCTGAAGGCCTCGTTTGGGGGCAGAAGCAATGCTCCTCTCCTGCTCTGTCGAGATGGCCTTAGCTTAGTCCCTCTCTTCTCGCTGCAGAGGGGCCTAGAGCCCCTTTATAGATGTGGGAGAACTGGAGTTAGAGAGGGCTGGGGACTTCCTTGGACAGAGTCTTGTCTCAGGGCAGAGTGGAGGTGACTGCCCACAGTAATGGAATCTCAGCTGTGGTGAATGGTGTCCAGCTCCGTCTGAGGTCATGATTTTCTCAGCCGGGGTGGCATTACAGGCTTGTAACCCAGCTCGCCACAGCTGCCCTCCATGATTAATGCATGGCAGGCTCAGCAATGCTCAAATCTCACCAAAAACAAAAGAAAGAGGTGGCGGGCAATGGAGCCGGAGGGACTGCCACCTTCAGAACAGCTACCCCAGGCATGTCATGCTCAGCCACTAGGGCCTATCCCCTCCTATATCACGGATTTCCTCAGGGGTCATGGCTAAGACTGAGAGGCAAGGGTGTGGGAGCTCCTACTTCCTGGGGGCCACCATCGTCAGGTTTCTCCCTGCCCATGATCAGAGGGGTCAGCACGAGTGGTGTCTTGTGGATACAATCAGATGTTTCCCACAATGCCTCACCTTCAACAATCCACATGTAGCCGTGACATGGGGTTCGTTCACACTGGCTCCCCTTTCTTGTTCGGTGGTGAAGAGGGCAGCAGGGCCCGGTTACCATAGGGTTCTTCATGCTGTGGGGCTGCCCTGCGGCTGAAGTCTATTCTTCCAGTCCAGACTAACATTCCACCTCTTCTTCTGTCCTGCCAGCCTGAGGGGGCTTCTCCCGGTGCTCCCTAAGCCCCTCGATCTTTCCTGGGTGAGGTGGGCAGGGGTCCTTCTTGCCCATTCTCTTGTCAGTAGATTAAATGGTGGGGAGGGGAGCCCCGGCTCCCTGGTGAGGGTCCCACCCCAGTTGCTATGCTGATGGTCCAGGTGGTTGCCATGTTCTCAGTGGGCTTGTGTTTCGGCCAAGGAGCCCTGAGCCTGGGGCAGCTCCACATCAGAGTGGGCAGCATTCAGATTGTTCCTGTCCTATGGGGTCACCCCCGTGACAGCCCTTAAGGGTCAAATTCAGCCCAGGAGCTGTTCCCCAGAGCTTCTGCTGCCCCTCCTGCAACCATGTGCTGCAGCTGTGAGCCCTTGGGGAGCCTCTGGTTCCCCACTGTGAGCTAAGAAAGGCACTGCAAGTTGGGCTCCTCTGGGTAATCGTAGGTCCTCCACCCCCCAGAGGTCTGTCCCTAACCCTCTACTATGGAGCCCAAGGCTCCGTGGTAAGGGATCCCATACCCCGCCCCAGCCTGATGGCCACCTGACACCTGAACCTTCAAATATTAATGTGATACCTCCCACCCCGGGGGCACAGCTTGCACAGCCCCTGACAGCTGGGACTGGGACAAGCACGGCTCCCTGTGCTCGCCAGCCCAGCACTTGCTTCTGAGAGCTTCCCATGCTGAAGCAGCCCAATGCTCCAGCCCTGCAGCCCCACGTGTGCGTTCCTGGGTTCTGCAGATTCCCAGGATAAAAGAGGTGCACAAGGGGGCACTTGGGGGTCTGTGCTGCTATCTTTTCCCTGTGACCCGGTGAGCGGAGGGTGTCGGGTGGGGTGGGACTGGAGGGCAGGACAGATCCACCTTGGCCATGAGTGAGGAGTGTCTCAAAGAAGCCAAGAATTGGCCTGGGCAGTGTAGGCTGCTGCACCAGGGCGTGCAGACTGAAGGTCATCTCTGCTGGTGGGGGAAAATTTTGAAAGCAGATACAACAGAGTAATAATCCAAGCCACAGCAGGTTCCTGACACAGACGCTGGCTGTGGGGACATGTGTCCTGAATTAGGACAGGCGCAAGCCAGAGCCCCTTCCCTGCTCAGGGGGAATCTCACCAGCACCATCTTAGGGGCCTGACATTGGCTTCCTCTGCCCCCTGGAGTGTTGGGACTTAGGCATGAATGTGGGATGGATACTCAGAGGAATGCTATGTGTGCCTTGTTAGTTGAAGCCAGGATCTGGGCATCTGCACGCCAGAGGGCATCGATGTAATGCATGTCCCCAAAGCTTGGGTGCCTCCGTTTTAGACAGGGCCAAGAAGCCTTCCACATCAGCTCTCAGCCAAAAGGTACCAAGCCCAGCTTAGAGGACTTGGAAGGATATGGGGAGGAGAGCCAATGGCCGTACATCTCTTCTTCCTAGCCAGAACTAGTAGGAACAAAGACCCCCGCTTCCCTGGGTCAGGCCTCACAGCTGAGACTGATCAGGGCTACTCTGGGCAGCATGTTCAGGTCAGTGGCCCATCCACTGGTCCAGTAGAGGTAGCCAAGAATGGCTGGCTATCTAACCTAAACATGGAGGGATGGCTTCTCCGGTCTTTGATGGTTCTATTTTGGTGTGGCTTGGACACTGAATGTAGGACATGACTTACACTTCTACCTGAGGTATATGGTCCTGGCCTCTCAGCATTATGGGCTTCGAAGAATTTCAAGTATTCTATCTTGCCTCTGTGCCAAACCAGCATACCTGTCCTCTTAGGGGCTGGGCAAGCCTGTGGTGCAGTCGTTTGGGGAAGATTGGACAGTGTGACTCTCCAAGGCCAGGCTCCCAGAGACAGCGGCTCAGCCTTGAGCACAACTTAGGGGTTGTGCTCAGGTTCCCTGGGCCCTGTGTGGCCTGGGCTCAGGCACGGGCATCCTCACTTGATGACATCCTTACAGGGACCTGCCACTCCCCTCTCCCTCCTTACTGGATCTCACCTAATCTCCCACCCCAAGTTACCCTCAGACCCATGTCAAGGAGAGAGCCAGGTGAGTCGGGAGGAGTGAAGCCAGTCACAGAGAGACGTGTGTGCCTATGTGTTCATGCCCCCATCCGTGTGGGGCTGAGGAAGGTGAGCCCGGCTAACCCAGCATCTAGTCCAGGAGTTCTAGTGTTTTAGTTCTAGTGGACCCTAAGCTGGGCTCTGAAATGGGTGGAGGGTACAGACGGTTAGAAAACCCAGCCACCGAGCATGGGTGGGCATTGAGACACAAGAGGGACAGGGTCCTGGGGCTCCCTCTTGTGCCCTTCTCTCCAGGCCCTCTGAACTGCACATGCTCCAGGAGGCTCTCCATGCTTGCCCGGCAGAGCTGGGACAGACCCAAGCCCAGACTCACCTGAGTCTCCACCAACCACATTTGTCCATCCCCAGGTACCAGTCCTGATGACACCCCCACCCCCGCCATTTCCACCTCCTCCACTGCTGGTTGCAGGACTCTCCCTGGAAGAAGAAAGAAGAGGGGACTCAGGACTCAGGAGCCCCTCATGTGAGTGCTTGGCTACAAAAGAACCGGTCTGGGCAAGGTGAGGAGGGTGGCAGAACCCAACTGGGAGGACCTTCTCAGAGGAGCTAGGCTCAGGTAACTGAGCATTTAGAGCTTCCCTTTCTCAGAACTCCTCCCAGGTTTCTATCTTGGATACCATGATGACAGTAACCTGAACTAAAAGGAAGTGATCTCAGTGGGACAGAGGCCAGAGACCTCAGCAGGCCAGTGAGCATCCTTGAGCGTCAGGAGACGGAGAGGGCCTGCCAACTGAGGACCACCACCCTTAGAGGATTGTGACCAACCTTTATCTAAGTGCCATAAGATGGCATGTAACTATTAGCAGGCGTCACATGCAACAAGGCTTCATCTTGACCAATGAACAAGCTATAGTTACATACTCACATGTAGGACTTTGTGTCTGCCTGTGTGGGCAAATGTGCCTGTGTTATCTTTATGTCTGTGTATGAGTGTATGTCTCTATGTATTTCAGTGTATGTACTTGTGTGTCTGTACATGAGTGTCTGTGCCCGTGTGAGCATGTATGTGTCAACCTATTTGTGTTTCTGCGTGTGTGAGCCTGCATATGTCTTTGTCTACCTTTGTTTTTCTGTGTGTGAAAACATATACATGTCTGTGTCTACCTGTATGTGTGTGTGTTTCTGGTGTGTGAGCATGCATTTGTCTGAGTGTCTCTACTTATGTATATGTATGTGCCTGTGTGAATCGTGTGTATGTGTGTCTAGATGTGAGTGAGTATGTCTGTGAATGGGTCTATGCCTGCCTACAGTGTGACACAGTTCAGGGTCACGGCACTAGTGTGTGTTCATAGTGCATAGGAGATGGATTAGTAAGAGAACAGAACTTAAGCTCTGACAGGGCTGAGCTAGGTCCCCAAACCTTCAGGTCTTATGGGCTCCTGGCTCTGCCCAGGCTGTAGAGAAGTTGGGAGACGAAGTATTATGGTAGCAGAATCAAATAATAGACAGGTTTCCTAGTGGCCACGTTGGGGCAGGTCCTCTTGAGGCCCCTATGAGAATCCTACTTGTACCATTTTGCCTCTGACCCCAGAGGGCAGAGCTGAGAGGTCTCGGGTTCCAAGCCTAGTGTTCCTGGAAGGGTAGGCTGGCCTGGTTCCAGGAGCTCCAGGCTTGGCATCTCTGCTCTTCTGTACCCCTGCCCTCTGACGCCCTCTGACGCCCTCTGACTCCAGCAGCTGTCACTCTCAGCCCAGTCTGGCCTGGTCAGCCTGCCCCAAGGGAATCGATGGGCGGCACAGCCCCTCTGAGGGTCACTTCTCCAGCTGCCCTTCAGGTGAGTATCTTCCATTCACTCCCCATCTCTCCACTTAAAGGCTAGTGTACCCCATGTTCTCTCAGCCCAGACAGCTCTGACCACCCCAAGTTTTTGGAAGACAATCGAAGGGTGGCAGCAGCCAGGCCCCGTCATAGAAAACACAGAGCCTTTCTCTGCCACCTCGGAGTCCTGACCTCTGCACTCAGGGTTGAAAGCTCGCTGTCACAGGAGGCAACCAGACAGCTGCATGAAAGTTCTGGAGTCTGCTCCTCTGGAGAAAGCTGTGTCTGCCCACCCCCACTTTTCCAGACCCTCCTTTCGCTGTGTCCCAGAGGACTCTGGGAATCACCAAGTGGTACTGGCCCTCTCAGAGAACACAGTTCGACAAAGGCTCTGATAGGTCTTGAACTACAGAACTGGTGGGCAGGCTTTGTCTGCTCAGCTGTGTTTACCCTCTTTGACTGTTTCTGTATGACATACTCTACACAACCTCATCCAGGCCATGTAAGACCACACCCCTGGGGGGGATTGGAGGGGCAGTGAGCACAGTCCCCTGCTCAGGGCCTCACCTTTATTAGGTTGGGAGTCACACCTTGTTCCATCTTAGGTCCCCTTAGGGTATGTCACCTGCCTGTCTCTACAGGGGCCTGAGGTGGAACCCCAGGATCCCAATGATGGCCTGGCTACTCTGCAGCTAGATGGGTTGCCTTCAGGAGACCTTGACATGCTGGTGCCCACACAGGATGAGCGTGGCCGGCCCATCCCTGAGTGGAAGCGGCAGGTGATGGTGCGGAAGCTGCAGGCTCGCCTGGGTGCAGACCACCCGCCAGAAGATCAGGTGTCACAAGGAGGGGGAGGGGAGGGGCCAGGGAAGGATCAGCAGGCCAGAGGGAAGGGCAGGGCTTCATCAGAGGGAGATGGGGAGTTGGGTTGGAGATTGGGGAGTACGGTGGGGGGTAGAATAGAGTGGGGTGGAGAGGTGGTGTGAGACACTCAGATGGGAAAATTGGAGAGATGGGGGTGAGGAGCCGGGTGAGGAGGTGGGAACATGGCCACTGAGGAAGTGCCACGCAGGAGTGGGGGGGTGCCAGTGGGATGCTCCAGCCCAGACCTAGAACCCAAACCAGATGTTGTTCTCACTGTTACTGTGTGGTACCAGCTTCCTCTTCTGCCATACATGGTTCAAAACTAGATGGCAGGGCTCCAAGCAAGGCATTTGTGGCTTCGGAGGGGGTAGGCCCCATGATCTCTGTCATCTACCAGATGGGGTCAGCCTTACTGTCCTGGTGCTTGGATTATCGCAGGTACCAGTAGGAAAGCATAGCCCAGTGAGGCCGGGGTGGGAGCGAACCCATGGCGAAGGGCAAAGCAGTGTGAAGTGAGGGGTTCTAGGGGGGGGGCTTAAGAGGGGCTTCTCTCTGAGCAGGTGACAAACTGGAGCTAGAGGGACATGAGGGAATACCCATGGATTCTAGGGTATTCTCCACTCTAGGCAGAAGGGAAAGCAAGTGCAAAGGTCCTGAGGTGTGGTGAGCAGGCACCAGGCCTGATCAGCTGAGACTGTACTGCTGAGTGGGGGCATGCTGAGGGGATAGCAGGCATCTAGAAAGCTTCTGTGACTGAAAAGAGAAGGAGCTGTGGTGACTGAGGTGCTGTCTGGGCACGCAGAACTAGAATCTTGCCCTAAAGGAGTGTGGGTGGCACTGCGGCCAGGTTCAGAGCTGAACTGTCTATACGGCACTGCCAGCCTCTGGCCGAAGGTTTTTGAAGTAGGATCGTCCCATTATACCAGTCACGTCTGTTCCAGGTGCTAAGGGCTCCTGCCTGCTGCAGCCCGTCCTCCAACAGATGTGTCTACATAGCACAGGACAGCACAACACAGCATGGGGGTGGGGTGGGGGTGGAAAGGGCTGTGTCCAGTAAGTCCTTGGGGTCCAAGGATGGGTTCAAGGTTCCACAGAGACAAGAGGCTCTGGGATATGGAGGAGAGCCCCTAAGTGACACCTATGGAGTGATGGCTTCCAGAGAGCAGAGGCCTCTGTGCTGGTCCCTTGTAGACTGGATACCATCTAGAATATCCCCAGGCTGGTGAGGAGGCAGGCAGGGCTGTTCAGGGTTAAGTGAGGGCCCGGATATTTTGGCAGCCAGCTCCCGCGAGTGTTAGAAGACCATGGGGAGCAAACAGTCCTCGTCCTTGCCTAGGCTCCCACTCGGGACTGGGCTGGCCAGCGGCCAGCTTCACGTTGTAAAGCCAGAGGAGGGCCAGCCGGTGTCCAAGGTCTAGGCTTTAGGGAACCATGCAGAGTATTAGTGAATATGGGCTGTGGTGGCTGCTGACCCAGCCTTCCTGTGCCCAGGACCAGAGTCAGAGGCCGGACTCAGGCCCCACCCCTGCAGAACAGGCAACTTGGAGGTATTCGCAGACTCACCAGGCCATCCTGGGCCCCTTCGGGGAGCTGCTGACAGAGGACGATCTTGTCTACCTGGAGAAGCAGATCCACGACCTGCAGCTCCGGCGTCGTTGCCAGGAATATGAGAGTGAGCTGGGCCGGCTGGCAGCCCAGCTGCAGGCCCTCCTGCCCGAGCCCCTGGTCAGCATCACCGTCAACAGCCACTTTCTGCCCCGGGCTCCCGGCCTGGAAGATGAGGAAGCTCCAGCCCTAGCACCTGAACTCGAAGCTTCCAAGGAGCCCGGGAAGGCCGAGCCGAGAGGGCAGCCACTGCCCTTCTGGTGCAGCCACATCGGTCGCCTGGTGCGCAGCATGTCCCTGCTGCTGAAGGGCATAAACGGGCTGGCACAGGGCGAGGAGAAGCCGCCTGCCCCTGTCCCGCAGGACTCAGGCAAGGAAACCATTGCTGGCCCCTCTCGGAGCGAGGCCCAGCGCGAGATCCAGGAGTGCGGAGTGTCAGTTCGGACGTTGCGGGGAAACTTCGAGTTCGCCCGGGATCTGCCTTGCGCCTCGAACTCGGGTCCCTGTGAGCTGGGGGCGCGGCCCGGCCAGTGTCTGAGAGGCTGCTGGTCGGCTCCGCCACAGTCCCGAAGCGATCCGATGGGTGGGGAGCCCCGGCCAGGTGACACGGAGGAGGCCAGCGACTCGGGCATCAGCTGCGAGGAGGCCCCATCAGAGGCCGGCGCGGGTTCGGGGCTGGACCTGGCCAGCCTGCGCAAGGAGCGCATCGTCATGCTTTTTCTCGGCCATTGGAAAAAGTCGGCCTACACGCCCGCGCTCAGGACGGCCGCCTGCAGGAGCCTGGAGGCTCAACGTGCACGATCCAGGGGCCCCGAGGCCGCAGGTAGCCCACGGCCACTCTCCCCGCAGCCCAGCGACAGCCCCCGGCTGGGCCACCTGTGGCAGCAGCGTGGCATCATCACCCACCTGCTGGGCACCTGGAAAGCCATCATGGCTCACGTGCCAGCCCGGCAGCTGCGGAGGCTGAGCCGCAGGGCGCGTGGGCCCCTGTCCCCCGAGCAGTTCTTGCCGCACGTGGACGGGGCGCCCGTTCCCTACAACAGCCTCTCGCTGGACCTCTTCATGCTTGGCTACTTCCAGCTCCTGGAGTGCGACCTGCCGGCCGAGGAGCGCAAGATGCGCCACCTGCTGTGCTTTGAGGTTTTCGAGCACCTAGGCGCACATGGCTGGGAGGCCGTGCGAGCATTCCATAAGGCAGTGACCGACGAGGTGGCCGCGGGCCGCCGTGCCTGGACAGACGGCTTCGAGGACATCAAAGCCCGCTTCTTCGGCTCCAGCCAGGGTCCCCCCTGGGACGTGGAGCCGGGTCGCAAGCTGGGCCTGACACCCCTCGGCTCCTTGCCCCACGCTGCCCTCCCAGGCAGCACCTCCGAACCTGCCTCCCCGAGGCTGGGGTCCGACTCCCAGCGGGGCAGCTTCAACAGCGGGGATATCTGTGGCTACATCGACCGCAGCTTCGCCTTCTGGAAGGAGAAAGAAGCCGAGATGTTTAACTTTGGAGAATGACTGTTCACCTGGTGAAATAGGACTCTGGGGGGAGGTTTGGGGTTCCTTTGTTCATTCTTTGAGCTCCCGGGGGGGGGGGGTCAGGTGAAGCGGGCACGGTGATGGCTGACTCCTGTCTCCGCAGAGATCAGAGATCTGTCTCTTAAGCTATGGTGTCCCCATCTCTTCCGAGCGGTGCTTGGGGACAAATCCTTCTCACCTGTGAGCACAGCCCTCAGTGGTCATATGGGTCTGAGGGTCCTGACGCCAAGGAGTTGATGTCCTAGCACCAGGGCTCCTTTGCCAGTCTGTTGTCAGTCACACGGATGTCTCACTCTTCAGTTTCAATGGCTCAGGTGGTCTCAGCTACGCCACCATCCTCTCTACTCCTCCCCTTGGGCCTCTGCTATTTGTTTGTTTGTTTGTTTGTTTTTCCTGGCAACCTATTTCTCTAAGACCAGAGGGATCTCCCTGACAGGAGGGCTTCTGTGGGGGGAGTCCCCAAAGCCCCGAGGCAGACAAAGGGTTCTGCCCAGATTCTCCTGCTGGTCAGTCGTAGCTGCCCTTACATGTTACATGCTAACTGCGTCTCTCCTCTGCCACTGCCTGGCCCCTGAGGGAAGGCTTCCTGCTAGGCCTTTGTCCTCCAGCTGACCAACCCTTCCAAGACCCACAGATGGAGGCTCTGTGACAGGGCCACCTAAGAACAGGGACACCAAGAATATCCATCCACCAGGAGGTGGGGAGTCCTTTGAATAGAAAGATTGGTACCCTGTGAAGGAACACTGGCCTTCAGAAGCTGGGGACAGCTTACAACAAGGGGGGGCATAGCAGGGGTGTTCATGTGGCCATTTGGATGTCATCTTTCCACTGAGGCACAGAGAAAGCAGTCAACTACCTTGGGGGTTCCTGGTACCATAGAGAACCACAGCAGCTAGGTGCATGGGGGAGCCCCCCAGATGGCTGACTGTAAGATAGAGCTTGATTCCAGCTTCTGGTGACAGGTAGGAGGATGAGCCACCACCCACCTCCTGGGGCCCAGGAGAACTGGCCTGGAACCTCTGGAGGACTCTGAGGTAGTGACTTTTTGAGGAGACCACAGTTGGCATGGGACAAAGATCTGCAGTCAGGTCTCTTGGGGCTAAGACAAGCACTATGGGGGCAGGCCATCTCCAAGAGTCTCCTACAGTTCCCTGCGGCACCACTAGGGGGATCAGGGAGCTCTAACTTTGGGCTCTCGGGTGCTAGTAGAAAGGCTGTTGGCCAGAGCAAAACCTGGATAACCTCAAGACTAGGTAGAGTCTCATGGATAGGGACCTCCAGAGAGATAAAGTTGGCGTGGGGCATGGGGTTTGGTGTTTGGTGCTTGGTGCTGGAAAAGCCACAAAGGGCAGTGGTACAGACCCTGGCTCCAAGTCGCCTCTAGCCCTGGCCCACCCTGGTGACCGGCTCTGAGGTGACTGGGTAAATCCTCCTACTTGATCCTCGGTTTCCTCTGCCTTTAGAGTCTTATCAGAAGCGGAAGATGGCTTTGTGTTTGCTAAATAAAATTGCTGTTCCTGGCTGAGCACTTGCCTGTCACTCGGCTGCCCGTGTGTACAGAGCCTGGCCGCTGAGTGGACACTCAGACCCCAGTGGCTCAGTACAGCTATAGCACCAGAGCAAGTTATCAACCCCAGAAAAGACCCAGACTCCTCCCTACATCGTGGGATTAGGGATGCGGTGCTGATGCTGGCTTGCCCATTCTACGTCCTGGTAGGCTCACCATTGGCTCACTAGCTTGTAGAACTTCCACAAGTAAACACTAGTAGGCAGGGCACCTATAGGGTGGTGACAGTCATCTTTTAGAGTGTAACAAAGAAGGATCCTGTGTTGCCATTGGGAGAGCAGCAGTCACAGAGCCCAATCTTGACTCTCCTAGGCAAGAAGTAGGCACACCCAGTCCTCATGGCCTGGGGCCTCAGTTTCTCCAATGTAAGGTCAGACCCAGATGCTCAGAGACACCAGCAAGATCCAGAGGACCTGGAGTGAGTTGTGTTGCTAGGCAAGGGGTTCAACCTAGGTTCGAATGGAGGGCAACCTCTTCTGCAGACACATCTCATCTACAGGAAGCTACCTGGAGATTCTGGGACCCTGGCCTGGGTGCTAATTTTTAAAGGCGTTCTGGGTAGTTCTGATGCCTTATCTGGCAGGCTAGGAGACCATGGTCCTCTAGCAGCTTGAGGAGAACAGGTGCCCCTCAAAGGCAGAAGTCAGCCCCTCACAGTCAACTCACAGTTGGACACATAAACCTGTTGTTATGCTGGCAAAACTTCACTGAGGACCCAGAACCCCTTCATACACGTCCTGGAGGTTAAGGTCACAGATCAAGGCTTCCAGATGAGTTAGGGCCCTCTTGTCGCTTGTAAATGTGTGCAAATGAATGCAGGGAAATAGAAAACATGCCAAGATTAATAAAATAATGCTACTCCCAGAGCAGCAAGGGCTTAGTGGATCCTTTAATAAACAACCGTCAAGTTCATTTCTTTTTTAAAAGATGTATTTTATGTATATGCATACACTATTGCTGTCTTCAGACACACCAGAAGAGGGCACCAGATTTCATTACAGATGGTTGTGAGCCACCATGTGGTTGCTGGGAATTGAACTCAGGACCTCTGGAAGAGCAGTCAGTGCTCTTCACCACTGAGCCATCTCTCCAGGCCCAAGTTCATTTCAAAGAAGCAGAAGTAAAGGAAGCTGTCCTGGTTTGCACGCACACTCTGTGTTTGAACTCTTGGTCCCCAGTTGGGGGGCCTGTCTCAGTATGATGTGGAACCCATTAAAGGTAGAGGCTGCCTGACTGGAGGAAGCAGGTCACTGTGGGATGACCTTGAGGTTTCATAGCCCAGGTCCAGTGTCTGCTTTCAATTTCCTGATTCTGACACAAGCTGCCCCCAGGGGTCATCATTATAGAACAGTGTCCTTGCAGCAAGGTGGCTCTAACCCAAAATCCTGGGTCAGAGAAGCCTGACCGTCCACACCTGGGAAGCATGTCCTGAGACAAAAAAGATGCAGCCAGTCCACAGGGTCTGAAAAGGGCTCAGTAACAGTGTGGGATGCTCTAGCTAACTGCTGAAAAAGAAGATAATGTTTTTACAGCACCCCCTACACACACACATCAAGCTCACATGGACCCAGACACAGTGCACCAGCCAGGCCATAAATACTGAAGTGGAGGAGGTGATCTAACTCAGACGCTATCCTGGACTGCCTCCACAGCCACCGAACTATCTACACACCAGCAAAAGCAAGCGCGCCTCCTCCAAGGCTGGTCTTTCCGGTGTAAGCTGCACCTTTTAAAGATGGTGGCACATTTTAGTTTGGTGAACTCACACTTGGAGTCTATTCTGGGGACATAACTGCACTGCTGATCTTCGTCACCCCAGCATCCAAAATGGAAAATGACCCGAAAGCCCACGAATAGGAGCTGTGCCTGGTGTCACCTCCAGCCTCGGAAGGAAGGTATCTCCCCGTCCAGATGAAATTTAAACCCATGTTTTTAAACCGATCTCCTCAAAGCTCATGATTCAGCATCAAGTGATCAAAACAGTGACTTGCACTAGCTCGGCCATGTGCACACATCACCTCCAGACTCAGGGTGGACAGTCTGTGAGGGGTATTATAATTTGCTGTGATTTTTTTTTTTTTTTTTTTTTTATCATCCTAGGCCTCTTTTAAAGGTGCAGATCTTGGAAGAAACCTGTGATTTTGAGCCCCTAGTAGTAAGAGCAACATAAACTCCATTTGTCTCTATTTAAGGACCCCTCCCAAAGAACAGCCTGGGGATACCACAGAAATGGGGAAATCCCTCAGAATGGGTCATCTGGGCAGCCTTGTCTCATCCTACGATTAAATGTTCATGGCATAAAAATGCAGACCGCTGATCACCTGTGACCAGTGAAATTTTACATCACCTAATCCTAGAGAGTTTCCCCCAGTGCCTCTGTCTGGGGTCGCCACTTCAAAAAATGCTTGACTCCGCATGCTGGCTGTTTCTACAAATAACCACTCTTTGTTCTTGTCTACTCTCCGAGTCTGGGGTCTTCCTTTAGCGATTTTCGGACCCTCACACTAGTGTTGTGTCTCCTGCCTGGTCTGTCATCCGATGATACACTGGACTTCTAATGCCCACGTGGTAATGCCCACATGGTCTGCTGGGGACCTGCTGACTCCCTGTGACAGAGCCTGTGTCGCCATTCCCGTCCTCTGCTCTCTTTAGACAGAGCAGGGAGGCACTGACCCTGCACATGGGTGTTAAGCAAAGCCTTGACCTTGCTTCAGTACCTTTCCCCTGGTGGCTCTAATGCCTCACAGACAAGGACACCTATGAGGGTCCCCATACCACATGAAGTTAAATATCAAAACCAGAGGGAGCGTCTCACTGTGGTCCAGAAACAGCCCCTGGGGATGAGTGAGAAGGGAGGAACAGAGCCGGGACCCTGCACATGGAAGCTGCCAATGTGAGGGGCCGGGCAGGCCCTGCGGGGCGCTCCCGGGGATGATCAAGTTCTTCCGGGAAGCAAGGCTCTAGTCCTGCTACATGAACTTCCCATCTGCCGTACCAGCCAGGAAGGTGTCATACGTCCAGCATCCTAACAAATTAGCCAACTGCCAGGAGGACTGTCACTCAGGGCCACCTGGGACCCTGTCTGTGAGAACATCACTTCCATCCCTAGTGAACTCCCAAAGCAACACACCAATGACTACTTTACTAAGGCCTGCATGTGAGAAGGAAGGAGGTGCTGATGGTGAAGCCCAGACTGGTCACCCAGGCTGAAGTGTCCCACCTGTGCACTGAGGTGTCCTTCCTGTACACTGCGATATCCCTCCTGTGCAGTGAGATATCCCACCTGTGCACTGAAATATCCCATCTGTGCACTGAGGTGTCCCACCTGTGCACTGAGGTGTCCCATCTGTGCACTGAGGTGTCCCACCTGTGCACTGAGGTGTCCCATCTGTGCACTGAGGTGTCCCACCTGTGCACTGAGGTGTCCCACCTGTGCACTGAGGTGTCCCACCTGTGCACTGAGGTGTCCCATCTGTGCATTAAAGCCCTCTGTGCTGGCCGGTTTTGTGTCAACTTGATATAAGCTGGAGTTATCACAGAGAAAGGAGCCTCCCTTGAGGAAATGCCTCCATGAGATCCAGCTGTAAGGCATTTTCTCAACTAGTGATCAAGGGGGGGAGGGCCCAGCTCATTGTGGGTGGTGCCATCCCTGGGCTGGTAGACCTGGGTTCTATAAGAAAGCAAGCTGAGCAAGTCATGGGAAGCAAGTCAGTAAGTAACATCCCTCTATGGCCTCTGCATCAGCTCCTGCTTCCTGACCTGCTTGAGTTCCAGTTCTGACTTTCTTTGGTGATGAACAGCAATGTGAAATTGTAAGCTGAATGAATTCTTTCCTCCCCAACTTTCTTCTTGGTCATGATGTTTTGTGCAGGAATAGAAACCCTAAGACACCCCCTTACCTGGGAAGCTTGGCTCTCACCCTCCCTCAGTTCCCTGACCCAACCTGACCTTGGGTCACATTAGTAACTTAGCCTCTGTCTGTGAAGTGTGTCCCCATGAACCAAGCACTACGTGAAAGATCGTGAACCTCGGCTGCTTTATTTTTAGACGACCCTGTTTCTTAGCTGCCTGGAGTACTCAGGATGGAGGGAAACACCAGGGCAGCCCAAGGCCAAGGCTCTGTTTATTGCACTGTGAGAATCTCAGTCTCTCTTACCTGCACACGCAGGTGTCAGGGGGCCTGCTCACATGCCAGCACGGGCTCCTGCTGTCTCCACTCTGCATGTGTGGAGACATTCTCAACTCCCCCACCTCAGCCTCACTGCCTAGGATGAGTCAAAGCACCTACTGTCCAATCCAGCGCTCGGGTGACCCAGGCCTCCTGTGTGACATAGACCCTGTGGGCTTTCGGAGGGGACAATCTTCGAAGAGCTGTGACCTCACTCCGTCCCCCACCAACCCCCCTTCCTCCCATACAGAGGCTAAAAATACCCCTAAGTTCCCACGTGGCCTGCCCAGCCCAGCCCAGCCCAGCCCAGCAGCCTCCTCTGTGGCCCTCACTTCAACTTAAGTCCTGCCCTTTGGTCTACGGTCTCAGCAAGGAGTCCTAAGGGAGCCTAGTAACAGGTAAGACTATGGGTTCTACAAGGAGGTAAGTTCTGCTTAGGCTTGGTAGAGTCCTCGACAGGCAAGGGGGTCCTGGGAGCTGGGTGGGCTCAGAGAGAGAAGCCGGACTCTGGGAACGCAGCCAGAGCCACATTAGCAGGGCTGTATTAAAGCCGTTGCTGCTATCCCCTTTCATCCATGAGCAGCCCTGGTAAGATTCCAAGCTCCCCCTTTGCCCTCCAGCCTTTGTAGAACTGCAGGACAGCAGGTGTCCGCAGGTATCTCAGAGCTCCCTTGGAGAGGTGCAGGCCCTGCACAGGCCTGGTTGCACCATTGTAGCTGTGGTCGATAACCGAAGAGCCCAGCAGTGAGAGGAATGCGAGGCCTGCTGTGGGTGTTGCCTTGGGCACAGCCCTCCCTATGTGCCTCAGCGAACATACAGTAACCTCAGCCAGAGGCCTCCCTGAGAGGTTCAACGGGATGGATCCCTGGTGGGGATGAGGCTCTCGATGCCAGCCTTCTGAGTTTCCCTTTGGAGGCCTAAGCCAAGGCTGTCCCTTGAAATTCCTCCTGAGTAGGTCCTTTGGTAGTCCCAGTGCTGTAGGAAGGGGAGGGCATCAGGGTTGGGGGCCTAGGCCTTAAGCTCCTGGCCAGCCTGGTGGCTTGTCAGTTCACTGGATAGCCCTCATCCTTCGATGTCCCTGCTTTCCAGGCACCCACCAGGCTGGGTGAGGCACCCCCAGAGGGCACTACCAAAAGAAAAAAAAATTTTTTTTCTTTTGCAAGGCCTCACTGTGCAATCCAAGCAGACCTTGAACTTGTTAGTAATCCTCCTGCCTCAGCTTTGGGATTGTAGGTGTGCCCACTGTGCCCAGTGACTGTTATCTTTGGCGGTTCTCTTAGGGCCAAATACCAGACAGGCATGCTGTTAGGTCTAGAAGAGGAATCTGCTGACAGGCCACACACTTAACATGATGGGGCGCTGCCCTGGCTATATTTTGAGTTCTGTGGTTTCAAGCCAGGTTCTGAATTTACTCCCCCCCTACCCCACTCCGCAACTTCTGCTTCCTAGCTCTGTGGTCTTGGGCTGATGACTCAAACTCTCTGGGTCAGTTTCTCTGTAAAATACCAGCACTCAGTTGGCAGAGTGGCCGAAAGGCTGAGTGTGAGAACAAGAAGAGGCCTGGGAAGTGGCCATGCTCAGGAGCTTCCCCGGAGGCTGACTCACATCCCCTTCACACTTAGCTTCGCCATCAGAAGCAGGACCAGAGTCAACCCAGCAAACTCATGCAGACAGGCAGTAAAAATCAATGAGGCAGAGTAAAACATCTCCGGAGGCCGGCCCAGCAACATGGCGCCTGACAGAAAAGAAGCCTCGTGGGCTCTTGGAACAGGGAAGTTCTCTAACCTTTGGAGGTTTACACTGTGGAAGATAGAAGGCCCAGGGTTTGTGTTCTCTACATGGTCCTGCATTACCCTAATTACCCGGCCTTGAGTAGTCTCGCTTCCTCAGCTATAAAGTATAAGCGACAGTTGACTTACCCATAGGGCTGAGGACCTGGGATAGAGCAGGATGTGGGGTGCCCACAATGGCGCTCACACTGGCAATACTAGTTGGTGGGCACTCGCCAGGGGTGAGGACGGTTGATGTTCAGACAGTCATAAAATGACTCACAGGTACATGAGACCCTAGCTCTCATGGCGGACCCTGCTTTTCTACTTAGGTCTCCAGGAGAGCCCCAGGAACTACTTCCAGGAAAGAGGGTGGGCTACAAGGGTCTCTGCGTACTCTGCATCATGGTGAGAAATGTAGACGACCTGGACTTCCATCTGCCGTCACACGCTCAAGACATGCTGGAAGGCCTGCAGCGTCTGCGCTCCCTGCCCAAGCTGGCTGATGTCACGCTGCTGGTTGGTGACCAGGAGCTGCCTTGTCACCGCAGCCTTCTGGCACTGAATAGCCCCTACTTCCACGCCATGTTTGCCGGAGACTTTGCTGAGAGCTGTTCGGCACGTGTGGAGCTGAGGGACGAAGAGCCGGCTGCGGTGGGGCAGCTGGTGGACTTCGTGTACACAGGGCAGCTGACTGTCACTCAGACTAACGTGGAGGCACTGACCCGATCTGCCTCACGCCTGCACTTCCCCACTGTACAGAAGGTCTGTGGCCGATACCTCCAGCAGCAGCTAGATGCCACCAACTGCCTGGGCATCTGCGAGTTTGGGGAACAGCAAGGGCTGTTAGGTGTGGCCGCCAAAGCCTGGGCCTTCCTGCGGGAGAACTTTGAGGCAGTGGCCCAAGAGGATGAGTTCTTGCAGCTGCCTAGAGATCGACTGGCCACCTGTCTGGCCAGCGACCTGCTGCAGGTGCAACCAGAGCAGAGTCGGCTCGAGGCCCTGCTGCGATGGGTGCGCCATGACCCCCAGGACCGGGCTGCCCACCTGCCTGAGCTCCTCAGCCTGGTGCACCTGGATGCCGTGCCCAGGCCCTGTGTGCAACAGTTGCTGGCCACAGAGCCATTGATTCAGGAGTCAGAGGCATGTCAGGAGGCCCTGTCCCAGGGCCACAGTGCGGTGAGTGAGAGGACAGGGACTTCCACTTAAGGAGTGGAGGAGACACACCACCCCCCCCCCCCGGCTCCTACTAGAATGGAGAGAGAAGAGTGCCAGCATGCCCCATCTTGGATGGTTCCCTCCTGAGGGCTGGTCCCCTGACAGACCGTCACCAAGTGTGCAATGCTCTGAGGACCAGGGGGAGGAGCCTGGAAGTGTCTCCCTATCTTTAAGAAGCCCATCACTGCCTTGGTGGAAGATGCCTTTAATCTCAGCACGTGGGAAGCAGAGGCAAATGAATCTCTGAGTTGAGGCTAGACTGGTTTACAGAGTGAGTTTTATGTGGCCATGGCTACACAGAGAAAAACCTGTCTCCAAAAACAAAAACAACTACAAAACAAAACAAAAAACAAACACAAAAAAGCAGAACTAGTGCACGGCGGAAAGGCCACCACTGGGAAGATGCTAGGGGTGTCACAGTCTGGCAGGCAGGCAGGACCCCCTGGAGGAGTCCGCATTGGAGCTGGGACTTAGAGGAATTGAAAGGAGGGAGATGAAGGAACCATCCAGGATGATGGATAGAGGTGGGACACGGTGGGACCTGGGAGCTGTCACCAAGTGCTCCTGAGCAGTTCTGACTGAACCCATATGGAATTCCATGCCTGCTCATGGTGGCAGTGAGCTGGCAGTAGGCAGGTCCTAAGAGAGTGACAGGCCTGGTCACCCCAAGGGTACTCCAGAGCACTTGAGAAACCCCTTGGTGACTACTGAGAGGCACAGCTCTCCATGGGGTGGAGGGTGTGGATGGGGTAGGGGGTGTGGGTGGGGTAGGGGGTGTGGGTGGGGTAGGGGATGTGGGTGGGGTAGGGGGTGTGGATGGGGTAGGGAGTGTGGGTGGGGTAGGGGGTGTGGGTGGGGTAGGGGATGTGGGTGGGGTAGGGGGTGTGGATGGGTATGGGGTGTGGATGAAGTGGGGGTGTGGATGAGGTGGGAGATGTGGGTGGGGTAGGGGGTGTGGATGAGGTGGGGGTGTGGATGAAGTGGGGGTGTGGGTGGGGTAAGGGGTGTGGATGAGGTGGGGGTGTGGATGGGGTGGGGGTGTGGATCGAGTAGGGGGTGTGGATGAAGTGGGGGTGTGGGTGGGGTAGGGGATGTGGGTGGGGTAGGGGGTGTGGATGGGGTGGGGGTGTGGATAGGGTGTGGGGATGTGGGTGGGGTAAGAGGTGTGGGTGGGGTAGGGGGTGTGGATAGGGTGTGGGGATGTGGGTGGGGTAGGGGGTGTGGGTGGGGTAGGGGGTGTGGATGGGGTAGGGGGTGTGGGTGGGGTAGGGGGTGTGGATGAGGTAGGGGGTGGATGGGGTAGGGGGTGTGGATGAGGTAGGGGGTGGATGGGGTAGGGGGTGTGGATGAAGTGGGGGTGTGGATGGGGTAAGGGTATGAATGGGGTGGGGTGTGAATGGGGGAGGGGTGTGGACCACTGTGTCCAGCCCATAAAGATATGCACAGGTACTCACAGGTGCATACACATATGTATGGGTGCACACATACCAAAGCCCACCTAGCCTCAAGCAGAGGCACCAAGACAACACATGACCGACCCTTGGGCTGAATCGACAATGGCTAGCCACTCTGGCCTGGCTCCTGTCCACAGAAGCTTCCTGGCCTCCCACAGAAGATGCAGGAGGTGTTGGTGGTCGTAGGAGGACGGGCACTGGAGGAGGACGAGGAGGCTGGTGAGGAACCCAACCCCCACACTGGAAACTTTGCTTTCTACAACACTAAGGCCAGTAAGTACCTGACATGCTTGTCCTGGACATGAGACATGTCCAGTGAGGTGTCCAGTGGAATGGGGGCCCTGCCTCCAGAAGGCTGAATTTTAGACCTTACCTCATGGGGAGGAAGTGGCTCCACCTCTGACTTTTATTAGGACTTGGCGGCTGGGACAAAAGGGCCTAGCCAGACAGAAATGCTAAGGGTGGATGTTCTCCTGGCCCCTCAGTTGCTCTGGTTCTCCTGCCCTGTGCATCCAGCACGGGAACCAAGGCTCTAGGCGAAAATAAGAGGGTGCAAACAGACCAGGAGTAAGAGTTTGGGTTCTGGGTCAGCTCAAAGGGATCCATTTTGGCTCTGGAGCAAGTCATTTAACCTTCCTGGGTGTGTCTTGATTTTCCTCACCTGTGAAATGGGTTTCCATGCTTCCCTCCCATGATTGTAAGGGGGCCTAAGGAAGGGATTGTTGGGTACCCCATAGGCCATCTTCAGGAGAGCTCTTGGGAAAGTACTGATGAGGGCCGGTTGGCTCCAGGGAGGAGGCGGGTCGCCAGCACCACCGCATCAGCTCTGGCGGGCTGGAGGAAGTCCAGGGCCAGCAGTCCAGGTCAGAGGCTTATGGTGGGGATTTGGGGTTGACGTCAGGAGAGAGCAGCTGGCTGGCAACAATGGCCTGCTGATTGCTGGGCCATCCTCATTCTGGGGTGACACAGACATGAATCAGGGGACACTCCGTTCCTACTCATGGTGCCAGGCTCTTGGTTCACCATGAGTCCTAGAATTCTACATGTTCCCAAAGTGTCATAAACAGTCAACAGTCCAGGGGACTTCCCCAGGGCCTGGTCTCCCACAGACACTTGCAAGGAGTCCATTCACAGGATTTGAGTTTCCCACGCCTATGGTCTCACGATGGTTTCTTTCCAAACACACCACGGTGAGAATGGCTTAACAGCCACAGCCGGTGGGTGTGTCCCATGCATCACACATCTCACACCTTTTTAAATTTGTGTTTTACACTTAATTTATATGGGGGGGGGGGGTTGTGTGCCATGATGCACAGGTGGGCGTGGGTTAATCTCCTATCATGTGGTATCTAGGGATTAAACTCAGACTGTCAACTTCCTTGGCAAGTGCCATCTCTCTGGCCCAGTTCAGCCCCATTCTACAGACAGGAAAACTGGGGCTGGGCCTTGTCTAAACCCACACAACCTGCATGCCCAAGGCAGGATTTGGACATCATTCCTCTGCTGCAAGGCTGGAATCTCCTCCTCCATATCTCTTGGCTGCCTTGGAGATGAAGAGAGTCTTGGGATAGATAGATAGATGAATGGGGGAGTGAACGGCCGCTACCTTTGGAGACATCGTTTGTTTAGGGTCGGTGAGCTTCAGGTCAGAGTGACAACACCCTGCAGAACCTGGGCTATGTTTTAGGTCCTTGGGCTACTCTTGTCCGGTCTGGGCCCCAGGTTGGTGCTGTGGGGAACAGAATGAACTGGGTCACCCCAGCTGTCTCTGATCTTACTCTCTGATCTACCCACCAGTTCTGAAAAAGACAGCAGGGCAGGTGAGGGAGCAGGGGCCCTGCAGGAGCACAGCCACTCTGACCCTCTGCCTCTCTCTTCTTCCCAGGGCAGTGGATGGCACTCCCGGACTTCCCCGATTACCACAAGTGGGGTTTCTCCTTGGCAGCGCTCAACAGTGATGTCTACGTCACAGGTGAGTGGCCTAGAGCTCCTAGGGACACCCTGGTCAGCTTGGTAGAACACCAGGCCCTCAAATAAATTCTCCCACCCAAAAGGATTCTGGGAGGTCTACTAAGACCTTCCAGAGCTTTCTACACATCTGAAAGTGAGGCATCTCTCGAGACAGAGACGGGAGGTCAGAAACTCAAGGTCATCCTTGGCTACGTAAGTAAGTTCGAGGCCAGTCTGACTCAAAAACAAGCAAAAACCAAAATAATTTTAAAAGAAATAAGTAAGTTTAAAAACAACAGAGTCCTCTGACAGGTGCTAGGCGCCACCACTGTATATACTGAACTTCTTCTCCGTGACAGGTGGCTCACGGGGCACCAAAACAGACACCTGGTCGACCACTCAAGCCTGGTGCTTCCCGCTGAAGGAAGCTATCTGGAAGCCTGTGGCACCCATGTTGAAGGCCCGCACGAACCATGCCAGTACGGCACTCAATGGGGAGATCTATGCCATCGGTGGTGAGGCCTTCCTCCCTGTCACCATACCCCTTGTTCCTAGAGCCACAGATCCCCACCCCATGTCATGGCTAGATGCTTCCAGGGAGAGCTCTCCACCTTTGGGGGGGTCAATGAGCCCCATGCAGATAGTCTGGCTGGGGCATCCTAGCAAGGAACTAACCAGCCCCTGTTTGTGGAGGACTCAGAGCCTCGGGGCCAGCAGGAATGGTCGCACACACCCGGGAAGTAGGGACTTGGCCCTCGGTTCAGGGTCACTGCAAGCCTCTGAGGTGAATGACCCACAGCGACCTCTGTGTTGCTATCAGCCTCACGCTTCATCATCCAGACAACCCGGTGCCAATTATGAATATTAAAATAAGACTCACGGGCAGCCTGGAAGCCACTTCTAATGTCTAACAGTTGTGGGGGGGGGGGTCTCCTCTTCTCAAAGAATTGCTGTGTTCCTGGGTGTGTGTGACCGGCCAGAAAGCAAAAGAACATGCATGCTCTCAAGTTTCAGGCACCTTGGGGTCCCCAGGGTCTCACAGAAGCTTAGACTAGGAAACATGGACCCCATAAGTTCTCACCATTGGCATATCCTTCCCACTGGGGGCCACCCCTACAGTCTTACGCCTTTCAACCTGTTTGCCCAGAACTGGTCCTAGGGACTAGTGCCCACCCTCTCACCTGCATACCACCTCTTGGTGTGGTCTTGGGTGAGCCCTGCTGCCTATGAACGGGACCCAGGTCACAGAATTCTAAGATCCTACCTCCTCCATTCACCCCCACTCCCTGGGGCTCAAGAGCCATCCTGGCTGCCTCTGAAAACCCAGACCCTAAGCTTTCAGGACCCTCTCCTATCCCTAGACCCCAGTGCCCAACTCCTACCACTTAAGATAGCCTCCCACAGGCACTGCCCTGGATGCAGTCGAAGTAGAACGTTATGATCCCTATACGGACAGCTGGGCTCCTGCCAGTCCAGCCCTCAAGTATGTCAGCAACTTCTCAGCTGCCAGCTGCCAGGGCCGCCTCTACCTGGTGGGCTCCAGTGCCTGCAAGTACAACATGCTGGCTCTCCAGTGCTACAGCCCTGTGACAGGTAGGAAGGTCTCCCTGGCAGCCTGTATTCCTGAGGTGACAAGCTCTAGCGGTTGGGGGAGGGAGCCTATGGTTTCTGGACCTGGCAGAAGAGAACCACGTGGGGGAAACATGGGCTAGACAGATGCAGAGGCTCAGGGGCTCCCAGCAGCCTGTGGGAATGAGGCGGGACAGTGGCCAGGTCAAAGCCCCGTTCCTCCTGCATGCTACACCTCAGTGAGAGGCAGAGGCCTTACCGGACACTGCCCCTGGCTCATTCCACTGTGCCCTGCAGATGCGTGGACTGTCATCGCTTCTCCTTTCTTGCCCAAGTACCTGTCCTCGCCACGTTGTGCGGCTCTCAATGGAGCCCTGTATCTCATTGGTGACAACACTAAGAAGGTCTATGTGTATGATCCGGGGGCCAACCTGTGGCAAAAGGTAAGCCACCCCAGGTCTCCCTCCTTCTGCCCCCTGGTGGAACCTAGCTGGACTCCTGACACCCAGAGATGCTACAGAACAGAGGTGTGTGGAGGAGACCAGAGAGGCCAACAGAACTGAGGCAAGCCTCCGGCTTTCTCTAGAAGATAGGGCAGCCACAGTGTCAGCGGTAATGGGGACAGATGGTGACTGTGGGTCGCTCTCAGGTCTCTTTGCCTTGAGCTCTTGTCTTCATTCTCTGGGATCCAATCCATGCTTAGCACTGAGTGGATAGAAAGGGAGGATCATTTGTTAACCAGGAGGCAGTGAGCATCCCACTCTGTGGGAGAGCAACCAAGCAGGTGGATCCTGCGCTAAGAGTGAGGAATAGCTTTCTTCCCGGTACTATTCCACCTTGCTCCAGTCCTTCAGGCCCAGGAAAGGGTGGGAACTGAGCATGCTCAAATGTCAGCCCAGGGACCCAGAGCCCTGGTATTTCTCCTCAGTTCTAAGCTGGATGTTCTGGGTCAGTCCATCTACCTCGAGATTCTCAGTTCTAGGAGCCTGATGAAATGGGGCCACCCTCTACCCCCAGCCACCAGTCAGCCTGGTGATGGGAGCCCCACTGTGTCCCCTTGCCCACAGTTGCTTTCTTGCTTCCATGTCCCACTGACTGGAAGCCCTGTTGTAGAGGTCAAGCAGGTACAGTGCAAGCCCTGCCAAGATGCTTCTCCCTTGAGCCTCCCGGCTGAGCCACAGATAAGCTGGGCTCTCAGTAGTGCCGGTCCTACTTGGACTTTGTTGAGCCTGTGGGCAGGGCAGCTGCCTGCTGTCACCTTCATGTGGAGGTAACACCAACCTTTTCTGGTCCATCTGTCTGCCCCAAGAGTTGCAAGGCAGTCAAGGCTTAACCCAGACTCCATGGGAGGCAGCTCTGGGCTTAGCCCTCAGCATCCTACTTGGATCCTGTGACTCTAAGGCCTGAAGGAGCCATCCTGTTAGATGTAGGTTGGAGAGAGACTAGGGCCTCACTGGTAAGGAGAATCTGATATAACCACAGTGAGCCGTGGTGAACTCTGGGATTCAGGGTCAGGCGGTGGTTACCAGACCCGCCAAGGGCATCCTTGTTTCTGTCCTCCAGTTGCCCACTGGCCCCTGACAATTATCATCCACAGGTACAGTCTCAGCACAGCCTACATGAGAATGGTGCATTAGTGCCTCTGGGTGACCTGCTGTATGTGACAGGTGGCCGCTGGCAAGGCATGGACGGAGACTACCATGTAGAAATGGAGGCCTATGACACCGTGAGAGACACCTGGGCCCGCCATGGCTCCCTACCCCGTCTCTGGCTCTACCATGGGGCCTCAACCATCTTTCTGGACATCTCCAAGTGGACACAGCCTTTCAGCTCCACTGCCCCTCAGGAGCACTAGGGAGGAGTTCTGGGCTCTGCTCCTCACTGTCCTGCAGAATGACCCCATGCTTGTCCTCTGTCTACTGTGAATCGCTGCCCCATCAAGGGCATGAGCTAGGCTCAGTGTCACATAACGCAGCCCTGGGGCTACCAACTTTGCCACCAGTTGTAAGAATGAGACCCTGAAACTCCGACTCACGTAATGGGGAAGAGAGCTCTGCTGACCCTGAAGACCTCAGAGAAAGAAGCTAAGGGGTCCTGGACTATACTCTCAGAAAAACAGACCACTTGGTGGCAGCTCCTCTTGTTCTACCTGACCATGGTTTGCAGGGAAGCTGTGCAAACGAGGAGTTAAATGGAGTTCCCAGAACACCACCGAGCCAGGGCCTCTAGCTCTGATGCCCACCCTAGAGTTTGCCATGACATGCTCTTTGACCATATCCTCAGCTTCCTTTCTCTTTCTTTCCTCAGATCCCACATTCACCCCACACGAGGTGGCTGGATGAAGGCCAGTTTCTCTCCATCCCTAGCCTCTGTGTGTTGGCACAGTATTTACATAGCTGCCTCTGGGATGAAGGTGGCCCTGCCCCACCACGGGTACCTCTGACACCAGGAAAGCAGCCCCCGAAGAGACACTAGGAAGGCAGGGGATGTGGTACAGGTCAGGAGAGTGAGGCGGTGGAGAATCCTCTAGGAGAGTGGTTCTCAGTCTTCCTAATGCTGTGACCCCTTAATACAGTCCTTCATGGTGTGGTGACCTCTGACCACAAAATTGTCTTCATTGTTATTTCATAGTGATAAGTTTGCTACTGTAAATATCTGATATGCAGGTATCTGATAAATGAGTTAATATCTGATATGCAGGGCATTTCACACCTGACCCCTCACCCTGCTCTGCAGGGATTCTGGGGGTGGCACTTAGGTGTGTCAGAAGCTTGCTTTTGGTGGTCTGCTGAGACGGGGTGGAGCTAACATCTGATGGACTCTCCTGCCAGTCATGATATGATTTGGTGTGACTCAGACCGTAGTCTCATGAGGTCGTGCATTTTTCAGTCTCTACATCTTCTCTGTGTGCCTCTTATCCTCTCTTTGTCCCTTCCCTCTCTTGATTTCCTTTAGACAAGGCACCAGATTTGTAAGCAGACAATCAATAAAGGACTTTCACTGTGTGTAAGTGGCATGCTCTATCTGCTACAGACTGTTGAGGACCTAGACTGCAGATTGGGAGTTGGTCTGGCCAACACCAGCTACTAGCCCACTGAGGCCTTGAGTAGCCCCCAGCTCCCATTACATGCAGATTTCTCTGGGACCAGCCCAGGGGCTCCGAGTGGTTCTTGACACCCCTGGGTTCTGAGGACAGGACTCAAGTCTCTGCCCTGATTTTGCAAGTCTGGATTCACTTTGATTCCAGACCTGACTTCATGCCTGTCTTTGGGACCATTGAACCAACTCAGAGATCAAATAGGGAAGCGGGTAGAGGTGTTACTTCTAAGAGGACAGAACTCAAACCTGGGTTCTAAATGTTCCCATGGTGTTGGGGTTTTGAATGAGAGTTGGCCTCATAGGCTCATATATATTGAATGCTTAGTCATCAGGGAGTAGAACTGTTTGAAAGGATTAGAAGGATTAAGGGGGTGTGGCTTGTTGGAGACAGTATGTTACTAGAGGTGGAATTTAAGGTTTCAAAAGCCCGTCTCCTGCCAGGCCCAGTCTCTTTAAGCCTGCAGATCAGGATGAGTTTCCATGCATGCCATCCCAGGCTGTCCAGTGGTTAGATTGAAAGAGCTGACTTTATCCCTGGACAAGTGTGAGTGGAGGAAATCCTGGAGAAAGACATGGTTCTCAGCTTTGCTGAATTGTGCTTCATCTGGTCATTCTGGGGTCAGTGGCATAATTAATGTTCCAAGAGGAAAGGTCTTCCAGCTAGGGAGCTGGGAGTCTAAGAAATTCTCCAACTGGGGACCAGCTTCATAGGGGACCAACTGGTGGAGGTGAGCTGTGGAGCTAGCAACAATAGGGTATTCTGACCACCAAGAGCTTCCAGGAACCAGTGAAGAGGCAGATGCTGACTCAAGATGGTGCTGAGAGCACAGCTTTAAGTTATGTCTACTGTGTGTGTGTGTGTGTGTGTGTGTGTGTGTGTGTGTGTGTGAAGTTCCTAACTAATTGGGGGCTTGAGTACAGTTTCAGAGGTTTAGTCTCTTAGCACTGTGGAAGTGAGTGGTGTGTCATTCATGGTGCTAGAGCTTATCTGAGAGTGACTTCCTGATCTGCAGGTCTGAGAGACCTGAAACCTCAAAGCTCACCCCCAGTGACACAGGTCCGCCAACAAGGCCACACCTCCTAATGCTTCTAATCCTTTCAAACAGTTCTGCTCCCCAGAGACTAAGTAGTCAATATATATAGCCTATGGGGCCACTCTTACTCAAACTACCACATCCTGGGAGCACTTGGAGAGAGCCCATAAGAGCACTTGAGACCCTACAGAGCTGCTGACTTCAAGACATGGTATGTCCTGGATCTGCTTTTGTTTGGTGACTCCTTGATGCTCCCAAGCTCTGCCCCCCAGTCTCCTCATTTGTATGTTAGGGACAGTCATGTGATCTGAGTACTGGTGGTTCATCCATGTGCAAGGCATAGCAAATGACACCAGGGCTATCTGCAGGTCCTCTGGAGACCACACAGCTAGCCAGCCTCAGGCAGGCTCCCATTGTCTTTGAGTAAAGGGAGATTTCATGCCCATGACTTCATCAGCCCACGGCCTTCCTTTGAAGAAAGAGGGACACAGGGAAAGCTTGGCTCACTGAACTGCCAGGAAGCTGGGTCAAGGCCATGACACGAGGGCCCAGGAATGAGGATCAGATTCCTACCATGCAAGAAGCCATGGAGCAGGTCACTTGTCACCCAGCACTCAGCACTTACACACTCAGAGGCAAGCACCATCCCCAAGGCTTCCACTTCCGAATAAGAGCTGTTGTTCCTTCAAGGTTGGGGACCCCATGTTTAGTGCCCTATGAGCTTTGCTGTGTACCCCTGTCTTCCTGGGGACCTTGTTTTCAAATGGGGCCCTGCAAACATACAGAAGCCTTTCCTGAAAGGCCAGAGTTCTGGGGCCATGCGCCTGAACTGGACTGCGTCATTACCTTGAGTTAGGGCCCAGGAAACCGTGCCAGCACCAGAACTGATTGGACCTGGGCCCTCTGGAAGAACCCATGACATCACTAGGACAGTCCGTTGTTTGGGAAAATAACTACTTTCACATGGCAACAGATCTGGTTGTCAGCGCAGCAGCTGGGGCCCTCGCTGTGAACGGAGTGGGGTCACTTGACATCTTAGGGTCATGCTCCCCAAATCAAGTCCCTTCTTTGGATTCCCTCTTCTAGCCTTTATGGGCACCTGCACTCACATAAATGCTTGAGCACACAATTTAAGACTAAAACAAAGCAAGCAAGCAAACAAAACACCAAAAGAAACACAGGTGTGTTGCTTTAGCTTGAGCCAATGGAATGACAGCAGCCCACGGCAGAGCAGGCCTGCCTCTTTGGAGGAGAGCCACCCAGAGGTGTGCTCAAAACCTTTTAGGGTTTGCCACATCTGTCCTGGTTGAATGCCCCCCGTGGTGGGCAGTGGGCAGTCTGAGCTCCGTCTGCCCCCACACCTGGCTTAGGACATCCGAGGGATCTGTCCCTTTAGTCAGGCCGGGTCAGTTCTCTGTAGCCGCTAGTAGCAGACCCGAGAGGCCCCAGCAGTGCAGATACATCGGGGTAGGGAAGAGCGGGCAAGCCTTACAAGGGCTCCAGGTCCCCCAGCTTGAAAAGGAGGAACCATGAGGGCTGTAATACTCTAATGTACTCAACCTGTCATCAAGGCCTGGAACCAGAATAGAAGGGAGCCTGGGGGCTTAGAAGACGCGCAGAATGGTGAAGTGACTGTCCTTAGAGAAAAGGGGGTCTAAAGAGCCACGGGTGCAGGGTTAGGAGAGGAGACACTGACCCTGGGTTTCAGTAGGGAGCATGCAAGCAGCAAGCAGTGGCGTGCACAGACTGGATCGTGCGCCCGCCTCCTCTCGGGGTGCCCTGGGACTGCAGGGCGCGCCCTAGCCGCGAGGGGGCGACGGCAGTGAGGGCGGCGCGCGCGAGGCGGGGGATTCAAGCGCGTTATAAGGCGCCGACCTGACCAGCAGTGCTCCTTGCTGCCGCCGCCGCCAGCATGGCCTCAACCCGCAGCCCCGTCGGAGCGCGCATGCTGCTCGCCTTCGTCAGCCTGCTCGTCGCCATGGGCCTCGGCGTCCCGGAGTCCGCCGAGCCCGTGGGAACCCACGCCCGCCCGCAGCAGTCCGGGGCCGAGCTGCCCGCCCCGCCAGCCCACAGCCCGCCGGTAAGACATAACCGAGCCCAATATCTTCTTGTCCCGGGAGTCCTGAGACGGTGAGAAGGTGGCACCCCTTTCTACAGTGTCCAACACTGGGGATACGCCACGCCGCTCTCAGGGGCTCAGTGAGACCCAGAGTTAGGTGGATGCGCCCTCTGTATCGTGGCTCTGGCGGCAAAATTCTACTAGGCCAGTGGGAGAAAATGGGAAAGGTGTGAAATGCAGTTAACTTGCTCCTCGTGAAACTGGAAGACTGGTGGGCGAGCAGGGCTCCCAGGACTAGTTCCTTTTTGTTAGATGACTGCGTCTGGGAAAGGAGTGATGTAACCAGGCTCGGCCTCTTCCCTCCCAGGATCTCCACCTGAACTGCTGGGGTGGAGACGCAGGCTGGGGAGGGTGTGGCCAGAGGCCTGGGGAGGGCGGATTGGTGGCCTTCGTTGGAGCGGGTCAGTCCTGTTGGTGAAGGCTCATGAAGAGTTTCGGTCTAGTTGTTCACTCGTGCTGTGGGACCGGCACAAGGAAACCCCAGGCTAGAACTATTCTGTCCTTAGCACCCCAGGGGCCAACAAGACATCCGCTAAGACAGCTGGAGATGGTTACAATCCTGGGCTCCCTCTGCAAAGTGTCCCTGGGTCCTTCCATTGGTCCATTTCTGCCTCACCCAGCTGCCTTCTTCCGTCGGAGTACAAATGTCCCTGTTGTTGGCAGCCTCCCCCAACCCCAGTCAACAGCCTTCAAAACTTTTGAGGTTAAGGCTCAGTTATCGGGATGGGAGCAGAGCGGTGGGGGGGGGGGGGCGGGGGGGGAGGGATAACATCTCAAATGTAAATACAGAATAGTCAATTAAAAAAAAAAAAAAAAAAAACAAACAACACAGTCATCAGGAAGTGGGAAGTAGGCTGAAACTTCCCAGTGGAGTTTTGGCCTTGGACCCTCTTTGGGACTGTCAAGGTGTCACCAGCTTCCTGATAAGCTGAAACCCAGCTCCCACTCCAGCTCCTGGAGCCCTGGACCACTATGTTTTGTTTTGGTTTTTTTTGTTTGTTTTGTTTTGTTTTTTGTTTTTTTGTTTTTGGTGCTGCCCTCAAGCCAACAGTGGTCTGAGTCCATACACAGGCCACCGGTCCCCTGGGAGGGTCAGCGCGCCTGCCCTGACCTGTGATGAAAAGCATGGTTTCCACTGAGGGCATCAGACCAGCAAGCACAGACGCCTACACTGGTTTGGGTAGTCCTGAGGTCCTGGGTCTTTCTATCAGTCACTGAAGTCTGTGCCTGTGAATTCTTCTAAGGCCTCTTGAACCATGGCTTTCAGCTGGTAACCCTACATGGAATCCAGACCATTCGAGGCCCATTGACCTATTTGCCAAAGGCCTCTGTCAAGAAACAAGGCTGCTCTCAGCACTTGGCTCCTTGGACCAGTGCTTCAGAAGTGCTAAGGAAAGGATTCCATGCAGTGGCCTAGAGTCATGACATCTGACCCCTCTGCCCCACTGCTATGGCTATGACCTTTGACTACAGTGGACCTGACTGTGGGGAGGGACCAAAGGCCCTGTTGTCAGCCAGTGTGTACATAGTCACCTCCTAAGCAGTTGTGGGTGCCAGTGACTGCCAAGGACAGTGACACCCAAGGAAGAGCAGGAATACGTATCCCAGAGCACCTGTCCCCGAGCCCCACCCCCACCTTCCTGCAGCCTGGGCTCTCCCCCTCCATGGGCTGGGGATGGGTGGGACACTACTCTGAGAACACAGGTCACAAGGGCCAGGTGCTACCAAGCAAAGCACCGGTGGCTGGCTGTGTTCCAGGAGCCCACCAGTGCACACGCACACAGTGTGGATCCCCGGGATGCTTGGATGCTGTTTGTCAAGCAGAGTGACAAGGGCATCAACAGTAAGAAGAGGAGCAGGTCCAAAGCCAGGAGGCTAAAGGTGAGTAGTTGTGCCCCTTCCCCTCTCGAGCCCCTCCCCCAAGCCCCAACAGGAGATGCCAGAGGGGGGGAAAAAACCACAGAATCAAAGTATGCAGCTGGCCAGAGGGAGGGGGGAGAGGTTTGCCCAACATATGCTTAGGAGTTGGGGTAGCTTCAGGCTGCTGGGATGATACAGAATGGGAACCTCTCAGTATGGCCATGGCCTGTGCAGGAACCTGATGACTGACTCCTGCATTGAGTTCCTCTAAGTAACTCTGAACCAAGGCTGGTCTTCACTGTGTGTTGGGTTTCCCTACTGAGGATCTGCCCAGAATCTGACCACTAGGCCTGAGATGTGTGTGGGGGTGGGGAGGGGGTCCTTCTCTATGCAGAAGCTTGCCTCCTTTTCTTAGGTCCTGACCCAGACCAGTATAAACTCCTTCAGGGGGCCCAGAACCAAGCTCTGGACCAAGTGCAGTGGTGACTTGCTGTTATGTCCCAGGTCATACAAGTCCCCAGAAGCAGCCTAGGGTAGTCCTTTATCTGGGAAGCACATCCGGAGAGGCAGCTGTAGGGTTCTTCTGCATACATAGCCTAGTGTGCCCTGTACGGCCCCCAGTGAGGTCCACAACCGCACAATCCCAACCTTGCCTATTCATTTCCTGCTTGATGACAGAGGAGTGTGAGAACCCTAAGGACCTCCACCAAGGAGGGGAGGGCCCATGGCCAAGATGGGAGCTCTCCTGCCTGCCTCATATACCCTCCCCTCAAATGTTCTTAAAACCTACCTTCCCTTCCAGCTTGGCCTGCCAGGACCCCCAGGGCCACCTGGTCCTCAGGGGCCCCCTGGTCCCTTTATCCCATCTGAGGTTCTGCTGAAGGAGTTCCAGCTGCTGCTGAAAGGTAAGTGTGCCACCCTGTGGGCACATGTTCTGGTAAACCAGCAGGGCATCTCTGGAGGTTAGACTTCAGTACCCAGCAAACACCTGCTATGTTGATTGGCAGCCCTACCTGCCTTGGGGCAGTACTGTGGGAATGTGGCACATAGAACCCTCAGGGGGGAAGGCCTTTTATTGTTCTTCACTGGGGACCAGCCCTGCAGCCGGCTGCTGGGGAGTGACTGTCACTGTCTTCTGTAACTGATTGTACCACGGAGAACTGCTAGGAGCCCTTTCCCTGCTTCCACATCCAGCTCCTTTGGTTTGTTTTGGTTTTAAATGGGCTTCCAGAGGGTGAGGAACCTTTGTGTTTCTTCCAGTGTAGCCACAATAGGTATTTATATACAACTTTACCAAAAATAAGGTATGAGGCTGGAGAACAAGGGTGCTGGGTATGCACCTGCTGCAGCTGTGCTGGATGGTGTGAGGGGGAAGTGGCAGCTGCCGGGTCAGGCAATAAGGTCCTCAGGACCGCCAGACTCAGCCTCCAGGCTCTAAGGCTGGTGAGCAGAGTGGTCTGCTGACCACTTTGTGACAGGGGCAGTACGCCAGCGAGAGAGCACGGACACGGAGCAGTGTTCCAAGGATCTTACTACAGCAGCCGCGGGCAGCCCTTCCCGCGAGCCGGCCTACCAGGAGCTTGAGAGCCAGGACCCAGGGGCCGTGTTGGCACTGCTCGCTGCGACCTTGGCCCAGAGCCCACGGGCACCACGTGTGGAGGCCGCGTTCCACTGTCGCCTGCGCCGGGATGTGCAGGTGGAGCGGCGCGCTCTGCACGAGATCAGAGTCTACTACCTGGTGAGTGGAAACGCAGCTGGCTGGGCGGAGCAGGGAGGGACCTAGGATGACCTCATCCGTGTGCTCCGTAGCCCGAAGTTGAGGGAGCCTTCCTTCGCGGCCCAGGCTTGAACCTGACCAGCGGCCAGTACACCGCACCCGTGGCTGGCTTCTATGCGCTCGCTGCCACTCTGCACGTGGGTGAGGTCCGGGGCATGGCAATGGGAGGGACCGCCCACTGTCCTGGCCCTGCCAGAGTGCATGTGACCACCATGACCTGTCCTCCCCTCAGCACTCACTGAGCAGCCAAGAAAGGGACCACAAAGACCTCGGGACCGTCTGCGGCTGCTGATCTGCATCCAATCTCTCTGCCAGCACAACGCGTGAGTGGGCGCTGCAGCCTGGCCCTTTCTTGTGTAAAGACCCTCCTCCATTTCTACCAATGGAGAATGAGGGTCCTTGACCCCAGCCTACCCTAATCCTCCCATGGACCCATGACACATGCCCTTCCTGATTCTAGGACTCTCGTCCAGAGGACAGGGAGAACCACATCTGTAGGTGCTATGTGGAATTCTATAAGACCTTTTGGGCCACTCTCCCACTCCTTACCTAGTGAATTTGCCCTGGTGACTTTTACTGCTTATTGCTGGCAGTGTCCACCCTGTGTGCCTCATTTGGCATGTAAGAACAGGGACTATGACCCTCTGCCTGGAATGGAGTTCAGGCACAGGGCAGGTGCTCTGCATAGTTGGAGGGAGGTGTGAATCAATTGGGGGGGGGGTGTCTCAAGCTGGCTTAGTACTTCTTCCAATCTATTGGTTTTCTGTGTCACCTGCTACCTCCCATTTCGGTTTCTCTTCGGAGAACCAGGCCTTTCCTGTCTTTCCTCCTGAGGACCCAGGTTCAAGTCCCACCTCCTGGGGATGATGGCTTTGGACCTAGCACTTTACTGCTGATGGTGTTGATCACTGAATGACTGCTGCTCAGTGCACTGAGTGAAGCTGGTGAGACCTGGGGACTGGCTGACCCTCTTTCTGTCTTGGATGCAGCTCCCTGGAGACTGTGATGGGGCTGGAGAATAGCAGTGAGCTCTTCACCATCTCAGTCAACGGTGTCCTCTATCTACAGGTGTGTGGGGCTCTGCTAACCACGTAGGTAGGAGGGTTGGCGAGTGTTGGTAGGTGTTCAGGGCCATTGGCATAGCACAGTCAGATACACCCAAGTTGCTGATGCTGGTTTGAAGAGAGCCAAGCTTCAGGTTCCATTCCCCCTCCAACTCTTGTCTCCCAGCCTGTGTTGGTGGAACAACAGTCTCCCTTTCAGACCCTCCAAGAATTCGATAGTGTGGCAGACAGGTGCTTCCAGCCACCCAGGCCCTCCATGGTCAGGAGGAAGGTGGGCACAGAACTTGACAATTATATTCTATGTGGAACCTCAGTGACAGTCTCTTTTGTCACTGTGGTTTAGATTTACTAGAAAGGAAACAAAGAGGTGTGTGGAGCGCTCATACAGTTGAGCTCCAGGGTGGGTGGCTTGGCTGCAGTGCTGGAACCATGAGCTGCATTGAACTCAGGGGTGCGCACTACCTGTGTCCTCAGAAGTACTTCCCGGGGTAGAGCTCAGTCCTAATTCTGGCAGTTTCCAGGGAATGTGATGCCAAGGACCACATTGGGGCAGCCAGAGCAGAGTAATGCTCATGATGGCGCTGCAGTCCACGGCCTGAGTCAAGCTCTGTGGCAGAGGAAACTGCTGGCTTCTCATACCCTACCTGGGCCCTGAGTAGGAACTTGCTCCCATATACTGAGATGGAAACACTGGAGAGCAATAGAATAAGAGCCAGATGTACTGGGTTTGAGTGTAAGACTCTCCAGCACTGGCTCTGAACTTAGGCCTGGTCTTCTCCCAGGTGGGGCAGAGTAGGCCACAGTATGGTCATTACACATGCTGAGCGCTGCAGGCTCTGCTGCAGGGCCAGACAGATAACTGACACATGCTCTTCCCTGCAGACAGGACACTATGCCTCTGTCTTCTTGGACAATGCCAGTGGCTCTTCCCTCACAGTACGCAGTGGCTCTCACTTCAGTGCTATCCTCCTGGGCCTGTGAGTGGCTGCTTCAGGCTCTTACCCTCACCAAGCAGAGTGGTCAATGTCTACACTGTTAAGTGACAGTTCCCTGTGCAGAAGGAAGGACCTCTGCACACACTGGCCACCGCAGTACCTCTTAGCACAGCCACTGCATTCCTGCAGAGGTGATGAAAAGCAGGCTCTCCCAGAACCAGCAGCAATTTGTGAATATCATAAGCCTGGCTTGGCTCTTCTGGGACCATCCAGCATACTTGGTGGCACTTGCTAAATCCCCAGCTGTAGAGCTGGCATCCTTGTAGCTCTCTATACAGGCTCGAATTCCTTCCTGTGGCCCAGCAAACTCACCAGGCCACTCACTACCTGGAACCAGCTCAGCCTGCAAGGGCAGGGATATAGGGAAATGACTATAGCGCTTAAGACGGATGCCCAGGCCTTCTTGGACCATACATTGTCTACCTGCGTTCCTATCCTGGAGCATTTTCTATGTCTCTGCCTACACTACAGCCTCAGGGACCTAGAGACTTCAGAGCCAGTGATCCTGGGCCTGGCAGCAGTTTCTGCTTCTGGGGTAAGCAAGATGAACTGTAGGCCTCCTGGTGAGCACCCTAACACACTGCAGCTGTACTCTGCTGCCATCCCTTTCACAGGCCATCTTTATCCTCTACAAAGGCCAACTTCCCAACCCCTCTGAGGCTCTGGCTCACTGCTAGGGCCCACATACTATAAACAAAAGTTTGGGCACAGTTATACACACAAGGCACCTTGCTCACAAGTTCACCTCCTGAGACTGTTGCAAACGGGGTGGTCTGGCTAAAAGGGCAGCTTGGTGACAAAGAAGGGCTCTTCTCATGAGACATTGCAGGACTGCCAGCCTACAGCTTGTTTTTAACAAAATGTGCGACCAGCTTCTGCAGTGGAGACGACTGGGCCCTCCAAGTCCCGATGGGCTGCTGATGAACTAGAGCTGACAACCAGCAGCTGCTTTGGGATCTCTTGTCCTAGTGGGAGTGTTCAAGCCTGGGGTGGAGCGGACAGCTGCCAGTTGCTTCATCTTTCAGCTGACGCCAGGATGAGGCTACCCATCAGAACACCCTTCTATAATCAGACCTGTCCCCAAATCAGGCTGCCAACACAGAGCAACGGGTGACTGGAGGGCTGTCTGTGAGCAGGCCTGGCCTGATTCTCAGTAGGGCTGGTACCCACCCTACCAGGAAGTGCTGCGCTGGCCTGGGTCCTGACTCCCTGGCACTCTGATAAGGACATGAGGTGGACACACCCCACCCTTTTCTGGATTTCACTTTGTATCCAGTGGGCACAGACATGTTAGTGACGTTATCTTCTACCCTTGAGAAAGCCACATAAGCACATATCTTACCTTCCAACAACTGTGTTACCCAGCAACTTAAAGTATTTATTGTGTCATATTGCTAGGCAGAATGTATTTATGTAACAGATCATACAAAGCCATATCAATGAAGGGCAGACCTGAGAAGCATGACCTTCTCTTTCCAGATTACCTCAGCAAAGACCATGAGGGGCAAGCTCTGGAAAGCAAGGGAGAAATGCCTGTAGTCTCAGGACTCCCATTGACGGTAGCAGCAGAGGTTCTTATTAACCAGGAAGGCCACAGTGCCAAGAGTCACCCAGACACAAGCACTGGGGGACATGGGTCACAGCCTATGAGGCACTGAGTGATTCCTGGGTTGCTGTAAGAGATTGCTGAATTAAACTGTTGTGCTTTCTGATAAGGTGGTGTTCTGTTCTGTATGCCAGGCTGTCCAGGCCCTAGTCTCTGAGCAGGAGTGCTGCCTCTTGTTCCCAGGGATGGGCAACACCGATGCTCTTGAAGCTACTTAAAATTTGAATTGCACTTATTTGGGAAGCGCAGATATGGGGATCAGATGACAACCGCAACAGTCGGTCCTCTCTTTGTGGGTCCTGGAGACTGAATTTGGGTGCTTAGGCTTGGCAGGAAGTGCCTTTAGCAGCTGAAGAAACTCACTGGACCCACAGTGTTATTTTGAAAACATCTTATTCTCTTCTTTGTAGTATGTGTAGAGGTCAACCTAGGATGTTCCTCAGCAGTCAAGCACTTTTGTTTTATGGGGACAGGATCTCAGTAGGTCCCAGGATCTACCTGTTCCCACCATTCCAGGGCTTATATGGAAATAGGATTATAAGCCGTGTGCCACCACACTTAGCTTCTATGTGGATGCTGGAAATTAAACTTAAGTTTGGTATGAACTTAAGTTGGTTCACAAATGGTAAGGACTCGACCTCCTCCCTAGTATTTTTTTTTTAAAGACAGTGTCTCAAGTATCCTAGACTGGCCTCAAACTGGCTATAGTGGAGGGTGGCCTTCCAATTCTGATTTTCCTGCCTCTAACTGAGCCTTGGGGCTACAGGAATGTACTGCCATGCCTGATTTATAGTGATAGAACCCAGGATTCCACCCATGCTAGCAAAGCCCTCCACCAAGATGCGTCTTCAGCCCTCAGTGGGTTTTTGAGACAGGGTCTTACTATGTAACTCAGGCTGGTCTTCTGAGTGTTTAAATGTAAGGATATTTATATACATTCAATTTCTATTTATGGCTTTCCCATGACAGACCCTTAGAAGTCACCTATGGTTTGTACAGAGTATTTTGAGGTCCTTGCAACATCCATATCCACAGCACATTTTCTAACTGGCCAACACAAAATCTGCAAGAGCTCTTTACTAAGTAGCCCCAGCACTGATGTGCCTACATAGAAGGTGTTTGGAGGCAGGTTAGAAGGTTCTTCGGGGCCAATAATGCCCAGAAGTTCCCTGGATTAGACCATCCACTCAAGCAGCAGAACTAAGCCCTCCGGAGACTGACTGAGTTTGCTGCTGTGGTGGTGATGACAGCTGAGTAAAAGCCAGGACGACAGTCATGCTCCCAGGGCTCACTTCAGGGGAAAAGGAGCGAGCTGATCATACTTGTCTAGGGACCTGGTGAGACTGGCATGCCATGTGGTTAAATCATCTATGGACCCCACTTCAGCGACACCATCTGCAACATATGCTTTGTAGAGAAAACTGAACAGAGCCCAGTTATCATCCTGTCATCCCACTTCCCCAGAAGGTCACAAGAGAGCACGAGCCCATCAACTAACAAGTCATTGTGAGTTTGTCCAAGATGCCCATAATGATTCAAAGCACATTCTAAAGCAAAAATGGATAACTCAGGACCAGTCACTCAAATAACTAGGAAAAAAAAAAAAACCTTTATTTACAACCATAGAAGTCCCACAGGAGTACACACAGCGTGCACGAACAAAAGGAACCTGCAAGTCAAGAACACACGTGCAGTGTGCAGGCCTCAGTGTCCTATCCGCACCACCATCACCGTCACGTTGTCTGCCGAGCCCCGCTGCACTGCCTTGTTAGCCAGCCTGTTGCATGCAGCTTCATAGCGGGCATCAACAGCAGGCTTCCCTTCTCGGGTCTGGATCTTTTCATCCTACCGAAGGGATGGGATCTGAGTGAACAGGGCACCAGCCTCTGTCATTCTCTCAAGACACTGAGGCCAGGACAGAGCCTGCTCTATCCCTAACAAAGGCTGGCAGGACAGTGACCCGAGAGCTCCACAACAGGGCTTATGCTGAAAAGAATTCGAAGATTACTCCTGACATGGAGGGAGGAGCTACGGAATAAAGAGCAGCTCACCCTGTAAGATGTCTCACCTCAAGGCAGGACAAGATGAAGTTCACAGCTTCTTCTGGGGTAAAGACCTTGAAGAGCCCATCACAAGCCAGCAAAATGAACCTAAGATATAAGGAAGAAACGAGGTCTCAGCCACAAGCCTTTGAATAAAAGGTGACCTGAAAGTTCAGTAAGGAGTGGCTGGCTGCCTACTGCTAAGGACAGCCCTGGTGCCACTAGGTACCCCAAAAATAAAAAGGATAATGACACACAAATGTGTAACCTCAGTCCTTGGGAAGCGGAGAGAGGGTCATTCTGGCTATACAGCAAGTGTGACACCAGTAGGGCTACAGGACACACTGTCTCAAAAGACCCAAACCAACCAGGCTTGGTCGTGCGTGCCTTTAGTCCCAGTACTAAGCTGACACAGGCAGGTGGATCTTGAGGCCAACCTGGTGTATATAGTGAGACCCTGTCTCAAAAAATAAAACAAGGGGCTAGAGAGATGGCTCAGCAGTTGGGAGTACTGAATACTCTTCTGGAGAACCTAGGTTCAATTCCCAAGTATCTACTTGACAGCTCACAACTTTAACTCCAGGGTCTGATACCCTCATACAGACATACTTGCAGGCAAAACACCAAAACATAGGAAAAATTTAATTAAAAAAAAAAAAAACAAATAAAACAAAATCCTCAAAACCAAACCAGTAGTAGCACTGTACCTGTATAATAGAATAATAATAGAATTTGTATAAGAAAGCTGAAACTCTTTAAAATGAGTTGTGGCTTAAGGAGGGATGCTGTATACCACAAGAGGTACATTTTCCCCACCCATAAATAGAATCACAGAGACCTCAGCTGCATTCTGGTACCTTAGGGACAACCATGGCAGTAAGTATGTAGTGAACATACCTGTGATCACCACAGGCCCAAGGATGGAGAACTAAGGGCAAACATCCTAAGGAAATATCCTTCCGTGGTGCTTCACTGCTGAGGGTCTTAGATCCCAGAGTGGTTATCCCCACTTTCTGGTCTGAACAAAGCTCACTGTCCTCTGTTCTCTTGGTCTGGTTTTAAAACAGCTACCTGCCTTTGTTTCCTATCCTGTCCGGAGTCTCTATTTTCTGGTAGGGTACACAACCTGAGGATGAGACACGGTGGAGATAAGTCTAAGCAGGCTACTCTTTCTAGTATTTTCAGTCAGACTCAGAATAGTCAAGCATACAGACAGACATGTGCTTAGCACAGCACTGTCACTACACACTGCTGTTGTTACGGTTGTCTCTAAGGTTCCATGCTGTGAGAGCACAGCAGAGCACAGGTAGCTGCCCTGTCTTAATCTAGGGCAGAGAAGCCATAACCCTACAAGGGGCCTCCAGAACACATTCCAAGACGCCAGGAAAATTGACAACATGGCACAGGCAGGTGTCAGAGCAGGCCTCGCAGCTGTGCCTGGAGCCTGCCATGTGACCTTTACTCTCTGCCACCTGCCCCTTCCTTCAGCTCAGTCCTGTTTCCCTGAGCTCCTTCCATTCCTTCTGCTCATAGTTTGGCTTAGCCTTCCCCATCCTGCTAGGGTCAGCAGAGCTCCCTGCCTGTTACCTAGCCCTTAGCCACTCTTGCTAGGTTCCCTGTGCTACCCTCACAAACCTGTGCCTGGTCTTGATCTACCTGCAACAGGAGACCCCTGAAAAGGAAGTCTTTCTCAGCCACTCAGGCTTTGATCCTATGATTTTCTATATAATTTTCTTTATAAGCTAAAACCCAAATGCCTCTGCAAACCCACAGATCCTGCTCAACCTGTCCCCAGTACTTCTTCCCACTTCCCCTCCATCCACCAAGTCCCTAGCCACCACTGCTAGAAAAGACCTGTTTCACGTTGTACTCGAATGAGTTGACATGGTCTGGATAGTCCCACTAGAATGAATGCCTCTCCTCCACACTAAAGCCTCCTAGCACAACTCCTACACGCCACTCTTGTGATAAAGCAAGTATCCATCTCATTCCCTTCCTGACCACCATGGACCCCATGAAACCAGAATCCACAGGTGTCTGTATCTGCACCCCAGGGCCAGGTTCACTGCATATCCCTCTCCTCAGTTTCCCCCAGCAAAGGCTGAAGACAGATTGGAGAAAAGTCAGCAAGAGAAACAAGCCCATGTATGTGCACACCCACACCTTTGGTGACCATTTGCTTTTACCTGTCATTGGGGGTCAGCTGGCAGCGTCTGATATCAGGTACAGATGTGACCCCACAACGCTTGTACTGTCCATCTCCAATGGAACGAGACACCTCCAGCACGCCCAAGACACGCCCATCTCTAAAATGAGGGGAACGATGTCAGACTCTCACGTGACTAGTCATGGATCCCTGAAAGCAGAAACTGAGAGTTCACAATAGCTGAGTCTGACATTTCTTTTTTGAGACAGGGTTTGTGTAGTTCTGGCTGTTCTGGAACTCACAGTGTAGACCAGGCTAGCCCCTTAAGAGATCCACTTGCCTCTGCCCCGAGTGCTGGGATCAAAGGCATGTACCACCACCACTCAGCTAGTCTAACATTTCTTTATCTCAGGTGAGGCACTGACACGAACCTAGGTCATTCAGGTCTTGTTCCCCTTGGGGATGAGGACTATACAGCTATACACTGGCAGCAACAATGGGCACCATCCACCCTATTGATGGATTCAACAGTGAATCTCACCAGTCCCCATATCCCCCTTCCCAACTTCCCATGCCCAGCGATTCTGACAAGATAGTATGAGTCCTAAGGCCCTTAAATAACTACACACACAGCCTGTGTTAAGATGGCCAGGAAAGAGGGTGGTATGCATTCTAGTTGTCGAAGCTAGGCTCAGAGGAGATCTGAGGCTATGACTGCTAGCTGCTAAAGCACTTTCACTTCAGCAGGACCACAATCTTACTCAGTTTTATGTGAAGGGAAAAACAGATGACCTGTAAATTAGATGAGGTTCCTTAGGCAGACACTGTGATCAAAGGGAACCAGTGTGGAGTGCCACTGCCCCTAAGAACTCTGCTAGCCCAGACTCCCTGGGCTTTGAGGCCATCATTTTTAAGATTTAATAAATGCCAAAGCAGTGTGGTGGTTTAGGATCCCTGCGGTTCCTACGTCTCAAATGAGATAGACAGGTGGGACAAGAAGTTCCTCCTGTGCTGGTGCTACATTTCTGGAGGCAGGACGTAGCCTAGCCTTAATTCCAGTCACCCCCAGTGACTCAGTTCAGCCGACCTGAATGAATGCTTTTTAATCCCTAAAGACCTCTGCTGGACCCCGGGAAAAACAGAACATTCTAGAATACAAATTATTAAACAGAACAAAGTAATGGAAATGTCTATGAGCAGTAAGTACTGAACAGGAAGAGTGGGGGTGCTTGACTTGGGAGCACCCATATAGGAAGCAGCCTTAAACTTAGAAGCCATGAGAGAACCTCTTCCGCAGCTCTCAGATCTTAGCTATGTGCAGGGCCTTCCTACTCCAGTTCTCATAAGCTAAGACTCCTGCTCTTCCTGGGTCTGGGGCTCATCTGTCAGCTAAAAAGAGTAGGAGACCACTGACTCCTTTAGCATGTGGGAAAAGGGAAAGAATGATCCATCCTGGAGAACAGCAGAAAGCCAGTGTGTGAACACTAGTTATAGACAACTATAAGCTCTGGTCCCCAAGGACTATGACACTAGTACTTAGCCCAGTCCCAGGTACACGATGCTGATGGGCTGCAATGCCAGTGTCTTCAGAAAGCCTGCCAGGCTAGACCCTTCCTTGTAGAAGAGCAAACCTCCCTTCATGCTCCCAGAGGAACCCCTGCTGCACACTGCCTTCACTGTAATGAACAGGCTAGTCTTTATGTCATCTGTCAACAGACACCTCACTGCTGCCCTCTTATGGCTACTGTTATGGCCATGTAGCAGTGGTTCTCAACCTTCCTAACGTTGAGACCTTGTAATACAGTTAGTTCTTCATGTTGTGGGGACCCCCAATCATGAAATTATTTTGTTGCTACTTCATAACTATAATTTTGATACTGTTACGAACCGTAATATAAATATCTGATGTGACCCCTCTGAAAGGGTCATTCAACAACCCAAAGGGATCATGACCCATAGGTTGGGAACTGCTGGTGAACGGGAATCTGGTGCTGAGTCCTGTGTGACCCCATGTAACCTGGAAGAACCGCAGTCTCCACAGTGACCGCCTCTCTCTTCATCCCCACCGGCAATGAACAAAGACTCCCAGCTCTCATACAACTTATAGAAGAGATTGAAACTTGAATTTCAAAACATTCCAGCTTAGCTAAAAGTAGATTTTTGAACACTTATCTCCAACAAAACAAAACAAAACAAAAAAGCCTTAAAGGACAAATTATAGAAAGAACCAGAAAACATTTGTGGTCACATTTAGAAGGCAATGTCCATGAAGTGGAAGAATGAAGTCCTCATTTAGCCTCTGGGCACACAAGTGATTGACTAGTCACATGGCCTTCAGAGACCTAAGTGAGCTCTGTGTCAGCACAGCACACTCTGGAGGCATCCCTCCATAAACTGACTTTTGAGAGAGCACCTCACCACATTGCACAGGTGGATCTTGAACTGAACTCAAATACTCTATATCTAAGCTCCCAAGTACCTGGAACTACAAGTATTTCCATACCTAGCTCTGAATCTAGTCTACTAACCACTAGGGATTTTTCTCTCTGGAAACTAACTTATTCAGTGCCACAGAGGGGCAGTATTTATTAAACTGGGCATGCTAAGGCAGGCCAATAATTCCAGCAGTGAGGAGCTAGAGGCAGGAAAATCAGGAGTTTAAGGCCAGCTTTGGCTATAAACTGAGGTGAGGCCAGCCTGGGCTAGATGAAACCCTGCATAAAAACCAAACAAGGACAGTACAAGAGGAGATTCCCAGACACACTGAAAACAGTGAGTGGTAAGTGTTGAATTGAGACAGGTTTTGTCTTTCTGTTTAGCTAGGGAAACACTCTCTACCTTTACTGAGACACAGACGAGTGGACCTTACTGCACACATTAATCCTCAAGTGTGTAGAGGCCTCAGTTCCCGGGGCTCCCATAAATGCCCCGGATACCTGACATTCCCTCCAGCCTTCTGTATCCTCATGCGCTCTTCATACTGAGTTGGGTTGTGCTCTTTGCTGAGGCTTAAGGCTGCATGCTTTTGGCTTTCCTCATTATATCGACACAGGATTGCCTGGGAAAACAGAGATCACACACCGTGGACTTCAGTGAGCAGCATCTAGGACTGAGTCGAAGGGCGACTTACAATGACTTCACATTCAGCTGCCTGCTGACATACAGAGAAGCTCAGAGAATCCAGCATCAAAGAAATAGCAAATAGGAAAGTTGTTCTCACTCTCAGGGTGAGAAATCCTCAGTTTTGGTGTCAATTCTGGCATAAGCCTTGCTGGCTGACTGTAGCCAATCTCTCAAATGGCCACTGTTGGTGGTATCAGTGACAAAGACGGGAGGCATTTATTAACAAATACCACGGTCAAAGTCAGAAGTCTATGAGTTTATCTATACGAGGTGAAGGAATGGGCAAGCAAGCACTGCCCCCGTGTGCTCCCATGACCACGGTGACCGTGTCCATTTCACAGAGGACGCTGAAGCCCAGAGGAGCTATTTGCCTAAAGTCACAAAAAGAACCAGGGTTCATACTGGGTCTGGGTTTGAAGAATTTGGGCTAGGGGATGACACGTTTTCCTCCTGTTCTGGTTTGAGTCACTTGTTCTAAACACTTACATACTAGAACTTGTCTACAGAGACTCCCATAAACTTAAGTCCCCCGAGGACCGGCTGTCACCTCAGTTTACAGCTGCATTCCTAGTTATGAGTACCCAGCCCTAAGCACTAGAAGGTGTAGAGGCTGCATAAGTGTGAGTGGTCACTGACAACGGAAGGACACAGGGCTGGGTGGAAAAGCAGCTTGAACATAAGGCCACTCCTACACCTCCTCAGCTGTCCAGGGCTCCTGGCTGCAGAAGGCTTGTACTTCCCTATATCATAGTTTTCAAGCTACTCTGCAGTCAGAACGCTTTGGAAAGGTGGAGCAATACTCTTCATTCAAAACCAACTATGATCAAAAAATGAGGATCTATGTTACTTGCACACTGACTTCATTCCAAACCACAGTGTCACTTAACAGTCTGCAAAAACCAAAACAAACAAACAAACAACCCCATATTGGAGGGGGAAAGACAGGCTCTCGGTGTTAAAACAGATAGCTCAGGGTCCTCTGGGAGAAAAACTGCCCTTGCTCAGCGGTTGATTCCTTCCCAGGAGTACACTGGAGCACTCTTCGCAGCAACCCTCTAGAAGGCCCAACCAGCCACCAACACTTTGACTTGCTGAAGTTCTCTCCTTGAAACATGCTGTCACCTAAGCAGGTGGCTCAGAGCCACATACCCGACTATCTCCAAGGTTGGCGATATACAGGATGTTGTCCACAGCCAGGACACACGTGGCAGTGGACCCGTCTTTCCAGGCAGGCTTCCTAGGGAAACACATCAGAAACGCAGTCACCACTACTGGGGAGTGCCCGGAAACTAAGTTATAGAGCCAAGCAGCAAGTGTGCCAGGCTAAAACAGATTGTATTCTCTGAACTACTCCATAGTTTGGATATGGGCAGTGTCCTCAGATGTTCCTACAGCAAAGGTTGGGGTCCCATGGTAAAACTATTAGGAAGTACTGTAGAGCTCTAGGAGATGGGGCCTTATGAGAGATCTTAGGTCACTGTGAAAGTTTCCTCAAAAGGAGCTGTGGGATATTACTACAGTCTTTCAAAGGGACTGTAGGGCTCAGGCCCATTTTCTCTGTCTCCTGCTGTCTGGCTCAGAGAAGAGCATGCCTTCTGATATTCACTGCCACTATGATGAGTCACTTGAGCCAAAGGTCCAAACTAACTGGCTGCCCTATGCTGTGCCTGAAGTCCACAACAGTAGTCTGGAATAAACTCTTTGCTTCGGGTGTGGAGGAGCCATGCACACCTTTGGTTCTCTCCAGAAGCAGGCAGAACTTTTGAGTTTGAGGCCAGCCAGGGATACACAGTGAAACCCTCTCAAAACTAAAAACAAATACCAAACAAATCTTCTTAACATAGCCCAAGTCAAAGGCTTTCATTCCTGTGATGCAGAGATACACACATCTTTTTACCTTCTTATATGGATGAGTGCCTTGCCTGCCTGTATGCAAGTGCATACCTGGTGCTCCTGGAGACTGGAAGAGGACTTAGATCCCTTGGAACTGGAGGTACTAGAAGTTGTGAGCCACCATGGGGTGCTAGATATTCACTGAAGCTGGGTCCTCTAGAAGAGCAGTCTGTGCTCTTAACCACTGAGCCATCTCTGCAGCTCCAACAAACATTTTTCTTTCTTTTTTTTTTTTTTTTAAAGAGAATTGCGAAATCTAAGATTTATTTATTATTTATATGAGTACACTGTAGCTGTCTTTAGACATACCAGAAGAGGGCTTCAGATCCCATTACAGATGGTTGTGAGCCACCATGTGGTTGCTGGGAATTGAACTCAGGACTCCTGGAAGAGCAGTCAGTGTTCTTAACTGCTGAGCCATCTCTCCAGCCCAATAAACATTTTTCTAAAAAGCATTTTTTCTACTTTTTATATTTTATTTACTTAAATATTATTGTATGTATGTGCATGTATGTGGAGGGCAAGGCCAATTTTTGAGGGAGTATCTCCTTTTACCATCTGAACTCAGGTCATAAGAATTAGTGGCAATCATCTTGACTGGCTTCCCATTGGCCCCACATCCTTTGTAGTTAATGGTTGAAAGAACTCGCACATGGTGCTGGGTACTCCTGAGACAGAAAGCATTGTGCTAAACACTATCACAAGACCTGAAGGGTGCTCAGGAAAACACCACGCACTGAGCATTCTGCATGAAGTTATACTCACTGGCTTGAAGCCTGTTTCAGAAACTCTTCATCGGTGTGCTTAAAAGTATCTAGCAGGCACCTCTTCACAGTCTTCTCCACACTGATAACATCTCCTGTAGAGAAGGGTCAAACAGAGTAACCTTTCAAGAGGAGAAGGCTGCTGCTCACTCTGGATCTGTTAGTCATTTTCACATATAAACTTTTTCTACGCTGGTCCTTGTCAGCAATCTTTGTTTTCTCACCTGTAGGAGTGCCATGTAAATTCAGTTGTGCTGTATCTCCAGTGTGGAGGCACAAGACACTTAACAAGAAGCTAAGAAATAATGCTTTATTCACACTGCCTCTTCTGATCCCTAAGTTCACTCCTTTAAAAGCCAAAGACTTTGGTTTTGTTTTGTGACAGTCTTATGTAGCCCAGGATGGCTTCAAACTCATTGTGTGCAGCTGAAAATGATTTTTGGACTTCTGGTCTGCCTTAAGAACCACAACACCCAGTATACATGGTCTTGAGAATTGAATCTAGGGCTTCATGCACACTATTCAGGTAAACTATCAACTGTGCTATATCCCCAGACCCATCAACGACTTTCTGCCAAAGCAAAACACCCAATCTGACTCAGCCATGCAAACAGCAGAGGCAAAGCAAACATCCATAGATTCAGTTTTCAGTCTCACCTTTAGGAAATTTCCTAATTAAGTTCTGGTGCAAATTCTGTGCAGCAAATTTCGAGGCTCGAATTCCTCCATGTCCGTCAAAAACAGCGAAGTATGAAACCCGAGTACTAGAAGAACAAATTAAAAGTTAATTATATGCTTAAAGCAATGAAAACACCTCTTCACTGAAGCTTGCTTTGCTTAGTTTTGAGATGGGGGCTCCATATTCAGCCCAGTCTGGCCTCCAATTACAGACCCCCGTGGCCCCGCCCAGGTGTGTTGAGATCACAGGTAAGTAAATCACCACTCTCCATTTCATTAAAGCTTTCAAGTCTCATCTCAAGCAATGGACATGAAATTCACACTGTTGAGATACAGTCACACTGACATGTGGGGAAAGGTAGTAATATTTAAGAGTTTAAGTAAGTTTCATACATTTTAATTGTTAGAAATTCAAATTTGAGTCCAGTATAGTAGTTCACACCTCTTATACCAGAACATAGGAGGCTGGAGCATGAGAACTGAGTTTGGAGCCAGCCTGGGCTCAACTGTGAGTTCCGAGACCTGCCAGACTACAGAGTAAGACCCTATCTTAAGACACAAAACAAACAAAACCACATTTGTTTCATAAACTAAGCTGTGGGCTGGAGATGGCTCAGTAGTTAAGAGTACTTGCTGCTCTTGCTGAGGACTCAGGTTCAGTTCCCAGCATCCATTACTCTAGTTTCAGGGGATTCAAAGCCCTCTTCTGACCTCTATGGGTACCAAGCATGCATGTGGTACATATACATACATGAAAACTTATACACATAAAATAAATAAAATTTATAAATTAAGCTATATAATTTCTCAGTGAAATTAGTATTCACACCTTTTATTTAAATCAGACTTTGTTAAACAAATGAAAAAAAAGTTACTCATCTAAGACTCTTGTCAAAAATGCTTGTAAGAACAAGGGAGAAATTCCAAAATTGTTGCTTCATTGTTGATTAATATCTAGCTTCAAAGCTTATGCTGATCTTATTCCTATTTCCTACTCAACTTTTGTCAGAAAACCCACATAAATGGTAATAGCCATTTTAAAAAAATCTAAGGCAGATGTGGTAGCACACACCTTTAATCACAGCACCTGGGAGGCAGAGGCAGGTGAATCTCTTCGAGTTTAAATGTAGCTTAGTCTACATATTGAGCCAGCCAATGCTACATAGTGCTACCATGTATCCAAAAAATAAAAACCTACTTTGGGGCCAGGTAGATGATTCACTGGGTAAAGAGTTTGGTTGGAAAGCCTTACAACTTGAGTTCAATTCTTGGTACCCATGTAATGGTAGATGGAGAAAACCAACCCCACAAAGTTATCCACTGACTACTACATAGGTACCATGTCACAGACCTTCCACCTGCATCATAAATGCACACAATAATTTTAATTTAAAAAACTACATCAGAAAGAAAACTTGTGAGAAATAACATTTAGGGTTAAAATCAAGTTTTCTTTTAAATTTCTTTGTATTCCTTTCCAATGTATGACATTATGAGCCATAAGAAAACAAGTCTCATCTGGCTTACAATTTGGAACCTGTCACTGTGCAATTGGCATTATCTAGGGATACTTCCCAAGGCTCTCTCCTGGCTTTGAACCCACTACATTCTTGTCTCTATGATCATTCTGTGCAGCAGCCACAATGATGAGCTGGATTACAGCTGTTAGCACACTGTTAATGAACAACTAGTGTCAGGGAAAACCACAGCATGCACATTACGTAATTCTCAATTATAGAAATTACAGATGAAATATATAACTATGCAATTATTCAATACCCCATGCTATGTATGTAACAGAATGTTGGCAGTCATGCAATTTGCTACTGTCTGCTTGTTTCCTCTGGTTCTGAGAACTGATCAAAGGCTTCAGTTTCATGTGTGCACCGTTTTCTTTCTTTCTTCCAGGTCATTTTGACTATTTTGGTCTTTCTGGGCCCTTATTATCTATCTTATTATTGGCCTCTCCCAATTCCCTAAGACTCTGCTCAGTTTGTTTTGGAGGCAGAGCCATCTTTTTGGTAGTTCTAAGGCTTGTCAGGAACTCAATATCCACTGAGTGCTGGGAATTCAGGATAGGATGACAGGCATGTACCACCACAGCCACACTTCCTGCAGACTTTACTCAGTGACTTTCAATTCATGCACTCTCTAGGACACAGTAAGAGCACTCAGCCCAAAGCTCATCCGTCACTTGTGACAGTACATCTGCATGAAGTCCACAGCGGGGAAGCAGCTCCCACTCAGCAGCACTCAGATGCAACCCTGATGAAATTTTAGGCTGGTCAAATCTTTGTTGAGGGGCAGTCCCATGCTTAGCAATGTAATATTCTTGTCTCTATCCACCAAGTACCAATAGCCACTGCCTGCTCCACTGCAACAACAAAAATATCCTCAGATGGTAACAATTATCTCAAAGATATTCTCCCATCTAAGATCCACTGATGCACAAAGCAGGTTGCTCATCACATCAGTCTTTCTTGGAGAAGCATCTTCACAGTCCAAAGCTTAGTAGAACAGAGGAGAATGGACATCAACCAGGCTTGCTGGAATGTGAACACTCACATGAGAGATGATGGAGGGTTACACTCCTGAGTGATATCATTCAGGATGACATGGGCATCCTGCATCTCCTCCCTCTCACCCTTCCGCTCTGCCACATAGCCTTTCAGACCAAAGATCACCGAAGAGGCTGAGGAAAGAAAACAAAAAGCCAATACAAGACTGTGCCTTACCCTCTAGAAGCCCTAGTCCCAGAGCAAATAAGAGGTACTACGGCAGCCTTGCTCAACAACATCACCATGGCACGAATAAGCAATACCCCTCAAGGCATTTCCCTAATCAGTCTGTAGCCACAGTCATGGTTCTGCCAGAAAGCCTGGAGCTGTGGCAGACATGTGAGATCTCTGGTGAGCACAGACAGAAGAGCTCCACCTAAGGAGATCAGAGTCAAAGAAGTGCTGCCTCACTCAGACGTGGGACTAAGGATCAGGGGAAAGAGATCCCCAAGGGTAAATTTAATCTGCTGACAATTTAATGAGGACATAAAAAACTCCCATTTCTAAAAACGTCAAATCAGTAGAGCTGCCAACTATACTGCTGAAGACCCTGAAAGTCTGTTATCTGTATGCTCCAAGCTGCCAACAGTGGTAACAGCCACTTTCCTTCCAACTGAGAAGGGGCAGGAGTCTGCTGTAGCACAGAACGGCATTGCATTTAGAGGCTGCGGACACCTGGAGCACTTGTAGAAGTGCATTTGACCGTGTCCAGCAGCATTGACATATTGGTATCACTGCTATCATGGAGGCAATTATTCATAGAGGAAGTGAAAGTTTCCAGTCCTTTCTCTCCATCAGTATAGAAAGGGAAGTCTACAGCTATTTCTCTTAGTCAAAGCTAACCACGAGTTTTTAAACAAAGACTGGTAGTCAGAAAGAATGGATGGTCAAAAGTCAGCCATTTCTGAAGAGGACTAAGAAAAAGGAATATGTCCTTCTCAGTGCTGAGGAACAGTATGGTTTCCTGTCAGGTCAGGCAAACACATGAATAGCAAAGGCAGTTTTACATATCATTTGCAAAAGGGGGCCAAGCCCACTACGGTTGGAAGGTGACAATGGCTTTGCTCTGGGATGTTTAAGGTATAAAATCTGATACATTTGTTTTCAAACTGTCTGAAAACCTTTACAAACTTTCTTTTCCACAAGCTCTTCACCGCCATTCTTCTCTTCCTCAGGGGCTTTCCTCTTTGCTCCTTTCCCTTCATTCTTCACCACCTGGGAGCCTGATGTGGCAAGAGAACCTAGAAATGAGTAAAAGCCAGACAGAAGCAGCTGCAGACTGCAGAAAATAGCCAGCAGACCAGGCTCTATCTACTCTAGCCTGGAAACATGAATGCACTTTAGGCAAGGACCAGCATATACAGTGCCTAGGTTAGAACTTCTGCTTAGAAAGATAGAGGATGGGGCAACATCCAGGAGAATCAAGAACCTGAGAGTCTCTGCCCAGGAGACCTCTCAGTAGCAGAACTTTGTATACAAACTTAAATTTCTAGCCTATAGCATATTCACGATGTACTACATCCACAGACCCTTAGTGACTAACAGGGACATTTCCAAAAGCTGTAGCAAACTTGTATGTTCCTGAACAAGTCCAAACAACACATTCCCAAAAGGCTTAAGAGGTTAAAAGGCAGGCTCTATCTGAAAGGCACAGAGTGCTGCTGGAGCTGTCTCTATCTCTGTATCAAGCTGCCCCAGCAGTACTCATGAGTTTGGAGACCATAAGGTCTAGCTAGCTTCAGTCTCGAATTTTTCAGCCAGTTTCTTCATAATATGGTGAGGGTATGCCATCTCCAGAGACTGTGTAAACATAAAAAGGGACAAGAAACAAACCATCCACTATGGTGCCTGTTATATCAAATGTCCTAAGTTCTCTCTGTAGCCATTCAGTCAACCTACTTGTTAGCAAAAAGAAGAAAAAGCTCTGTGCTAAGATTCATCTCCTTGCAAAAGAGCATATTTTCACAATAGTATTACAAAATGCATGACACCCTGCATAAAAAAGAGCAACTTAAAAAATGTCATGGGTGTTTATAAGTCCCTCACTGTCCCCATCAGCATCATGGGAGTTTGTAAGTCCCTCACTGTCCCCATCAGCATCATGCTGCTCATTGTTTGGGCTCCAGTTTTCCTTTCTGTATCCTTTCTAATCGCAAAATAGAGAAGCGTGCTGCTATCCACGGCCTTTAGGTGAGTTCCACTGCACCACAGGACAAGGTCTGTATATTAAAGACTCTTCACTAGGTCCTGTCTTACAGACTAGCACACAGTGAACTCCACAGATTATCTGCCCTCTTGAGAAAAACCAGTGTTCTAAGAAATCCAGATTACTCATGCTGTGTGTGTCTTCTAATGAATGACAAGTAGTGAGGCTGAATTATCTTAAAGTTAAATCCACAACACTTGACTTGCATATTAGCCCTCATAAAACTAAGAGCACTTTCTAGGAAAGTTCTCAAAGCTGACTGATATGAGCACGCTGCAGTTTTTGATATGAGTCCCTAGTCCTGAAAACTTTGAGATTCTTATAGAAGACAATTAAATGCTTTTTTTCCTAAGCAGTCCTACTGATTTCACAGGGAAATGTTCACAGGCAACAAATGAAACCTGTAACCACAAAAAAATAGGACCACCTGCAGTTCCCACACAATAACTCCAAGTAAGAGGCTGTCAATTAGATGGAATAATCAGTCTGCAGCTGTAACAACAGAATACCCATCACTCTTCCCTTCTCCCTAACAGGACACAAAACAGATTTTTTTTTTTAAAAGTTAATACAAAAGTTCAGAATGAATTTCTGACCTTTTAAATGATTGTTACTATTTTGAAACATTGTCTCATTATGTAGCTCAGGCTAGTCTAGGACTCAAATTCCTTCTGCTTTAGCTTTCTGAATACAGAGATTACAGGCAGGAGCCACATGCCTAGATCTTAATTCCTTAAAAAAAAAAAAAAATCAGCCTAGCAGGTGAAGGCAAAGTTAAGGACAAGAAACGAACTGGTTGATACAGTAATTAGGTCTCTATCTCTGCTTCTACCTGATGGTGTCCATTCATTTTTAAAATACCTTATCTGTACTATACCTTAATGTCATTCAAAATCCTGCTTAAACCTGTGCACACAGTTTACATAGTGGCAAAATAAAGATTATTTCCAGCCACACCTAGAAATTATTTGCCTACCTGAATTGCCACTGCCAGCAGGTGGAAGATCATCAAAGAGTAAAGGTCCCCCAGATCCTGAAACACAGAAGAGCCCAGAGTGAGTCCAAAATGACAAACCAGACTTCAGTTTCAGAATCCATCCCACCAGGACACCTATGTAGCAGGTTACTGAGACAAATTCAGAACTGTGTCAATCCAGTGCAACTCAGTCTGTAGGGAATAATATATCCGGAACCTATTTTAAAGTCCTATGATTTCAAAGAAAACAGAAATTCTATTTTATTAAATGAGCTGAATTTTACTTCAACTAGTAAAATACTGACTTAAACCAGAGAAAACGCTTGTCCTGTTTATGCAGCACTTCTCAGGGCTACCTACTTCAGTCTTTCTGCCTTACCTGAGGCCAGGGGTTCAAAACTTAAAGACAGCCAACACCTAAAACATCTGTGTGTTAAAAATGGGGGAAAGGGAGAAAGATTGAGATAACTACAATCCCAGGATGAGTAGACGTTGACACACACCTGGGAAAGCCTGAAGACTGTACCTGAGTCAGTACTGCTGGCCGGGGGCAGGTCCTCAAAGAGCACGGGTCCTTCCTGTGCTTCTTTCCCTAAAACAGAAAACTTATTTTTAAGAGAGCAGGTCACCCAGCATAAACTTCTACAGGGAACACACTGCCCTCTCCTGCTATGATGTATGTTGCTATGAGTTAAATTTTTTCTTTTCTGCTATGCAGACATATTTTTAAAGTCTCTTCAGGCCAGCTACTCACTATAAACCCCTGTCTCCAACAGTCACAGTCAACATGAAAACAATGAAATGACACCCAACAGGTGCCAAATTTAAAGCTTTTTTCTTCTCTGGAGAAGGGTCAGGAGTTACAATATAGCCCTGGCCTGAGACTGACAATGAAGACCAAACTGATATCAAACTCACAGAGATCCTCCTGCCTCTGCCTCCTGTGTGTGGGGGTAAAAGGTGTGTGTGTGCTACCATTGCTCTTCCTCCCCTTTTTCTTCTGTCCCCAATACTAAGTGTGGAATGAATGCTAAGTGTGGGCTCTACCACTGAACTACACGCAATATACCGTTGTTCCTAACATCTTCCCTTGAAGGAGAATCGCTGAAACAGAAAAGACAACTTTTGTACCTTAATGCAGAGTTGAGAAGCAGAGGGAGCCTTCAGAGGCCTTTGGGAACTACTGAATGCTACTTTGGTGACTTGTGCAACAGAAGACAATCTGTTATAGCAATGAGCACCAGCAATGAGCAATGGAGAAAACTTATCTCACATCTGAAAATGGACAGGCTTCAGAAGAAAGCCAAGGAATATTTCCGTTTTTTTTTCTTTTCTTTTTAATCTAAAAATCTGAAGATTAAATTCTAGATGTCTTATGTCCCATTATCATTTTTTCACATAAAATATAATCATTATTCCTTACTCCCCAGCTTCTAAAAGTCTTTCAAAATTCTAATTAAACTATTAAACATATGAGCTGACACAAGAATCTAGAGAAGAACATCCTGATGTCGAGGGGTAAGCAGACTCTTTACCTACATTTTCCAGATTCCATTATGCAGTATCAATGGCAGCCCAACTGTATTAAATGGGAAACTATCCAAAAAAACTCATTTTCAACCGCCTACTATTCTAAGTTAGCATAATGAAACATTGTGCTATCCTTAACCTCTACCCACTGTGTATCTATCTCAGCATCCAGGGCATCTTTGCTCTCCATGCTGCCTGTCACTTAATCCCTCAGAAACCATTAGTGGCCATTTGGGTTATCAGAGTGACTGCATAGAATTACACTATATTCAAGCAACTTTTATTTTACTTAAGAATGTCCCCAAAGTACACACTATTTTTAAAATTACATTTATTTAATTTTATGTGTACAAGTGTTTTGCCTGTATGTCTGTCTGTATACCATGTGTATGCCTGATACACAGAGATCAAAAAAGGCCTTGAAGCCTCTGGAACTGGAGATGGTTGCAAGCTACCATGTGGGTGCTAGGAATGGAACCTGTGTCTTCCACAAGAGCAAGAAGTGCTCTCAAGCTCCCAAAACACACATTATGATATATTATGATTATTTTATAATTAGTTTCTGTCAAACTCTCATACAAGTACAGAGAAGAACAGAGTTTTACAGATTTTTTTTTTTTAGCACCTACATAGGTTCTTAGAATGTATATCTGGTTATAAATGACCACTATGCATCATGCTTACCTCCTATGGTGCTCTTGCAGAGGATCTGGGTTCAATCCTAGCACCCACAGGCTCAACACAGACCTTGTTCTTCTATTTGTTTCTTAGACCACATGTAAAATACCCTCATTTACGTCAGTTGACTTAAATAAATTTATATTCAAGAGGTTTATTTATGATCATGATCTGTTCCCCATATAAAGATGAGATAGGTATCAGTTCTCCTTTCTACATGTGTGTCTACATGTGAGTGTGCTAAAGTGCTGTGTATGTACAGAGGACAGAGGTAGACTCTAGCTGTCTTATTTGATCCCTCTCCATATTATATATTGAGGCAGGGTCTTTTGAAGCTAGAGCTTGCTCATTTGGCTCATCTAGCTAGGCAGTTTGCTTCAGAAACCCATCTCTGCGCCCGAGTATTGGGATTACAGGTAGGTCTCACGCTCATCCTACATTTACACAGGCAGTGGGGATCTGAACTCATCTTCATACTGTGTGGCAAGCACTTTACCCATCCCTGTAGCCCAATTCTTCTCTTTAAAACAAAAAGTAGAATTTATCAGTTTCAAAGAAAAAAAATGTCTTCAGAATATTTAGAAGTGCCTAAATACACACAAATCTCCTAAAGCTAACAAAATCTCTTATTTTATTCCCATATTACAAACAAGAAGATATGTTCTAACCCTCAGGATTCCCCCAACAAGCTGAGGAATCACAAAGGCTTTCATTTTTCTTAAGAGACACAATGTACAGAAGCTACCCTTGGGGTCAATGAAGCCCTGCTTCTGGAACTACTCCAATAACCAAATCCAGAGAGGATTGCCATCTTACACAAACATCATCTTACCCAAACAACCCACCTACATCATCCTCTATATGTCACAGCGTCTCAAAAATGTGTGCCCAGCTCACAGTGAATACTACAAAATGGACCCTAGACTGTATTGTTTAAGCAAGAATAACTAGAAACCAGTCTGCACATGCTCACTACGGCTTTTAAAATCTATTTCCATTTGTGGTACATTGAATCCACAAGTATGGAACTCACAGACACAAGAGAGCGAACTCTATTCTAAGAAGCAGAACACTGAGAAGTACTTACTCTATATATTAATTCCTCTACAAAACCCCTAACAGTCTATCAGCTCACTCCCAAAGGTCTAACAATCAAAATGCCCATTCCCCTGACACTCAAAACTGTATCTGGTTGGGGAATGATGAGATACTTCAGCAATATTTCCTTTTGCAGAAGACCTAGGTTCAATTCCTAGCACCCACAGGGTGGTTCACAACAATCCATAGCTCTCATTCCAGGGGATCCAACACTGTCCTCTGATCTCTAGGGGCACCAGACACACTTGTGGTGTACATACATACAGACAAAACACCCACATAACATAAGTCTTTTAAAAATTAGATAATTAGGGCAACCACACCTTATTCAGTGGGCCAGGACAGCAGTGGGCCCAGTCTCTCAAGAAGAGGGGTGTGTGTGTATGTGTGTATGTATGTATGTATGTATTTATGTATGATGTATGTATGTATGTGCAACCTGAGCGGCAGCCCTTCTCATCTAAGCATGGTCTTTCCACTACCCTTGTCTAATATGAAAAGTCTGCATAGGTACAGGAGTACTTTCAATTTTCAGAGGCAGATGTCTTGCTTCATGCCAGTCTTCAGCCATAACAGAGTGTTCAAACAGCACGGTTCTAAATGACAGATGTTGTTTTCTCTCACCCTAGAATACCACCAGAAGTACTTAAATACAGTACTTTCCCATTTTACTGACCACAACTGAATGTGAGTTGTAAAAGAAATACTCACTGCTTATAAGGCACTATACTAAGGGCTCTAAATGTTTTAATTCAACTGATTACTATAACAATCCTATATAAGGTACCGTTACTACTATGAGAAAGAAGCAAAGACCCCAAGGCCAAATACCTGCCCAAGATGAGTGGGCTATGGGGAGTGGAATTAAGATTCAAACCCACTGGCCAATTTCCCAGTGTGGGCTCTTGCTAGGCATCTGCCTTGGACTTTACCAAGACCACACCACACCCTTACAGTTCTGCAGCACAGCCCCAGGCTGGCTCATGAGGACCTCTTTAGTCATCCTGTATATCAGTATGGTCAAACATGTTTGTATCTGGATCCTTTAAAACATCCTCTAGGTTAAAACACCACATTTGACCTTAGACTATGGATGTGGGTCATGTATATTATACCATGGAAACTTTTCACTAGCCAAAACTTTGCATTCATTGTTTTGAATTAACAGATGTCCAAACTATGTGAACTACACTTGTCACCTACCATCAGACAACATGCCAATGATCCATAACACTAACATGGGATGAACTGTGCACCTTTCCAATCACACATTCCCTCCTCCCCATTATCCATCCAGGCACTACATCTTCTCCATATCTTATCTGCAATAAGACTTTTTTTTGTCCTTTGTTTTCTTGAGACAGTGTTTCATTACGTAGCCCAACTGTACTGGAACTTGCTGTGTAGTTAGTTAGACCAACCTGGCCTTGAATTTAGAGATTTGCCTGCCTCTGCCTACTAAGTGCTGGGATTAAAGACATGTACTAAGATGTTGTCTTTTATTAATTCTGTGAATCTTTCAATTATTAGACATTACTATATTAATCCTTTAAAACATATATTGTAATTCTTTTCTCAGTTTACTTTAACTATGACTTATTTTTTTCTTGCAGATACACTAGGTTTTAGAAATAATATTTTCTTCTGATATTTTAACCTTTATGCTTGTATTTCCAATATTTTTTTAAATAACTACTCATGAAGTAATGTATTGTATGTGTCTGTGTGAGTGTGTATACAAGTGTGTGTACAGGCTAGAAGCTGATGCCCAAACACTTCCTTAATTGCTATCTTATTTTTTCAAATCCCACTGCTGAGATTGCAGACATGTGTTTTCATACTGGCTCCTAAAATACATACTTTTAGGTTACCTAGCAAGCAAATAGTCCTTGACAATTAAACATCAGTTTTATTTGAGGTGCTCAGGACTAAACTCAAGATTTTTCATGCTAAATATGTGCTCTTCCACTGAATAATAGCCACAGGTTGACTGACTGGTGTTTTTGCTTTTTGGTACCAGTTCTAGAGCCAGGGACCTTATACATGCTGGGTGGGTGTTCTACTGAGTGCTTTGGCTCTGGCCTGACCAGCAGTTTTGAATGTGACAGTTTAACAAGTAAATTAGTGAACCACTCTATGTAACCCAACAGTGTCAGCATTTTACATACCTCTAAGTTCTACTACTGATATAAAATAAGTCCTTTCTGCAAAAGATTGATAATTTTTTAAATAGATATATTCAACTACCAATTTCTGGAGTGAAGCGTGAATTCAGTACAGTATCTGTAGACATAAAACACAGACTTTCTTCTGCCACACTATACAGAGCAGATCCCAGGGATGTTACTAGCCATCATCTACAAAGTCCTGACTATATAATCCAATCTGGACCATGCATTCCTCCAAACACACAGGTTCTCTTTATTCCACACACTGTCTGCAGGAGGCATCACCCATTATACACATTTGCCAACAGTTCCTGAAGGTAAAAGGGCAGCGCAAAGCTTGATCTGAAGACACAGCCACTTCCATTTTCCACACACCTTACTGTAGAATGTGAAAATGCCTAGTGGAATATTTGGAAAATTTGTTATACTGACCCATCATGTATGAGTAGGGGTAGTATGCAATTTAGTCTTATCCTTCTGAATACTTAGCAATCCACACTATTTACTGAAGCAAAGTATGGTGTCTGAATTTGGTCTGAGAATAGAGTCCTGTGAGGAGAATTCTAAGTGCCTGTGAGAAAACAAGACTAGAGTCATGTGACCTCAGTTTCTTCAAAACACATGTGTTTTTTGTGTCCCTCCTAAGTGTAGTGGATAGGAATGGGTTTATTTCAGATTACTCATTATTGTTTGCTGCTATTATTCAATTAAATGTTTATATGCCTCTATGGGGAAAAAAAAACTTTTGCCAAATGTGGCTTGTCCTTGTGATTGTCCACTTTATTCATGTGATTCTTAACCCTCTGAATAAAGCTGTTATTATTACATGAGAAGTTAGTAGGCCTCATTTATCAGCTCCATTCTCCCAGGTCCAACCACCAGTTAGAGGTAAACAGTATAGTATGCAAATTACTTTTAAATCAGTATTAATGATTTAATGTTTAAAATACAGTATTAGTTTTTAAATCATCACTTTGGAGTTAGAGATGATGGGTCAGCAGTTAAGCACACTGGCTGCTCAATTCCAGCACAGAAATGGCAGCTCACAACTCTAACTCCAGTTCCAAGGGATCCCACTCCCTCCTTTTGAGCCTCTATAGGTAACAGACACAGGGGATGAAGACATACATGCAGATAAAACACTTGTAGCCATCAAAACAAACCTACTCTTGTTAGGGTGCTATGTAACTATTTTGTTGGTACTGTTGCTGTTTTTTGAAACAAAGTCTCAAAAGCCTCCTGTCTAGGGCTCTATCCAGTGCTCGGATTACAGGTAGTATGTGGAGGATGTTTTATCAGCTTGCTACAGTAACTCTGAATCTAAATTCTCCCAATCTCTCCAGTATTTAGCCCTCAGCTTTCTGTTCCACAAATTTCTGGAAGCCTGTCTAGTTTTGAAACTTTAAGAATACATTGTAACAGTGGGAATGGGTCCTCTGCACTTGTCTGCTAAGTCCCAAGTTTTAGTAAGGAGTTGCAAGGTTTTATGTCATGTCAAGAGAACCTTGACCACGAAGACCCAAAACAATTTTGGATAAAAAGCAATAGGGACTACAAATATTGACAGATTTCCAGGCACACCTAGTAATCCAAACTCTGGTCCAAGCACATTCAGACACAGGTTACACTCCAGTGACAGATGCAAGACTGCCTATGAGGCCAGCTTTACTCACAACTGTAATGGTGATTATCTTAAAAAAGAATGGCTGAATCAAATTCACAGACTCAAGACCTAGTAACTTAGAAGGTCCTGGTACCATCAGAGTGGTTGGTGTAAGTAAGTAACGGTGCTACTACCAAGAGCAACTGCAAAAAGATGACAGACACTACGAAGCATCTCAGTAGTCCGGAGGTGCGGTGCGTAGGTAAGAAACCAAAGCATAGGTCGTGAAAAGGACAGGCCAATACCTTTTCATGACCCCAAACTCCAGCATTCTTCCATACTAACCCGTCCCTCTCTGTCAAGCTGGAGATGTGAGCCCTCCCACTTCTGAACATTGTTTCCTTGTCTAGAATCTCTGGAAACCACCAGCCTCTCCATCTCGCGAAGCCCCCGCTAAAGGCCGCCTCCTTTCTCACCAGTCTTCGGGTACCGTTACTCTGGACGCTTGGCGTTTCCCACGGTTTTTAACCATTGCATCTGTGATCAGAACTGAACGCTCTGAAGGCAAAGTCTGGGTCCTCTCCACCTTCCTATTCCCTGCCAAAGACGTTCCCAAAACGTGGGCTGCATACGCCCCCCATCTCTCGCCCCGGGCTAGCCAGCCATAGCGCCATGCATTGGCTGTGCAGGCGCCCCGCACCGAGGGACTGGGAGTCGAAACTTGTTCTTTTAAGTTCTCGGGGTCCCCAGTACGCAGATAGGCCCGGGACGAGAACATCCGGCTGGGAGTCTTGCCGTGGCCAAATTTAAGCCAGAGTGTCCCGACCCTTCGGCGCGGGACTTCGTGCGTGTGCCACGCGAGGCCCGGACAGGGACCGCGCGGTCGCTGCGGCCTCGGGAGGCACAGGCCGAGACTGAGGCAGCGGTGGCGCGAAGATGGCGGAGGCTGCGCATCCTGGCGCCGCCCTCTTTCCCGCGCCGCTTACCGGCAGACGGCCGCGGCGCGCGCTCGGGCTCCGGCAGGTCCCCGAATAGGTCCATGGCGGCGGGGCGATGGAGCGGAAGCTCCGCGCTACCCTGGGCGGCGGCAGCGGTGGCGGCGGCGGCAGCGCCGTCACTCACCGCGGAGACCCTGCCAATCGCGCGCCGCGCAGCCGCCGCCCCAGAGTGCTACGCGCGCGGGGGCGGGGCGGGGGTGGGCTGCGCAAGCGCACAAACGCTTTTAGCCTGGGCATTTGGTCCCGTGATAAATGGTTCTGGCAGAAGAGAGTAGTGGCTGAGAACAAAATAAGTTGTTTAAAGAGATGGTCCAAAGAGTCTACCCAGACCGGCTAGACTCAATAAGGTCTGGGCTGGCCTTGCAGTCCTGAGAAAAACTAGTATGAAGGTCAGTGTGCCCCAAAACAGAGTGGTCTAGAGTTAAATCATATCCAAAAGCAGACAGAGTGCCAATTTGAATAAACCAATAAAATTATGTGCTTGTTACCAACTGCTTATGTAATTTTCCCTATAAATATGTCCCCCTAATTGAGTTCAGGGTCGATGCCTCTGTCTCCTGCGTGAGATACGTTTTGGCCCGGAGCTCTGTCTTTAAACTACCTCATGCTTTTGCAGCAAGAAGGTCTCTCGCGTTTCATTGGGTGTCCTGAGACTCAAGTGGGGGTCCCCAAAAGGGGGTACTACACTACCCCTTTGGACATTGTCTTAGTCAGGATTTGTATTCCTCCAGAAAACATCATGATGAAAAAGCAAGTTGGAGAGGAAAAGGTTACACTGTCTACATTGCTGTTCATCACCAAAGGAAGTCAGGACTGGAACTCAAGCAGATCAGGAAGTCCATGAAGGAATGTTACTTTCTGAAGCCCAGGGATGGCACCACCCACAATGGGCCCTCCCAACCTTGATCACTAATTGAGAAAATGCCTTACAGCTGGATCTCATGGAGGCATTTCCTCAAGAGAGACTCCTTTCTCTGTGATAACTCTAGCTTGTGTTGAGTTGACACATAAATCCAGCCAGTACAGACATGACTTGTTAATTTTATTACCACCTCTAGATTTCTGGGCTCAACTAAGTCCCTAGAATGGGTTATGGATAATCATAATCACAGTGCCTCCATTCCCAACATTTCATTTTCTCTACTACAAAATCATTCCCTTAGTCTGTTGCTTGGCTTAAGATACTTGGGCAGAAAGCATGGCAATGGGATTGTGTGGTAGAGGAGGTTCTTCACGTCATGGTGTGCAGAAAGCATAGTGAAACAGCAGCAGGAAGGGACCAAGACAACATATAATCCAAAGGGACAAGTTCCCAGTCACCTATACAGTATCCACTTCCCACTGCTCCACCACTTACCAACAATCTACCAAAATGTTAAACCTGCCATTGAGTTAAAACATTCATTAGGTCAGTGCCTTATGATCTGATTTTTTCAGAAAGCACTCCTCACTCTTTCCTCCACCTCCAACACACAATGTATTTTACTAATTTTGTAGACATGTTAATCCAGTCAAGTTGACAGCCAATGTCAAACATCACAATGCCCATGCAGACGTTTGTGTGGACTTGAGTTTTCTGCTTCTTTGTCCAGACAAGAAGAGTGTTTTGTTTGGTTATATAGGGAAAGCATATTTAGTTTTGGAAGAAAGTATGTGTTCCAGCATGGCTGTTCCATTCTACCTTCCCACCCGTGATGGAATGGAGCACCTGCCCTCTGTATCATGCCAGCATGCCAGCATTTGTTCTCAGTATTCTGGAGTTTAACATGCTAACAGGTATGCAGTTAAACTTTGAAGTCAAATTCTAATTACAGGAAAGTGCATGAATCATACCGCTAAATGACTTTTACAAGCCAAACAGAGCCATATAACAAAGAACCAGAAAAAGTGGTTCTGGGCACTCTGCACACACACACACACATTGCAAGCACAAGCTCCTGAGATCACTGTTAGCACTCTGCCCTGGAATTTGCCTGGACTTGAACTGCATGTGTGAAAAAATACAGGACAGAAAACAGCATGTTGTTTCAACTGAATTTCCTTTAACATCATCTTTGTGACATTCAGCCACATTGTCAAAACTGTAATCTATCCATTTCTGTAGTCACACCACTCCTTGTCTATCTGCTCTTAGTGAACGTGTAGGTTCTGACCTGTCTAAGAGCTGTTACCCACAGAGCTGTTATAAGCATTCTATATCCATCTGGTAGACACAAGTTTTCATTTCTGTTGAAAAATGCCCAAAGATTGGACTGTTGGGTCAAAAGCTATCTCTATGACTAGATTGAGCTATGTTGTCAATAGTCTTAGTTGGCTTGTGTTTTGTTGAGATGGAGTCCTTCTGTATAATCTAAGTCAAAATTTACCATGTAGGCCAGGGTGGCCTGAAACCTGGAGCAATCCTCCTGCCTCAGTCTTCCAAGTGGATTACAGACACATGCCACCATCTCAACTGTTGAACTATGATAAAAAATAAACTTACAAGTTCAGCCCTGACTGTGTGATCATGATGCTAAGCATATTATGTTGCAAACCATCACTGTAGAGACATGGTCAAAGAATGGAGTCCTGAGAATTCTGAGTGCTTGTGAGAAAAGGCTTGTGACCAGTTTCTTGAAAGCACAGGATTGTTCTTGGAATGTGTTTGCTCTCCTCCAGGTATAGAGAGTTTGCTTCAGAGTACTCATAATTGCTTTCTGCTGTTAGTCAATTAAATGCTCATCTACCTCTATGGAAAAACGCATTTTTGCCAAGTGCAGCTTGTCCTTGTAATTGTCCACTTTACTCATGTGATCCTTAACCCTCAGAATAAACTGATGCTCTGAATAAAGTCAGCTATTGCATGAGTTTATCGTGTTTATCAGCTCCACTCTCCCAGGTCCTACCACTTCTAGAGCAGTGACATACCATCTAGTACCAGAGCTGTCCCTACAGTTTCCATTTTAATCTATTTTGAGAATTTCATATATGCATACAATGTCATATTCACTCCCCACACAACTGCTCCAGGTAACTTTCATTGACTTTTTAAGACAACTTGTCCTGTTCCTCTGCTTTGCAAATTTGCCTTCTAGGTTCTTCGTGTGCGTGGAATCCTACCCTATTTGTTCTGCATTTATTTCATTTAGTGTTTTAAGATTCATTTGCACATATATGTGAGCTTTATTTCCCTCCTTTGATAAGGTCCAGTTGCATGGGCTGGTCATGTTTACCTGTTGAATGCACAAGTTGCTCCCACCTTTGGGATACTGTCAGTTCTGTGGGCACAGCTGTTTGCACTGTGTTATAGCTCCCAAATATGCCTAGAATTGCCACACAGGGTCACATGGTAATCTTGTAGTCTTGAGAGACCACTGAATTTTTTCCACAAGAGCTATGCTATTTTACCTTTCTAGCAACAAGTGACTACTGTTTTGCGTCTAGGGCTGACCAGATGTGGCGTTACTAGACCTTGCAAATGAAGACTGGTGCAAACAGGTGCATATTTTCAATGTGGCTCAACTTTGCTGTATTCTTGAGGAACAGAAGACAGTTCTATGTCTAGCTTCAACTGCTGGCCTATTGAGCTGGTGAGGGAGCTCTGAGTTCCTTCCAGCCTACCAAGTCTATGGATGGACAAGGTGATTCTGGTTCGGGTATCTGGAGGAGAACAGAGGCAGAAAGGAATTTGGCACTGAGCAAGGGAAGGCACACAGTGTAACTCTAAAACCAAGGTCCTCTTATTCTACCTCTGGCTGTTCCAGTTTCCATTCTATTTTGCCAGAGTAAATCAGGGGTTGAGGTTCACCAATAAAGAGATGAGCTTCAGGCAGGAGTGGATACTGTTTCTCACATGTAACAATGAAGGTTTCCCCAGTACGTTTTGTTTTGTTTTGTTTTTAATCCCCATTACAAACAGATCTTGACTACCAAAAAAAAAAAAAAAAAAAAAAAAAAAAAGGTGCCAGCTCTTCATGGACCTTAAGCAGGGAAATTCGAAGGAAAAAAAAAAAAGTTACCAGAGACTGCCACAGGATGATGGAACACCCTGTTGTAGAACCTGCTTTAGGGCAGGTGCAGGGGGAGTTCCAATTTCATCAAAGCCTTAGAGAGCTCTGAAGGTGAGTGCACTGATCTTGTCCAGGAGGATGAAGAGCTCTCCCTAGATATGGGCTCTGATGCTCTTCAAGCCTCATCTATGAGACCCCTATGGATACGGCAAGGACTGGGGCAGACTTCTCTACATGCTTAGCCTTCGTTTTCTCCAGTCTATGGGATCTCTAAAGTATTCATTTCAGAGCAAGGCCCAAGCTTGTTCTTTGAGCGACAGCCTAACAACCCAGCTTTGGATACCTTATGCCACCCAGGGAAGTTCAAGGGGATCAGCTGCCTTGGAAAGAGGTCAAGACCAGAGGCAGCTCTAACAAACATGTACTACCTCTGAATCCCTGAGTATATCTTAGGATGTTTTATAAAGTGACACACTAGGGTAACAAGATAACTGGGTTTAGATGGTGTCATGGCAGGCTGTGGAGATGTCCTGAGGTGGTCCCCAACGTTCCCCTTCCTGGTGCTATGTACTTCACTGTAGACCTGCTTCCTTTTAGTATGCCTTTTTTTTTTTTTTAAGTAGGGGATTTTTGTTTTTTGATTTTTAAGACTTTTATTTTATACATATGAGTACACTGTAGCTGTATTTAGACACACCAGAAGAGGGCATCAGATCTCATTACAGATGTCTGTGAGCCACCATGTGGTTGCTGGGAATTGAACTCAGAACCTCAGGAAGAGCAGGAAGTGCTCCCAACCGCTGAGCCATCTCTCCAGCCCATTAGTATGGACTTAAATTCTACATTCCAGAATTTCCCTTATGAAGTCAGAAGGATGACAGAGCCCACTTCCTCTTTTGTCCTCTTGCTTGCTTAACCAGGCGGCAGGCATTTGTCATACTGGGATGCACACTGTGGATAGGCCCGTGCAAAAGAACTCAGAGAGGCCTCCAGCCAAAAAAGCAAAATAAATTAAGACCCTTTGTGGGTTTGCTTGACAGGAATTGAAGTCTTGTCAACTGTACTTTGAGAGTACAGCACCCCCTCTTGGCTGGGCCTTCACATGAGAGACCACAGCCTGAACACAGACTGCATAGCTTATGAGACACCACCAGGAAGACACCACTAACCACGTGGAGCCCTAAACTACTGAACCTGTAATATATTTAAACTGCTAAATTGTAGGGTAGTTTGTTACACAGCAACAGACATCTCTGGCTGATTTTTTTACACAGAGTGAACTTCTTGTGGATTTCTGCATGCAGGTGCCATATCCCATTTTTGTTCTGGTACTGCCCAACTGGCACCCCCCCCCCCCACACACACACAGGACAGTGGGGAGCTTAACTGGATGGGATGGATTCAACCTAAACCTCCAGTTCTGAGGAAGCTGCTGCCAGGAAGCCTCACGGGATCAAGGTCCAGAAGGCACAAGCTCTGTACCCAGTGGGAAAGGAGAGGTCAATGGAGCCACAGAAGACAGCATTGCTGAATCCTTCTGACACGGCCTAGCTCCCTCCAAGGAGAGGCTGTGTCCAGCAAGCCCATTTCCCTTCCACGATGGGGAACAGGAGCTTTATCTCAGGGATCAAGTTACTATGGGAATCTGCTGTGGAAATCAGAAATCTGAAAGACAAACCCAGTCCTTTGCCACCCTTGACCACCTCCATAATCTGCAGGGCCAATGGGCTACTTCCTTCAGGCAGCCTTCTTTGGGGCCTGCCTGTCGGAGGGCATCTCAGCTTTTCCTCAACTCTTACCATGCTCATTACTTTGTCCTGGCCTTGTGTCTGACACACTGATGCTTGGGAAGTAGCATCCCTTTTGAAACTACATTCTTAAGTCAGAGACTGTGGCCCCAGGACTAGGCTGAATTTCCTGCTGAAACTCCTCCTGGTCACAAAGAGAAACAGGCTGTCTCCAGTGATTTGTTCACATGATTCCTAAATTGGATGAAGATACTCCAGTCTCCTCTTTCATGCAGAGGTTCGGGCCTGGTCAGGGCCCAACAAGACCCACATCTTGTCTGCTCTTGCAGAGCACAGCCAGGCCTCCAAAGGAATGCCCAGGGACCAGAGAACTGGTGTGAATGGGTCTTGAGCCAAGGTAAAGCTACAGGAGAAAGAGCAAGAGTCCAATGCTGGCAGGACCTGTGGGGTTTCTGTGTGAGGCACCAGCTGGTGGCCAGCATCTTCTGGAAGTCTCAGGTTTCATCCTTAGGAAACAAACAAGTTTGAGCTCAAACCAAACCAAATACCAAAGTTCTAACATTCCATCCCATAGGTAATGGTCCTTCTCTTCCCCCCCCCCCCCATTGCCTTTGTCCAGCATCCCCCACATCCCTCTGTAAGAGCAGATGCCCAGTGCTGCTTCTGTGAACTCTCAGCTCTGTGCACTGGGTGGTTCTTCCTCAACTACCACTCAAGACCAGCAGAAGCTGTCTGGGAGCACTGGAGGGAGAAACAGGAAAGAAGGGCACTCGACCTCCCATTCCAGGGTTCTACAGCCTGGTTCTCCTCCACAGAGCACTCACCTTAGTGAAGGTAGGCATAGTTCTGGGCATCCTGCTTCTCTGGGCAGGATGTTCACAGCCTCCCTCAGCATGGTGAATACAGCAGCTAAGGTGCTGCCCAGTGAGTGGCTGCTCAGATCCTGCAACAGAAGGACAAGGGGAAGTCGGAAGGCTGCACTGTGGCTTCTGGTTCACCCATTGCGGGGGGGGGGGGGGTAAGAGGGCGGTGCGGCGGGGGGTGGTGGGGTGGGGATAGTGGGGACTGGCTTGGTGGGTGGCAGGGGTATTGAGGGTGAGAACAAACTTCCTAGGTAGGGGGATAGGAAAGAAAGCGGGAACTTCAGTTGTGGCAGTCCACCGGGAAGGTTCACAGTGTGGCTACAGACCTAGGTAGCTACAGACATAGCTAAGATGGTTGAAGGTCAAAGGGGTTGGGCCTGGAGACGAGGGGGGCACCCACCAACGGTAAACCACCTCCATGGTGTTCAGGGGTTTCGGAGATGCAGTGCCGTACGAGCCCCTCCTTCGGCAAGCCTGATCTCTCGGCGGCTCAGCAGAAAGCGGCCGCTCCTCCTTCGGATGCCAGCACCTTTGGCGCCCTTAGCACCGTTGGTTTCGTTGGTACCGTTGGCACCTGCTCGCGCACAGGTTTCTGCGAGCGCGTGGGAACTGCCTCTCGAAGGAGGGCGGCGCCGCTGCTCTCGGAAGGGGCGGGGCCGGGCCGAGACTTGAGTCCAGCACAGTGGCTCTGAAGCTAGTGTTCAGCTCTCCCTGGCTATGGCGCTACAAACCCCTCCATTTCTCAGTTCCTCCGGGTTCTCCAAGATGGGATCCCGCAGTGGTAAGAAGCACAGTGGAGATGGATTTACAAATGGAGGACTGACGGGAAGTGTGATAATAAGAAAAGAAGGATTTTTAATTTTATTTTAAGATAATACCATATATATGCATATATGCATATATGTATATAATATACTTCGCCTGCATGTTTTCTCACTGCGCGAATGTCTTGTGCATGCTTGGTGCTAATGAAGGCCAGAAGGCAGCACTGGATCCCCAGAAATTTGAGTTATAGATGTTTGTGAGTGCTGGAAACCGAACTGGGGTTCTCTGCAAAAGCAACCAGTGTTCTTAACCACTGAAATATCTCTCCAGCCTCTTAAGAGTATTTGTTTGTTTGTTTGCTTAGTTAGTTTTGTATCTTGAGACAGGTATCCTGGAACTCTTTGTGTAGAACAAACAAGCTGGCCTTGAACTCAGTTTTCTTCTCTCTCCTGAATGTTGGGATTAAGAGTGAAAGAACAGCTGGGGCTGGAACTCCCATCAGGATTGTACAGGATTCTCCCTTCCCACCAGTGAGGTGCCGAGATATGCCATCATCTGGGAAGTGCATTCAGGCAACTCTCGGTGGTGTTCCTGGTTCTTTGGGATGCTCATTTGACATGGCTGTAAGTGCTCAGGATGTAAGGAGCTACTAGTTTGGAGAGAGGATGGATAGATGGGGCTTCTGAGGTGTGGAGAGCAACAAGGTAGAGTGGGAGAACAAGCAGGCAAAGTAAGCAAGCTTCCTTCTTCCCTGTCCTTCACACAGGCTGCCACCGAGAAGGTGTGGTTCAGATGAAAGGTGGATCTTCTTACCTCAAAAGATGAAAAGGGGCTCTTCCCTCTTCAAATGATTTTTAAGGGAAAAAAAAATGCCTGGAAAGTATATCCAGCTGCCTAGGTTTTCGCTAATTCCAGCTGTAGTCAAGTTGGCAATCAAGAATCACCATCACACAGCAGGACCCTGCCTGTCGAAACTCTGATTATGGAAACACTTGGTATTACAAGATCCTTTGAAACCACCAAGTTTGCCATCAAAGGCTTGGGGCCAGGTGGCAAATTTCAGAGGAAAGTAGGGCATCAAATGCTTTAGCAGGAGGCCTGGGAGGAAGCTTAGGAACTGAGAGGAGGCAGGGTGAATGAAACAACAGTGGAAGCCATTTCCACTACTGAGAAAAAGACGGTGCCCAAGCATTCCAGAGGCTGTCTCTGGGTTGGGGGCACATAGGACTGGAGCTCAGTCAGTGGCTTCTGACCTTGAGTGGGTCCTGAGCCCACTGGCACATTGCAAAAGGAGTAAGACCTCCCCTTCGTCCAGGGGCCTATGGGAAGATGCAGGTTGCTCCTTCAAGCAGTCCCAAAGCTCTCAATGGTGGCAATGGAGCTTAGTGATTTGGACTCTAGATAGTGACAGGAGCCAGGCAAGAGGGCCCAAAATCTGTGTCCCTCTGGAACTCTACACTAGTTTGAGGTGAAGAAAATAACCCCAGGAACGTTTCCATTCCTCCAACTGCCCACAGGTCATCCCCAATGCTAAGATTAAGTTGCAGGGATTTCTAACCTAACAAAAAAATTGAACCCCCAAATGCCGAAACACTGGGGAACCTGAAGCTTTTGAGAAAGATGCTCTTAAAGGCACATGACTTAAGATGACAATCCTAAAGTGTCACGTCAGCCTGCCTGCTTGCAGCCTAGTGAAAACCATCTGCTCTGGGCTCCTGGAGGGAAGGGGGCTCTCTAATGGTGCCAGTGATTGCTGTCAACTGACTATGGCTATCCGTAGGCATACTGCATGCCCATCCTATCAAACTCCTCCAGGGTCTAGCCTAACCTCAGGCCCAGGTTTTCTGGGCCCCAGACACTTTCACAGCAAGCACTCCCTGTCTCCACAGAGGCACCAGGGGAAATGCCTGCAAAGAAAAGTGACAAGCGAGTCCATTGCGTGGCTCAGCTAGTATAAAGGCTTCCCAAACAAACCTGAGGACCCAAGTTTGATCCTCAGAAACCATAATGGAAGGAGAGAATTCCCCAAAGTTATCCTCTTTCTGATACATGCCTATAAGCACATATATAACATTTTTAATGACTTATTTTTTAAAACATTTATTTTATGTATGTTAGTACACTGACACACTATCTTCAAACACTCCAGACGAGGGCAAAGGATCTCATTACAGATGGTTGTGAACCATCATGTGGTTGCTGGGAACTGAACTCAGGACCTCTGGAAGAGCAGTCGGAGCTCTTAACCGCTGAGCCATCTCTCCAGCCCCACAACATTTTTAAAAAGGAAAAAAAAAAGTGACAACTTGAGAAAGATTGACATCTGCACCATACTCATGAACATGAAGCCAGGCCTTTGAAAAACACGTCCAAGGCAGAGAACTAACTAGTCACTAGTGGTGGTCCTGGAGCTCAGGAGAGAACAGTACGAGGATAGATCATCTCCCTATGGCTTAGTTACCCTGGAGACAAACCCCATGCTAGTGGACTCATCTAGGACATCCTCCTAGGAAAGTGGAGGAGCCCAGAGGATCTGGCCAGCACTTGGCTAACAAAGGACGGACCCTTTACAAAGGTATTCACTAGTGTTGGATGCAGTTGAACATTTACACACCTGACATCAACGACAGTACACCGAGCAACTGACTCCAGAGTTCTTTATTTAATTCAATCGGAGCATCCGATAGCAACCAAATTCACACACTCAGCTGTGTTCCAAACAGGGAGTGGCTCTCAGTGACTGCAGGATATGATGACCTCCCCTGGTCTCCTAGCCAAAGTAGCAAATCTAAACTTCTATTCAGGTCAGGATTGCTATGGTCTGTGTGTCCATGCCCAGGACACTAATGCTCAGTCTCAAGATTGGCCACTCCTGCCCTAGATCCCTCAGAATGCCTAAAAGGTAGGAAATGGTGAGCATGAGGGAACCCTGGCAGCTCTACCAAGAGTCTCCCGTCTTTCTGCAGTGCCACCCCCGGGCTCCCATCCAGAGCTCTAGGGTCCATGAAATTGATTCCCTCAAAAAACAGTGCTATGAAACCTGCAGGGGCTGGCTGTCCCAGTTGCCATACAAGCCATCCATTGGATAGTGGGGAGGGCATACCTGGGGCGGGGAGTGTTCTAGGCTGTCTCCACCTCATCTGATACCCAGGGAGAAAGCAAACTTAAGGATGGCAGCCCAGCAGTCCCTGGTAAGTGTGGTCACCAAGGCCTCCACACACTCTGGGCCCTGCGAGCAGCAGTCAGGCTGCCTAAGGATGTGGGCACCAAATCTGGCCCCTCAGCAGGCACCCGGTTTAGTTCAGCCTCCGGGATCTCTTCTAGGTCAGAACACAGGTCGTCCCCAAGACTTGGGGGACTGGACAATGGGGACTCTGGAGATCCTCCTGGAGGCCAGCTGCTCCTCCCAGAGCCTCCAGGCAGCCCAGCTAGAGAGTCCCCCAGCAGATCCCGAAAGCTGCTACCCTCCCGCAGCGGCATGGACTCTAGCAGGTGGTTCAGGAGTTCAGCTGAGACAGTGGCATCGATGGCTTGGCACGTGGACACGAACGTGTGCACCTCATGCATGCACTGGATGTAGCCAGCAGCGAAGCGCTCGCTTGCTTCAGCCTGCAGCTGCTCCCGCTCTGTGCAGGAGGGTGGGAAGAAGAAAGCGGCATCCCGCACCGTGAGCAGTGACTACCGTGGCTCTGACGATCCGCTCCGCGGGCTCGGGGCTCACCCAGGAGACACATTAGTCTCTGGGGAGAGCCCTCGCTATGTACGGGACCGGGGCTCCAGGAGCCGACAGGTCCCGCTCTAGGGTGGCAGGCGTGCCCGGGTCAGCGCCCCCGCCCTCGATCCCCGCCGCCACTCACCGCGCGCCCGGCCTCGCAGAGCGCCCTGCACGCGCCGCACGGTCAGCTCCAGCACCTCGGCGTTCTCTAGCTTGGCCTGCACCTGAGCAGAGAGGATGGGAGCTGAGTCCCGCTGTGTGCTCCGGGGCGCACCCTGAAGCCCCCCGCACCCTTCCCGCCGCACCTCGGTGCCGGCCAGCAGCAGCCGCAACTCCTGAAGACTCTCGTTGATCCGCGCGCGTCGCTTCTTCTCCACCAGGGGCTTCCGGGCCTGTGGGAAGCGGCTACTGAGCCCCTGGCCCGCGCAACCTCCCGCAGGCCCATCCACCCGCAGCCCCTGTCCGCACCTTGCGGTCCCCCCGTGCTTCCCAACGGTCCTCATCTTCCTGGCCTGTATGGTCCCTGCTGGGCGCCTGGGGCGGAGCCATGGTCCACAGCGCCCGGAGCCCGGCGCCCAACGCCTTAGTGCAAACCACTTTGCGAGGTGGGTCGCAGCCCGAAGGCCTCACTAGGAATACGGAGTCTTCCGGCCCGTGGGACCCGCCCCTTTTATAGCAACTTATTTACATGTCAATGCACCGATTGGCTGTGCGTGATTGGAGCGGCCATCCGCGAGGCAGCCTGCAGCCAATGAGAGCCGCGCGCTTTGTCAGGCCCGGGAGGGGAGGAGGGGGGTCTGGCAGCTGGCGGGGCGGAGCCCACAGCCGGACCTCCTGCCACAGACACAGGGGCTGGACTCCTGGGCTGTGACCTCCGGCTTCTCTCTTGTTGGTGTGATTGTACTTCCCTCCGCTGAGTTATGATCCCAGATTTCCAGCTTGTAAGCCCGGGCTTAGCTATACATTCTTCGGACCTTACATCTATCCATTCCTCCCTTCCACGCGCCCTTTCACCATCCATCCCTTCAGCCATTTGCTTCCCCTGATTCACCAAAACGTTCTCTCGAGGATAGAGCTCAAGTCCCAGAGCCAGCTTCAGGCAGGACAGTGCCGAAGTCAAGACCATGCCCCCGGAACCTGGAAGGGGCTCCGGGCCACTGGTGGCGAGAATGCAAAGTCCAGGAAAAGTGGGTGCCAGTTTAGCAGCAGGACCAGGACTCTTGTGCATTTTTCAGACTCATGAGGACACCTATAACCTTCTTACTCCAAGGTCCGCGGTCGTCTTACTGAGCCTCTCTTTGTGTTCTAAGTTACCCAGCCACTACCTTGTCTAGTCTAGCCCCCTCAACTGCCCCCCCCAGTCAAGCTTCTTCCTTGTTCATCACACCGTATCCGCCTAAGCTCCTCTCATTTCCCTCTAGTTCCTCCGAACCCCCATCCGGTGGTCTCCCATATCCCTGTCCCTCAAGCCCACGCTCACCTCCTTTCCCCGCGAGTCCACTTAGTGTCCCCCACCCCCGCTCCCCCAGTCCCTCTCAGCTCCTCCCCCAACCATCCTTGGTTCCTGCAGGCCAAGGCTGCCGTCTGGCCCCGGTAACTTGATGCCCGTGACAGTTGGCAGCTGCAGCCGCTTCGGCAGAGAAAAGCGGCAGCCAGGCCAGGAGCGACAGGTGTTGGCTGCGCCTTTGTCCCGCTGGCTTTGTCCCGCAGGCTGCAACAGGCACGCCTGTGTCGGCCAGACGCCCAAGCTCCGCGTCGTCGGCGGTCCATCTGCTGGCCCTGCCTCGCTGCGGGAGGGGTGGGGTGTGTGTGTGTGTGTGTGTGTGTGTGTTCGTTTGCGCGCCTGCGCGCCCTCCAGGCAGCACCCTCAGTACCCCTGGCCCTGCTCCAGAGTTCTTGGATTCTGAGCTTTAGAGCCAAAACAAGAGGCCAGCTCCTAATCCGGCATTTACATACTCCATCCTTAAACCTGGACACCACTAAGCACCACTTCAGTGGCTGCCTGGGCACCATTCAGGTCTTGGTAACTGGTGCTTCCGCTGCTGGCTGGAAGACCTTTGAGGGAGAGAAAGGACAGGCAGAGGCTGTTGGGCAGGGAAACCCCTTACCCTTCTAAAGATGAGCCTGGCAGACTCCTTGTGGTTCCACTACAGAAGAACCTCTAAAGGCTTCAGGTAGGATGAACTGGGTGAGAGGTTTGAAGTTTGAAGGTCTCCAGAGTCTTACTGTGTGATCCACTCCTGCCCTCTCACTTTTGCCTCCGAATTGTTGATCTGTGTGCTGGTGCCAGGTACCCCCTTCAGCTTATTACTAGGACTATTCTAGATATTTCCAAAATGCTAAAGTTTGGTTCTTTCCCACCGCCCTCCAGGGGCTTCTGAGGGCCCTCCACTTTTACTGGTAGGAGTCCTAGGTGAGGATGGGAATGATCCCAGGGGACCCAGTCAGAGCTAGTATGTGCGTTTATTGGTTAGCAATCAGCTTCTAGTAAAGGAAATTACAAAATGATTATTTTTAAGTTTCCACTACTGTGAGGTAGGCAAAAATAATACTGTGGCAGTATGTGTGTGCTCTCTAGTTTACAAACTGCGTTTTACTTCTCCCTGTATCCGAATGAGCAAGTCCAAGAGATAGCTCCTGTTGGTACTACACATGGGCTCTGAGAAAAGGCTCTTAAGATACAGCAGAACACCCGATTGGAGAGTTAGAAGTGGAGGGCAAAGAAGAATCAAAAAAAGGCAAACTGAAAGCCAACAATGAAAACCAACTAAGAACAATCACAGACTGCAAAGTCTGTCCCATACTGTGTGAGTTTGGGGTGGAGGGTTGCAGACTGCTAACTAGAAGCGAGGGGAAAAAATAAGCACTTGGCGGCATGGCTTAGGCCAAGAAGAATGATTAGGCATTCTTGGAAGGAAAGAGAGTAGAGATAAGGCAGTGCATGAGTCAGGAATATTTGAGGGGGGGGGGTTGTTATTGCTTGAGATCCCATCTGCAAAGCTTCTATTTATTTTAGTGAATCTATTGGCCAGGTGGCTTTCAGTCCCACAAGCTTGACTATGCACCCCATCTTGAGCTCAGGAAATCCTTTCTCCTGTCTACCTCCCTCAGCTAGACTACTGGCTCTTGCCATTTGTCCCCTGGACCATGCCCTACTTTCAGAGTTTGCCTGCATGCAGACTTCCTTAGTGTTAGGACCTTTTGATCCACCGCCCCCCCCCCCAAGCCAGGAACGGAGGCCAGCAGAGGCTAGGCAGGGCCACCATGGCCACAGGGTGACTAGTTAGCAGAAATAACAGGCTGTAAATCCCCAGAGGGACAAAGGCAGCAGCAGGCCCGCAGACTTCCAAGCGCTTTGTGGGCAACCTGCCCAGGACTCAGAGAATTTGGTTTCAAGAAAAAGGAGTGGGGCTGTCCTTCCAGGCAGAGAAGCACAATTGGAGTCCTCCAAAGGAACTCAGTGAAACAGTCCTACCTGCCACAAGAATTCGGTTTCAGACTGCACCGGTGCTTGCAGCCAGAAGACTGGTTGAGAACACCCAGAAGCTGAGCATGTTACTGCTTGGCTCAGGTCCCTGGGAGCCCAGTTTGGAGAGAGGAAAGGGAAGCAGGCTGCTTCAGAGTACTCCTCACAAGGCTGTCAATCAGGAAGGACCAGGGTAGGAGGCCTGTGTTCCCAGTGATGCCCATATATTGATCTTAAGGGTATATACGTCCTTTCTAGAATGGTACCCATCTGATCTCTCTGCAATCAGCCCTGAGGACAACACACAGGGAAATAGTCAAAGGCAGGATTGATGGGAGGGTGAGTGCCCAGGGTCATGCTAAGCTGAGGGTCAGCTCAGTGAATCTGCTAAACAACCATGTGCATGTAAAAAGACTTCAAGAGAAAGGAATTCGGGATGCCTGGGTAGATCTGCATTATGGGAAATCCCTGCAGGGTTTAAATGGGCCAGGGGGACTGAGCATGTGAGAGACACATGGACAGGAGGTGGGCCAGCAAAGACCACTGTGCAAAGGAAGTAATGAGCTGGCCTTTGGGACTGGAGATTTCCTAATGTGCCATTTTTGAAGTTCTTAAAAGTATTTTTTGACAATGTCATTCTTTTTGGGTTATTGCTCTATGTTATGTTAAATATATATATATACAGTACTAGGGTATATAGGTCAATAATAGAGCACACACTTAATTTGCATGAGGTCCTGGGTTGAATCCCTGCCATCACATTGAACAAAACATACAGTTGAAAATAAAAATATACTTGCTTTATTTAACAATTTTCTAAAAGGCAAAAATGTCATAAAAAGACACAAGCAGTCACACAAATATATTGCACTGGGTGAAGGTACGTTTGGTTTGCGCATGAACAAACCGCTTGTCCGGCAAGGCTCACGAATCGTAGCATGAACTCTGAGAGCTTATTTACATTAAAAAGAAGGCTCAGTTTAAAATAGAGAACGTCTCAGGACACCCGTGTAAGCACACATTCTAAAGAAAACAGGACTGGATGCTTGGCATCTTGTAAACAGATTCACAAAATTATCCTAGGAAGTCAACTTCTTAGCAGTTAACAATCAAGGAATATATATTAAATAATCATAAAATAATGCTGATGGTAAACATTCAAGATAGTAGAGAGAAGGTTTTGGCAGTTTTGTGTTTAAGTAACAAGCGTAGGCTTAGACCATCATCTATCTACCCTTAGGATCCGACTGGTCAGAGAGGCAGCTGTCTGTAACATTGAATTTCCTTTAAAACATGGTGACTACCTGATCATTGTGAAAGGTGGTGTTGCTTTAATAATAATAATAAAAATAGAGTTCTTGTGTTTATGAAAAATAGGGGTAATATTTAGGCATCAGATGGCTTTACCATGAAAACCAACTACAGTAGGAACCCTTTCTAGTAGCCGCTTCAGACTCAGGAACTCGGCTCCCTCTGTTCCAGACTTTGTCCACTTTTTAAGTCTAACTGTTCCTCACTGGTGATGTCTCATTCCACCAGGGGTCACCAGTAAGCATGTTGGAACAATCTTTGGATGTCTGATGCAGCATAAAGTTTTGTAGAGCTAGGCAGAGCGGTCCCCTTTTCTCCATGGGTTCCAGTGATCTGAGGATCGGCAGCACAGACAGATGTGATAGAGACCCAAAGACACAGGAGCTAGGAATGTGTGTGTGTGTGTGTGTGTGTGTGTGTGTGTGTGTGTGTAGTGGGAAGCTGAGCTCCCTACAAACCGGAGAACTCAGGGTGGCAGTGTAGGTGTCTTCTCTCCTGTGTTCAGTGACTGTTTTCTGCTGGGAGCTGATGTCCAAGAGAGTCCAACCAAAGAACAAACATATGACCGTGTCCCCTGCAGCAACAAAGCCTGGCTTGCAGAGGCCACCATGCAGACAGGGCAACATGGCTGATGCCACAGCTCTCTCTGTACACATGATGGTCTAAGAAGGATACAAGAACAGCACAGAAATGTACAGTGTGGGGGTACGAGTCTGATGGTGACGGTCACAGAAACCACTAAGCTCCCTTAGTCCAGAGTAGGCATTTCAACTTTGTTGATGAACAGAAGCCATGTCAGACTGGAATGTTGGCCACCACAGGACCTGAAGCCAAAGCTGCCACACCGTGCTCCAAACCACGAACTGAGAGGATGTCAGGAGGGATGGACTCTGCTTGGGAGATACAATCACACTGTGGGCAAGTTCCAGAAAGCAGGGATCTTGGCTGAGAGCCTCGTGTGGCTTCCCTGTTATATGTCACATCCTGGTGTGATGTTTCAGGACAATCCATAGGGGCCAACGGACATTGGTACACTGCAAAGAGGTCTCATGGAGGTCAAGAGGCCATGAGGCAGCAGCTCCCATGACACACAGACCATCTCAGTTTCCTCAAATTCAATGACGAATCTCACCCCATCCCCCAAATTCCATATTTCTATTTTAATACAAAAATGTATTTCCTCTTAAACCTCCCCACAGTTTTGTCCCACCTTCAGAAAACTATGGTGTTTTGTTTTGTTTTTTTTCTAAAATAAAAAAGCGGTGTAGATATGGGTCCATTTCATTAAAACAACAAGTTCTTTTGCCTCTTCCGAGCACCGTCTAACATAGATCTCTGGCTGGGGATGGGGTTACGTCTCGGCCTCCTTCCTGGGACTTGCCAGCTGTCCGCTTTCTTCCTCTTTGGCTTCTGAGGTATCACAGAGTCCCAGGGAAGGACTGTCTTCCTCATACGGCAAGCAAATGCTGCCTTTCTCCTCACTTTCACAGTAAACACACCCCTTCAGAGAGAATAGGTCACATCAGTAAGAAGTGAGCAGCTGAAATCTTTGCTGTCATTCATACTCAGCAGGGTCAGCCATGCACCTGGAGGTTGCTGACCAAAGAGGCTGGCTCTTGGCCACCAGTCCCTTTCCAGGCATGTCCATCAAAAGTGTTCCATGGCCCATACTCAAATGAAGAGGTTATGCGAGTGTGAGGGACAACTGTGGATGGCCAAATGACCAAAATCTTTGCAAAGGCCACTCCTCCCTCAACAAGTAGAGCCTCACTTCCCTCTCCTTAAAGAGTACTTAGACTTGGGAAGTATACAACTTCTAAGATTGGGTATTCAGGGAGCCATGCTGGAGGTGGTAAGAACATCTCCTCTTAAAACAGCTTCTGTCTACCTGTTAAAGTTGAGTGGTCTGATCTGCTGTGGAGCAGATGGAGTAGGGGAGGCATGTTGGATGGCCCTAAGGTTAGCAGCTTGGAAAGGTGGACCTCCATCCAGTGAGCTAGTGATACGGCTAGTGTTTGGTGCCTAGCTGCAGTCCGTAGTCAGGGAAGATGCTCAACAAGGGAGCTCACATCAAGCTGATTATTGGGAACTGGGAGGCCAGAGGGATTCCTGGTGCCCAGGAGCTGGAGCTATTAGCATCTGTAGATGAGAGTCATGCCTTGGACATGAAGGAGGCTGCCCTGATGCCACTGGACTGCAGTGGGCCCCCACTGCCTGTCAGCAGATGGCAGCAGAGGCCAGGGGAGCATATATGGTTCTGCAATTTTAAAGCCCAGGAGCCAAGGCAGGAAAAATAAGATGGACAGAGAAATGTTTGTATTGCTAAACAGAAATCAGAATGGTGGAAAGGGAAGCCATGAACTTCGGCAAGCTGTTCAAGCCAGTCACTTAAACCTTTGGAAGCAATCACACCTAAGGGTCCCTGGAACCTTTTCTTTTCTTGTTTCTTCTTTTTCTTTTTTGTGGCAGAATCTATGTAGCCAGATTAGACCTGCAATCCTCCTGTCTCAGTCTCTTTGCTGGAGTGACAGGTGTGTGCTACCATGTTTAGCCCCAATTGTCCCCTTGGAGTGCTGTGAGAAGGAAGGTTCTGCAAACTTACTGTTACATCGATGGCTGTCGGCAGACCCCCAGTGTGGACCCATGGATGAACCTCTTGAAGCTCTCGCCTCTGGCCCTCTGTGAACCGGGGCTGGAACCTCTGCAGCAGTTTCAGTTTCTCCTGGTCCTCTTTCAAGACTGCTTGGAGATCCCTTCGAGAAGAGTTAGGTATAGGTGAGTGCCACAGGCTGAAGGGACAATACACTCCTTTCCTGTCAAATTTTTTCAATATCGACAGTGTAGTAGTAGATTATCCTCAAGATAAAGGAACTGTATCTCTTTAGTAAATATTCTTTAGTCTTTCTTTTAATGATAACCAAGGACACAACTTCAGCTTTTCATGAAGCTAGCTGCAGGGAGCCTGGCATCTTCAGGCGCTGTCTGGAGCCCTGGGCTGGCTCTCACTGTGTGGTCAGCCTAGGAGACTCAACCATCTAGACTCTGGGACCATGCCGTCTCTTTCCTGGGCCAACACCAGCCTGGAGCACAGCTGTCTCCCACCTGAGGTCTGAGGCTCGCCAGCCATTCCTCCTGCTTCACTGACCAGAGGTCTGCTGCCTTCAGGAACCTCAGGAGCTCTCTTCCGTTCTCTTAGCCCCCTGTCTGGCAAAGGCAGTGACCTCACCAGTTTCGTAGGAAAGCCTGGCCTGCATTCAGAACTTGGGTAGGCCCAGGGTTACCACAGACATGGGCTGATCATCCACCTTGACCCTTGACCCTTGATTGTTTTTTTTTAACCTCAGACACACATCCCATTCACCCCTAAAGTGAGCTCAAGGGGCAACACTGTGCCAATGTATGGCACAAGTGGAGTGTATCACTGGCAAGAGGCTGGCCTCCAGGGTTCTAACTGCTCCAGGGCAGTAGGCAGGCTGCTGCAGGCCCAGTGGGGCCTCGAAGGAGAAACCTCGTTCCTCTCTAGTGCCTCTGCCAAGTCTAGACAGTGTCCCACGGGACATCCTGCCTGCATGTATGACCTTGGGGTTGGAAACTCCTACCCAGCCCTCTAGGCTTCCCAGGAAGTGCAACAGTTACCGGGAGGGCAGCTGGTAGGTCATCATGATACTGTCGTCTGTGTTGGCCATCAGCAGCCAGATGGGGTCCTGCAAGACGTACTTAATGAACTGTTCACTTTCCTCCTTGTCTGTGACCATTTTCGCTTTGTGATTATTCTCTGAAGAGTCAATGCTTCCAAAGTATTTGCTGGTGTGACTTGTGTCACTACTGCCTTCAAATACATGAAATGCCGATCGTTATAACCTTGACATTAGAAAGCAACTCTTATACAACGTGCTTAGGTGTATCCATAACAGCTTCTGAGAGTGGGCTTCCTTAGATAGCATCAGCCTGTGCTGCCCCCCCTTCCCCTTTGCTCTCCAATGTTAATGATCTCAATGGTTCGAACACAGGATACCTGCTAGCACAGTGGAGGTGACTCTCGCCTGGGGTGAGCCTGAGCTCAGGCAGGGCCTTGTCTTGGAGCCCTGACCTTTGTCCCAGGTTCTCACTGTCTGTTGAGAAGAGAAGAGTCCTAAGAGGAAGTTGCTGGCCTGACTGGAGCCCAGCTGTTGCACATGGGCAGAGAGGCCTGGGAGCAGGTTAAGGAGACCTCACTTTAGGGCAGAAAAGGCACCAGGATTTTGAGGGTGGCCTTGCCCCTGGAGGCTCAAGGTTTGATGGTTAGTTATTTCTGCACATGTGTGTCCAATGCCCATGGAACACACAGACTGACCCAACATCTTCAGTGCCACAGAAACTGGAAGCTAACAGCTAGGACCCCAAATTCTGGTAACTTGAGCCTGCTGTGCAAGGGCAGGAGGAGCTGCATCCATGTAGAATGGCCACGGATGGAACGTTCCATGAGAATCTTCCATGGCTAACGTACACCTGCGCCCTTAGCACAAACATACCTGCCCCACTTCGGGATGTGTCGCAGCCCAGAGAGCTGGAGCCCAGAGAGTCTGAGGTGGCAGATGCCCCACTTCTAGACAGTGCTGAGCCAGTGGCTGAGCAGAGGTCCTCGCCCAGAAGGAGGTCAAGCAGGTCACTGGATGTGGAGACGGCATCACTGTTCTGGGTATCTGAGGGCTCGTTGCACTTTAGGGACAGGAAACACACAGCTGACCATAGGGCTTTATAGTGACAGCATAGCACACACACGCAGTAAGGTGAGGCAGAACCGAGGGAGTGCAACAGGGGACTTTTGTGCAAAGATCAGTTACAGAGTACACGCCTTTCCTTTACCTGTCAGGTGAGCATATTTCGTAGTTATGGGGAGAGGGTAGCTGGTTCCCTATGAATACTACCCAATAAAATGTGACTTTGGGACGGTTACAGCAGACAGCTTGGAGTCCAGTGGAAAAAGGATCAGGATGCTCTCAGCCTCCTAAGCAGCAAGCCACCCATGACTGAGGCTCTGAGCCCCAGTGGGCCTGCTTAGCTCAGGAAGCACCTGAGATGCTAGTGTCTTGGAGGGCAGAGAGGCTCCAGGAGAACTACTGCCCTCTTACATGTCCCCATGTTCTGAACAGCAGCACCGACACCTGGTGATGACATCTGTCATTCCCGGAAGCTCACTGCCACATAGTGCATGGGGTTGACCTGGGCTGCTGCTACTGCATAGGTAGGTCTTTTGGAAACCATTACTGGAAGAAAAAAAGCCCTTGGCACCACCCTTAAGGCTCTCAGGGACAAACACTCAGGCACACTGGCTCCTGAGCCCAAATTAGAGGTCCTCTCTCATCCTGTGAGCTTCAGGATCCTGGACACTGGAGGCTGGATCCTATCCCTTTCCCCCCATGCTGGGTTTCATTCATCTTTGTAGACTAGCCAGACAAGAGCACGCTTTTAATCCCTGCACTCAGAGCTGAGGCAGACAGATACAGATCTCTGTGAGTTTGAGGCCAACCTGGTCTACATAGCAAGTTCCAGGACAGCCAGGGATAGAGTAAGACTCTGTCTCAAATTAAAAACAAACAACAGTAACAAAAAATTTTTAAGACTCATTAGAAACGGGAGGTCCATCTGGGCAGTGGTGGTGCATGCCTTTAATACTTTGGGAGGAAGACACAGGCAAACTCTGTGAGTTTAAGGCCAGCCTGGTCTACTACAAACTGAGTTCCAAGATAGCCAGGGCTACACAGAAAAACCCTGTCTTGGAAAACTAAAAAACAAACAAACAACAACAACAACAACAAAACACGAGGCCCACAAATGCTCCCCAAAGGCACACACTGTTCCTGGTCCCTCCATTTGCATGATCTGTCACCCTCATCTGCTCCTCACAGAGCTCTAAATAATGTCCCATGGTAGGACCTCATCATCATGAAGTGCACACTCCAGACGGCCTACTGCCTGACAGGAAAGAGGCACAGCAGAGAATTCTTACTGTTGGAGGTGCCTTTGGCTGCCGATCCCGAGATGTGCCAGAGGTGCAGTCCAGACCAGAAGCTCCTGTCCCTGTGGTCCCCAAGGTCCCTGCAGCTCCAGTACTGCCTTCGGGTGCCTCCTCTAGCTGAAGCAGGTTAAGCTGCAGGGGACTGCTGCCTCGGGACTGGAAGAGTGGTGGGGAGGCTCTGCCCAAGGCCACTGTGCCAGCCGGAGGGGTGGCTGGACAGGCACATGGCTGTCTGAGCATCGAGGTCCGACCAGGGAACTCAGCCTGGGAGGCAGGAGTTATTTCAGAGGCAAGTGTGGGATGGGCTGGAAAGTGGGGCTGGCTGGGGAAGAAGGCCTGAGGCAGGTTTGGGGTTGCCGGTGGGAACGGGTAGCTAGGTAACATGAAGGCCATGACGGGAGCCAAGGGGGCAGCAAATGGCAGGGGTTGCACTGCGAATTCAGGCTGGGTGCCCATAGGCACAACAGGCATGGTGAAACCGGTGTGGGCAGCTGCAGTTGGTGCCACCACAGTCCCTGGTGGGGATACTATTCCAGGTGCCTGGAACACAGGTAGGGGGTAAGCTGGCACTGTGGCAGGGAATGGTGCAGAGGGGCAGCTGGACTGGGATGTGTCGGAGGGTGACCAGGCTGTGGCATTCAGACCCACGAGGGGAGGCCGGTGGGACACGGGTCCCCCAGACCCTGTGCTCTCAGAAGAGTCCCGAGTCTTGACACGCTTAGACTTCAGTTTCCTGTTCTTTCCAGTCTTTTTCCAAGATGACTCTATTCCAGAAGTATTTCTTAGTCCTGGGGCAGCCAAAATATGGAGAAACAACTCGAGTTAGATTGCAAAGTGGCTACAAGCCCTACTGTGTCAACTCCTAGGGGCTGTAGAATGCCAGACACCGGTGGCTCAGTTCCACAGTCCTGGATACAATGCTCAGTTTTCCTCAATCCACAGCCAGTGAGAGGAACTGAAGCAAAGGAGTAGGCTTTTCATAAAACCAAATTTTATCAACCTGAAGGTGCACCTTTAATTACAAGGCCATAGTCCTACATGTCTTCTCCAAGTTCCATGTCCTCTCTCTTGTAAGTCCTATGTCCATGGGAGAGATGAAGTTGAAATGGACTAGGAAACTTCCTCCCCGCTGCCTAGCTCTCTCAGTGCTAGAAGGTGCTTTGACTGCTGCTGGGGAGAAAGGCACCAACCATCTAATCTAGCTATGAACTCTGTGAACTCCAATAATGACCAGTGTGACAAGATGTGACAAGAGAGGCACCAATGTCATAGAGGGAGGCCAACCAACACCACTTTCTGGTGAAATCTGAGGTCCCTCCCACAGGAGGAAAGGCATGCCTGATCCTGCAGATCTGGCCAAGAGTCTGTGATTGGGAGAAATAATACCACTATTATTTTGCTAAGTACATAGAGCAGCAAACTGACCTCTAAATTCATATCTCTGTACCCACAGATGAGTGCAGCTTGTCACAAGTTGTCCAGTACATGGCTGTTAACACAGAAACTCACAGCTAAGTGTCAGTGGTGCACTCAGCCACAAATGGGGCGTCTACATCAAACCTTACCCCAAGGCTTAGGGTACATCAAAGAGGGGTTAGGCCGATTTTAAGAGCCAGAAGTTGGGCAGGAATGGAGCAAAATAGATCTTCTGGATCTGACAGGAGCACTATGCTCATGAACTTATAGTAGCTGTGGTTGTCTGTACAAGATCAAACCAGTCAACACTTTATACCGGAGGCAGAAGGGGCTGACCGAGGAGCTACGGACAGTTGGTTGTTTTGGAGGGAGGCAGAGCATGCTTTCTTTAAAGGTGTTGCTCACAGTTGGCCAACTACTCTCATACAGATGGTCCCAAACCTAGAAGTACGTAACAGAAATTAGACTCAGTGAGAGGATGGTGGGGTCTAGGGGGTGTGTGAATCTGGGAGCAGGTAGTGGGGGCGGGTGGGTGGTGGTGGTGTGTGTGTGTGAATGTAAACAATGTTTTATGAAATTCTCAAAAACTTAGTAATTAACATATTTTTTACCCAAAATAAAATAGAAAAAAAGAAAACCCTGCCTCTCTCTGCTGTTACTTGATATTTAGGAAAAAATGCATATTGGTGTGCAGACCCAGATGGCAGAGCGGCTGGCTTCACTTAACCTGCCACCACTGTTTCCTAAGGAAGCTGTGTGTGGATGCCTGGATCTAGAGTACCCCTGAAAGTCCAAGTAGAGGGCTCAGTTGCTGCCCCTGGGGGATGGAGGTGGAGCCGTTAGAAGGTGGGGCCAGGCTGCTGAGGACATGCCCTAAGATACTGGACTCACTTCTTGGCCTTTTCAGTCACAGTCTCCTGCCATGGTGGGCTGCTTTACCCCAACAGAGCCGAAATCCCTGGAATTGTGAGCACAGATAAACATGTTCTCCCTACAAGGTGGTCCTCTTAGGTATCTGCCACAGTGTCGGAAAGCTGACCAACACATTCCTTTGTGTATTCCCACTGCCTTCCTGTGGAGGAGCCCAGAAGCCTGTTTTCTTTCCATGTCAGCAGAGTAACAGGCAAAAGGCAACAGTTATGCAGGAGGCATCTGTGAGCTAGTGTCATGGCGGACCTCACACCTTTCTTACATGGTGAGACAAACAGCCCGGCCTAAGTACATTGCTCTGCTCCACATTCTGTCTCTGCTGTTTCCCCTTCCAGAAATGCTTGCCCCCAGAGGGAAGAACAGTGGATGAAGTGCTAAGTGTGGACTGTTGTCAGGACTGCCTGGAAGGTTGTGTGATCCACGGAATATACAAGCAGCTGGGCCTGGGGTGTGTGGGAAATGGAATTATGTACACTTGGGTCTTCTCAGGATGGGATGACATCCTTTCATTTCCGCTGAGGTTCCTGTATGTGGCAAGACTTTGTGAGGAGGGGACTGGAAAGAGGGTGAGAAGGAAGCCTGGGAAAAGCAACCCTGGCTGGGTATGTTGCTCAGAAGCAGAACGGCATGCTTGTTGAAGACAGTTCAATCCCTACCTTCAAAAGTAAGAAAGACAGAAGAAAAGATATGACCATTAAAAGAGGTCAAAGTGTCCTCAGTTCCTTTCAGTGTGTTTGTGGGGCTGATGCTGGTGGCGTTTCCTGGGTTTACTAGCTGTGACCCTGGACTAGGGCTCCAGAGCCAAGAGGAGAGCTGGTATCTCTGGCCAGTGTGGCCCCTTGCCTCTGAGATACAAAAAGGAGGTTTGGCTTAGGAGCCAGGTGAGTGTGTGGGCTAAGCCAGGCCAGGTGAGTGTGTGGTCAGATGGTCAGACTCAAGAAGCAGGGTCCTGTAACAGAAAGCCCTCAAACCATCCAGGGATTATGGGCCTAAAGAATAGTTTCCTGCTAATAGTTTTGGCTGAGGTTTGGATCCACAGGGCAGCTCCAGGCCAGGACAGTGAGTCCACAGAAAGGGGAAAATCATCCCTCCATTCCCAAGAGCTGCCTGCTAAAGGTTTCACCACACAATGCTCATTCTTTGCAGGCTGAACTTACCCCAGGGTCTTAACTGGGTGAGGGGTAGCCCTACCAATCTGCCGAAGCTAGCCTAGCGCTCGGAAACTATTTATGGTATTGTTCCCTTGTGAACATGAGGCTGTGTTCTCATGCTGCAAGGCTACTCCACATGAACACCTCCAACCTGGGCACAGCTCAATATATTAGTGCTGGCTGCAGGTCGATCAAGCCTGTGCCTGGCCTGTACCTGCAATCCTAGCATTAGGGAGGCTGAGGCGAGAGGATTGTTGTGAGTGCTAGGCCAGCATCACTCTGTCTTAGAAAGAAGAACAAAGTGTGTAAAAAATGCATGCTCAGTTCCGGCCAGCGCTCACCTCGATCACTCGCTTGGGCTCGGGACCGCTCCTGGAGATAGTTCTGGCAGTGAGCCTGCAGAGCCCCGAGCCTGCTCACTTCCCTGAACCTCTGCAGGAAGCCTTGCTCCTCTCTCTGGGTATGTGCAGCCAGAACTTCCTTAGTGAGGCCCAGCTTCTGAAGAGGCCCCTTTTCTTGGCTGAGGCCACCGGCTGCACCATCCAGGGACTCGGTCCCACTGGCCACATCTTCTACTGTCTCTGCAACAAGAAACAGGCTCTGATCAGCATGTGCTTGTCAGTGCAATCTACCGTATAGACAAATCACACCCAGATGACTCATGATGCCCACAATGGGGAGCAACATTCCCTGTGCCGGGTTTTAGCTTTTCAATGGAGTCCTAGGCAGTAAGCAGCAAGCAGAGACCTGAAGATCCACTAGGTCAGGTGTCAGGACTATGAGCAACAGGAAACTGGGAGCTGTGGGGTTCTACTCAGGGCCTAAGACATTCCAAAGCTGCCTTCAGCTTTGAAATATAAGGGACAGGGCCAAAGTGCTACTACATCTTCCAGAGCTCAGGACCACGCATGGTGGCCATTGTGATTTTGTGGTCTATAAAGCAGATCGTTCAGAACGTGCTGGCCAAGCCCTTGGGGGTTGACTCTTACAGGTACGTTGCTTCTCAGCATTTCCTTCTTTCTGGTAACAAACAAGCTTCTAATTCACTGTGTGTGCATGTGTGCATACATGCATATATGTATGTGAGCATGCATGTACTCAAGTACACATGCGGGAGAGGAGGCCAGAGGTCCAACTTGGATGTCCTCCTTGCTTGTCTCCATCTTACTTTTTGAGATATGATCTCTAATGGAACCCAGAACTCACCAACTTAGTTAAATTGATTGGCAGTGTGCCCAAGAATCCCCATCTCTGCCTCCATAGGGCTAGAATTACATAGGGGACCACTGGTCCTGGGTTTTATATGGGTCCTATGGATGGAACACCGCCTTCATGCTTGCTCAGCAGGCACATTGCCAACTGATGCATCTCTTTGGCTTCAAGGTCTCATTTAAGAGCACGCAGCCCCCAATCAGTCTTCTTACAATGTGTTCTGGTTCTTTTCCCTCTGTAGAAATGGGGCCTGCACCTTATGGAACAGACACTAAGGTAGACAATTGCCACCAGGTGGCGCTAGAGCACAGCAGAGACTTGTACTTGGGCCCTATCTGGCCACATCCCACCTCTGAATTTTAAGTACCCAAATAGCCTTTCCTGGGACTTTCTTGGCAAGTTTGAATAAATGTAAAAGTTCAAAATGGAAGTTAGCATTCTCACTTTTCAGTCAAATGTATGTGTATTACATGTATATGGTGTGTATTTGTGTGTGTGTCCATGCACTTGTGTGTGTGTGTGTGTGTGTGTGTGTGTGTGTGTGTGTGAGAGAGAGAGAGAGAGAGAGAGAGAGAGAGAGAGAGAGTCTATGAGCCTAAAGAGGAGGCCAGTTGTCCTGTTCTGTTACTTTGCACCTTACTCTTTTGAGAGACAAGACTGCTCACTGAACCTGTGGCTAGGGTGGGTAACAAGCTCCAGAGACCCTCCTGTTTTCACCCTCAAAAGTTCTGGACTTACAGGTGTGTTCTTGACCGTGGCTCACTTTCTGTGTGTGGGGGCTGGCGATGTGAACCTTTGTTCTCATGCTTACGCAGAAAGTGCTCTAACTCACCAAACCATCTATCTCCCCAGCCTTCAAAGTTTCTTCATGAAACTCAGATTGCTGCTGACACTCCCCAGGGATCTCTGGCGAACATACCTAGCTCTGGCTGTGGCTTTTTGTCGCCTACGTGCACGATGGTGCTGCTGTAGCTGCACTGGCTGGTGAGGGACACCACGCTCTCGGCCTTGCCTGGCAACGTCAGGGAGCTCAGGTGAGCGCTGACCTCCGTGTGGCTGGTCACCTTGGAGGGCCGTGCTGCCTCTTGATGAGAGAAAAACAGAAACAAACACATGTGCAGGATGATTACCACCATCCGGTTTAAGAGCTGCAGACGAAAGGAACCTACGTGGCCATGCTGGCTGCACCTCTGCCCCATGGATGCTTGATCCTGTCCTCAGAAAAAAGATGAAGAGGAAATGACCAGAGCAACTTGAACATCAGTCTCAGAGCCCAGGACCTCCAGGGGTGAGGTGGGGGTGGGGAGGGCGAAAGGAAAAATCTAAACCGCTGATTCTCAACCTGTGGGTCGCAACCCCTTTGAGGGGGTTGTTAATGAACTTTTCACAGGGGTCACCTAAGATCATTGGAAAACACACGTTTACATATGATTCACAACAGTAGCAAAATAACAGTTGTGAAGTAGCAACAAAAATAACTATGGTTGGGGGTCAGCACCTGAGGAACTGTATGAAAGGCTCGCAGCATTGGGAAGGTTGAGAACCGCTGCTCTAGATGGCTACGGATCATGCCAGGGTCCTCTGATATGTAGCAAGAGTTTCCCCAATAAGCAGGAGGCAGGGGTGGTCTGGGCTGTCTACTCTGTTCCACACATGACCAATTTACTCTCCTGTGCCCCGTTTAATAAATGGGACACTATTTCTTATTAAAAATTTCACCATTATCATTGTACGTATGGACTCGTGTGCCACATGTATGGGGGGGAAGGGGCGAGGACAGCTCTGTGGATCCGGGCTGGATCTGAGGATTGAATTCAGGCTATCCGGCTAGCATAGCAACAATCTTTATACACTGAGCCATCTTGCTAGCCCTGTTTCTTTTTCTTTTTGTAATTTTTTGAGACAAAGTCTCATTTTGTAGCCCAGGCTGGCCTCCAACTTGGCATGGTTTTCCACCAGCCTAGTGCTGAGATTGCTGGGATGAACCACTAAAGTCAGTGGGATTCCTTTCTGACCTTGGCCATAATTTCAAGGGCTTAAGCAGCCTGGGTTTTCAAATGGCCATAGGGCATGCTAGTGTTCACAGGTAAAGGTTCCTCTGGATAGACTAGGAAGTGTTTGCTCCAGAACCACTGAGGCTAGCACAACCACAGGAGGGAGTGGAGCCCATGGCTGTACCTTAGCAAGCTTCTCAGGTCCCTGTTCTCAAAGCTTAGTGCTCTGAGACTAGACATCACCTTGATCTGAAAGGATATTTATTGACTTTCTAGCTACTTTGGCCATTTAAAAGCACTGCTGGTATATCTACAAAGCTATGAGAAATTAATCTAGGGGGAAAAAGGGACACCAGAGGGTTTACAATGGCCTCTGACCCCACCCAAGAGACTGAAGGGGTCATAGGTTAGATAGCTCCAAATGGAAAATGTACCTCCAGAGTGCAGCCCAGGGCTGACTGTGGCCTTCCGGGATGGGATGTTGGCTGGGAACTCGCACTTTCTTTTCAGGGTGGCTGCCTCATTGCAGCTCTCCAGATACCTGCATGAGGTTCGGAAGGCATCATGTGGGTGGGAAGGTGAGGGGGACGAGAAAACCAATGGCAGGAAAGATCAGAGGTGTCCTGTGTACCTGATGACACTGTCCAGGCAGCTGATCTGCTGGTAGGAGCAAGAAGGCTGGTTCTTATAGGCTAGTTCCTCTGGGAAGCTGGCCTTGGCTAGGCTGGCGCCTGAGCTGTCCCTTTCTATGGTGCTGACAGCTTTCACTTGAGCTGGGGGACTGCTTTGCATTTCTGAAACACACACACACACACATTTTTTTCTTCACTTAATACCTTTTATCTGTCAAAAGAAACTTGCAAATTGAAAGGCATTTTACTCTGCTCAAAGACAGGAGTAAGGATTCATAATGTACAGATATGACACCCAGTGACAGTCTGCATCAAGAACACCTGTCCGTCAGACAGTTGTGGGGCTTCAGAGTGGGATCTTAGAGTAATCTATTACCCAGGCAAGGCCTGCTTCTCTATAGGCTTAACTGCACATCAGGGCTATTCTCAGGACTCAGAGCTCAAGGTGGAAAAAGATGGGTCTTAAAATATTAAACTTGTGGCCAGTTAGATCCCAGATGTCTTATCCTCCTGGGCAGGGCAGGCTAGACTGAACACAGGACCTTGCATGTGTGGCTCAAGTACTCTCTTATGAACTACCCCTGTAGCCCATCCATCACTAGATATTTATTTATTATTTATTATTTATTAATTTATTTAGAGACAAATTCTCACTATATAGCCCTGGCTGGCCTAGAACTTGTTATGTAGACCAGGCTGGTCTTGAACTCACAGAGATCTACTGACTTCTCCCTCCCAAGTGCTGAGACCATCATACCTGGCTTTTCTTTGATTGATTGATTGATTGGGATATGGTCTCACAGGAGTCAAGCTGACTTTAAACTATTGAACACAGGCTTGCCTTGAATTTATAAATATCCTAAGACTCGAAGAACTACTCTACCAGGGACAATTTTGATAATGATCATACAGCAACAGGTGCCCAGGGACTAGCCTGTAGATGCCGCTTGTGCTCACCATGGGAACCACATGCTTGCCCTCCTGAGGAATCTTGAGCAACAAGCGATACTTTATCCACTGGCGTATGCCCAGCAGCCAGGACCTTACTGTCTACTGTAGGTAGGTCTGTTTTTGAGAACTGCAGACACTCTGCCATGGTAACTGTGCATGTTTGTGCGTATGTGTACACCTGCAGGTGCTAGATTGTACATGCATGAAGTGTGAGCACATGCTTACACTGATATTCTGCAGAGTGAGAGATAAGTCACACACTCCCCAACTCCCATGGCCACAGCTCCCACTGCACACGGTAGGCAGGTCCTAGGGAAAGGAAACGTACTGCATGCCCTAGTGGTCCACAGGGTAACCAAGGCGTCCTGGACCATAGGATCTGCACTTGGTTAGACACAAAGAGGCAGCCCTTGTTTCTTTGCACAGCAAGGATGAGGTCAGGCACACTCAGGAGGGGACCTTCTCAGCCCTGAGAGCAGTAAGCCAGAAAAGCCTGGTCCCTGCCTCTGCCATCCCGAGACACAAAGGAACATGGGGTGTCTTTTGTTTTCTTGTTTTGTTTTGAGATGTGGTTTCTCTGTGCAGCACTGGCTGCGCTGGAACTCATTCTGTAGACCAGGGTGGCCTTGAACTCACAGAGATCCATCCACCTGCCTCTGCCTCCTGAATTCTGGGATCAAAGGTGTAGCAGCCACCACTGGGCTTGTTTGTTTGTTTGCTTGCTTGCTTGCTTCCTTCCTTCCTTCCTTCCTTCCTTCCTTCCTTTCTTCCTTCCTTCCTTCCATTATGTGCACTGGCATTTTGCTTCTGTGTGTCTGTGTGAGGGTTTCAGATCCCTTGGAACTGGTATGACACAGTTATGAGCTGCCATGTGGGCACTGAACCGGGTCTTCTGGAAGAGTAGCCAGTGCTCCCAACCACTGAGCCATCTCTCCAGCCACAGCCTGTTTTATTTTTAAAAAAGCAGAATAAACGTAGATTTCTTAAGGAAACATGAGCACTCCCGAGAGCAAGGGCTCCAGGAGGAGCCAGAGGACATCTTTTTACCTGCGACAGATGCTTCCTTTTGTCCTCCAGACTCATGAGAAAAATGACTTTTGGGCTGAATCTTGCCACTGGTTTTAAAAATTCCCTTGAAGAAAAACAATAAGGAACACGTTATTCATTCTAGGAGACCTTCTGTTCATCCCCCACAGTGAGGGCAGAGAAGCTAACACCAGGGTGGAGCAGCAAAGAGAATAACTCGGGGGTAGAGTCCAGGGCCTTGCACGCACAGGGATAGTGCTCACCAGAGAGCGTACTCACTACATTCCAACCCAGATTCGAAAACCCTGAAGGAGCCAGATGGAGCTGGCAACAGTTCCCATGATCCCCAAGGGAAACCCAAAGTAAAGGAATTGTTGAGGCTTCTACACCACCCTCCAATGAAGGTTCTGTTTCTGCTGCTTTGCCCACCTAAATCATTTTCCTTTACATATTTAACTAGAAGCCAGCTGCTACAACTGGAAATATGAAGCAAGTCTCAGGGGAACTGAGCCAGAGGCAAAGGTAACAGCCACTGGCTTCAGCCACTGCCTGGCTATTACCGACCACGCTTTCTAACTCAGGACTTGCGCTGCTGGACTTGCTTTCTTAGGGAGAGGAACAGAGAGGGACGTACGGATTTCCTCCGGTGAGACTCCTCTTGACCATTGCTGTCACTGGATGATGTCTGGCTCATGAGGTGTTCGTGGGATCCGTTACTGCCCAGGCTCCCATAGCCACTGGAGCCACTGTGGGGGACAGGCTGGGGAAAGGCAAACCGATCACTATGGACTCAGTAAAAAGGAGAAGAGGTCACCGCAAGTCAAACTCAAAGAGTGGTCTCAGCCAGCCCAAGGTTACACAGAGAAGACAAGTACAGGGGAGCTTGAGCCTTCGTTCATGGTGTCCCAACTTCTGGCATGTAGCCACCAAGAAGATTCCATTAAAAGAAACATGTTTAGGAGGTGCACTTGGAAGGCAGAGAGGCAGCAGATTTCTATAAGTTTGAGGCCAGCCAGGTATATAGAGACCCATCTCAATATTCCTCTACTCTCAAGAAGACAAAAAAAAAAAAAAAAAAAAAGGAAAAAGAGAAAAAGGAACATGTTTGTCATGGCTTGAATATGCTTAGCCTATGGGAGTGGCACTGTTAGGAGGTGTGGCCCTGATGGAGGAAGTGTGTCACTATGTAAGTGGGCTTTGAGGGCTCCTAATGCTCAAGCTCTGCCCAGTATGGAAGAGAACCTCCTCCTGGCTGCCTTCCAATTAAGATGTAGAACTCTCAACTCTTTCTCCAGCACTATGTCTGTCTACCTGGACACTGCCATCCTTCCCACCATGATGATAAAATGGACTGAACCTCTGAAACTGTAAGCCACCCCCAATTAAATGTTTGTCTTCATAAGAGTTGCCTTGGTCATGGTATCTCTCCATAGCAACAAAACCCTAAGGCGATGTTCAACCAGCTTATTGCATAGCTGAGGTCTTTTTCAGTCTATTGAGGTTTTAAAAACATAAAACCAATTCAACTACAGTTACACTTTGAGTCCTATAACCAAGATGGGGACATCCACTCAGTAGTGGGACTGATGGTGGTTAAACTGATTCTACTGGAAGGTGATGTCACCAAGTTCCCAGTGTGACTGTGTTTGGGGAAAGAGTAGGACTTACATCAGTGGAAGTCACATCAGGACAGAATGACAGGCTCTGGGGTATGGGCACCCTTCAACTGCTTACTCAACATCATGGCTGAGCCACAGTTGATTCTATGGGTAGGAAAACTTGAGGGTGCTTGGTAGTTCTCAGGTCAACCAGATTATCAAACCGGGCGCACCCATGTAGATCCGAGGGGACATTCAGAGCAGAGCAGTGCTGACTCAGGACTCACCTGCATCAGTAGCCGGTGGATTTGCTCAGTGAGCTCCTGAACACTGGGGTGCGGAGTCTTCTCCTCTGCGCATGGGGAGGCTGCAAACACATCCTCATTCAAAGGGCCTCTGCATGATTTGAATTTGTTTCCTCAGAAGGGCCGGCCTGGCCTGAATGTGGTAACCACACTGCCTACTGGGGTTGGAATTTCCACCTCCACCCTGCAGACCCCCAGCTGCATACAACTCTGTTTACAATAGTTCCTCCCTCCTGGGAAGGTCACCTCTTGCCCATCCATATGGCCAGCAGCTCCCCCCTAGGGAGACAGCCCTCCCCCCCATCTTTGACACCTGCTGGTGGGAAATGAGTATTGGCCAGGATCCCCCAAAACCCACAGAGTAGAACCCTGGAAGCACTCACACCCTGACTTTGTGCCTCCCAATGATGAAGGATATCTTCCTGCTCCACGGGTTGATGAAGCTGGACCAGCTAGTGTCCAGTGTGATATACTCCCCATTGCGGGTGCGGAATCGAATGGGAGAATAATCGAAAGGCTGCCCACCGGCCTGTAGGACTGGAAGGTAAGAGTCTCAGGGCTGGTGTGTGAGGTAGAGAGCAGACACACACAGGCTGGCCAAGGTCACCTCCACAAAGCCTCTGCTTTCAACTCCTGTGTCTGCCTCAAGCCCCAGCAGGGATGGTTTCCAGGAGAGATAGTTTCATCCCCTATATCAGGATGCAAGTCTCTCAGTGCTCCCCATGTCTGAAAGGGCTCGGCTTGGGGGGGGGGTCCCATGCAGTCTACTTCCAAGGATGGTCGAAGCCTTCCTGCCCCACAGCTCAGCTGTTCCCCCCATTGGAACAGACACCAACACTATAAATGGGTCACCAAGAACCCTTTATGAGTTTTCCTCTCCCTGGTCTGCCTAGAGCTGATGACACTAGGTCTCAGCAAGGGAGTAGGGCATCCACCCAGGCTCAGCATTCCCAGGGAGTCCAACCCCTCCGAGCACCAGTGCACACAGGCCTTGGGGCTTAAAGAAGATGGCCTACTCTTCTTGTGGATGGCGAGCATCAAGGGCCGGTCGCTGGGGTGGAGCTGCACGAGCACAGGGGTCTCGATCAGATCCTGAGGTAGATAGCCCAGGAGGGGGACCGCCCTGCGAGGCAAGGGACACAGGCAGTCAGCACACGGAATACGCGTTCAGGCAGAGCTGGTAGACCCCCAGGGAGGGCCAACCCAGGGCACCTCCGCATTCAGACACAGGCTACAAAGTCCCTCAGGTGGAAACATGGCAGATGTAGGGTCAGGGAGTCTCAGCTTGGCAGCTTTCCAGCATCCCTGTGGTGTGACAGTAACAAGGCTGGAAGCTACAGCCTGGTGTTCAGCCTCCTAAAAGGTCATGAGGTGTCGATCTCACTTTGATCAGTTTCTAATATTGATCAACTCATTGTGAGTCTCTGTTTAACCAGTTCTGGCTGAAAGCTGTCTTTTCTAAGTCTGAATGTCTTCCTTCTGTCACTTTAACCCCCCCCCCCATATCAGGCCATTTCCTGTGGCTCCCCAATGAGTCCCCATGACTGGCTGGAACCGTGCTCGGTGCCTCTCTGTGCTTCTGTGAAGCCTGCTCAGTGCCTGTCTGTGCTTCTGTGAAGTGGAAGTCCCTTGGTGTTCTGGGATGGTATTCAAGTCACCGTAGGGGTGGAACCGAGGCAGCTGTCTATGGCTCTGGATCTGGCTTGGCTAGCTGCCTCCTCTTCCCCGGGCATCCAAGCATCCCAGCAGATGTTTCCTCAAACTCGTCTCTGCTCTTAAGGGCTTCTACACATATCCTGAGACTAGAACTTTCTCGAGGTTTGACTTTATCCTCTGTCTGAGGCACTCTCAGGCCTCCTGTTTCTCCTCAGACAGAGTGTACAGAATGTTCCTGGAACCCTCCCAATACAAACCTGACTGGAGGGATTGGGGGAGGGGAGAAAAAATAGGGAAAGAGGAAGAAGATATTGGGGAGGGGGAGGAGGAGAAAGACGGGGGAGAGAGAGGAAAGGAGGAGGAACAAAACTGAGGAGGAACGGCTCTATGCTTGATCCTGACTGCAGGGTTCCATGAAGGGACCCTGTAGGTTCCACTCGTTGGGGAGAACTTAGCAGACTGGCTCCCTCAGGCACTAGCCTGCCTCTTGCCTCACAGCTGGAGCAAAACATCTGGCAGTCTGCACATAGTCCTTAGGTCTGTGTAGCAATGGCAGCCTCTTAGGTGGCTTTGTACATTCAGCCCCAAGATCTGCACCTGATACTGTCTTTCTGGTACCTGGACCACAGGTGACCTGCAGGACACACCCAAGGAACCGAGGTCAGGAGTGACAGGTCTCTGGCTGCCCACAGAGCAGAACCTTCTTGGAGGCAGTGTAGCATGACTCAGAAGAGGAGACCTCGTGCCCCTTGCCAGGCCGACAAAGGAGGGGCACCTGATCCTCCAGAATCTAGGGGGTGGCTTGATTTCTCTGTCCACTTCCTGGGGTATTTTCTGAAGACACGTTTCTCCAAACCACTCCTAATAGCATTCAATTCCCTACTCTTTATCTGTCAAGGAGCCCAAGGAAGCACACGGTGGACCACAACCTGTTGAGAACCAAGCACTTCTGAATCTAGTCAAGACCTCTTAACCAGATACAGCACCCTCCATGGCAGACTCAGTGAGACAGGTCTGAGGAGCTCTCTGAGAAAAGGGTGCATGTGGGGGGGGGCCAGAAGACAGATTCCTGCTGCAGTCCTGCCAAGGACATCTGGTCCCAACATTAGCCCTCAGCACCCCATTCCTGATGGTACCATCACCCATCAGGCAGAGTTTAAGCAGGACAAGGAAGGCAGGCTCAACCGAATAATCCCCAGCTTTTGAGAGACCCATTTATACTGTCCATTTCTTAGAAACTGTGGGGTTTGCTTTCTGGCTTTTGTTCTTTTTGAAGTAGGACCTTGAGCTCCCAAATGTTCCCGTCTCAGCCTCATCATGCCAAGATCATAAGTGTGCGTTACTGCAACTGGATCTTATGAACGTGTTAGTGTAATTCCAAATTATTTCACTGCCTCTATAGTCACATGTTCTGTCGGAGTGAGCCTGAAAAATATATCCTTAGGCAATTCTGCTGTAAAATCTGTGTCGGGCAAGCAAAGCCAAACTCCTACAACACAGATCACTCACCGGATCTGACCGCTGATGCAGTGTGAAAACACAGGGCACACAGAAGTGTGAGGCTGCTTCCTGTCTTGTGAGGTAAAGGGGAGCACTTGCTAAAATGACAAACTGTAAAGCCATAAACCAGAAACAACAGTGCTGTACTGGGTACAGCTGTGGCTGCCACCCTACGGTGGCACAGCATTATGACAGCCTGTCTGTCACTAGAGAAAGAGGTCACAACAGTGTATGTGGTCTGACTGAAGCATCGCTGTGTCACAAAATAGTACAGTCACACATTTTTGTTGATTGCCATGTAGGGAAAATGACACACAACCTTGTCTTCAGCAATGATGTCGAAAGCAAAAAGTTCACTTTTTTTGGCTGCTACCCAGGACAATGAGGAAACACTGAGTGTCTGTCCTAGAATCTGGTGACACGGAGGACACAGGACTGATTCCCAGACAAATGACAGTGGGAAAACACTCACCTTTCATCCACATCCTGGAACAAGCAGTTTGGTGTGTGGGTTGTTGTAAAAATTCTCTTCTCGGGAGGAATTCTAGGGGCTGAAAGGACAGAATTTCCACTGCTAAGAAACTGAGTTCTTAAACTAACCTGGTTAGTTAGTTCTACAGTAACTTAGGAAATCCTCAAGGAGGGAGAGTGATGGGCGGCCATTGAGAAGGTAGACTGAGTAACAAACAGCCACCATGCTGAAGGCAGGGCAGGCCCCAAACATACGGCCACCACAGTCTCTTCAACCTATGGGAGCCAATGGCAAACTGTAAGTCATGTAACTCATCTTTATAAAAGCGATTTCTTCGGGTTATTGTAGTTTTCGTCTTATAAACTGTCACAATGCCATTGCCTGGGAGAACTTGACAGTTTCCGGGGGTCTTTTCCCCAACTATCAAATCCTGAAATCTTTGGTTCTTAAAGGACAGTCATGATTTGGGGTAACAAGTTGTTCCTCCTCTCTACACTCTTTATTTTAAGAAGAATCCCAAGAAGGCAGTCAGGATGGTACAGTTTTCCTTGGTTCTGTGGGGAAACTTGATTGATAGGAGGCAGGGTGGCCTGAGAAGCCCTCAGTGATGGACAGCATTAGGGGCTGGATGGCCTCATGCTGAGCTGCAGAGAAAGCCAGGCAGAGGGGAGGGCATGGTGAAGACTGTGCTCACAGAAACCACAAGTTGGGAGGAAGGCAGTCCAGACAGATGTCAGGATGGGCCAAGGGAGGGACAAGGGATAGCCCAGCACTGGAGGCTGAGGGATAAGTGGGGGTTCTGGGGGTAATGAGATATCATGAGGCAGAGGTAAGAGGAATATGGGACCTCAGAGCTGGTGTCACTTTTCGGGGAGGAGAGAGGCAAACCGGCCCAGCTGCCTTCGGCTGCTAAGGGAGAGCCACATAGCAAAGAGAATTGTGCTGAATTCAGAGGAGAGTGACAGGGTTGGGGAGAGGCCAAGGAGAATGAGCAGCTAAGTACATTTTAGACATCATGTGTCAAGCACAGGCAAGAAGGATGAGCTAGCGCGGGTACTCCCCGGTCAGGCATGGCTATACCTTCATAGCCTGAGTGTACTCTCTCTGCGAGCAGCAGGCAGCAGAGCTGGCTCTCGGCACCCTGTTGCTCCTGCACCTTGACCAGGTAGGGTGTCATGCGGAAGGGCTGGTAGTGAATCTCATTCTCGTGGTGTTTCCCAACACTGTAGAGAGAGGAGCGTGGAGAGAGTGAGGGTCAAGGTTCTGAGGCATGAGGAAGAGCAACCTTGGCCTGCTACTGAGCCTTGCTCCTAGCTCTCTCTGAGGGCTAAGTGACTCCCCCACTTGTTGTACCAGATACCAAGGATGCTCAGCCAGACTGGCACAGCTAAACCTCTAGTGGGAACCTAGGCCATGGGGGTGGCAGCACACATCTGTGCCCACTGGAGAAGCTGGCCAGTGCTCACCCTTAGGCACTCTTCCTTAGGCTATGGCCCTAGGGAATGTCTTCCTAAACAGCAGAAGGAAAGAGTAGGGAACTGTCTTTTTTTTTTTGGAAGACTGTCTACATTGCTTTCTGAGTTTAAAAGACTGGACGCTGGACTTACCTGACACGGCAGAAAAAAGATTTCTCCTCCATGCACTCCTGAGTAAAAGAGTCTGCAAGAAAAACTCAGAGTCACCCCGTGTCAACAGGTACACAGTCAAACCCAGGTGTGCACTGTGAGGTGCCTCAGGACAGAGTCACCCCATGTCAAGAGGCACACAGTCAAACGAGGTGTGTGCACTGTGAGGTGGCCCAGGACAGTCACCCTGTGTCAACAGGCACAGAGTCAAACGAGGTGTGCACTGTGAGGTGGCCCAGGATAGTCACCCTGTGTCAACAGGTACAGAGTCAAATGAGGTGTGCACTGTGAGGTGGCCCAGGACAGAGACATCCTGTGTCAAGGGGCACACAGTCAAACCGAGGTGTGCACTGTGAGGTGGCCCAGGACAGTCACCCTGTGTCAACAGGCACAGAGTCAAATGAGGTGTGCACTGTGAGGTGGCCCAGGACAGAGGCATCCTGTGTCAAGGGGCACACAGTCAAACCGAGGTGTGCACTGTGAAGTGGCCCAAGGACAGAGTGAGCCCTTCACAGAGTTTTTATATTGGATACAACTCCAAAGGGTGCCTTAGACCAAATCACACTGCCCTACAAGCTTACAGCTTGTCTTCAGAAAGGTTTTGCCTTCCCTTTTGAGAGGGTTTTACTTTGTAGCCCTGCCTCCAGAGTGCTGGGATTAACGCTGTTAGCCACAAATGCCATTTAAACAAAAGCTTAAAACTTGGTTCAGGGGTGCTACCAACCCCCTGGTAGGATGGGGGTGGGGGTGAACTTGCCCATGAACCCCTGGGTATTCTCACCGCCATGCTGAAATCCTTGCTTCTAACAGAAGTGACTGGAAGCATCTGAAAATATCATCACTTTCTAAAATACCAACTTACTTTAAGGTTTACAGTGTCTTGGGAAACGTGAGCTGGCTGGACCTCAAGTCAGGGAAGGGGAGCAGGCGTCTCTAACAGCTGGAAGGTTAGAGCCTTCAACTTTGTCTTGGATATAGTATTTCTTCCATTCGAAAGAAATGAAGAAACACAGGAGATTACGAGTTACAGAAAATAACACAGAATTACCAGCCTGCTAAAGGCCTCTCTGAGGACACCGGGTTCCCGTTTCTCTTTAGAACTTACTCTGGCTGGTCTCTTTCTGGGGAGGCAGCCCAGGCTGCTCAGCCGTCAATCCACACGCCCAGCCATTTCCTTTCCTAGATCCTGAATCATGGTCCTTTAACTCACACTGCAAACTTTAAACAGTTTCGGGGTTTAGAAAGAAAGTAGACAACCCCCTTCAGAGGGAACCCTCAAACAAAATGGTGGATCTGTCCTGGGCTGCCCACTGAAGGGATATGGTTGTTGAGCTGATAAAGGACACAAAGGCAGTGTCCATCTCTGATGCTATAGAACAGGAATGGGGGGAGGGAACTGTCAATGGGAGAGGTCCTCCAGCTGGCCAAAGCCACTGATTCCAAGTAGTGATGGCAAGGGTTGAGAAGCCATTGTATAAGTCACAGACAGGATGGCAGATAGCTCCCAGTGACAAGTCTAGAGGAATCCTGGCTCTGTCCTTGTTCCTCTGCTCTAGGTCTTCAGCTCTGAGCATCCAAAGCCCATAATGGGCGGTGACCATCATCCATTAGTGGGCAGACACTAATGAACTCTTACTGGCTAGCCTTGTCAACTGTGGTAGAGGCTAGCCCCTCCTCATCCTTCCACAGTGGCAGTGCTGTGACCTTGGATGCCCTGAAGCCCTCCTAGAGTCAGAAGCTGGCAAAATACAACCAAGAACTGCAGAGTTCACCCACAGGAGGCTGTAGCTAGAGGGGCAGGAGAGAGGGGCTGCCAGTGCAGTGGTATATAGTGCTCACAGTAACCAAGTCCCAAGAACAAAGGCACACCTGCCAAGCCCTCCCTGTGACTCGGTCACCCCCTTAAAGACCAGTTATCCCACATTACACAAGTGACCAAAGTTCGGCATGGGTTTGAGAGAAGAGCAGCCCACAGGTGTTCCTTCTGGCTTGCCATAGCTCACGCTCTATAATCAAACTATAATCAAGTCCATCCCACAGTCTCCAGTGCCAACCAGAAACTCCAAAGTCCACTTGTGAGCTCAAACCAATCATCTGCTCCAAGGCCACAGGACAAGGGACAGGCACGCTGCTCCAGAGGAAGACTGGCCAGAAGGAGGGGACAATAGGCTTCATAAAAGGCTGAAACTAGGACCCACTGGCTTTGTCCTAAAGCTGGGGATCATTCTGTTACCCTAGCACCTGCTACACACTTGGTGCACATGGATAAGACTGGAGCCCCCAGAGCAGCAAGTAGCTCTGTCCCACGGCTTGCTGGGCTCAGTCCAGCTTTGGCTGTTAGGATTGCCTCTGGTTTCCCTGGGATGTGTGGCTTGCCTTTGGTGGCTCGGCAGTTCCAGCTTCCCAGGGCGGCAGCCCCTGACAGCACTGGCACAGTATTGGTGATATTCTCTGGGGTAGCTCTGTTCCCATGGCGGAAGAAGCTATGCCTCACTTTCCCGTCTGCAGAATCAGCCCCACAGGGACACCGGCGAGGCTTATCTTACAGCCAATGGAGAATGTGGGGGTTGTGTCTGCAGACTGGGACCACAGCAAGAGCTATGCATGGATGTGGGATCCGAGGCGTCCTTGAAGATCCCTGACATGCCTTCAGGTCTTTCCCTGTGATGAGGAGGTCTTCACTGCTATTCATCTCCTACCATGGTATCCTCTAGCAATCTGGCTGACTGCACGCCTGCATTCCACTCTCTGTGTGGCCAGACTGTGATACTCCCCCAGCATAGCTATTCCCTCTTCTGTCAGCATGCTGGCCACAACCATTTATGCAAATGAGAAAAGCTTCACGCTTCCCCCAGTGCTCCTGTCTTCCTCTGCCCCCAACACCAGAGCTGAATGAACCTCAACACTTGGGCCTTTTCTGGTTTTCATTTTGAAACAGCTCAACTGCTCCCCACTTCCTGGTTCCAAATCTGTTTTCTCACTTTTCAGGGACCACTGCAGCGGCACACAGTTCTCAACAGTAGAACTGTTTCCGTCCATTTTCTCTTGCTGTAAGAAGCTGTCATGGAAGATGTGTTAATTTAGCTCGTGGTTTTAGAGTCTGGAATGTCCAAGAGCACAGTGCAAGGGTCTGCCGTGCTGCTGGAGAGGGCCTTGTGCTGCTCCGACTCATAGTGGGAAACAGCGTGGAGGACATGTGCAGAAGGGGCAGCCTTGTTGTCTAGTGACCCGCCCATTCCCTCCGTGCTAGCTGAGTCCTGACAAGGCAGTCTGGTCCAGGAGAAAGGTATTAGTCTCTCCTCGGGACTGCATCACCTCAAGGTCCCACCTCAGGACTATGGCATCAGCATTTTCCAACACCAGTTTTGGAAGGAAACAACCCATACTCAGACTACAGCCAATTGACTGCGTGTTGAGAGAGACTGGGAAGTCACAAGAAGAATGCCAGAACTGGCTCTACAGAGAGTAGACACAGAATGGTCTGGCTGCCAGATAAGAAGGGCTGGGCACGGGCAAGAAGCCCAGACATAGGTGGATCACAAAGCCAGCAACACACACTTGCTAGTGGGTGGGGAAAGCGGCGTGCAAGCCCAGAGAGCTTTATAACCTATACTCATGATCCTGCCTGCAGCTGACATGAAGTTCCCTGGAAGGTTACTCTGATAAATGTTACACCTGAACTTTATGGCAGCTAAGGCAGGAGGCAATTAGCTAATGCCAGCAGGCAGCTGTTGTTCCACAGAATATTCCTCTGCCTCACAGGATGCAGTCATGTCAAGATTCCTACTCTGGATAACTCCATTTCTAAAATACCTAATTTTTAAGACTCTCTGAGGTTTACAAAGAGGCTATTTGTTCTAGAGGCAGACAACTCTTTGCCTCTTGCCTTGGACAGATCAATGGCTAGAAGCTTATCAGGAGGGCTCCATGGGTCGTTCTGACATAGCTGAGGGGGGAAGCCAGCTCCCAACCTCTGCCCTTGCCACTAGCCTCCTCTACACTCTGACTCATAGGAGACAAGATCCTCACCTAAGCCACTGCACACACTCCAGGGTGGAAGCTTGTAAGGGGTGGTGTAGCTGTGGAACACACTGACGTCATGAGGAGCCAGGAACTCCACAAACTTGGCGTCACTGAAGGCATCCTTCTTACAGTGGAAGATGGAGGCGACTTGGTTAGAGATGTACAGGATCTTCCCAGAAACCAGGGACACAGCCACAGCAAACATATCCTGAAAGTGGGGAGCATGATCAGGTGACTGTAGTCACTATGAACTATAATATGGTCACTAAGGCTAGTAGGAGCACCCCAACATGAGGGCCAGGTTGCATCTGGACATCCCTAATCCTGGCCAACCTGACTGTCCTGTTCCAATGCAGAAGTCCAATGCAATACTAACAGAAATGGTGCACTAGGCCAGCCTTCCTAAGCACCTGTGCTCTCCTAAGCTGGCCGAGTGACCTTTGCCAGCTGGTCTCTTTCAGGTTCTTGGGGTGGCCTGCCTCTCTGAGCATAGGCCAGCCTCCTTAGAGGAAGCTGGTAGGCAGAAAGAGGTAGGGAGGCTCAAGGAGACTCAAGTTCAGCACTGCTCTAGTGAATGCTGGCTCTTCATAGATTACTGTCTGTTCTAACTGGGAATCCAGGGGTAGGGTCTCTCTTCTGTCAGACCTTTACATGACATTTAGAAATATGGGCTTTGAACCCAGACTTCATTACCATGAAGCTTGGACATCAGAGATCTACTTCCTGACAGGGGACCAGCTGCCTTACCCAAGGGAGAACACTCACCGCGTTCTTCACAATATACTCGGAGGTAATGCCCTCAACCTGCTCCATGGTGTAGGAAGGCACATCCATGCTGCAGGGCTGGCTCTCACTGGACATTAGCAGCTGGTAGTACTCCTCATTAGCTATAAGCAAAACGACACCCACATTCAGCAGATGAGACCCACATGACAGCACACTACCGCTGGCTCCTGCAGGTGGGCTCCATTTTTCTCAAATGAACAAATGGAATGAGACAGGATTTTGAGGGAAGAGGAGAGCCAGAGGATGCACAGCCATGTCTGGCCAGCACTTAAGAGCAGACTGGAGACTCTCTCTGACACACTGGGCCTTTGTTATGAATTTAAAACCTCATAAATACATTACTTTAAGTCATAAGGGTCATAAGTCCCTGAAGCGTAACATAACCACAATGGTCATACTTAGGATCCACAGAAGCATCCCTGCCACCTGTGTCTTGGGTGGTCCCTTTAGAAGCTTCCATGCAGGCAGGATCGACTGCTTGAAAGAGGAACAGGTACCAGAAGCCACACTGGAAAGAAAGTGCTGTGAGCAGCATCTACAAATAATATGGCCACTGATCTGAGTTCAGATCTGGTGGGATTCTGGGGGTGGAGGGTCAGTCAGAATGGCTGCTCTCACTGCGCACAAGTCAATGTAGTCCATCCTGCCTTAGGCAGACGGAACCTAGGGCGGCTATGTCCCCGAGTTTGACCTTGGGATCCAGCCAAGCATGCGTCCCTGCAGTGTGGTAATGAGGTCTTTGGACTCTGAGTCTTATCTGAAGTTGATCTCTCTCCACCTTCACAGACTGGTAAGTTTCTGAGCATGCTCTCTGCTGGAAAGCTTAGGAACATTCTCGATTTGGCAGAACTCCCAAGTTCCAAAGTTACTGTGGCCAAGCATGAAGCACGCAAACCAACAGTCCCTGGACAGTGAGCTGCCTTGGGGTCAGACTGATTCCTGTAGCTGTTCTTTCCAGAGAGCAGGGTCTTCCTTAGGCACCGGCCCCAGAGCCATGGCCCTAAAGCACCAGGTTCCCAAACAGGTTAAGTCTAAGCAGCACTGGCTAGCAGACAGCACTGTTTAGACCACATCAATCTTCCAAAATGGACAGCAGTTTAGGGAGTAACCCACAGAGGTTTCAGGCTGAAGAGGGCACCCAAACACATACAGAGGCCAGGACCCAGCATAATACTTCTACATGTTGCTCCATGGACCCAAGATCAATACCAGCAACCTGCCTACTACTGACAGAAAGCTGTGCAGATAGATACTCAGCAACAGGAGGCTGCCAAGAGTGCAAGCTCATACCTAGACTACTGGCCTCAAGCATGGCCTACATGCTTGATGGCTTCAGGACAGCCAGCAAGACTTACAGCAAAACCCACACTGCCTAGATTACAGCCTTTTGGCTTTGTCTACTTTGACATGTATTTGTAACATGTAGTACTCAGCCCTCATGCAGTGGGGTTGTGCTCACACAAGTGCTACACACGGGTGACGTGATGGAGGGGGTTCATGCTTTCCACACCACCTGCCCATGGCACCCGTCTTTCCTGCCCCAGAGGGATGTTTGCCTCCACCTGTCTATTACAAGTCCAGGCACATAGCTAGGGACATTCCCCCACCATCAGTGGCTGGAAAGAAAAGGGACTGAATACTTAGCACTCTGAGCCAGGGCTATATGAAAGTGCTTTCTCCGTAGCAGAGCACCTACAGAGCTCACATCCCTGTGCCTAGCAACTGACTAAACACGCCTTTCTGCCAATGCCCATAGCTAGACTATCCTGGAACGATCCAAGATACTTAGGCCTGAACCTCGGGGATGGACTACCTGCTTTCTGCTCAGGCAGTGTTCCCTTCTTGATTGGGAGTCAAGGGCAACAGCAGCTGTCTGAGAGCCAGGAGATGGGGGAGGTGGATCTGTGCAGATCCTGGGCAGGAGCAGTGAAGGAGGACTGAGTCTGCTGGGGGTGCTAGAGACCCACCGCCTCCCTCAACAGGAAGCTCTTTTCCGTGTTCTCATCTTATAGCTCCAGTCTTCTCCCTCACGGGCCAGCCTGTACTCTGCCATGGTCTGTCTTCTGGAAGTCCGAGCACACAATCAGCAGCAGGACTCTTGCTGGATAGAGTTCCCCCTGATGTATATGTGTGATGGTGAGGGCTGTCCTGTGACAGAACCTGATGGACAGGCGGTGTTGCTGTGTGCCCTGTCACCTTCCTTCTTGGCTGAAATAACCACCAGGGCAGAAACTGTCTTGTGGATAAACATTTTTAGATCAACAGGAAATGAGTCATTTGAGTTGAGTTCATGAATTGAGAAGTGCCTGGGTAAGCAGGTTGGAGAGATGATACCGTGACTAAGAGGACCAGGGTTCTGTTCCCAGCACCCACATGGTGGCACACAACTGCTTGTAACTCCAGTTCCACGGGATTCGGTGCCCTCTTCTGGCTTCCACTGGCACTGCAAACATTTGGTGCATATACATACGTTCAGGTACACACACATCAACATACAGACATACAGTACCTGGAATTCAGCTCAGTTGGCAGAGTACTTGCCTAGCAGGCATGAAGACTTAAGTTAGATCCCCAATGCCACATAAAACCAGACATGGTGGTGCACACCCATAATCCTAGGATTTAAAAGGCAGAGGCAAAAGGGTCTAGAAGTTCAAGGTCATCCTCAGATACACAGCAAGCATCGTGTATTGGGGTCAGCCTGGGCTACCTGAAATCCTGTCTCAGAAAACTGAGTGCTATGAGCTAGCTAGCTACCCCCTTCATTTCCTATCTCAGGCTACAGGTTGATGGTAGGCAAGAGCTCAGGAATGTTCTACTTCAATCTTGTACTCACCCACACAGCTCTTAGTAGTGTGTAGCCATCTTTCTGAACTCAGTCCCAAACATATGCCAGAGCCCGGACTATGCTGAACTTCTGATAATGACTGATCGTACACAGTACAAGAGGCTTATGGGGCAAACACCTCCCCATCCCCTGGTTCTCTGCCCAGTTTTGGTTTTGCCTCTAAAAATCCCAGTTCAATAGAATACTCTAATGAACCGTGGTTCTCAACCAACTTGAGCATCATCAGATCTTTATTGCTGCCTTCTGCCATTTCAGGAACGAGTCTCAGAAAGCTGAGATTATTTGGACTATAGTTTGGGACATTTGAGATGTGTTTCTGGGGCTGTCAAGATGGCTCAGAGGGTAAGGGCTCTTTGTTGTGCAAGCCTGGAGACCTGAGTTCAATCTCTGGAACCTACATAAAGATGGAAGAAGAAAACCCTGTCTCTACAAGATTGTCTTCTGACTGCTAAACACATACATGACACACATGCCACCCACTATTACACACACACACACACACACACACACACACACACACACACACAAAACATGCAAAACCTAACAAACCAAAACCTTATTTCTATGGGTTTGAACAGACATGCAAAGTACACATACCCTTCACCTGCTTCACGCTCCGAAGGGCGTACTTCAAGGTTGCCAGCGTGCTGGCCTTCCCCTTGGCCTTCTTGTCTGCAGGGAGGTGGACCTTCAGCTCCCTCAGGGTCCTTATCAGTTCTTTGTGTGCATCAGCTTTGGCAGACTGCTCACTACTGTGGAATTAAGGGGGGGGGGCAATTAAATGTGAGCCTTCTGAAAAGAGTGGTTAGGACAGGGACACCCAGAACCCCTGGGCTCCCTCACTGTGGGCCAGCGCCTTCTCTCTTGTGTTTACTAATGAGATCTATAAACATGGAAGCCAATGCCTCCTTCCAGGAGACTACAGACTAATAAGAATGTTCTCGCCCAGAGAGAGAAGTCTTCCAACTACATCCTTATCCTGTGGTCAGCCACATTTAGGAGGGCTGTTGGTCAACTCATGGTACAGTGGTGTAGGCTTTACCACAGGGCTGTTCCTTCCCCTAGCCCAGGCAGAGGGACAAGGACTGTATGAAGGATAAGGAAATAGCTCCGGGAGTTATGAGCATGGGTCAGGAGAACAGACGAGAGCAAAGGGACTCTCAGAAAGAGATAGTGAGCAGGGGAAGACAGGCCTGAAAGCAAGAAATTGCTGATGTAAACGGCTTATGTGAAGGAGAAGGTATCCAAAGAATGATGGCTCAGGTCCCTGAGACTTCAATGGCCAAGTGCCCACATGCCCGGGAGAGTGGACTTTGTCCCCCAAAGTGGTAAGATAATGTCCGTGGATGCACAGATAATTTACTACAAAAGGGTGAGAAGGTTCCTGCTGAATACAGGGCTGGGACAAGGCTGCCTAGAATGGAGCTGGAAGGAAACCAGGTCTCACAAGAACAACTAGGGCTCAGAAGTACAGCACCGGTGCTCGGTCTGAAAGACAGATGCCACTAGTCACATCAACTCAACTAGCTGCTTAGACAAACAAGATTTATCAGAGCTAAGGGGGGTCACCTGACTTCCAAAAGCCGGCCTGAGAGGAAGTACTGCAACTTGTTGACAGAGTATGAAGTGGGAGCTGTGGTGGTAGGCTCCACATCACTGAAAGAGCATGAGGCAGGAGGTATGGCGGGTCCTACCTCCCTGAAAGAGCCTGAGGTGGGAACTGTGGTGGGTCTCACCTGCAGCCGCTTGTGGAGGGGTTGTGTTCCGCCTCTGTCATCATGAGTCTGAAGGTATCATCAGGGCTGCAAGAGCAAATAGATCAGATCTCCACATGCCTCTTCCCCAACTAACCAGTAAAACTGACTAGGGACATCACACCAGAGATTTTAAAGAAAATACTATGGCACGCTGGATGGTGGCTTTGGAATAAAGGATTTGCCTGGCGTGCCTAAGACCTAGAGTATAGCCTCCACAGCTCCCCTCAAAATTAAAATCAGAGCTGGAGAATCAGCTCATTGGTGAAGAGCACTTTCAGAGGACCCAGGTTTGATTCCCAGCACCCATATGGCTGCTTGCACCCATCTGTAACTCTAGTTACAGGGGACCCAATGCCCTCTCTGTCATCTGTGGTCACCAAGCATGCAAGTGTTGCACAGATTTAGACATAGGCAAAATACTCATATTCATGATAATAATTAAAATTTTAAGAAGGAAAAAAAAATCACATTAAAACAGGAAGAGCCTGTGATCAATGGTAGGTGTCTGAGCAGACTCCTCCAAGGTCTTACTGGACTGTCTGTTAAGTGGCATCGGACACAAAAATGCAAAGATGATGTGTATCGTTATTTGGAAGGACAGGATTAAGGAGTACTGCCATCCTGCAAGTCCTAGAACTTACTGCATATAGATGGGTAACAAACTGTGGAAGGAGCCCCTGGTGTCAATGTGTGAGGACCTGGTCTGAGGCTGGGCCTACCTGGGGTGAGTGCTGGAAGACTCCACTAACATCCGCAGCTCCTTCCCGTTGTTGTCGTCGCAGTCACTGCCCTGAGAGTCCCGCCCCGTGGAGCAGTTTTCATTGGTTTCATTTCCGCTGGAGCCACTGCTCATGTCCACGTCTTCCTGGAGCACAGCCTGGGTGGGCTGAGGCTGCCCTGGCTCCTTGGTGGGGCTGGTGGCACTTGGGGAAAAGTCCACGTATCCATTCATGTCGGGCTCTGGAATGAAGCTGGTGGAAGGAGAAGATGGTGGGCAAATATTAAAAGGCACCCGTGAGACTGAGGATACAAATCTATAGTAAAGCACTTGCCTAGTATGTGTGAGGCCCTCGGTTTGATTCCCAGTATTAATGGCATAGCTGTCATTTACTGCTGTGTTTATGTGTTCCTGCTTGCTGAGCTCCTACTGGCTCTGGATCAGGAAGACAGCTGGCCTGAGAGCCTCAGCTGGGCTATGGAGGTGCTGACAGCCTTGTCAGTAGACAGAAAAGGGCACTGACAGCCATCCAGGTAGTGGGGAGATAGTCATGGTAAACAGGGCCTGAGAATCTTCATCCTATTATCTCCGTAGGTAACAGTAAGCAGAAGGGTCCAGAAACAACTCCATCACAGCACGGCATGCACTACAGAGAAGCTGGAGGCAGCTGGGCCTCCTGGAGAGGTAATGCTGCTCAGTGAAAGAGGTCTCCATGAAAAGCTGGTCCAGCGGTATGCCATGGAATGCTCCAGATTCTAGGGGCTCTAGCACTGCAGGTACCCTAGCATTAGCATAAGGTGGTGTGAGTGGGAAGGAGATTCAAGTTTACCCTGAGCAGTCAGGGGCCACTGAACTGTCTAAGCATCGCAGCCATGACGATTTACATTTGGCAGGATCCCATGTCCATACTGAATAGAAACCTCAACTTGTGCACTTAGGGATAGGTGGGCAGAAGTGGCTAAAATCCCACCATTAAGGAGGTTTCCATAGAAATCTGAACCCCATGAAGGGTCACAGACAGCAAGTGGAAAGGGTTGGGTATATCACCACCAGACAGGAGGCCACAGCTCAAGGATAAAAGACTGTTAGATGTCACTGGGAGAAAAAGGGAGAGCCAGGGCTAATATTTTTAGTAGGACCCTGGAAGGAAGCAGATGTCATTTAAGCTGGGTAGGTCACATTAAGTTTATGCAAACAGCTAAAAGCAGTTAAGCACTCTGTGCTGGGCCTGGGAGAGGCAATTACCACCACCCAAGGTAGTGGGGAAGAAGAAAGAGCTAAAGAAATCCGGATCAGCACAGGCTGAGGAAGAAATGCCTGGTGGCTCGCTCCTCCTGACCTCTACTCTGCCAAGCACACGAGGAAGTCAGAGGACCGGACTTGCTAGCTCTCGCTAGGAGGCCAAGTGGAAACAGTACATTCTCTCAGAGGGTCTTAAAAGGCACAATACTCCTATGAGCTTCCTTATGGTCCTTCCTTAGGGTCCCATCTGTTTGCCACCAACCAGGTATAACAGTGACGGGAGCAACAGTACCAGGGATGGGCACATACTGCCCAGATGCCCCAGGCCCCAAGGAAGAGGACCAGCACTACAGATCTCCCCCAGTCCTACCACAGTGGGACAGGTGGAGACTATAACCATTGGGAAGATGCTAGCGGACAAACTATAGGGCAAAACAGCCTGAGGTCCACACCAAGAGAGTGGCCGTATATGCAGGAAACAAAGCAGATCACACATCCATTCAAAACTTTGGTGATGGCGTGGTAAGGTCCATCGTAAGGACTTCCCCAGGTCTTACCCACCACAGAGCTGACTCCAGGAAGAAGGGAGCCATGTTGTTTCTGGGAACATGTTCTTCCTCATGAGTGATGAGGCCTTGTTTGTCCAGGTTAACAGACAAAAGCCGAAGTGAGGCTTTTGAGAAGGCTCTAACAAAGAAGTACCACCATCAACAGTGAGGGAAGACCAACCCAGGACATATGGGGCACCTACCCCTCCTCATGCACAAAATGTCTACAGGAGATAAGTTTGATGAAACAAGTGACAAAAACTGAGATAATGCCACAGGTCAAGGCAAAAGCACAACATCAGGAGCAAAAAGAAAAGAAAAAAAGACACAGATCAGTCAAAATATCTTTGGTCATGGGGGATGCCTGAGGAAGTACCTTTTTGCTGTTGTTGCTGATTTTGGTAAAATAAAGTCTTTCTATGTAGATCAGAACAGTTAAAATTATGTTCTCAAGAGTAAAGAGAGCTGTATTAGTATCTAATAAGGAAAACCAAGTATGTGACCTACGAGGTGGGGGGGGGGGCAGACAGGGGCCCAGGAGGCACTGTTTATACCCAGTTCTGTAAGGAAGAGGTGCACAGGGACGAGAAGACACCACTGTGTTCCAGACAGATGGACTTTGTCAGTATCCCAAGGCAACCTAAATGCAGGCATTGCTCCAGCTGAAGTCAGAGTAAAATATGCAAGTTCTTGTTTTGTTTGTTTTTTTAAAAGTAGTTTTGAAGTTGTGCCCAATTCAAGGAAAGAGGGAAGAAGAGGAGACTTTAGGAGAATGTCAAAGCACAGGCTTCACGGATGGGCCTTCCCACAGAGATACAGGAACTGATGGAGAGATGCTCAGACCATCAGCACCAAGAAAATGCAAACCACTGGTCACTAAACCCCACTGTACAGTGATGGTAAGGTGGAGGACCCATGGCCTCCCTCGGGAGCTTAGGAATGTCACCAAGAAGACTCTCTAAAAGGAACATGTGACCTTTCTTCTTTCTAGGAACTGAGACACAGAAATGTCAAACCCACACACAAGTCCTGAGTGCTTAGTCTGTGGAACAACAGAACTCAAGGAGTGCTATAGGTAGGTGGGGTGGGGTGTCTCTGTATGATACCTGCATAATGTGAGCATTCTGGCTAGATGCCAGCCTCAACTTTCAAAATGAGCTACTGCCTCCACCTGGCCCCACAGCAATCAACACAGTAGGACAAGTGACTCTGGTGAATGGATGTCACTTATACTAAGATCAGAGGATAGACTTTGTCTAAAAAAGGAACTGAAGGCTATTTGAGGTCTAGCTGCCCCTAGGCATCTCCTCTATCTACCCACCCTTAGGTCTGGCCTGTGTATATAATATAGTTTGCTCCAATACTTTGTGCTGCTGTTCCCTCTGGGCCACAGCACCTCCTCAGATACCTGGATAAACTTCATCATTCTCTCCCTATGGGTGTTGTGTCAGGATGGTATTTCCATTTCCCTCTAGAGAGCAAGAGTTGTGTTTCCTGTGGGATTCCACATGCTATAGAAGGCACATGCCTAGGACTCTACCCTGAAGAGCACTGCGTACCTACCAAGAGACAGGGGTAAAGGGGTTGAGGATGGGCAGAGGGAATAGTATAGCCTAGAACTCTGCATCATAGATGACTGTGTACCAACTGGAAGAAGCAGGCTAGCATAGCCCAGCTCAATCTACCACAGAGTTCTGTGCATCCAGTGGAAGGGTTGGGATAGTACACCGCAGCACACAATTCTGTGCACCCACTATGAAAGTGCTATTGGGGAGTCCAAAGCACTGGGGCACAAAACACTAAAACCGCAGGGGCACATCTGCAGACACTGTGTGGGGATCCCTAGAGTACAGGTGGTATCCTGCTCTCCCAGGGCTCGCCTTCTAGATGATCAACAAGAAGCTAGAACGCACGGGGTATGAAAAATTCCTGGCAGATGTAAAGGAGCAGGTGGGCCAGGACTTGTGACTGGGGAAGGGGAATGAGGCGCAGGGGCCCTTGGTGCACAGCACACCTGATACAGACTTGTTACCTGAGTTCCCTTGGGCTGACTCCAGGTTCAGTGTGGCCACCCAGTCCTCCTGAAGCCCCAGAATTTGATCACTCTTGACCCTATACTCTAGACCACATCTATCTCCTCTATGCAGGCAGATGAGCAGCCATCTTTTTTGCCTTAGGTTATGAAGCTGCTGGGGCAGCAGCGGAAAGCCACACGTTCTGCTATACTCCACTTCTTCTTGAAGATCTATGAGATCTTGATGAGTCTCTTAGCCTCTGTGCCATGTTTCCTTGCCTTTATGGCGAGAATAAAAACAGTCCTTCCCTCGTATTGGCACTTGGGAAGATTAAATGGTCTAGTCTACTTGGAATCCAGGAAATGACAAATACCAGCTATCAATCTTGGGGCTAAAGACAGGGAAACAGGCAGGTCACACAGGAATTGGGGTAGGGTGGGGAAGTTCACTTCAGAACCAGGTGGTAGCACCTCTCTGGCTTACATCCAAAGGAATAAAATGTACACCCCATTCTACCCAACCCTATCCTGGTGCAACTTGGATATTCTGTGTTGGGCTCACATCCTGGGACTTTTTGTTCCTGGCAATTCCAATCCCCGAGCATCTATATGAACAGGGTCACTGTTGCCACCAAGTTACCTGTGAGAGAAAGATAAACTTTTTCGAGGAGAGAGCCAGGCAGACATGGCAGAAATGTAAGGCAACACACTAAGCTAAGACACCGAAAACCCCATTATTCCAAAAAAATGCACTACTCAGCATAAGTAGCTCTAATGGATTGACATCAATTTGCCAAGTTGGCAGAAACAGTTGCTGGTCCAAGCAGACTTTGCCTCCTGTACTTAAGGTCCTGCACTTGGTTCCGGCTCTGGTGGGTGGGCAGGAGCCCCTGGGAAAGAGGGCACAGTGTCAGGGAGGGGTCTGGGAAAAAGAGGGAGAACTTGGCTGAGACCCTCTTGGCCTGAGCCCACACCCTCCCAGAGCCATCCACTAGGCTCTCCCATGGACAGTAGCCAGCCTGAGGGCAGGAGTTAAGCTGGGGTTGTTGACCCGGTCACTCAGCCATGTTCATTCTCCTCAGTCAGACAGAGACGTTAGGAAAATTGCCCTGGGTGATGAGATCATGGGTCTGGGGTGGGGGAGGGGACATCAGGCTGACTGCTGGGAGTTCACAGGATTGCTCTCTCAGCCTCTGCAGCTAGCTACACTTTTCAAAAGAAATGGTTAAAAAATAGCCACAATGACGAGACAGGACCAGGAATGACAGCACAGCCTGAAAACCAACCTCCACTGCCAAGCAGGGACATAAGGGCCTCTCACCCTCAGGGCCTCCTGCTTAAGAGGGAAAGAAATACATTTTCTGAGGGAAAAGAGTAAAGAACCTATTTCCTTGGGAGAAAAGCAAAGACAAATACATCGTAAGAGCTCAGTTTAGTATTCGTCCCTGAACCCTCTGATCAGCCGGCAAGAACAGCCAGCACCTGGCTAATCACAACCCAGCAAACTCCTGACTGTTTCCCAACTTTATATAACAGGGGCCCTGGCAGCCTGTACCTCGAGTCTGCAAGCCCCATGGTATTTTACAACCTCAAATATTATAACATGTTTCCTACTTCCTGGTAGGAGCCAACTCCCTGGGGCCTGCCTGCTGCACTCCGAAGAAAATGTTTGTCCTGTTAAATAAACAGCCACACTCTCCATGGTGACGGTTGGGTAACGGAGGAAAATGTGGCCAGGGCTGTCCAAATAAGGAGGGGAAGGAGGAATACAGGCGGGGTGCTGCCTCACCAGGACTCCCTCACAGGTCCTTTAGTCCTTCCCTATGTTGAAGTACCAAGCTGCAATGAATAATGTACCTAGGTGGCAGTCCCTAGTGGTGGCTGAGGTGGGAAAAAGCTGCTTGAATGCTGGCTGGGTCTGGAAAACCTAGACCTTTGCCCGGAAGGACCTGAGGACCTGAACTGGTCCTGTTTGACCAGGTGTTGCAGGGAACAAGCCCCATTTTTTCACAAAGCCCACTGGGCCAAGGTAACTATGTGAGGGAGGGCTGGTGAGGCATCACCCCGCCTGTATTCCTCCTTCCCCTCCTTATTTGGACGAGTGTATTTACAGAAGAGTAAAGACATTTGCTGCCAAAAACCTGAGTTTAAGCCCTAGAACTTGTCCTCTGACCTCTCCATACACACGATTCATATACACACAAAAATAATTAATGTTTTTAAAAAGTCAATCGTGGGGCCTCTCTCCCTGCAATGATCTTTGCTCTAGATTCTAGAGTCCCCTACAGTGACCGGCTTGTGATTATATTCCACGAGCAAGAAGACTTCACATGAGGGCCGCGTGCGTCCCCAGTGGGAAGTACCATGGCTGGGAACAAGCCAGCAGAGGCTCTCAGCACCTGCTCTTCCAGGAGACTGGGGGTTAAGCAGCCTCCCACAAGCGTTGGGTGAAGAGGGCTCCACAGAGCTGTGGGCTATGCGTTTCTAGTCACTTAATACAGTCATTAAGAGGCTCTTTCCTCTGCCTCCATGGCCCAGTTCTACCAATTGCTCATCGACTGCTCAGAGCTGGAGCAGCTGCTTCACTGAGACTGGATGAAATCAGACCATTATAAAAGGCCCCCATACTTCCTAGGGTTTTCTAGAAGGTTCAGAGTTCGAGAGAAGCTGTATAAATAACAGAAACCTTTCCTAGTTCACGTAAGCCCAGCAGATGTGTCTCACACAGGGACATTCTGTGACACCAGCGGGCCTTCCGAAACTTCTCACCATCTTAGGCAGGTGCCTAAGAAAAAGGTCCTCAGGCACAAAACTCCAAATATGACTGGGGCCAGATCTTGGAGACTGTCTCAGATGAGGAGATGGAGACCCCCGGAAAGCCGAAGTACCTAGGAGCTGCCGGCTAGCTGATGCAGGGTTCCCCCATTGCTCAGCACCCCAGCCTCCACAGAAAACCTGAGCTGCACCAGCTACGTATCAATGAGTCACACTGAAATGACAGTGACAGATAACTTCAGCCACCCACGGTGCCATTCCATGCCGGCACACTGTACAGGTACCACTGAAATAAAGGAGTCCCTGGCTTTGTTAGATTCCAACGACGTACAAAAAGTGAATGTAAACCCCAAATTTTCAACTAAAGCCTTGAAGCAGACAGACTCTGGTTCTTTCATCAGACAATCCCACCTAGACTCCAGAGAGTAAGGCAAAGTGGATATGTTCTCTTCAGGCTTGCTCCTATGGTGAGCATGTGGATCGAGGAGAAACGGATCCCAAGACTGCCAGGCCTGGTTTTCACAGTGCTACACAACCTGCTAGCCTGTGTCTGTGCCTCTTCGAGCTAGGGGTTACCCTGGATGATTTCCAGGGAGCCTTTTGGCTCCCTTGTTCTGTATGAATCAGCTTTCCAAACTGGTTCCTTTTGTATACGTTACAGAAACCCTGGCAACCAGGGTTCCTGCAGAAGAAGCAGGCCACCGCCCACCTCTTGGTCCATGTCTGCGCTTAGCAGCCAAGGTATGTCCCAAAGGATGACGTGACTGCTCCAGCTCAAGAGTGGACCTCTCCCCCTCCCCTGACACACTCCCAGTCCATCTGGAGACAGGAAATACTGGCATGGAGGATGCCATGGGTATCAAAGTGGGTGGACAAGGTGGTCTTCCTGACATGGGGGGCGGGGAGAGGCAGGGGTGGCTTGGCACTGAGTATTTCTCTGTTTAACCCCTTTCCCTCCGCTGGGAGTCAACGCCTACCAGTGATCCTTCCTCAGGGCCAGACTTGACCGTACTCATAGCAGGACGCCAATTCCTCAGGGGGCACTCTGGATCCATCCTAGAAACAATTTGCATTGACCCTGGCTTCCTTGGACATCACCATAGGAGTCGGCGCGGACAGTCTGGTGTGGTGATCACTCAATGTCTCTGCGTGCTCGGAAAAGATGCCTAACTAATCTCCCCGACCTCAGTGCCTAACCTGAGAAATGGGGGCAGCAGTGTGCGCCTGGAAGAGGGTCACCACGCAGTCCCATCTACATCCTGCCGAGTTGCAGCCGTAAGTACAGTCGGCAACTCCTGGCTCAGGACCCCAGCTCCAGCTGTCCGAGCCGCCGGTTACGTAAGCCTACCACGGCCGTCCAGGTCCGCGCCACCGCCCAGCGCTGCGCCACCGCCCAGCGCCGCGCCACTCACCGCTTCGCAGCGTCCACCCGCGCGTCGGTCCTTTGCTCGGCCGGTCACTTGGTGTGCTCGGCCTGCGCCACAGCCGCCGGGAGCCGCTAGTCCCTGTAGCGCCGCTGCCGCCGCGTCGCCCTCCGCTGTCACATAGTGGAAAACGTGACCGCGCGCGCTGAGCCCGCCCCTGCGCGCTCCATTGGTCGCGGAGCCACCTCATTTGCATACGGACGGGGCGGAACCCGAGAGATCCACGAGTCGATTGGTGGGGACGCCCGTCGCTCTCTTTACATAAGACGCACATGGAACTCCATGTTCGCCGCCCGGGTTCCTCAATGAAGAAGCTGCGCGCTCTTGCGCCCCCCGCGCCTTGGCGAGTAGGCTCGTCCACTTCCGGCCTGCGGGACTTCCATTCACCTGGCACGGCGGTGGCCCGCTCGTGCAGCCCGGAGTGGCGCGTACCACTGCCGCGCGGGGGGAATGGTGCTTAGCCGCTGCGCAACTCACGGTCGGCAGAGTCCGAGGCCACCGGCTTACCACCAACGGCGACGTGACCAGCCTCAGCAATCTCAAGGATTGAGAGAGCTCTCTGCCGACACCTTTTGCTCACTCAGCCCAGTTCATTCATTTCCTCTCTCATTCATTGACGGTGAGGCGCCGGAGGACAAATAGGGCGGCCCCTCTGGATCTGCTGCTGCGCACCTATCCAGGACAGCCTGGCTGACCCCAGGACAGGACCCCAGGCTGACGGTCGTCCCACGTGGGCCAGAGCACATCGCTCCCCCACGGAAACCGCGGCTTGCTAAATAGTGTTGATTCAGGAAATAAGGTCATGAGTACCGTGCAGAAAGAGATAAAAGGAAAGAAGTGATTTCTTCCTGCACTCAATCGCATAGGGAGAAAAGACTGGCGTTCTATAGGGAAGCTTAACCGTGTAATTTATTAACCTTACAGGGCTATGGGGGCGGGGCACTTGACGATGAGTAGATGGTGTATGCATCTGGAACAGCAGGGCTTTTCTGAAGTGGAAGCTACAGGGGAGGGAACTCCCCAGGGATAGGACAGCCTTGCCCTTGTGGAACCTTGGCTGAAGCTACTTGGTTCTTTCAAGAGCACTGTCTGGAAGCCTATTAAGCATTCAGACTCCTGTCCAAAGGGTCAAAGGAGGGAGTAGAACTTTCCCTGGAACTGGTTTGAGGCCCAAGACCTACCTGTCTGACATAGAACAACTTAAAGGCTCTGAAAGTGGAGGGTGTGATGGGGAAGGCAAGGTTGCCATGTCTTTGAAGGGTGAAAAGGTCACTTGTCATTGCCCAGGAGCATGAAGCCTAGTAGCATCCACTACTCTAGGAACCAGGAAACAACACAAGTGTGGGAGCGAACTGAGTTGCTGGTGCACACACCAGCTAATCCACATTCAGAAATCTCTGAGTGAGCCACTTCTTTCTGTCTGCCTGGCAAGACAGGCGTGCATTTCCTCAGATGCAGATGGGGACAGAAATGTTCATTTCAGCCTCCCTTCCCAAAGAAACCCGGGAAGCCAGGTGTTGACTCACACTGCAGGGTGCAGGGCAGCCCCTCTGGTTCTTCTGACACTGACACTTCACCACACACCGCAACACACAGAAACATTAAACAGAGCTGGGCCAGGCTGCACTCTGCACACACCCAAAGAGTCTTTTGTTTCCTCACTTTCACTGACGTCAATGGTGGCTGCATTGTTCTGGAAACAAGAGAACACAGCTCAGCCACCTGGCAGTCTTCTTCATGTTCTTCTTTTTCTTGTCTTGCACCACATTAGGCCTGCAATGTAATGTCACAGTTTCTCCCTAAATTTAGCCTTTTCTATTCCCACCAATAAATATTCTAGAAAGCCATAGAAATCAATTCTTTTGGAAACTCAATACTGTGGGGACTCTAGAACTCTCCAGAACTCTTCAGAATTTGTCTCCGGTTGGATGGTCAGATTCTACGTTCTTGTTACTAGAAACTTTAATATACTCCCCAAATGTTTGCTAACTCCTGAATCTTCTCCTCCTCCTCCTTCTATTTTTAAGACAGTGTCTTACCCTGTATCCCACACTAGCCTGAAATATAGATAGTTATGAGCTGCCATATGGGTGCTGGAAACCACAACCCGAGTCTTTTGTATGGGCAATAAGTGTTCTTAACGCTAATCTACCTCTTCAGCCCTAAAGACACAGTTTTAGAAGAAGCCTCCTCCCAGCCTGAAACTATTTGCTGTCATTCTGTGCAAGAAAAGATTGAGGCATCAACTTCCCTGGTTATAAGGACAGCCAATGGTCTGACTGAGATAAGAGCTGTGTTTTTTGGTGGGGGATGGGTAGTTATGTGGATGATAGTTCTCAGAGTTGGTGCTAGAGAGCAAGCCTGTGCCTTGGGAACTTGGGAATTGAGTTGTGGATCAAGGTTTTCCAAGACTCTTTTGAGGGTTTGAGATTCTTTCCAGGGTTTGAGATTCTTCCCAAGGTTTTGTGGCCACTCCTGTTCCTCACAGTTTTGAAGGAGCCCACAGGAAGACAGCCATCCCAAGACAATTGTTTCTAGGGGGTGATGAACTACCTATGAGGTGCTCCCCACGTCTTAAGCATCCCTCATGTCTGAGAAAACACCCAATGTCTGAGGCAATGCCCTGTATTCTTTACTTTTATTTTCTTAAAATTTTTGTGTGTATGTGTATTTTGACTGCATGTAAATCTATACACCATGTATGGGTCTGGTACCCTCAGAGGTTCTATAACCTCCAAAAATGACACCAACTGCCAAGGGCTAAATGCTCAAGCACCATAGCCAGTGGGAGTGTCCTATGTCTGAGACGACTGATCCCCAGACCTGGAGTAGTCTCTGTGTCCAAGGTGATTCCCCCATGCTCAGGGTGAAACCTTGCTATAATTTGGATCTGGAATGCCCTCAAACACCTGTACATTAAAGAATAGGTCACCAACATGATACTGTTGGGAAGTGGTGAAACTTTGAAGGGGTGAGCCCTAGTAGGAAGTTTTAGGTCATTGGAGAAATGCCCTTAAGGGACTGTGAAACACCAGCCTCTTGATCTTCCTTCCATATCATTCACAAAGTCAACTATTTCCCACATGTCGGTCCAATGATATATATGCTGCTGCAGGCCAACAAGTAACAGTGATAATCAATTATGAACGGAATCCTTCAGAACTATGAGCCCAAATGAACTTTCTCTCTTTGTAAACCAATTGCCTCATGTATTGGTTACAGTGATTGATGAAGCTAGCATATACTGTGTCCAAAGCGACACCGAAGCTAAGGTGCAGGGCACATCTGAGGTGACCTGCATGTCTGAGGTGATTCTCCATAACTGAGGCAATCTTCTATGTCTGAGGTGACTGTCATGTCTATGGAAATCTTCCACATCTAAGGTGATGCTCCGTGTCTGAGATCATCTCATTGTCTGCTATCCTCAAGTTTGAAGTGGTCCCCATACATGAGGATCTTCTTCCCTCACAAGAAGAAAAGACTTTCTTATTAGTCAAGGGCTGATCTCACTGTTCCTGTAAGCCATAGGTTTCTCCTAGAAGTCCCTCTTGCCCTACTCATGTGTCCCCAAGAAAGTCACCTCAGTCTTCTTCCAGCATTGTTAATGGCACCAAATGACAGCTTCTCTACTCTCTTCCCCTCCCCCTAACATAGATATCCTGGAGTAGTCTCAGCATCCTCATCAGGGATTTATGCCCTGAGGAAAATCAAAGTTAGTCACCAACAGGGTACTTGATCCTGGGTGAAAGCTGGAGACAAAGGTTGGAGGTTCATATTCATGGACGGCTGTGGCCATCAGGGACCCACCTTGACTGCATATGCTGTGACTACCCCATGCTCACAGGAGTCATGTGCCACTAACATGCCTTCTCTTACTTAATCCTCACAGCTGCATGAGGTGTGTGCTTATCCCCACTGCTCCTCTGCACAAGACACTTCGAACTCTCAGTGTGACAGGGATCATGCCTTTGATAACCTTTGTCTGCAGCCTGAGCTCATGGTTACCCTCGCCGCCCCACCCTACAGTGCCTGGGAAAGGAAAAGGCACACGTTATGAATGACCAAAGTCCAAGCTCCAACGGTCTGTCTCTGGAATATTCTCCCCATCAGGAAGCTCCATTGTGATGTGGTTGACAAAGTGTTCCCTGAATTCTTTTGATTTCCTTCTAAACCTAGAAATAAAGGCTGGAGTGAAGGTGTTCCTCATGGATTACTACCCCCGACCTATCCCTTTAGCCATGTCTGGCTGGTATGAATCTTCTAGCAGGACAAGTTCCAGGGGTGCTATGAGCCTGACCTGGTTCTCTGCCTACAAGGGTATCCTTTAGTGAGGTCTTTTCCAAACCCACTGAGTACCATGTGGTTTGGGAGTTGTCATCTCCTGCTAACTTCTTAAAGTCTAACGTGGAAAAACACCACTAACTGTTCCCAAACCAGGGCTTGTAGAAAATAACAAATGGGCCTGACTGAGCTGCCCTCAAAGGAACCCCCAAATGAAGCACTGGAGACTAGACAAGCTTCTGTAAATATCTCCTAAACCAAGATCTCAGTCTGGAATTGAACTGCTTACCACACACAGCTGATCTGCTTTCAATACTGTGATGTAATATTGGAGAGAGGCTACTTTGTAAAGGGAAAAAAAAAAAAGCTTATGTAATCCACAGATTTGGAGGCTGAAAGTCCAAGATAAGGTGGCCCTTAGATGATGGCTTTGGTGAGGACCTTGTATTGGATGGCACAGGAGCAGAAGCACACCCAGAAGGAGAGATGGCATCGTCAGAAAAGACAGGGAGACAATAAAAGGTCATGGTCCTAGCTTCAGAACTAACCAAAGATGTTCCAGGCACTCTGCCTCGGTCCTCAGCAGCCTCCATGATCTAAAAACCTCCTGCTGTCCCCACCCCTTAAAAAGGTGCACAGTGCCTTCTCATGTCACCACTTGGAGGACCAAGCTCCCTATGCATGGAACTTTGAGGGACAGATGTAAGACACAGAGCATATCCAAAGCACACCCGTCCTTGTGGGATCGTAATCACCAGGGATCATTAAACTATGTCTTGCCAGTCAAATCTGGCTCAAGGCCAGCTTTGGCATAGCCTGTGAGTTAAAGGGAAAGGATGGAGGGAAGAAAGGCTCAGGGTACGACTGCAACCCTACAAAGAAAGCCTATTAGCTGAAACGGTTTGCAGAAACGGTTTTCTGACCCCTGCTAACAACTTAGAGGCACTGGGTGACAGCAGTGACAATGGCAATGAAAAGGAAGTAAAGAAGGGGCTTGTGTTTGCTGCACAAACGGGAACAGAAAGGTAACAGGCTTAGGAGAGTTAATCTCCCATTTAAGACACAGTTTGAAAACCTTGGGGGCTCTTAAAGCAGCTTAGGACATTTTAATCTCCTATAGTACTGGGTAGATTATTGAAAATCAGACCTAGAACCAGGGGACTGGGATCACCACGGATCCAAATCCCAGCCCTGACAGGCATCTAGTGTCCAAATATGAACCTGTGAACTCCAGAAGCCTCAATCCAGCAAGAGTCACTACTTCCCTGGAGGATAATGCCCTTGCCTGATCCCTCCTGTGGGGCATTTGACTTAAGCCTCTAACCTTCCCTCACCTCTCAAGTTACAGGCCTCCAGCCAGGAGCAGTTCAGAGCCTACAGGAGCCTAAACTCTGCTCTGGCAGGAACTTGTCCACCAGCCACAGTGCTGCAGAGCTGGCCGTCCTGTGCTGGGAGGCCCTGCAGGCACATGTAGGACAAATGGGTCTTCACCGAGCCATGGGGGATGGAGGGCAGGGCTTGGCTGACATTCGGCTGGCTCTCCTCTGGGATAGAGTGTGGTATCTGCAGTGTCTGGCAGACGCACCAGGAACTAGTTCCACTCACTTTTGATAGTGACTCCAACAGAGCGGTAGTAAGTGTTTAACAACTGGTTTGCTAAAGAGGGGAGACAGAAAAATAAAGCCGAAGCATTACAGCATGTACCTATTTCTATGGTGAAAGAAAGATCCACTGTGGCCAAATCTAAGCTGCCACTATGACCCACTAGCAAACTGGTGCCAACCAAGGTCATGTAGAGAGAGACACTCAGTCCCCAGCCCTGGTTTAGATCTGCATGGCCACTAGAGCTGGTTCCTAGCAATTAAGAGTTGTCTCTGCTCAGTTGCAATGAGGAGCCAGCTTCTGAGATTCGTTAGCCAGAAAGCAATCTTCCCAAGTTCTATTAAAAAGAATGAAAGTGGACCCATTGTCATGAAGTACATCAAGTGCTCTTCACCAGCCATCTCTCAAGGTCATGGAGACCTTTGCTCCTCAGACGCAGGCTCCCCTGGAAAGCAGGCACAGCTACAGACTGATAGCTTTGGATACCACTTCTGTTCTTGGTGTATACCACATATCCTCTCCGTGCAACAGAGGCTGATGGAGCCCCTGTCTCAGGGCAGTGCTACTCCGGTGGGGTCTGGGGGTGGTTGGTTTTGAGGGAAGTCACTGGGTGTTTCCTTTCTCCACTTCCCGAGCTGAGCACTCAGAGTCACAAACCTGGTGCAGCATGGCCATTCCGGCCTCAGATGGTTGACCTTAGAGTCATGGAGCGTCTTTGTTCTCAGTTCTAGATGCCAAGGGAGCACAGCTTGTGGAATGCTTCCACCCGAAATGCCCACACTGAAGCTAAACACTGGCTGAGAAACCCAGGATTGCAAGCAATTACCTTCCAGTGAGGTGTGTAAGTCCCCTATCTCTGTGTGAGTGAGTATATACTTACAAAGCAAACCAGAAAGAGACACCCCAGTTTTACATCCTTCCTCTGAGAAATATAAGAAAACATGATTTCTTCTTTACATTTTCTGGATTTTTTATATATATATATATATATATATATATATATATATATATATATATATATATATATATATATATATCCTGCAATAATTTATTATACATAGGGCCCGTGAGATGGCTCAGTGGGTAAATGCATGTGCTATCAAGTCTAACCACCTGAGGTCCATCCCCAGGATCCACCTGATGGAAGAAGAGTTGATTTCCAAAGGATATCCCATGGCCTCTAGATTTGGTGGCACACATGGGCACATGAGTGCAGATGTAGTCATACATGCACACATGCAAATAAATAATTGTAAAACCACATATAACTTTGTACATATAAATGATGTAAATAATATGTTTATATATTGTAAGTATGGTTATAATTTGAAAAATATCTTTTTTAAAAGTTACCAGCTCTTAAGTATAAAATAAAACATTATTTTAAGTAGACATTTGGTGCAGGCTTAGGATGGCTTATATGATGACTCTAGTCATGTGACCAGCAGTGAAACTGAGGTCTTCACGTGGTGGAGCTTTTATTTGACTTTCATCCATTTCCCAGAATTTATTTGTAATAATTAGGTAAATATGAACTTCATGCTATCTTAAACAACCAGGTGCAAGAGATTACTAAATTTATACTCTGGGTCCAAACCTATGCAGGCATTATAAACAGTCTACAGATTGAATGCTGGATGATTAAAAACAAAGAAAACACACACTCACACATACACACACTCACATATACACTCTCACACACACATACACACGCAGAGAGGCATACACACTCACACACACACACATACACACATACATACACATTCACACACTCACATACACTTACACACACACACTCACACATTCACACACTCACTCACACACTCTCACACACACTCATACACACATTCACACACTCACTCACACACAGACACTCAGACACTCTCACACACACTCATACACACATACACACTCACACAAATATGCACTCACACACTCACACACACACACACACACACAGGTGCACATTCACAGAACTGGGACAGCAGCAACACAGATAAAATGGGAGCTGTGGGACTCATGACATTAAACACTCAGACTTACCACAGTCCTGTTTTTTAAAAATTTTCAAGCCCACCTGCACAAGCCTTTAATCCCAGCACTCAGGATGTAGAGGCAGGTGGATCTCTGAGTTTGAGGCCAGTCTGGTCTACAGAGGGAATTCCAGGACAGCCAAGGTTATGGAGAGAATCCCTGTCTCAAAACCAACCAACAAACCAACCAACAAACAAAACCAAAAAAACCCACTACCACCACCAAAACATCCAAACCCAAACCCAAAACCCCTCTAGAATTGGTGAACGATGAATGATGGGCATGGGTTAGGAAATCAAAGTCTCAGGTAAGAGAGACAACTGTAAAGAAAACCAGGAAAACTACATGAAGGTCTTGGAAAACAGTAAGGAAGACATTGCTCTTCGTCCCCTCTGCCCCTGTGAAAACACATACTTTCTAGAATGGTCTGTCTATTGCAAAGAGAAGTTCCTTGGTGAGGGCTGAGGGCCACACCCCTCTGTGGGCATAAGGACAACTATTCAGAATGTAGTGAAGGATTATGCTGGCTTAGGAAAGCAGTGGCCATAGGTTTTCCTTCAAGATCTGTGACTTCACTAGCCCCGGGGAGTTGGCTAGGTTTCCAGGCCTGGCTTCCTTCTCATGGAGTGAGTCTTAAGGCCAATTAGAGAGCTGTCAGTTATCACCATAGTAATTAAGTTATATCACCATGTTGCCAGTGGCTTTGTTTAGACTGGGCCAGGTGTCTCCAGGTTCTTAGTGTCTTATCCAGACAATTATAAAAGCACAGACAGAATAAAGTACCAAGAAGTTGTATTTAAAGAGACAGTAGAAAGTATCTATGCAGGAGCTAAAATGCCCAAGAGCACTGGCTATTGTCCCAGACTTCTTTTATAGGGCCTAGGAGGAGGAGGACAAGAAGAGGAGGAAGAGGAACAAGAGGAAGAGTTGATGTCTAAAGCTTGTAGTGTAGGTGGTTCTCTGCATTGATTGACAGGCTTAGATTATGTAAGTTTTTATGATACTTCTTCCCCACATGCATATGGTTGTAATCACATGCACATTGAATTATGCATAGGCACAAAGCAGTAAGCAGGAGTTTTCTCCTCAAAGTTCATTCAGAAGATACAGCTTGCTTTACTGTACATACACCTATAACTGGCTCATGCTGGATCATTCCTTCTCTTAAGTCCCCATGTGTCCTGGGTCATGTTTGAAAGGAGAATAACAATGGGAGAGAAATGACCAAGATGTTACTAAGGGAGGGGAGACCTATTGCACTGTTTGGATAGTGTGTGTGTGTGTGTGTGTGTGTGTGTGTGTGTGCACGCGCAGTTTGATGCTAACAGGAGGTTCCAGATGGGGCAGTGTACAATTTTAAAAGGGGTGCAGATACAGCTCCAGTCAAGGGGACCCCGGGTTTCCCCTCATTTTCCTGCCTTAACCTTAAGTCACCTGTAGTTTTCAGTGTTCTCGTCAATTCGAAGCTCACTTAAAATAAAAACTATTTCCCCGTTTCCTCAAAGGTCAGCTTTGTTCCATTTCACAATTTTGGCGTCTAAAGGTCCTGCCAGCTCGGATGGGGCCACCCTGCACTATTGTGTCATGGTAGTTGGTGTTATGGCAGAACACGTGAAGGAGAGCACGTGCTGAGACAGGAAGCTAGAGGAGGTAGAGAGATCACTCTTTAAAATAAAATAGTTCTGTAGAGACTAACGGGGTTCTTTTAATTCATTTCAAGGACAGAATTAAATGTGACTTAAGTGCTAACCTCTAGGCTTCGGTTTTATTTTATTTTGTTTTGTTTTTTTTTTAAGGTTTTGTGTGTGTGTGTGTGTGTGTGTGTGTGTGTGTGTGTGTGTGTGTGTTTGCCTTGTATGTGTGTCTATGTGCAATGTGTATGCAATGCCCTTGGAGGCCAGAAGAGGGCATTGGATCTAATGGGATTGGAGTTACAATTGTAGGCTGCCTTGTGGGTACAGGGAATTGAATGTGAATCCTGTACAAGAATAGCAAGTGTTCTTAACCATTTAGCCATCTCTCTACCTTCTGGGTCCCACATCTGAATCACCACCCCCTCCCAGTACCACTACACAGAGGGCCAACCTTCTCACAATGAAGCTTGGGAAGCATGCTCAGACCATAGCCAAACCACAGAACCATTCTATCCAAAGTGGGTTTTATCTCCTTTCTTTTTCATACCTACAAGAGCCATGTGTGTGTCTATCCCTAGATACCATAGCCTTTCAGATGTATTGCCCTGTGTGTGTGTGTGTGTGTGTGAGAGAGAGAGAGAGAGAGAGAAAGAGAGAGAGAGAGAGAGAGAGAGAGTATGTCAGAGAGAGAGAGAGAAAGAGAGAGAGAAAGAGAGAGAGAGAGAAAGAGAGAGAGAGTGTGTGTGTGTGTGTGTGTGAGAGAGAGAGAGAGAGAGAGAGAGAGAGAGTGTATGTCAGAGAGAGAGAGAGAGAGAGAGAGAGAGAGAGAGAGAGAGAGAGAGAGTGTGTGTGTGTGTGTGTGTGTGTGTGTGTGTGTCTGTATGTCGGGGGAGGGGGCAGGGAGAGCTAGCTAAGGAAAGGGCTCCAATCTCCAAAATCATCCACTATCATTAAAAGACTGACCCACTTTCTGTAACAACATTTTTTTGTAGCAATTCAGCCCTTTGTTTGGTTTGCATAGGAGCCCTGTGGCTGGTCTCCAGCTGTTCTGGGTGTGTTTTAGCCCCAGGAGGAGTCTTTGCAGATCGGAAGAAAGGTGTGGAAGAAAGCTTTGGTGTGTCTCTCCAGTGACATCTCACCTTTTATCTTTCTGGAAAATTTTGTAGACTGTGGTTTCTTTTTTTGCAGATTTCAACATCTCTGCAGGCACAAAGTCAACAGTGGACAATGGGAATACCCTGAAAGCCAGGCCTCCAGCTGCTAATGGGTTCATTCTGGCCAGTTGGGAACCAGCTCCTGTCTCTACCCTATCCCCATGCAGACAGCAGGCTCACTCTCAAGCCCAGCATAGCCCACATGGACTACAAAGGGACTAAGTGTTTGTGGAGAACCTTGTAAGTCTCAGCAAGTTGAATGCTTTAGCTTTTTTTTGTGTTTGTTTGCTTATAACATTTCACTGCACTCAATAAAACAGCCATTCCGTGCTTCTCCTTCATGAGGACCCTCAAGAGTTCCCAAAACAAGCCTGGCCTCATTCAGCAGCTTCTTGCATGGTGCAGACCTGTTTTGTTTTGTTTTGTTTTTCCTTCAATGCCAGCATTATGCCCAGTAGCATTTGTCCTAAATTTATAACAATTGCAAAGCACGTATAAAATCTTATCTATTTGGATTGAACAAAGAGAATGGCTTATATTGCTAAATGAATATTGAGAAAACACGTCTGGATCTCTGTCTCAGGAAAGACCATATTTGGGCATTTCCTCCCCCATTATGGGGTCATCTTAAGAGTGATGTTCCAGCTGGCCAGAAGTCAGTAACTTCTGGAAAGCACAGGCTCTGGACCATACCTGTCCAGTCCCAGACGAGACCTGCTATCAGCTCTCACTGTTCTCCACAAAACGGAATTGATGCTGGCAGCTCCTTTGAGGGTTTGTGTGTATGGTGCATGTACGTGTGTGTTTGCATGAGTTCAGCTAGCGTAGCTAGCTGGTTTGCTCAGAGGATCCCCCACAGAAGGACCACCACTTCTACTTTTCCTTGATGTGGATGCTGAGGATCCAAACTTCTGGTCCTTATACCTGTATGGCAAGAGCTTCATCCACTGATCATCTTTCCAACCTTGATTTTTTTTTTAATTAAAAAAAAAAAAATCTCCAAGCCAGGCAGTGGCATGTGCCTTTAATCCCAGCATTTCAGAGGCAAAGGTAAACAGATCTCTGTGAGTTCAAAGCCAACCTGGTCTAGTTCCAGGACATCCAGAGCTACACAAAGAAACCCTGTCTGGGGGGAAAAAGAAAGAAAGAAAGAAAGAAAGAAAGGAAGGAAGGAAGAAAGAAAGAAAGAAAAAAAAAGTTGTTATGGTAAAACATATAGCATAGCATTGAACATCTCTTCTACTTTTAAGCAGAGTGTTTTGCACAGATAAAATTTGGTTTCAGATTTGTTAGCTGGGGACCAACTGCTAACAGTTTCAGCTTGTCAGGACCGCCCACACTCAGACTGCACCACCATCCTAAGGGATGGGAAGTGGAATCTCATTATGCTTTCACTTGCTTTTTACATGTTTATGCGAGTGTGCAAGTGTGGGTGAGCACTTGCCACAGGGCACATATGGAGGTCAGAGGTCAACTTTTGAGAGCCAGGTCTGTCCTTCCTCATTGAGGCAGAGTCTGTCTTTCTTGCTGCTGCTGTGCTGTCTACTCCAGACTAGCTGGCCTATTAGGTTTGGGGAGGTTCTCTGTCTCTGCTTCCCATCGAGTCCTGGGAGTGCTGGGATGCATGCTACCACATCTAGCTTTTTATGAGGTTCCTGGGAATCAAACTCAGGTTGTGAGGCTTGTGCATGGTTTACCTACCGAATCATCTCCCGGCTCCTTGAATTGCACTTCCCTAGTCTCTAGATTTAAAACTACCTTCATGGCAAATACCACTCGACAAAAATGGAAGATAGACATTTCCAGCAGGTCCCCCCCCCCCACTCTGTGCCTTTCCAGGCCTTAAGGGGTCACATGCTACTCATGTGACATTTCCTATTTGTTGGGGTTTGGGTTAGCACTAAGTAGCTTGGCCTCAGCGTATAACTGGGTCACAGGGAGGGATCATGGAGAGTTAGTTTAAGGTCTGATTTACCAGAGATAGAACACATGGGAACTCTTGAAAACATGGTTAAACTTTATAAATAGTCTAAGAATACTTCAACCTATTCCTCTACTCAGCACAGTATACACATTTGATAAGAAAAAGAAAGAAAGAAAACTAAAGAATTCCCGAGTTGCTTGTCCCAGGAGGGAGGCTCATGGTGACTCACATATCATCTGTCTCTGGAAGGCCACTTATCCGGAGAAAAATTTTTGATGACTCCTTTCAGATGGGGACTGTCCTCATCCCTACCCCCTGCTTTCTGGAGCTGCCAACTGTCCCTGGCCTCCCTGCTCTGGACTACCTACAACTCCTCCTTTTCCTTTTCACATGGGCTTGGCTCTGAGCTTCCCAAATAACTCTGCTTGACAGTCCTGAACCATGCTCTAAACACCCTTTCTACATCCTCTCTTTCCTTGGAATCAAATCAATATCATTGGGGAGCAGAAGCAACATTGGCAGAGATGCAGAAAATGACCCCTGTAGTATTCTATGCCAACGTGACGCCAGTGCTCTTTATGTGGGAAGGAAGCTAGAGTTACATCATTTTTGTAGCTGGTGACCATGTGAGAATGTTCTGTCACCATGGCCAAGGTCTGTCCCTGAACTTTCAGGTCTCAAAGGATCCTACTTTGGTCTAAATTCACATCCAGATCCCCTTTGTATTCTGTGTGGTCCCGGGTGTCACTTGCCTGGTTCCTGCTGTCTGTATAATACCAGCTGGATTACCAGCAAACCATGTACTGCTTCACCTATTCTCTGGGCTAGAAAGGTCTCAGAGAGGTTCTCCTGGGACTTAACCCTAGTCATCTGGTGCAGTAGGAGATTGGTCTGGATTCTGGAATAACCATCCATTGCTCACTGTCTTTGAGAGGGAGGAAGACTACATAGGGGTGGGACTCCTCCAGAGGCCTGGCCTATTTGGGAGAATAATTAGGGACATTTGCCTGGATATTACCTTTCCAGTCAAAGGGCCATATTGGGTCTCAATTGGGAATGTGGCATTATTGGAGGTGAGAATTAAACCTTGCTGGAACTCCATTCCCTGGGAATTAATTTCGTATCGGATCCTCAGCCAGTTTGTTCTTTGGTTGCAAGAGTCATGAAGGTCCCCAGCCTCTCTGCAGGCATCCTCAACAGAATGAAAGATTTCAAAGACCTTCCAACTAGTGGAGATAGTGCCCCCTGCTGGTAAGCCAACCTAACCTCACCACCATGAAGGTTGCCCCCCGGGTCTTTACACCACTGGGAAACTGTCAGGTCTCCCCTTCTTGCACCCTTGCTAAGTCTGCTCTCTAGCCTCATTTTAGGGTCTGCTTTCCAAGACCACTGTCATTAGAAACTTCTGCAAAGTAGGCTTTAGTTCAACCAATTTCTTGAATTCAGGGTGCCTGGGGCAGTGGAACTGAGGAAAAGAAATTTGACCAGGTCTCCCCAGAGAGGAGAGACTAGAATCCCACACTCTTGACAGCCATGGGAGCAAGAGCTGTGATCTGATGGAACATCTGGTGACATGTAAACATCTGCCAGGCCACTGGTCAAGACATTTTCTTTCAGCCCCTCACCCATCTAGCCAGCTGACAGGTCTAGGATGTCCTGACAAGGCAGCCAGGGTCCCAGCTACCTTCTGGGAGCTTGCATTCTGGACAGATGGGGCAGTACAGGTCGGAAGATAGCCAAGGCAGCTACTGAAGCATCTGGTCAAGGCTGTTTAGGTGGGGCCATGAGGTCAGCAGGGCTGAATCACAAGCTTAGGGGCATGGAGGGCTTGTGTTTCTGGGTAGAACCAGTAAGATCTGAAACTACCTTCATGGCAAACACCACTCAACAAAAATAGAAGGCAGAGATTTCCAGCAGGCTCACCCGCTTCTCACTCTGTAACTTTCTAGGCCTTAAGGGGTCACATGCTGCTCATGTCCTGTGGGCGTGGGTAACCAAGGTTCAGGTGGAGTACATGAAAAGACAGGAAGACTAGGAGCTCCCCATGGTGCCTGAGGTTCCTCAGGTCTTGGTATTGGCCTGAGGTGCATCTTCTAATTCTTGCTGCTTGCCAAGATTTCTGCTGTCGTAACGACATCAGAAACCTTCAAGTTCACTGTGCCCTGACTGACCCATGTGCCTTGTCCTTAATAATTTTTTGGAAGGGCAAATAGCACTTAGTTAACCTGACTTTGGACACCGGACTGGTAAGTGTTGGCTTAGGACATAAGCAGCAGAAGTGTTTTGACACTTTATCTGAGAAATAGGACAACGTGTCTTTGTCCCTATCTCCCACAGAGCAAAGTGCCCTGTGATCATTAGTTTTAATCGTTACCTGACACAATCTAGAATTACCTAGGAAGAGAGTGTTAATGGGGAATTGTTTAGATCAGGTTAGTCTATGGGGAACTATATTGATTACATTAATTGATATAGGAAGATCCAGCCCACTGTGCGTGGCACCATTCCATAGGCAAGAGATGCTGTATAAGGGTAGAGAAATGATTTGAGCACGAGTCTGTGTGTACTAATCCTTGCTCTTTGCACTTGACTGTGGACAGGTCGCAGATGTACAAACAGTTCCCTCAATCTCCTGTCACTACAATCTCATCGCCTCGCCATCACCTGGAACTGTGAGCCAAGCGAACCCTTTCACTCATATCTTGCTTTTGCCTGAGTATTTTAGCATAGCAACAGAAAAAGAAACCCAGGCATGTGCCAAAACAAATGATTCTGTAGGTGTCTCCAAGGGTTTAAGCTACTCCATCCAATCCCCAGCCTAGGGCTCCTAGTATGAAAGACTCAGATGGAGTTTCATTGGACCTTGACCCTGCCTTGAGGAGCCGCAGGGGTGGGAGGTTCCTTTCAGGCTTCTACATGTATTGAGGTTGCAGGGCTCTCGCAAGCATCGTAAGTGCAAATTCTTCACTACCTAGTGAGGTGACTGAGGACTTCAGAAGCCAGACTTGTTTTCAGCTGCACAGCTAAAGGAAGGTATTTCTGGTGACAATTGTCTCCATAATTCCAGGCTCTCTCCATGTTGGATACACTTCAGTCCCAGAATGTAAGTGGAAAAAGACAGTCATCCCACAGTGAGAAATCAGAGCATTTGTGATCTGTTTCCTCAAAGACATCCTTATCTCTTGGCCCTCTCTGACAATTTCAAACTTAAAAACATTAATAGTTAATATTTATTGAGAAATAAACTAAAAATATAATAAAGTATAAGGAATTAGAACAACTGTCCAACAACCACAACACTGGGAAATAATCTCCAAGAATCTGAAACCACTGGACTGAGTTTTTCATCCATCCATCCATCCATCCATCCATCCATCCATCCATCCATCCATCCAGTCTATCTGTCCATCTGTATGTCTGTCTGTCTCTGTCTCTGTCTCTCTCTGTCTCTCTCTGTCTCTGTCTCTGTCTCTCTCTCTCTCTCTCTCTCTCTGTCTCTCTCTCTCTCTCTCTCTCTCTCTCACACACACACACACACATACTGGGGGGGGGACATTACTGAGACCACATTATTTTTTTAAAGGATTTATTTATTTATTATACATATGTACACAGTAGCTATCTTCAGACACACCAGAAGAGGGCATCAGATCCTATTACAGATGGTTGTGAATCACCATGTGGTTGCTGGGAATTGAACTCAGGACCTCTGGAAGAGCAGTCAGTGCTCTTAAACACTAAGTCATTTCTCCAGCCCCTGAGGTCACATTGTATAAGGAACATTATAACTTTCCCTTTTTATTAAAACCATGCTATACTTCTAAATTATAGCCAGATTTTTTAAGAACCCTTTGATAGCACATCTCTAACAATAATCTAACCACTATTCAACACATAGTTACCATGTGCCAGTGAAGGTTAATGTCAGCATGCTGTTTAGTTTTGTGAGGTTCTTTTGTTTGTGTTTGTCAACTTGACCCAAATTAGAGTCACCTAAGAGCAAACCTCAACTGAGGAAATGCCTTTATCAGATTGGTCTGTAGGCAAGTTTGTGGGGGCCTTTTCTTAATCAATAGTTGATATGAAAGGGCCCAGCCCATTATGGGCGGTGGCACCCCTGGGCAGGTAGTATATGAAAAAGTGAATGAGCCAGCCACAGGGATCAAGGCAGTAAGCAGCATTTCTCCATGGCTCTGCTTCAGGTTCCTGCCTTCAGGTTCCTGCCTTCAGGTTCCTGCCTTCAGGTTCCTGCCTTGAGACCCTGCCTCGCCTTTCCTCAGTGAGGGACTTCCTCTCCAGGTTGCTTTTGGTCATGGCCTTTATCACAGCAATAGAAAGCAAACTAGGGCAAGCTCTAAACCACTTTGGAGTTAAACGTGTGGGCATACCTATGAGGGAGTTTCTAGATCAGAAGACCCCCCTGAATGTGGGCAGCAGCACCCATGGCCTGAGATCCCAGATGGAATAAGGGGAACGGCAGTGGAACAGCAGCGTGCATCCCTCCCTGCATCCTCACTGTGGACACAGTGTGAGCAGTTGCCTCTGGGACTGTGCCATCCTTGCCATGAGGAACTGCACCCTGAAAGAGTGAGCCCAAAGGAATTCTCACTTTCTTAAGTTGCTTTTGTAACATGTTTTATGGCAACAACCAGAAGCATCTAAAGCGCCTGCGTGTGTCTCAAGTGTTGAAGTGCAGATTGAATGAAGCAAGTGGGTCTCTGTGTCCATGCAATGTGTCACTTTTCAAGGGCCACTGAGGAAGACAAAAAGCAAATGTGGAGAGTATTGTCTTGCATTATTTAATAAGACATGTACTTTGATGTAAGGCTGGAGGGTCCAAATGTGGTCTACTTTTAGACAAAATTTATTTTTATTATTTTTAATTTTGGTAGATGTGTGTGAGCACAGGTACTTATGAAAGCCAGGGGCATTGGATCCCCCAGATCTGAAATTACAGGCTATTATAAGCTTCCTAACTGGAGTGCTAGGAACTGGAAATGCAACAAATATTCTTGTCTTAGGATTTTACTGCTGTGAATAGACACCACGACCAAAGCAAGTCTTATAAAGGACAACATTTAATTGGACTGGCTTACAGGTTCAGAGATTTAGTCTATCAACATCAAGGTTGAAACATGGCAGCATCTAGGCAGGCAAGGTGTAGGAAGAGCTGAGAGTTTTACATCTTCATCTGAAGGTTGCTAGTGAAAGACTGGCTCCCAGGCAGCCAGAACAAGGGTCTTAAAGCCCACACCCACAAGGCCACACCTACTCCAACAAGGCCACATCTTTCAAAAGTGCCACAACATATACATACAAACCTTCACAATCCTTAAACCCTGGAGCCATCTCTTCAGTCCAAACACTGTCTACTTTTGATGCTCAAAAAATGGCAAGGATGTATCTATATGAAGATCAAGAATACAAAAAGCCTGGGCTCCTGGTGGTTAAGGTTGACTCAGGACCAGAGACCAGTGGAAGAACGGGCACAGCCTGGGTTGCTGTGCCAACAGACCTGTGTCTCCCAGGTTGTAGATAGTTGTTTACTTTTGTTGATCAACCCATGAGCTGTTTATTCACCACCCATCTCCCTGTCTGGCTTCTACAATGAACACGTGAATAGAAACAGCCACTGTGACCTTGTAACATGATCTAGAAAGTAGAAAGAGTGATTCCTCTACTGGCAGGTTTGGGCAAGTCTCAGAGACCAACTAACTCTGCATGGGCCCTGACACCCAGCAAGGGCCAAATAAGCATCGAGTATTTATGATGTGGTATTCATTCATGCATGAAGCATACCACAAATATTTGCCGAGTTTCTAAAGCATGGGCAATGTGCCCTGTCCTAACCTCTGGGTTTCTTAAGGGCTGGGTCTTGTTGTTTGAAGTGCTGCCTTTGGCCAGGGTCCTGGTATAGTCTCTCTCTGTGTCCTGGGGGAGGTTGGCTTCGCTTTGCTGAACACAACTTTCCACTTCTACCCAGTGAAAATGTGTTCCATGGGCTAGCTGTAGACCAGAGACCATGGGCCACACAGAGCCTATTGGGATGGATGCTCTAACCTGCAGAGTATGACAACCTGAAGAGCTGCTATAACCACATGTTTGGGGGTTCAGTTTTGCAAGCCAGGCATCTAAAGTCAAAGTGTTGATGGGGTTGTTATTATTATGAGGACAGTCTATATACCTCTATCTATCTATCTACATATCTATCTATCTATCTAATCCACATATCTCTATATCTTATCTATCTAATCAACATATCTCTATATCTTATCTATCTATCTATACATCCATCTATATATCTTTATCTATCAATTTCAATCAATCAATCAATCAATCAATCTATCTATCTATCTATCTTTACCTTCTCCCTATGACAGTATGCGTGTGTGTATATGTGTGTGTGTGTCTGTATTTGTGTGTCCGTATGTCTGTATCCATGTCCTAATCTTAAGAAGACACCAATCAGACTGGATTTGGATTCAGGTCTACTCTAGTGACCATTTAATTATCATCAACTCTTTAAAGTTCCTGTCTCCAAACCGAGTCACCTTCCGAGCTTTAAATCATGTAGATGTCTCCATATTTTAATTTTCATATTTCAAGCACAATCCCCTAAAGCACCGCAATACCTCAGTGCCAAGCTTGGGTCATCTAGAAGAGCAGTAACTACCCTTAACCACGAAGCCACCTCTCATTTGCCCACAGGTCAATGTGATTTAGGGAACGGAGGCTGAGATTCCTTTCTCGGTCATTATAGGCTGCATTAACTTTACAACTAAAGCTGGCCAGAAGTCAGTCTAAGTAACTACCGACAGATACTATGATTCAGAGGAATATTATTCTGCCATAGAACAAGGAAATCAGCAATGAGCCTGAGCCTAGAAAACATGAAGTGAAATAAGCCAGGCTCTGAGGGCGAATGTTACACGGTCTCACTTACATATGAACTTTAAGATTGAACTTGCAGAACCAGAGAGTAAATGGGTGTTGGTAGAGGCTATAGGAGAATTCTGACTTTCCGTTGCATAAGGTGAAAAGAGGCCATGTTTATCTTACAGCAAAGTGCCTATGGATCATAACGACACATTGGGTACCAAATTATCGCAGAGGGACTGGATCTTAAATAGCCTCATCATAAAAATGACACCCGTGGGAGGCAGTGACATGGTAATTATCCGAATTGAAACATGTTACCATGTACACAGGAAACAAACTGCGGTATCGGTATCGTACTTTACAAAACTATATGGCTTTCATTCGTGAGATCTGCCCTAGTAAACAAAAGGAAAATAAAAACCGTATGGATGACATAGTAAGAAATAAAACAAACACACAAAATATGACTTACATCAAGAGAAAAGTGGCTGGCCATCCCTACACTTCAGCCCTTCTAGGAAGGCTGGAAGCTTGCCCCTACCCACCCACCCCCTCAAAAGTGGGGAGGGCATGCGGCACCCTTAGATGAACTTTTCTAGCTGAGCCCTTGACCCTGGCCCAAAAAGGGGAGTTTTCCTCTTTCACTGAAGAGAAGCTGTGGTCAGCAGAGCTTACAGATGTTGGTATGAGCAGCTCAGGGGCCTTTTGGGGGTGAGGGGATCTAGAGCCCAAAGTCCTGAAATGTCTAGGGAGACTTTGTGAGAGAGACGTGGTTCTTCCTAATGCTCCTCCCCACCTCTCTCTGCCTCCCTCCAGTTTCCACAAGACTGGCATGAAGGTCAGCAATGGAGGTGCCAATATCTGGGAGGATTCGTTAGTAGTGGGGACCTTGCTTTGTATTTCTAACCCGGGAAGCAGGAGCTACAATGACAGGCTTCCCACTTGTGGGAGATGCCTGCTTCTGTTGCATGCTCTGCTCTGTGGACACACTTTGGTTGCCACAACCGGGACTTGTAGGCTTAGAGAACAAAAGCTGCAGGGCACTCAGTGTTGAATTTCAAATAAAAGAAAGAAAGAAAAAAACCTGTCTACCATTATGCTAAACTGTTTTATCTGAAATTCAGATGGAGTAGACACCCTGTAGGCTGGTAGACTAGTAGCCAGATAGTAGTCTGTCTCTAGGCTACACTTATCTTCTCTGCATGACTCCTCCCTTCCCTGCTACCCAAATCCAGGCTCTTGCCCAAGCCTGACCCACATTCTGGGCTCTCAGCAGATGAGAGGTTCAGCATCCCCAGGTCTTTGTCTCTGGGGAGGTAGGGCCTGGAAGCCACTTTGCTTTGTGGCTTGTTTCCTGGGGTGAGTCACAGCCACCCCTATTTCCTTCATTCACTCAGAAGCTGCTGGCATTGAAAGCCTCCCCTGCCAGGCTTTTGAGTTAGAAACCCTCTTCCATTCTTAACCAGTAAACTTCTTTCATGAATGACTCTTTACTGTTCTCTGCTTCATCTCAGGGAGTGATTTAGGCTAGTAGCCCCTATTCTGCTGACCCCACAAGACTGATGGCTTTATGCCGGCCTCTGTGTCCTTTCCCTGGGGAGGTTCCCAGTTCCAGATATCCTTCTTGAAGCCAGAATTGGTTACATCTTCTGGGACTTGCTTTCTTGGTGACCAGAATGTTGTCCACTCTTTCTTCAGTATGGAGGGGCAGGCTGGGCCAGAGGCAAGGGAGAGGCTCTCAGAGTTGGTACTGTACTCTTCAAAGTTGCCTCAGAGGGGTTGGTTGACAATACTTCCTGTCCTGGATCTTCTCAGAGACTTTGATACCCAGATAGGCTGGAGGCCTTCTGGTGGCTAGCAAGCCCAAAGAGCAGCCAAAACATATACTCTGGGCCTGCACAGGGGTCCATTTACTGTCTTGCCCTCCACAGGCTGAGAGGATAAAGACTCTTCTTCCCTTTGTTGTATGGCCTAGGCTCTCAGTAGAATTTCCAGGGTCAGAAGTATTTTCCAAGTGATACCTGTGTTCTAGCATGTGGTCCAGCATCGCAGACAAGCCAGTTTCTGGACTCAACTTTCACGCCACACTTGCCCAGAGTGAACTTTCTAGGGTAGGGTCTAGGTGGCAGTGTTTAGAGACAGGACCTCTGCTCTCTGAATTTTGCCCACCCAGAGACCAACTCCAGCTGGAGCTCAGAGTGAGAGGGCTCTTAAAGAAGTTTCTGGCTCTCCCGGTGTGGCCATGGTTGGCAGATCAGGGACAACGTCCTAGTCCCACCAATTTGGGCATTGGGGTACCACCAGTTTGGACGGAGGAGCTCCAGACCTCAGGCACCGCAGCAGCACCTGATCCTGAAGTGGCATCTCCTACATAGATAGAATCGGGTGACCGTGGAGGTGGAGGTGGGGTGTGTGTGGAACGAAAGGCTGCAGCATCCTAGCCTATGGATTTAGCTACCTCACACCGCTGTGCCCGCCCTGGTAAACTAAGAGCACAGAAAATGTGAAATGACACAGTCCTTCCCTTTGGCATCATTTTCAAGATTACCCAAGGGGGTGCTGGGCCCCTGCCCAGAATGAAAGGATGAAAGGAGTCAAGTCCGTTTTTTAAGTTTATGTGAAGTGTTATTTTAACAGTGGGTGTTACTGTAAACGCTTCTCTTTACAAACAAATGATCGCTCTTTTCTCACACAGAATGGCCAGGTCTCTGGGCAGTGCTGTGCAGCGCTCTGCGGTGCGCGGAGCGGGCGGAGCAGGTTCTGGTTCAAGCAGCCACAGAGTTGGAGCGCGCGTGTCCTCCCGTGCAGCTAGAGAGGCCGGAGGGGATGGGCGGGGCCAGGCGCGCGTCCGTTGCCAAGGCCGCGCGGCCCTAGAGACCGAGTGCTGGTGGCACGCGCGCAGGCGTAGTGGCGAGCTGCGGTGCACTGTGGGATGGGAGACCGGCGCGCCGGGACGGCGGGCGTCTCGGGGCACCGGGCAGAGGTGCGGCGCGCGAGGAGGGGCGCGAGCGGTCGCGGGCGGCAGCGCCATGAACGCGGCAGTGGTGCGGCGGACGCAGGAGTCTCTGGGCAAGGTGATCCGGAGGCCGCCACTCACCGAGAAACTGCTCAACAAGCCACCGTTCCGCTACCTGCACGACATCATCACCGAGGTAGGCGCGGGTTGGTACGGGTCAGGTCAGGGTCCGGTTGGTCTGGGGTGAGGGTAGGGTTAGGGTGCGGGGCGGGCTAAGGGTCGGAGTAGGGGCGGGACGGGTTGAGGACTGGTGTAGGGTATGGGACGGGGTAAGGGTCGGTGTAGAAGGTTAGGGTTAGGTGCGGGACCGAGTGAGTGTCTGTCTGCTGAGGGTCCGAGTAGGGTGAGGGTCGAGGTAGGATGGGCGTCTGAGTAGGATTCGTATTGTGGTAAGACTCAGAATTAGGGTCGGGTCAAGGTGAGTGACCAGGTAGCGTGAGAGTCGCGTTGAAGGAACAGATAGTGTGAGGGGCGTTGTAGGGTGACAATCGGGGTTCGGGTCGGAATGAGGTTTAATCTCAGATTGAGGTGAGAATCAGGGTCAGCGGTGAGGTCTGTGTGACAATCAGACTACGAGTGCTGATTGGATTGTGAGTATGGTGAGGGGAGGAGGTTCAGGTCTAGGTGAGGGTCAGGTTTAGGTTCCAGTTGGAGTCAGGGTAGAGTAGCGGGTGTTGGTCAAGTGGTTTGGGTGGAGATATAAGGCCTGGGTCAGGGTTAGGGGCTTGAGCCAGAAGCTGACTGAGGCTGGGTGGAGGTGGACATTGTTATGTGAAGGAGAGCCCTGGGACAGGGTCTAGGCCCAGGGTCAAGCTGCTGCTCGGAGCTGGAGTGTCGGAGTTCTAAAATTGGATGTGCTTATACTTGAGGCCTGGGTGGGGTGTAGGTCCTTGTCTGGGGCCTGGGTAAGAGCTCTCAAAGGTGCCTTTCATGTTAGGTTCCCAGGCCCACTAGGTTTTGGGGCCTGCCTTACTTTACCACCAGAACGAGGCTTCTGGGTCTCTTCAAGAAACACTCATCCCCCCTCCCCTCCACACTTACCACTGTGTCTCTTTAGAGCATGTCTTCCATTTGTTAGTGAATCTCCAGGGCACTACATTGTATGAGGTACATAAGATTGTGCAACAGTCACAATTGTGTGGAGTCTGTTAGGGCTCTTGGTAACCCCAGAGTATCCCTGCAGGAGGTGCACACAATTGGCGTGGTACTCCAGAGGGTGCTGTGAAACTGTGGGGGTGTAGTTGGGACTTAGAAGCCAGTCTCCAGAGCTTAAGGTCTCCCCTGGTGTTGACCCTCAGACTTTCTTGTCTCAGCTGGTTGAGCACTGTAGTCTACCCTTTTCTTTACTCATTTTGGCCTCTTACCTTAGCTTGTAATGGGTACTGTCTCGAAACAGGGCCCTGTCAGTTAATCTTAGGTGTGTCCAGAAATGCTCTAGAATCCACCCACATCCTGAGGGGCTCAGCTGCCTGGTAGTTTCCCCTCCTGGACTCTGAGGCATCTGTAGCCTGTCCTGGAAGGTCCAAGGAAGGGGCTGGTCGTGTGGAGAACCCTGTGAAGCAGGCAGTTGCCACTCTTCAACAATGGAGGAGTGAAGAAGAGTTGGCCATCATGACGCTGGCCTATTCCAGTAGAGATTGCTAAGCCTGTGCTTCTTTTCTGTCAGCACCAGCAGCCCTTGGCTTACAGGGAGTGCGCCTCATCCTCAAATCACTCAGGAATGGAGTGGGGCTTGTGGGAGGGAAGAAGAATGAAGTGGGAGCTGACTGTTGACCAGGTAGACAGGTGAGGAGTGAGAGCTGCTTTTCTTCTAGACTTTACTGAATCCAGTGGTGAAGCCAGTCTGTTCTGGTGTGAAGATACGTCATTAACTGTCACATCTTTGATAAGGGTGTCGGAGTTGACATAGGAAGTATTTTTCAGAGCAAAGGTAGAGAGCCTTCTTGAAGTTTCTTTACTCTCCCTGAATATTGCATTTAAGTCTCTTTCATGAGTTCGCCACAGCTGCTTCTTCATTAAATCTCCATTCAGACGTGGATGTCTCTTGTCACAGCTGCTGCTCACAATTTAAACTGTCAGCGTCCTGGGAAAACCTGAGCAAAGTCAATTTCAGGAATGTTAGATCTGGATGCTCTGGTGGTCCGTGTGCCAGCCAGCTGTCTCCTCACAATGACCCAGCATAAGTCCAGCCAGCCATGTGTCTCCTCTGTAGTTTGTTGTGACATGGACTCTCCTAATAACTAGAACAGTGCAGCCAAAGTAGCTAGCCCCATCCCAGAGGAGGTGGCATTCATGTGGGGATGTCTTGCTGCTGATGTTTTTAAAGCCCGCCTCCTGTACCCATGGTAACATGTTACTATGTACCATGAGTCTGGTCATACCAGTCCTCACTAAACACCACATTTCACATTCTTGATGTCTTTTTTTTTTTTTTTTCTGTTATCTGTCTACTGATTTTTTAGTAACCTGCACTTTTGAGAATCCAGGACTCCGGCTGGATGTAGGGGCATGGAGGAACAGAAAATTATTGTCCCTCTGTAGGGGTAACTAGGGCTACAGGAAGAGGCCCTATGGGAAGAGAACACATATGATTGGGTGGGGGAATACTTTATTATGGAAGAAGTGAGGGACTCTTCTGGAACTTCTGATTTCAGATACCCAGGCTAAGTAGGTCCTTTTCTTTCTGGAGTCTATTCCCCTGGCTTGGTCTGAGTGCACTGGGGAAGGGTTGTGTGGGCAGGTCCTCTGCTAGATAAACATTGTTTGTGTCTCCTTGGAGTGCTTTGGTTTCCGGACCCAAGTTGCTGCAAAGGGACTGGAGTCAGGCCTGGTGTGACTGATCCTGGCGTCAGGTTCAGGCTTCTGCCACACTGTGTGGCTTTCATCCCTCTGATGGAGCCTGCTGGCCTGAACTTGGTGGTTGTTTTCTTTTGTTTGGTGTGCTTCCCAGCTCTTCCCTGCCAGTCTCTGGCCTCAGTGGGATGCTGTTCCAGCATTGCTTTCCCTCCCCCCCCACTGTGAAGCTGGTTGTCCTCTGGGCATCAGACCTTTGTTGAGGAAAGGGATGAAGATTAGAGCTGGAGGTGTGACTGGGTCCTGACCTCTCCTGAGTGGGCTTCAGTGGATGCAGTCAGTGGAGGGGCTGCCAAGTGACATGTGTATGATGGTCCCTCTCTGTGTTTGGCAGGTGATTAGGATAACTGGCTTCATGAAGGGCCTCTACACAGATGCTGAGATGAAGTCAGATAATGTCAAGGTAGGTGCTGCTGTGCGTTCCCTTTCTCCACACTCTTGCCTTGCAGAATAGAGCACATTTTACAGGCTCACACTGCTGGGTGTCATGTCTGCACTGATAGATGGTGGAATGCAAGGCTGGTTGATTCCTGAGTTCTGTGTGCCCTCTCTGGTTTCATTTTTCTCATTTGTGGCGATTGCATGCTATGATAGATTTATCTCCTGAAAACCAGACTTGAGGGCTGGAGAAGAAGCTGGTCAAGTACTTGCCATGTAGACCTGCAGACCTGTGTGGTCCCCAGCGCCCATGGGAAAAGCTGGCTGGCAGTGCATACTGTAATCCCAGAGCTGGACAGCTACTTGTTGACCAGGTAGCCTAAGGAAATAGGTGAGCTTTAGGGCCCAGAGACCTTGTCTCAAAACACCAAACAGATGGTGTCCCTATGAAAGATTGATACCTGAGGTGAATCTCTGGCCTTCATATGAACAGGCACATGTATGTGTGTGCCTGTGCGTGCAACAGTCCCCACCTTTACAGCCACATGTATATGCATGTATATATATCTATCTATATACATATACTTATAGAAATGATAAAAAAAAAAGCAATATTACAACCAGATGTGGAGCTGCATAGCTATAAGCCCAACACTCAGGTGACTAAGTCAGGTGACTAAGTGAACTGCAAGTTCAAGGCCAGTGTGGACTACACTGTGAGTGCCCAGCCAGTCAAGGCTGCAAGACTGTACTCAGAAAGCAAAAGTAAATCAGGAGCAATGCCCAGGAATGGAGATGCACTAGAGCTTAGGAGGCTGAGACATGAGAGTCATGAGTTTGAAGCCAGCCTAGGCCACACAGACCATGTCTCAGAAACAAAAAGCCCAAACCAGATTGTTTTATAAGTTAATGCTATTCCATTTGTTTCACTGAGAGATTGAATGATTAGATTTTGTTGTAAACAATGAAAGTTCATAAAGGTTATGAAAAGTCAGAAATTCTGAATTTTTCATACATCTAAAAATAGTTTTTCATATAAAAAGGCATCATTCTGGGCCTAGTAAATATACTGAGCCTACTGAATATATTGAATATACGAACTCCGTAAAGTATTTAAAATCAAATTTTATTTTAAGACATTTTTATTTTTTGAAAATATTACACATTTATGCAGTGTATTTGATCATATCCATCCACTACTGCTTCCCCCCAGCTCTTCTGGTATTTTCTATATTGTCTCCCTCCTGAGTACTTGGCTTCCTTTATAAGAACAAAACAAAACTATGTGTGTATGTCCATGTGTTTATTAATGTGTGAGCGCAGTGTCTGTGGAGTCCGGAACAGGATGTCAGATCCTCCAGAGCTAGAGTCATAGGTGCTCATGAGCCACCTGAAGTGGCCAGAAACTGGAACCTGGGTCTTCTGTAAGAGCCATTTATCCAGCCCCAAAGTATTTATTCTCATGTTTGTCTTTTCCGTGGAAATATTTCAGGATAAAGATGCAAAGATTAGCTTCTTACAGAAGGCCATAGATGTGGTCATGATGGTGTCAGGAGAACCCTTGGCAGCAAAACCAGCGAGAATCGTGGCTGGGCACGAACCGGAAAGAACCAATGAGCTGCTTCAGTTGATTGGCAAGTGCTGCCTCAACAAGGTAGGTGGAAGTCTGCCCTGAAGCCCTTCCTGGTAGGCAGCTTGTCCTCTGCTGGTGGAGCTGGTGTGGAGCGCTTCGTAGTTCATGCTTGCGAAGCCCGTGAAGCAGGGGTGTAAGTGGGAAGGCCGCTGCTGAGAGCTGCTCGGTCCCATGGGTGGCTGTGAGGGATGTGGGAGCCAGGATCTGTTTTTGCTGGGGCTTGAGGTAGTTTTCTGTTGTGTAAATCCAGGTAAGTTATCTCAGTTGGCTTAAGTTTTGTAGTTTGAATCATTAGTGATGTGTGACCCACTGTGGTCCACTCTTTGTTTGCAAAACACACTTTCTGTACCCATCACCTCCTGTCCCTCCCACCCGAGGAACAACCTTCCCCTCTCTGTTGCTGGGAGTCTGACTGACGGTCCATGTATGTGGCAGTAGGACACTAGCATGGTGTCCTCAGAGTTCATCCACAGTGTGTCATGGGTCAGTTTTCTCCCCACTTGATCAGCAATACTCTGCTGTGTCTATAGACATATTGTTTATCCCTTTGTTAAGGGACATCTGTGTTGCTTCCACATTCTGGCTGTCTGAGCCCAGAGTGCCACTGTCCCTTTAGACCAGCTTTTAGTTCTTTTGGTGTAAACCTAGGAGTGCTGTGGCTGGGTCATGCTGATTATTGTGTGTGTGATATTGGGAGGAGCACCCCACTGTTCTGGAGCACGGCACACTCTGCATCCCCAGCAGTTCATAGGCTCCACTGCTCCCTCATTATACCTGCAATTTTTGTAATAGCTGTAGAACTGATATGTGCTCACTAGATCTTGGGATTCTGTTTTGGTGACATTTTCAGTGCGATGTGTGTTACTAGAGCCACATGCATGTCCACACTGACATTTGGATAGAGGGGTGACAGGATCATTAGCTTGGGTGTCATTAGTAATGGCTCTCAAACTTGGTGCTTTGTCACTAACATTTTTGCTTAAGAGTTTATCTCCAAATGTCCGTTATGGTAGGAAGAAACCTGTTTAATGAGCGGTCCTTGAGTGCTCCGTTCTCCGTGCTTGTACTCATTGACATCATTTTCCCTTCCCTGGCCTGGCCAACCAGCTCTCCAGTGAAGAGGCAGTGAAGAGAGTCTTAGCTGGGGAGAAGGGGGATTCGAAAGGGCGGGCCCTGCGGACGTCAAAAGCACAAGAGCCCGACAACAAGAGTGTGAAGGAGGAAGAGTCCAGGGCACACAGAGAGGTGAGCTGTTGGCACATGTCTTTGACACAAGTCTGTATTAACTAAAGTTAAATATTAAGAATGACGGCCATGCCCATATGCTTTCCTGCAGGAGAAGCGAAGCTCTGAGGCCAAGGAGAGAAGCGCCAGTGCAGAGCACAAACAGAAGGAGGAACTGAAGGAAGACAGCAAGCCTCAGGAGAAGGAGAGGGACAAGGAGAAAGCAAAGGAGGCTGACAGAGACAGACACAGAGACCCCGACAGGGACAGAAACAGAGACGGAGAGCGAGAGAAAGCCAGAGCACGGGCCAAGCAGGACAGGGACAGAAACAACAAAGACCGGGACAGAGAGGCTGAAAGGGACAGGGAGAGGGACAGGAGGAGTGAGGGTGGGAAAGAGAAAGAGAGGCTGAAGGACCGAGACCGCGACAGGGGAAAAGACCGGGAACGGCGGAAATCGAAGAATGGAGAACATGCCCGGGATCCTGACAGGGAGAAAAGCAGAGATGCAGACAAACCAGAGAAAAAGGCATGGTCACGATCAAGACTTCCTTTTCTCTTTCAGATTTATTTATTCATTATTTTTATGTTTATGTGTACTTGAATGAATATATGTGCTCCATGTATATGCAGGTGGCCCTGGAGGCCAGAAGAGGGCATCACATCCCCTAGTGCTGGAGTTAGAGGTTTTGAGCTACTGTGTGGATGTTGGGAACTGGACTCAGGTCCTCTGCAGGAGCAGCCAGTACTGCTGTCCCTGAGCCATCCCTTCAGCTCTGAGGCCCGTTCATGGAGAGCATGCTGTGCTCTGTAAAACAGCATCTGCTCTACCTTTGCTTTTTATTTTATTTTTCTATTTGTTTGTATGTGTGAATGTCTGTCATGCATGTTAGAGACACATGGATAATTATGAGCTGCCTGGTGTGTGGGTGCTGAGAACTGAACTCTGCTTTACAAGAGTTAGCAGGGACTCTTAATCACAGCACCCTCTCTTCAGCTCCCGATGTCTTACCTAGAGTTTCTGTTGCTGTGATGAAACACCATGACCAAAATGCAAGTTGAGAACAAAAGAATGTATTCCATTTACATTTCCAGATCATAGTCTATCATTGGGGGAAGTCAGGACAGGAACTCAAGCAGGGCAGGAACCTGGAGGCAGGAGTGATGCAGAGACCTTGGAGGAGAACTGCTTACTGGCTTGCTTCCTATGGTTTGCTCAGCCTGCTTTCTTATAGAACCCAGGACCACCAGCCCAGGGATGGCACCACCTACAGTGGTGTGGACCCTTTCCCACTGATCACTAATTGAGAACGTGCCTTACAGCTGGATCTCATGGAAGCATTTTCTCAATTGAGACTCATTCCTCTCTGATGACTCTACAACTTGACACACAAAACCAGCCAGGATATCTGTCATCCTTATAATAGGCTTTGAAAAATTGTGGCTGTGTTTGATTCCTTGAAGTAATTCAAAGATACCAGTTTCTTGCCAGGTGTTTTTTTTTTTTTTTTTTTTTTGAAGAAATTTATTTATTTATTCTCAAAATTGTTGTTATATGTGGGTGTACAAAGTGTGTGTAGATGCGGGTGTGTGCATGCTACAGTTTGGGGTCCAGAGGACAGCTTTGCAGAGTTGGTTTTCTCCTAACCTTTAGACTGGGCTCTGGACATCAAACTTCAGCTGCTGGGTTTGCATGAAAAATGCTTGTACTCGCTGAACCATCTTATTGGCCCAGTTCTTAAAAACTTTAAATGTTTTTTTATCACTTATTAACTCAGTATTCTTCAGCAAGTTTTCAGGCATATTTAAAACATCCTTAGGTACATATTCTGGGTGATATATATGTTCACTATTGAAAACCTGGCCTAATAGAGAACTGACACGTAGTAGGTATGCAGTGGACATTAGGTGAAGCAGAGAATCAAGCACCCAGGCAAGGGATGGTGGTGTTTCAGGTCTTGGGTGTTGGGGTGGTGTGAGCAGTTGGTAGGGGCTGTGAAGTGTTTAGTGTACTGGAAAGTGAATCCGGAGAGGAGGCCAGCGAGACACTGCTGTCAGATGTCTTCTGTCCTCAGAGCTTGACAGTGCCCTGCCAAGCCTGTGGAGGAAGCAGCAGCTGAAAGCAGGAGCTGTTTGCTGAGGCCTTGCTTTGTCTTGCAGATTATTCAAAGGCCCTTTGCTTGCTGCTGTTTGTGCATCCTGTCAGATTCCACATACACAGCTGGGAACACTGTATGGCCTCTTCTGAACATGGACATGACTGAGCTTATTAAGGATTAGAGCTAGTTTCAAAGGTCTTCACACATTCTAAGTGTCAGAAGACTTTCATTTTCCTGTAATTCTTGTTCAGTGGCATTTCAGGTATAATTAAGGTTGGCCGGGGATTCCTTTGGCTTCTTACTGCTTCCTGGGTCAGGTGACTTTGGGACTGGCCCCATGCACACCAGTCACTTTTCCCATAGCTGTGACAAGTACCTGACAATCAGTTTTCAGGAAGGTTTCCTCTGGCTTGTAGTTCCAAGGTTGAGAAGCAGATAGCCTTTTCCTTTGTACTTTTTCTGGGACCCCAGCCCATGAAACAGTGCTCACCATAGTCAGCATGGCTTCCCAGCTCAGTTAAATCTAGATAATCCTTGACTGCATGTCCAGGGATTCTTCTCCCAGGTTATTTTAGAGCCCAGTGGAGATCATCCTAGGTCTGGACTCCTTTTCCAGATGACCTGGTGGTCCAGTATGTACAAAGCATCCTAGAGGGCCTGAGAGCTACCTGCTCTGCAGCTGCTGGCCAGAGTGCAGTTGAGATCTGGGCTGGTTCTAAACCCGCCTGTGACAGTCTCTTGGTCTGTGTTGCATCTCAGTGTGGCTGTTAGTGGGAGGAGTGGGCTCTGTAGGGATAGCCATGAGGGTGTCCTGGCACTGCCTGTCTGGCTGGCAGCATGTTCCCTTCTTGAGGTATGGTGCAGTGAGATTGCTGAGGTCTCATTGGTAGTTGAGCATTCTGCCGGGCACTTGGGCGTTTGCTATTTATGTCACATTTTAACCTCACACACATCCCGGAGTAATGTACTCGGTGTCATAGTGTACCTGTGTCACAGTGACCTGGTTTCCTTCATGAGTTTTGGAAGTCATCTATATCTTATCTTTGCCTCCTTTTAGTGGCCTAAGAAAATAGTGTTTATTGATCTGTGTTTTTAGAGGCACTAGTGTATTCTGGTGTATTTTAAGTGTGTGAGGCAGTCCCTCATACGGACAGCCTTCCTCAGGTCTGACTCCAGAACAAGCATCTCCATGTCATGCTCAGTGGAGCTGCTGATGCTGTGAGTGGCTAACAGAGAAAGGTAGTCCCAGAGAGGGGTGTTTGGATAAGAACCAAGTACAAGTGATGGTTTTGTTTCAAAGGATAGGCCACCACAGTCAAGTGAAATTTAGTTTTGGGGTCTTGTGGTTTTGTCTGTCTGATTCTTCTGTTGTTGATCCTGAGGTACCTTTATTGAGCTCTTGTGGGTCCAGGAAAACAACGATGAAGTTTACTTTGGCCAGAAGTGCGTGTAGAGGTGAACTACTTGGAAACTCCTCACAAAGGACCTCCCTAGTGTTTGCTGCTGTCACTCCAGCTCTTGTCAGTTTCCAGCCCTGCTCTCTTGCTGTCTAGGAGGAGGTGGGGATGGCCTCAAGCTGCCTGTTGAGAAGACAGGTGCAAGCGTGTGTGTGGTCAGCAGAGTTCCAGGGTGACCTTAGAGCCTAGCCGTAGACTTTGCTGGGGCCTGGCCGCCTCCTCGTTGCCCCTCTGTGGGGCTTTGAGGGTGGCCTGAACCCAGCAACCATAGTGACCCCTCCATAACCTCATCATGAACTTAGTGATGACAGCCTGCCTCCTTTTGTCCAGATCTTCAGAGAACTGATTTAAGGAATAAGATGGTATTAACAGCACTCATACGGTTCCTGACAGTGTTTGCACTTTTGCTATGAAGAATCCTTTGAAGTTGCTCCTTTATCAGGAGACACTGAGAAGACAGGAGTGAGCTTACAGTCACACCACCTCTCACTTCTGATCTTGGGTAACCTGGCCCTACCTACTTGAGAGTATTTCTAGATCTCCTGCAACTTTCTTGGAGTTCCCTCGGGACTTTTCAGCAGAATAACATGGCTGTCAGACCTGGAGTGTGATGTGCTCCTTTGTGAGAGATTATCTTGTTTGTTCTTCAGTTATATGTACAGTATCTTGGTAGTGTTTTTCCATTGTTAATATTATAGATTTTTAACAATTCTGAAGTGTAAAAAGGATTCTTCTTTTTATAGTCAGCAAGCTCAGGGGAGATATCTAAAAAGTTGCCTGATGGATCTTTCAAAGATGTCAAAGCAGAGATGGAGGTAAAGTTTTAAAAAACGGTTGGTATGTTTGTTTGTCCATTTGTCTGTCTGTCTGTCCATCTGTCTCTGTTTACTTTTCTATTGCCATGATAAAACACTGACCAAACCAACCTGAGGGAGGGTGGGGCAAAGGCTTATTAATGGCTTATACTTCCACGTCACAGTCTGTCAAGGAAGCCTGGAGATAGGACCCGAAACAGAGTGTAAAGGAACACTGACTCCTGCCCTGTTCTCAGGCTCTCAGTCAGCTGGTTTTCTATAGTCTCCGCCTACCTGCCAGGCACGGCACTGCCCACATCAAACTCCATTCTAGAAAGTGCCCATAGACATGCCCGCAGGCCATCTGATGGAGGCAGTTTCCTTCCTTCCTCCCTCTCTCCCTCCCTCCCTCCCTTTTTTGAGACAGGGTTTCTCTATGTAGCCCTGGCTTTCCCGGAACTTGCTCTGCAGACCAGTTTAATCTCAGTCTCAGAGACCTGCCCATCTCTGCTTCCTGAGTGCTGGGATTAGAGGTGTGCGTCATCACGCCTGCCTCTTGACAGAGGCAGTTCTTAAATAGAGGCTTCCTCTTTTCTCGTTTCTGTAGTTTGTGTCAAGTTGACAATAAAAGTCAGCATCGTGTGTGTGTGTGTGTGTGTGTGTGTGTATGTGTGTACAAATGAATGCATGTGTGTGATATGTGTGTGCACACGCATATGTGTGTGATATGTGTGTGCACACGCATATGTGTGTAAATGTAGCCATTGTCTGCCATGATGTTTGTGTGTAGATTGGAAGACATCCTTGGTATCAGTCTTTCACTTCCAGCTTATTTGAGGCAGGGTCTTCGTTGTTTTTCTGCTGTGTACCCCAGGCTAACTGGTTCAAGTTTCCTGGAGTTCTCTTGTCTTCACCTCCCAACTCTGTAGGAACAGTGGAGCTGTAGATACCTGAGCTACGCTTCTAGCTCTTATGTGGATTCTGGAGTTCCAGCTCAGGTCCTTAAGTTTGAGTGGTGTTTTAGTTACTTTTCTGTTTGATAAAAATCCTGTAAGAAGGAAAGGATTTAGTTCTGCTTATAGTCCATCAGCAGGGGAGACAGCCACAGACACTTGAAGGAACTGATCATAGAATTCAGCCAAGTGAAATGGCTCTATGAATAGTGGGGATAGGGGTGTCTTTCCATCTCATTGATCTAACTGATTCCACAGATATACCCAGAAATTCATTTCCCATTTGCAACCAGCACTGTTACCCACTGAGACATCTTCCTAGCTACTGAAGAACCATTTTAAGAGATTTCCGTTTAAACTTGCATTGTAGCTTTGAGTGCTTTATCCTTTCTGGTCTGCTGGGAGGAGAGCTGTCTCACTCATGCTCTGTTATAAAAGCTATGATACATCTGTCTATCACCCGCTGGGCAGGTGGGGTGGCTTCTGTGGAGAGCCAGGTGGGTCTGGGACCCTGCAGTCTGTCTCCTAGCTGCTATGCTTATGGCTATCCTGGGGAGGCTGCACTCAAACACCATTGATGGGTCGGCACCAACTTCTGCAGTTCATCTTGAACTATTCAGAACCATCTGCTGCAGGTGGCTGGAGCAGGACCTAGGAGCCATGGAGCTACTTGGGCGTGGGAGTCTGGGATTGTGCCAGGCAAGGTGGATGGTTGGGAGAGGAGAGTGAAGGACAAAGAGGAGGGAATGCTTGGGAGGAGGAGGAGGTGGAGGAGGAAGGGATTAAGGGAGAGGACTGTGTTCTCTCTCTCTCTCTCTCTCTCTCTCTCTCTCTCTCTCTCTCTCATTTTGGTCAGTGATGGGCTTCATCTAAGTTGGTGGCCCTCTAGGGCTATGTTGCTAATTAACACTGTGGTATTTCAGTCTGTGCAAATACTACACACCCTGAGGAGTTGAGCCAGTGAGAAAATTACCTGCCACCTAGCACAGTTCCGCAAGCGTCTTGTCCTGGAGCCGTAGGACTGTGTAGGGACAGAAGCAGGCCCCGCACAGCCCTATCACTGTTTCTCACAGGAAGTGGTGTAGACAGGTCTCATTGCAGGGCAAGGAGGGATGGTATCTTCTAGCTGCCACCTCAGGTGAGTGTGTGGTCACATCTGCTACAGTCATAAAGGACTCTTCCAGCAGAGCATGGGAAGTAAGTTCTGTTAGAACTGATGTGCAGTGGGCCAACTAATACTTTTTCTTCTCTTCTTTAAGGCTGACATTTCTGTGGGAGCATCCAGGTCCTCAACATTAAAAGCAACAAAACGTCGATCCAAGAATTCACTGGAAGGTATTGCAAAGTTACTTGTGCACGTAGCTCACATGTAGGCCGGCCTCTCCGTGTCTGGCCAGAGTGTAGTAAATGGAAACCCTGGGGAGCACAGCACTGCCACATCTGGGGAGGAGTCAACTATGCAGCTGGAGATGGTGGCTTTTGCCCATGCTCACAGAGGGGCATGTGCGGATGTGTGCAAACCTACAGCACCCAGTGCAGGAGAACTTGTTGAAATCAAAAGGGTGGATTGAACTTTCTTTTCAGAATTGCTTGTCAGTCATCTTGGTCTCATTGGCTTTTCCACTCTGGTAGAGTTTAACCCTGTTGCAGATCAGACACGGGACCCCCCCCCCCCAGGTGTTGTTGCATTTAAAGAAGGAACCCAGTTGAGGGGCTGAGCTCTCAGGACAGAAGAGCCTCAGGAATGTGATTCCTGGTAAGAAGATGGTGCTTCCCTGTGAAGTACCTGTTCCACTGGCCTGACCTCTGTGGAGTATGGTGCAGGGTTTTGTTTTCATGCAGCCATCTTTAGGATGCCTGCAGCATTTAAGCATTCTCCTCTCCTCTGGTTTCCTCTGCCTCACTGGGTATGGTTTCTGACTTCTCTGAGGGCTCGATATTCTAGCTGCTTGTGGGTTTGCTGTTATATCTAGCAGTCTGAGACATGAAAATTGGTTTTATCAGGCATTTGTATTATTTAATCTTTTAAATTAGTTCCTTATTTTAATTTATGGTGTAGTTGAGGTTCTAGATTGTTCAGGATGGCATCCTGGGTAACTGCCTTTTTCGGGTCTCAAGGACCCTGTGCTATGTGTTAACTCCTATCTCCTTCCACTGTTCTTTTAAAAGAAATTTTATATAAACTGATTTTTTGTTTATTTTGTTTTTAGAGACAAGGTCTTTCTGTGTAGCCCTGGCTGCCTTGAACTCAGAGATACCTCTGTCTCCTGAGTGCTGGGATTAAATGTGTACACATTGAAGTTGTGCCTGGAGTTTTTGTTTTGTTTTCTTTTTCTTCCCAGTATTTTTTTTTTAATTCACTTTATCACTCACACTTGCTCTTTCTCATAAAGTAAGCAGGATGACTTGTCAGGTCTTGACCTGAGTTATCTATGTCTTCTGTAATTTGGGAAGTTGGTCTCATGTGTTTGTGTGTGTGTGTGTGTGTGATGTGCTAGTGTCTTTTAGTTGAGGTGATTATTGATACCTTGTGTTGTGTTAATTTTATTGTCCTTTCTCACCCTGCTTTTTCTTGGTTGCTTTGTCTGAAACAGGGTCTTCCTATGTAACCAGCTTCAAACATACTTTGTAGTTCAGCCTCCTCAACCTCCTGAGAGCTGGGATTACATGTGTACATTATCATGCTCTTGCTTTCTAATATTTGCTAGCTTAGATGCTTTGTGTGTGTGTGTGTGTGTGTGTGTGTGTGTGTGTTTGTGAGAGAGAGAGAGAGAGAGAGAGAGAGAGAGACTGTCTTTTACCTCTTCCTCTCCCTTCTCTGTGATCCCCAAGTGAATTCACCATCAGGGACTTGGAAGATTTATGACTATAAGCTTCACTGAGCTAGGGAGCAGATTAGTGGATTTATCTTCCTAGTCTCACTAGCCAGCCACTGGCTCACCAGAAGTCCTTCTATCTGCAAGGCTGGCACTGCACCAGTCTGCCTTTCTTGAGCAAATATCCTGACTTTGGGTGTTTGGTTCACATCATGAGCCTTACCACCACTATAAAGAACAAGGGACTTGGGTACACATGTTTGCCATGAATAGCCTCCTAGGTCCTTCTGGAATCACTGTAGCACTTAGAAGACGATGAAGCAGGAGAATATGATACTAATGTACTCAGAAGCAGTTCATTATGTCAGAACTTACTGACTTCATCTTAGTTCACTTTTGCTAAGTGCAGCATTTGTAAGTTTAACACTTATTTCCGTTGTGCAATTTCATGTCAGGAAGAAGGGACTCTAGAGCCAGTGAAAATAACCTTTCCCCTGAAAAGGAACATAAGTCTTCCTCCCGTAAAGCTAAGAAGGACCATAGCATGAAGCAGCTTGGTAAGATCTCATGAGCTACGTAGTGAGGCTGGGGAGTGAGTGTCTGAGAATGGAGCTAACTAGTCACTGCCTGATCCTTTGCTTTGGGTGATCTCTGACTATGGAGGGTGGCCACTCAGGGCTTGCCCCTTCATGACCTCAGGCCTCAGCCCCAGAGTGTCTCCTGAGGCTACAGTAGATAGGGTAGGACTGTGGGCTTTTATCAGGGCTACCCCAGTGAGCTGCTGCTCTAAGTTAGTCATGGACTGAGGTTGCCCATTTGAACCTTCCTCTCATTACTGGGCAGAATTCAAAGTATAAAGAGACTGCTGGCATGTAAGCCTGTGTCTGTGATAATTCTATTGAAGGAAAATAAAACCAAGAGAAGTGGGAATGAGAGACTCGGGCAACAAGAGCCTCACTGAGCCAGGCGTCTGCTTAGCTGCCTGGGAAGAAAGAGGCCCTGGAGCAGACCCTGAGGAGACCGTGAGCGGCTGTAGGCTTGCCTGTATGCATGGCAAGAGCCCCGCTGTGGAGAGTGGAGGAAGGGACAGTGGTTGGACAGCTGCCAGGGCCCCAAGAAACTTCTTGGCTGTGTGGACAGCAGGCATGAGTGGAAGGCCTTGGTGGAATTTTCACAGGGTAGAGATGAGATTTGGCTCTGGGGGTATACGGAGGCTGGAAGACTTTGAGGAGCTGTAGCATGGAGAGGTGACGGTGACTGAATAGAGGAATAACTGAGCCGCAATGGGAACAGGGGAGAGTTAGGTAGATTTGCTTTTACAGATGGTGGATTGGATGCCACCAGTTAGGAAAGAAGGGACTCAAAGGGAAGAACCTTCTGGGAGACTTGGGGTGGAGGTGCTGATTGGAGGGTTAGGTGTTAGTGCCAAGAACTCTGGGACAGTCAAGTTTGAGACAAGTGAAGCAAGCGGAGGTGTGCCCATATGTATGCATGTCAGAGAAAGTCATGGAAACAGAAGGTGTGACCACAGATGAACACTCTCAGTCTGGTCACAGTGTGGCCTTTAGATGGTTGTAAACCCAGATGCCTGGAGGAGCAGAGGACCTGCCAAGACTCAGAATGGAAGGTGGGAGACAAGAGAAAAATTGAAGAGGGCATGTTGGCGAGGAGAAGGGACCTTGTCTGGCCTTCTGAGGGGCATCTTGGGCGGCTGAGAGTTGGGCACTGAGAGGACAGGCAGCTTGTTGGTGACCCTGGTAGTGGGCCTTGTTAGCATCCTAACTAAAGCAGCCCAGATATACAACTCCTACAGCATTTTAATCTGCTGTTAACTGTTTTATGTCAGGAAGGAAAGAGGATAATATTTCAGCTAAGATTTTAGACTCCATAGTGTCGGGACTAAATGACGAACCAGATCAGGAAACGACAACTCCAGAAATAGGTAAGAGAAATGCGTCCTTCAGTTTGATTCCTCTCGGGTACGATTCTTAACTGTCCGTGTCGTGTAGATGCTAAGACAGAAACTGGTCTTCAGTGTAAATTTGTCACCTTTTGATACATAATATTTACATGTCTGTATAGCAACGGATCGTTTGTATTCAAGCACCTTTTTAATGCTTGTCATATTTTTTCCTATATACTGAGGGTCAGATATTACTTCCCATTCAGTTTGATTTAGTTTGCTAAGTTATGTGATAATTTTACTAAGTCAGCTTGAAGTGAATCTTTTTAAGTACCTCCCCACCCCATTTTTTTCTTCTTTCTTTTCTTTTCTTTTTTTGAGACAGCATCTCATTCTATAGTCCAAGCTGGTCTCAAACTTACAGTGATCCTCCTGCCTCAGCATCTCAGATACTGAGATTGATTACAGGTGTATGCCATGCCTAGCTTGCCTTTCTGTATTTATTGTGTGTGTACAAAATAAATATATTACATGTGTTTGATGGGTACAATGTATGTGCATAACATATAAGGGATAAGCCAAGACACCTTGCTCATCTTGATACTGACATTCACTAAGATAATGTGGTTGGGTTACATTTTTACGTCACCAGGGGCTCTACTTTGTTTCATTATGAACTTTCTACCATTAAGGCTTTAGAAGTGGGCCATTGCGATCTTACTAGGTTGAAATACCTTTGGCCAGTCCTGGCAATCTGAGGTTGATCCCTGGAACCCACATTGTAGAGAGAGAAAACAGACTTTCAGAAGTCAGTCTGGTCTCGATATGTGTGCCATGGCCTACACAGACACACATGTGCACACACCGAACTATGAATACAAAACATCCTTTAAGGCCTTAAAGGATGTCCATGGCTTGTGACACTCAGCACAGTTAAGGCTGGAGAGGAAGAGAAGTGTGCAGGCTCACGCTCACTGCCGGGCACTACAGTGTGCTTCGGCTTTAACCACACTCTGTAGAACAGAAGCTTGAGTTGTGCTCAAGGAAAAACATGATGCCAACTTTGATTTTAGGAGAAAGTAAAACTTTTCTGGGCTTAACTTGCCTTGTGTCTACCAGATTTTGTAGAGTTTGTTTTCTTTTGGTGTGCATGGTCTATGTCTGTGCACATGAGTGCATGAGGAAGGCAGTGACTCCTGTAGTGTTTTATTCTGGGGAGAGCTCCCATTTGTTTACTTGTGACTCCTCATCCAAGACCAGTGGGTGAGCCCCACTTCTGCTGACCCACCTCATGGCCTGGAACAGTCTTTCAAGTGGATGGATCCCTGAGCCACGTTCTCAAGCCCTTGTGTTCCTCTTTGCACAGGGGCATGGACATGCCTGCTCCGAGAGTGAGCAAGATGTAATTATCTAGCTGACAGCTTAGTGGAACCATTCATATAAAATAAATTGAAATCACTCTTAGGCTTATGTTGAACAGTCTATAAACCTTATCTACAGGTGTGAAAACTTAAGTTTTGTCCTTAAGAAGTGTATACTATACTGTTGAGTGTTCAATACATGAGAATGAAACCTGATGCCCCTAGGAGGGTGAGCAGACTGTTGTTCCCATATTGCCCCCTAGTGGGGTGATTAGGCTTAGGCTCCTATGCGGCTCCTGAGTCATAGGGCTGATGCTGTGGATTTAGGTAACTGTGGTGAGGAGCAGAGTCTGGGCTCCAGAGTGCCCCAGGCATCTCTTGCCTGACCCTTCTGTCATCGAGTCCTGATACTGTTTAGGTCTCAGCCAGGAACTAGCCCTGTACCTGCCTGGCCACTCTCATGATCATGAGCACTGTCTTACAGCAGTTTTGGAACTGAGAATTTACCATCAACTGTCAGTTCTTCAGTAACTTACATGAGTATGGTTTCCAGATTCAGTGTGCTGGTGTCAGCGGAAGTGTCCTTTCCTTGTGACAGCCTTTGATTTTTAGTTCGAGTTCTTCAGAGAGGAACCCATCATCCATCCATCCATCCATCCATCCATCCATCCATCCATCCATCTTCCATCCATTCATCCATCTTCCATCCATTCATCCACCCACCCACCAACCCATCCACCCGTCCATCCATCCATCCATCCATCCATCCATCTTTCTTTTCATTTTCTTTTGACATAGGTCTCACTGTGAGTCCTGCCTCTGTCTTGGGGCCTGAGGTGGCAGGTGTGCACCATCATGCCTGGTCTGTGTTTTCAGAGAAAGCAGCCATCTGCTGGCTGGCCAGTCCTGCACATGATAGGTGCTACTGTGTGTTCCCCAGAGGAGACTGTGTGGGTTTGTTTCCGTCTCAGGGGTGACAGCTCAACAGGAGTCCACCCATGGCTCCTGAGCCGTGAGCACCTTCTCCTTGCGTGTTGTGCTGTAATGCGAGCGTGGACCATGTGTTGTGTGCTGCCTGTAGTTGGACATTTCCTGGCCATCTTTTCATTTGCTCACTTTACTTCACTCATTATTTTTAGTTGTTGTCATAAAAAATGCTGAACAGTGTACAACAGCGTTGTACAATAGTACAGAAAAAAATACACCAGTGTAGTTCCCGGTGCTTTGGCTCTCTGTGCTGCTTTACCTTAGCTGCGGAGTTTTAGGAATGATTACAACATGTAGTAAAGACATCTGATAATTTTCTGTAAACACTTCAGCAGGCAGCTCCCACACCAAGTACACCAGCATAGACATTCTCTAACAATAGCCACATTGGATGGAATCATTCTGTTTATTATTTGAAATCCAAGCTGTGTTCTAATTAAAACCTTTCCACTGTTTGAAAATGTGGTTATGCAATCAGATCTAACAGCATCTCTACCTTACTAGCTGACATCTGTGTGAGGCTCTGACACAGCACTAGAGTGGTAAAGACTGTTTCAGAATATGGGACAGTGTACTCAGGGATGAAGGGTTAGCCGTGGGACCCTGACTGGAAGTCGGTCCTCAGAGCCTGTGTATAGGTGGACAACTGGTCCACAGCCTTGTCTCTGACTTCCACGTGCTTGCCCACAGTCATGGATCACATCCCTTCACCCAATAACAAACAAAGCCAAACTAAAAACATGGGGAATGCTGGGCATCTATCTCATCATGGGGGCCTGCAGGAGGATCTGGGTGGGGTTCAGTGCCAACTTTGGCTGCATGTGCGTTTAGGGACAAACTGTCTTATAAACAAAACAAAATAATGCCTCCCAAAGCCCCCCCCCAAAAAAACCCCCCAAAACTCAAACAAAACTCAATAGAATGAACAAACCCAGTAGGGCTTGAGAAGAGTAAAGTTGTGTGCAATATCTGTTCAGAGGTGCAGCTTAGAGGTAGGATGCTGGGCTAGTTCATGCCAAGCACCACTCCCTCAAATCAATAAATTACGAAAGCCAGGCAGACAGATAATGTGGCGGCTTCCCACAGACAGACAGTAGTGAGCAGCCCTTTTAGTCACAAGCCCTTCAGGGCGTAGTCTCGTGCTCAGCTTTGAACTCTGTATGCCAGGATCTGAGAACCCAATACTAACTGAGCTAGTATTTCAGATGATAACTCAGCTAGTCTGTGGCGGGAGAGCACTGAGCCAGAGCCAACAGTAAAGCAGAAAGGTAAGAATGGCCCCTTCACACCTCCTGGTGGGAGGAGACTGGGCTGCAAGAGAGGAAGCCAGCTGCCAGGCACTAGTGTCCTCTCAGGGTGCAGACTCCTGCCTTTCCCACGAAGACTATTGTGCCCTGGTATGAAGTGGTGGCAGTTGTGACCTTAGAGGTGTCACAAATGATCTCTGAAACAGGTTCCAGGGCTACTGTTCAGAGCCCCCAGGCCACTCCTGCAAAAATGTGACTGCTGCATGTGTGGTGGCTCCAGTCTCTGGATGAACATTTCTTCAGCCTCTTTTTACGTTACAGAGGACTATGGTAGGATACTCCCCAGGTACTCCCAAAGCCTGGGAGTCTCCCGCAGGCTGGCCTTGTGCTGCTGGGTGCAGCCAGGTGAGGGATGATATTTGCCAACTAGTTTAAAAACAGTGCTTGGCAGTTACTATGTGTCAGGGAATGCATGGGAAAGTAGGGTGACAGGGGTTGCCAACCCTGGAGGTGGTACAGAAGCCGAGGTGAGCTGCAGACATGGAGAAAAACCATTCGACAGGAGATACTGGAGGAGAGGGGTGGAGGATCAAGGGGGACCTGGGAAATCGGAGGGTGTCCCCAGTGCAGTTCATGGGTAGGAAGAGTTGCATTGGCTGGCACGGTGTAGTAGAAGCATGAAAAGTGAGATGTGGCCAGGGGAATGGGGGGAGGGCCCAGCCAGGGCCTTGGAGACTTCATGTGGTCATCTAAAGGAGGTTTCAGTGTGTCAGAGCAGTAATGTAATGGTGACATGTTAGATTTCAGAAGGTCTGTGTTCAGTTAGCCTTGACAATCAGAGCAGAGGTGAGCAGACCCCAAACAACAGGTCTGTGGACAAGCAAGGACCTGAGGATGCCCATGTGCCTTCTTCCTGCATTGAGTGGAGTCCCTCATGCCTGTTGCCTAGAACACTGTTCTGGGTCCCTACTGCTGCCTCTGAAGTTTCATACTGACTTATTGTCTCTGACCAATTAACCCACTCTGCATTGTGACATTGGGGTTTCCTGGGGCTTGCAGAAAAAGGATCCTAGATCATTTTTCTTTTCCATGGCCTCAAGAATTCCTGCCTCCTTCAGATTACTCTGTCTAGGAGCTCTGCTTGGTGCTCATGAGAAGATGTCCTGTGGGAGTCTGCTCCTAGGGGCCAACATCCTTGTGTCCCCATGTGGTGCAAGGCTGCTCTCATATGGAGACCTGAATGTGTACTGCTCTCTCCAGCAAGGTGCCCCACCCCCATCATGTTGCCCTTTTGTAATCATGTTCCTGGATGTTAAGTGTGTCATAAAGATTATGTGCCTTCTGTTTTGTTGTCTGGGAGTGCTGGAGTCAGAACCCAAAGGATGTTTGGATGTTTGGAAGGCTGTGCTATTTCTACATCCCTGCCTCGAATCCACCCTGTGGCACTTTGGACTGAGTGGGCCACGTTTGTGTGCAGAGTGCAGCACTTGAAGGGAAAGGACCCTGGGTGAAGGTGTAGTCCAGGCTGTGGGAAGCTGTGATGTAGAGCTGTGGGAGGTGGAGATGTGGTGAGCTGAGCGTGCTGGTCCTGCTGTTCCAGCATGCTTCTCGTGGCTTTGTGACTTGAGTATTCACTTCACTTAGCTCTGTGGCATAGATAGTCCTTCACAACCCTTTACTTTTTCTTTCTTTCGTTCGTTTTATTTTTTGGAGACAGGTTTCTCTGTTGGTAGCCCTGGCTGTCAGAGATCAGCCTGCCTCTACCTCCTGAATGCTGGTGTGGGCCTCCGTGACCAGGCCAGTCTTGCTTTAATATTTAGTGTTTATGGTTCTGGTTGACCATAACAGACTGGTGGTGAGATGCTAGAGAAACACCCAGAGGACCCCTGTCCCTGCAGCTGTATTTTCCCTGGTTGCTCTTCAAGTCACTGTGCTGTGGTTCCCTTACATAAAAGCTAATTTCCTGATACTCTCTTCTCTTCTAGGGGACTCCCCCAGTGATGCAGGTAAGAGCGGTTCTGACGTGTTTGCTGTTGTCATGCATGTGCACATGCCAAACGGGGTCTCAGCTCTGTGCTTAAAAAATGCTCTAGTGAAAGTCTTTCACTGTAAAGAAACATACCTGATGCCTCTGTGTTAATTTGTGTGTTTTAAGTTTCAGTCTTGTATGTGGGTTATACACGTTTCTGTGTTTGAATTTTGAGAAGGTCACATTTCAGGGTTCTTTCTAGTACATAATGTTTATTTGTAATGTTCAAATTCCAATTTATCTCCACTTTTTTCTGAAGTATAAATTTATTTTACTTTAAATAGAATAAATTTCATTGTCTTAGTAATTTTTATTTGTGACTTACTGGCTTCGCCTTTTTATTAAAATGAAAAAACTGTGTTTTAGCCAGGTGATCCTGCACATTTCTAATCTCAGCACTTGAGAGGCAGAGATAGGGAGACTTCTGTGAGTGAGATCCAGGCCATTCAGGGCTACATAGCAAGAATTTGTCTTAAATTACAAAATTATATACTGGCTATAAAAAGAATATAGCACCCAGAATAAGTATAGACAATTTAGAAATGGAGCCCAGTGTGAGAAGGTGAAAGGCATTTGATCATCGAATTGTTTTTATAACTGAAGCACACACACTTCTGGGGCCACCATGTGTGAGTGACTGAGATCGCTCACTGCACTGTGTGGAGGAATGCAGCCTGTGAGTGGGCTATAGCTTGCTAAGTGGTGTTCCTTTCCTCAGGTTCAGTTCAGCACCCTTTATTCCTTTGTTGGTCAGCCAGTTTGCATTAGCAGAGCTTGACTGTGTCCCCAGATGTCCACCTTTAGATGTTTGACATCTGTTAGTTTTAGCTTCATCAGTGATGGATGAAAAGAGTTCATTTAAGTTTCCAATTATTTGATTGATGCCTTTTTGAATATTTATATTTGAGTAAATTTATTTTTGTTACAATTGGATTCTTTTTGAATTGCTGTTTGGATTGTCACCTGTTCAGAAGGAGAGGCTGGACCTACTGGCCAAGATAAGCTGGAGGTGACGGAGAATGCAGAAGTCCCCAGTGAGCTTCCCTCCAGCCTCAGGTATGTGCTCTCTTGGGGTTTGGGAGTGTGGTCATACACAGGACAAGCTGTGGGGCTTCCACCATAGCATCTGCTGCCCACTTGTGCTGAGGCATAAGGAAGTATTTGTACAAAGTAAGCAAAAACTACCTGTGTAGTTTTCTTGTATCTGAGTTACAGGACTGTGGTTGGGGCATTGTACAGTGTGGGGAAGTTTCCAGTAATGGAAGGTCTGCTGTGCGCTGATGAATGGCGACTGTGCTCGGCTGATGGTGCTGGTGTTCCTCTGTGGAGTCTTGACTGTCATGCCGACAGCGCCATGGGAGTGAACACTGGTGTTGGCCTGGCTGTTTGTTCTGTCCACTTTGAGACTGGTGTTTTATATTGTGCTTTTTCCTTCCAATATTTATTTAGAAGAATACCTCGGCCTGGGAGTGCACGGCCAGCACCTCCCAGGGTCAAACGACAAGAGAGCACAGAGACACTGGTGGGAGACAGGTGAGGCTGCCTGACCAGGAGTTTCTAGTCACACTGGAGCCACGTTCTCTAGTGCGTGGGCTGTGGGATGCCAGGGTCTTGGGCTTGTGCAGAGAAACTTGGGAGGGTGTAGTACTCAGTGCTGAGAAAACTTACTTTGAAGAAAGATAGGGTTAGGTCCCTGCCTTAAACCACAGAGCAGCATGCATTCCAGGCTGGCAAGGGGAGAAATATGTGTGTTCGTGTATAGGATGTGTGGGCCATTACTGGGATGTGTTTCCCTGACCTCTAGATAAAAAGGAAACGAGTTGAAGGTGTGATTGTAGAAACGTTAAGTAGCTGGTTATCCCAAAGCTGAAGGCACTGCAGAGGTATTGGATATGTCAGCTGGGCCTAGAGGAGCTGCCCTGTGAAAGGATGAGACCATGGGCCCCGTGGCCTATGTGCCACTCTTGCTCTATCTTGGAGCCAATGCCAGTGAACAGGGAGCCTTTGTGGAGCAGCAGGGCCAGCAAGGCTGGGGTAGAGGACTGGGGTGGCCTGGAGCTCTGGGCAGCATGGAGGGTGTTGTGAGGGAGGTGTATTCTCGATGTTCCTAATGTTCCCTGAGATCTCCTTTCACCTGTCCCGGGCAATGGCAGTTCTGCTCCTGAGAACTGTGGGGTTTCCAGATGCAAGGGGTTGATGACAACTGGTGGCTGGTGGTACTTCTAATGCAATGACTCTCGTTGCTCAGGTCGGGAAGTGGTAAAACCGTCTCCAGTGTGATCATTGACTCCCAGAACTCTGACAATGAGGATGACGAGCAGTTTGTGGTGGAAGCTGCTCCTCAGCTGTCAGAAATCCCAGAAATGGAAATGGTTAGTTCACCAGAGGGTCCGGGTTTTAGTAATAAGTTTAAAAACGAGGACTTCAGCCTTTCAGTTTATGTAGACACAGTTTTTCTAATTTTTCAGTAAGCTGTGCAGTTTCTTTATGCTTATGTTATTTATTTAGAGGTAGCAAAAGCATTGAAAGTTGAGCCTCCCTGATCCTTCTGCTCTTTGCTCAGGTGCCGTCAGGGGACCTGGAGGGTGAGGAGAAGCACGGTGAGTATAGACATGTGTGTGCACGTGTGGACTCTGAGTGCTCAGGACATGCAAGTGGCCGTCCTGTGCCTAGCTACACCGGCTGGGTTCTAGGAGGGACAGCACTGCTGCCGTGTGGGCCTGGAGGAGCCACGGGACCTGAGATTAGAATGGGCTCTAGTCATTGTGACGCCCTGTCTTATCTGCCCAAGACATTGTGTATATGCATGCCTGTACACATATGAACATGAAATAGAATTGTTATATATCCCAGGCTGCCTGAAGCCTCGGCTTCCTAAACACTAGAATTATAGGCATATGCCACATCCAACTCAGTTTGGTTTTTATTCATGTAAATTCCTGTGGCTTTAAGGCTGAATGTACACAGCCAACTACACTAAGAGGTGTACATTTGTTTTGCTCTGGTTTGTTGTTGTTGGAGGCAGGCTCCATTATTGGCTCTGGCTGTCCTAGCCTTCACTGTGGAGACCCACTGTGACCATTGTCTTGCTTCTGTCTTGGAGATGGGGAAATTACAAGTGTGTGGCACACCGCAGTGCTAGGCGGGGTGCACTGCGGTGTGATACTGCTCCTTTGTTCTTTCTCCCTCTGTTCCCCTGCTGATAGTGCAGGTGAAAATATGGATAGTGATTCCATTTAAAAAGTGTGCGTGCGTGTGAATTTGATAGTCAGCTGCTTACATTCCAGCAGAGGCAGTCTTAGCCTCCCTTCATAGTAGCATGTTGTACACCATGTACATAATATGTCATCCTTTATCCATGTAGTCTCCCTGAGGCATTTTGTATGGAAGACACTTTTAAGTGTAATATTTTATTTTTTGAAAATGTCATGAAATATATTTTGATAATACTTGTGCCCTCCCCAACTTCTCCTCTTTGCTTCTCTCAGATCCACCCAATTTCTCCCCCACTTTCTCTCAATTTTGTGTCCTTAAAAAAAAAAAAAAATCAAAAACCAAACCAAAACAAAGCAAAAAAAGAAACCCAAAAGTCTATCCACTTGAGTTTACTGCTATATCCTCCTGAGTATAGGCTAAGGCCATCCACTAGGGCATGAGTGACCTAGCATAAGCCACACCCCTAAAAACAGGGTCTCTACCTCCCTCAGAGCCATCTACTGTCCATCGCTTCTTAGTTATGGGTGAGGGCTCATGAGAGAAGGCAGCTCACGTTAGAATGTTGACTGACATGCTGACACTGTTTCTCTCCATTCCTCCCTATTATCTGGCTCTTACAGTTGTCCTCACCCCTCTCCAGTGAAGTTTCTAAGCCTTGGAGGGCAGGTGAGGGGAGCAGTGTAGATGTCCCATTTGTGGCTGAGCTTGCTATTGACATTTATTGTCTGTTCTTTGATCATTTGTGAGCTTTCACATTAACCACCATCCACTGAACAAAGACCCTTCCCTGATGAGGTCTGAGGGCAGCACTAACCTGTATGTACAGAGAAACAAATGTAGTGGGTAGTTGGACGCTATGACCATTTAGTAGAATAGACGTTTTCTCCTGGGGCTGCTGAGCTCTGAAAACATAAGTCTTTGCTTTTGTGGAATGGGTCTCAGATTCAAGTGGAAAGTGGCTGCCTGCCTGCATAACACTGGTGCCACCGTAGCACCTGTGGGCATCATGCCACACTTGTCCTTGCACAAGTGTGGTTCACGGGGTCACAGCTTGGCTACACTGGCGATGACACTGCCCCTAGCAGCCTACACTGCAGTGTAAAATGGTACTTTTAAGAAGAGGATTTTTCATAAGCTGTGGACACGACAGAGAATTCTAAGAGAAATGTAATATTCCTGCACAATCTATAAGAAGCACCAATTCTATGAAACCATCATAATCGCTGTTTGCAGGGAGTAGTTACATTTTGGGGTATTAATCCACATTTCTTTTTAGCAGAAAAATCTGTTTATTTCCAAAACTCCTATCTGGGACACTTTGAGACAAGCCTCTGGTAACAGTAGGTGGCACTATGGTTTGTCTTTTCTGTGGGAAGGCATTTTGATGTGAAAAAGAAAGGATGAGGATTCAGCATCTCTCTCATCTTGAGATGAGATCCAAGAATAATGAGTAGTCTCTTGGGGCAGATAACAAGCCGTAGCTGAAAAGTCCTGGTTTCTCACAGGTGGGCTTGTGAAAAAGATCTTGGAGACAAAGAAGGATTATGAGAAACTGCAGCAGTCTCCCAAACCTGGTGAGAAGGTAAGGAGCAGGCCTGACATGGACGTTTGAAAAATCCTTTAGATGTTACAGTGCTCATTGATTTTAAATCAGTAATCCTGTTCACATGCTTCCCTGCTGTTCCCCTTCATAGCTGAGGCCTAGAGAGCGTGCGGCTCTGTCCGTGGGTCCTGCTCCCCGCTCTGTCCGTGGGGTCCTGCTCCCAGCTATGTCTGTGGGTCCTGCTCCTGGCTCTGTCCGTGGGTCCTGCTCCCCGCTCTGTCCCTGGGGTCCTGCTCCCGGCTCTCCAGGTGTTGTGTGGGCAGCCGCTGCTCAGGAGGCTGCTGTGCCTTCCTTGTACCGTTTCCTGCTGGCCTGGCCTGCTCATCCTCCTGGCTTCTGTGTAGAGTGGACAGGCTGACACTGTGCCATTGTGAATTAAGAGCTGGGAATTTGTAGGCCTCAATCTTACTTTGAGCTCTGTGTGTATCTTGTTCCTACGGCCTTTCTTACTGGTGTGGATTTTTTTTTTTTACTGTTATGCTGTACATCCTGTTTACCATCAGCCTCCAGCAAAGTCAGAGGCAAACACTTGAGGTTTCCACAAAAGAAGGGCTAAGTCACACTTAGTAGGAGGATGGGACATTAAAACAAGATGGATGAGTTGTGGTGTCTGTGGTGGTTTCGGTGAGAATGTCCCTTGTCAGATCTGACATTTGAACACTTGTTTCTCAGTTGTTGGTACTGTTCCGGGGAGGTTTCGGAGGTGTGGGTTTGTCAGAGGATGTGTGTTATTAGAGGCAAACATTGGGAGTTTAAAAGACTCACACCATTGTGGGTTTGCTGGTTTTGCTTCCTTCTTGGTGGTTCAGAGTGTGAGCTCTCAGGTTCCTCTTCCTGCTGCTATGCCTTCACATCATGGACGCTAACCTTGGATCTTTAAGCCCAAATAAATGACCTTCCTCTGTTATGGCGTCTTGTCACTGCGATGGAGACTGGAATTTTGGATGGTATGTTTATGAACAGCCTTTCCCTCCTCAGAGCGTTCCGGTTTGAACTTGCTGGTGTGGTTGCCCATCATCACCCTTGCCCTGCCGTGTATGCGGATGCATACATGAAGAATATTTTGGGATGGAGCTTCGTGTCTTATTTTGTAAATATCCTTGCAGTCTGTTACTTGCCTGGCTTTTTTTTTAATCCTAAGGGAGTCTTATTTTTAATTTTTAAAATTGCTTTGAAAATCCTCTTTTGTGATGCAGACTTTAGCTCTTTTCTGCACACAGCACGGTGGGTCTGATGTTAGTTCTACCTGCTGTAAGTAGTCATGTTTTTCTCTCTCACAGCTGAAGCCATCTGCTTCACCCTCAGGTGACTGGTCAGTCCAGACTCAGTACTGAGTGTGGCCATCTGGTTCTCTGACTTTGTCCTTCATACTGATGTGCGTCTGGTTTATGTCTGGAAATGTCATTGCAGCGCTCTCCTTCCCTCTTCCCCATTCTCTGTGCTGTCTCTGCCCTTCCTGAGTCCTGGGCTGATTGGTGCAGCCCCTGCAGTGAGATTTCCTTCATGCTGGGTAAGGCCGAAAAGTTGGGTAATTTAGCCAAGATCGCTATGAATTTAAGGCCAGCTTGATTTAGAGAGTGAATTCTGGAGTATCCAGGGCTACACACTGAGACCTTGTTAAAAGAAAAACAAAACCAAGCAAATAAACAAGAACAACTAAAAACAGTGAAAGCCTGGTAATTTATAGTCAGATTGTATTAGTTTCTTTGCTTTATTTCTTTATTTCCTCCGTTACTTTCCACCTGTTGTGGTTTCTACATCTCCTAATGACATAATACTAATAATGACATGATAAACCTCATGTTGTGTTTTAATTAAGGCAACCAGTCTGCAGTAGTTCTATTGAACTGAGTTCCCTGTGACTTTGGTCTCTTGGTGATGGGGGTTGCACCTCAGAGTCTTACTTGGCCACTAGGTGGCGTGGTGTCACCAGCCATGTCTCCACTCAGGGACTGCTCAAGAGAATCTATGATGCTCAGTCCTACACACAAGTTTGTTGTTGGTGCTTTGGTTTGGCTCAGTTCATCTGTTGTTCTTATATCCTTTGAGTTGATGAGTTAGGGACATTGTTTCCACTGACATTCCATGGAGGGTTGCAGAGGTAGCAGACATCCTTATTGCTGTTTCCTCAGTGACCTTAATAGCAATAATATACTAGTAATCATTATTATTATTATTATCATTATTGCCGTGATTTATTTCCTTTACAAAAGCTTAAGCTTAAAGAAGAGGTCTGTAAGTTTGAGCGAATTTGGTTTGTTTGTTTTATAATAAGTGCAGAACACGGTCATAGTGCCCTGTGACCTGTGGGTTTCTACCTTGTCAGCATAGTCATTCAGGGGAAAGGGAATGGGCCTCAGAAATAATGCATGTGCAGGGATCAGGTGAGCACAGCTGTTGCGGGTTGTGTGTCTGAGGCCCAGGGAGCTGGCTTGGTTCCTGTTGAAGGTGATACTGATGTTGCTTCATTCACAAGTCATAATAGTTAAAAAGCAAAGTTGTGGTGGTCAGGGGCTGGAATGGCTGATGCCTGTGTCTCTGAGAAGGATCGCACAGAGGCTGGCCTGTGAGATCCAGTTGCTGAAACAGGATCCTGGAGTGTGACTGGTCTGTGTGGTTTCAACAATGCAATGAAAAACTGCTGTTTAAAAAGTCATGACGGAACCCGCCATCGCCTGCTGTGCCTGGTACTCATCCCAGCACTCAGGAGGTGGAAACGGAAGGGTCGGGAGTTCAAGGTTGCCCTTGGCTACATAGCAAATTTGGGGCCAGTTGAAACCCCATCTCAGAACAAAACAAAACACGGACCAACCAACTAAAGACTGACACATGCTTCATACCAAGCTCCTGCCTTCCCGTTGTCACTAAGGCCTTTATGCTGATGTCTGAGCTGAATGGCTTCTAAATGCAGATATTATTAGTTTCCTTTGATGCTTACATGCCTTCTGTTGCTGTTATTGGTCAGGATCAAACCAAAACCTTTATTGTGTCTACTGTGTCCCACCTATGACACTTGCTGCTCCCCAGCCCTTATCTGTCTCTGGGCATGAGCAGCCTGTGGTGTGTTTCTGCCCATGGTGCACACCCCAGTTTGCTTGTCACCCCAGCATCTTAGTAGTGCGTACCCAGCTTGGCAAACCCTTTCTACTAGGTAGTAGCAGTGCCGTGACTACATGTGGCAGACCCCACCTGCTTGTCTCCATTTCTACTCGGATGTGTGTGTGTGTATTGTGACCTGTAATTTCAACTGTGATTTATAATTCTCCAAGAGTTGTCTAAGTGATTCTGTATGTTTGGGCTGAGTAGTCTTCAATGATATACAGATACCATAGTTTACTTGACATGTCTTGGTTATTTCTAGCTCATGGCTGTTTGATACCTTTTCCTTTATTTTGATTTGTATTGAGACAGACCTCAAGTGGGCCTCCAGCTGGCTCTGTAGCTGAAGGTAATCTCTGACTTCTGATCCTCCTGCTTCTGCCTGCCAGGTGTTAGAGTTACAAGCATATGCCACCATGTAAACTTGTAGCTAGTTTGAATAAGGTCTCAACATTTATTTGTAGATCTTTGTGTGAATGTAAATTTCAGGTGTTTTCTAAGTAAATACTGAGATGTACATTTGCTGGATTGTGTGTTCATTAGTTTTCTGTCACTGTGTCAAAAAACCTGAGAAGAACAACTTGAAGGAAGAAAGTTGTGTTTTGGCTCACAGCTTATGGCGTTTCCATCTGTGCTTAGTCAGCACTGTTGCTCTGGGCCTTGGTGAGGCTGAGTGTCATTATGGAGAGGGTGTGTTGACCACAAAGCACAGCTGCTGACCCATGCCGCTGAGGAGCAGAGGTCAGGGTCAGATGCGCCCTCAAAGGCAGCTCCCAGTGACAGTGATAGAGCTTCCTTTAGGTAGGCCCGCATCGTAAACAGTCCTTCAGCTGGGAAGTTCTGGAGGATGAAGTAAAAACCTTCCGCAGATGTCTTCGGACTCAAGCTATAGCACCAGGAAAGTCTTTGAAGACTCCCTCAAGTAGTCTTTAAAGTCATCCCAAACTGTCTCACTAGCGATTACCATTGATTCAGTTTCTCCTGCTTGGCACCAGGCATTGCTGTCTAAGTTGCACTAGGAGCCACTGGGGCTCTTGGACACACTTTGATGTGCTCATGACCATCTGAATGTCACCTTCAGTGACGTGTCTCTGTGTCTCTTGCCCCTCTTCTGGTTGGTTTGTTTACTTGCTGCTACTTAGCTTTTGTGTTCTCTCTGAATTCTATTTACTACATGTCTTTATGCAATCTATGTTTTGCCAATATTTCCTTTGTCATCTGAGCTCCTTTCAAAGGACTTTGCAGAGTAAACATTGTCATTTCTGATAAGTTTATCAAGTTTCCCTTCTGTGGGACCTGCTTGGGGTGCTGTCCCTAACTTGTCTAAGTTGGTTTTAAGACATTCTCTTCCTCCCTGCCGTAATGAAAGGAGAGATCACTCATCTTTGAGTCAGCATGGAAGAAGGAGAAGGACATTGTTTCCAAGGAGATAGAGAAGCTCCGAGTGTCTATCCAGACCCTGTGTAAGAGTGCACTTCCGCTGGGGAAGATCATGGACTACATCCAAGAGGATGTTGACGCCATGCAGAATGAGCTGCAGCTATGGCACAGCGAGAACAGGCAGCATGCCGAGGCCCTGAGCAAGGAGCAGAGGTGGGGCTGTGGGAGGTGGCGGGGGTGGTGGCAGGGCAGGGAGTGGGGGGCTGGGCTTCAGGAAGGGAGGAGGAAAGGGAGTGGGGGGGGGCTGAATGGAATAATGCCCAAGTCAGAATTGTAACTGAAAGGGGTAGAATAGCCCTGGACACAGAGATTATTAGAGGCACCTGTGTTTGTATGACATTAACTTGTAGGCTTTTTTTCTTCAGAACATGTGATTTGACTGAATGATAGATCTGTAAGTCCATGATACAGAAAAGCTACTCTTTCCTTCCCTCCTCCCCCTTCCTTCCTTCCTCTTGATTTTTGCTTTTGTTTTGTTTTGTTTTTTGAGACAAGGTCTCACAGTTTAGCCTGGCTAGCCTGGTGTTCACTCTGTGCACTAGGTTGGCCTTGAACTCACAGAGTTCACCTGCCCTGTGAGCAGTGTGATTAAAGGTATGTACGGGCATACCCAGCTGAAATTGTACTTTTTCCCCCATTTTTTCAAAATAATTTTATAGTAGAATTATATCCTTTTTCCTGTTACCCTTCCTTCCTCCAACACCTCAAATGAATAGCATATTTTTTACCATCATTGTTGCATACATGTACCTACATGTTATGTATGTGTATGCACAAATATATAAACACACCTTCTAAGTCCGCTTTTGCTGTGTGTATATGGTTTCAGGACGACAGATTTTTATTGGACAACTAATTTGGGGGCTCTTTCTTAATAGTCTGTTATATTAAAAAGTCCTGTACATTTTAAAATATGCCACATGATAGAACGAAGGAAATCGCCACTTTATATTGGTGCTGATGGCAGCATGTACTGAGTAACCTCAGAGAGAGCCTCCCTTGTAAAACCTGGTCCTGCTCTCGTGCAGCAGTGTGTGTGTTGGGGGCGGGCTCTTGGTGTTGTATTAATGGTCTATTAATGGTCTTTAAAAGCCTGAAGGGAGAGGTGATGTTTGGCTCCAGCATTCTGAGGTATATTGTGCTGGGTCTAGTGCTCTTCCCAGCAATAAAGAGGTCACTGGTCCCTGCTCAACAAATGAGCCAGGACCTGGGCAGAGGGGAGTTCTTATAAGCCCTGTGAGCCTTATGCTGAGGAGGGTGTCTCCTGGTAAGGAGGCACTGGTCCAGGCTGTGTTCAGTGTCTGTGGGACCTTGGCAGTCCACGTCCTTGCTGCTCTAGTGTCTCTTTTGTGTCCTTTAAGGACTTTAAGCCTGTCACTGAAGAAATTCTAGCTCCTTTCACTTTACTTTCTAAGGGAACTCTCACTTGGGCTAGGGAAGCAGTCAAGTAGAGTGCCTGCCTAGCATGGGAAGCCCTGGGTTCTCTCCCTGCTTCTGTAGGAAGTAAGGGGATTACGCCATCAGCACCTCAGGCTGGATCATACTCTAGGCCTGCCAGCTGTGAGTGGTGCCTACTGTACCGTTCTTAGGGGTCTGACACTTAAACCCTTCTCTTGGGGTGAAGCCAGCCCTTTGCTGCTGAGGGCTTTTGGGCTGGAGTGAGAGGCTCGGACAGAACTGATGAGACACTGGTTGTCTCCCACCAGCATCACAGACAGTGCAGTGGAGCCCCTGAAGGCTGAGCTATCTGAGCTGGAGCAACAGATCAGAGACCAGCAGGATAAGATCTGTGCGGTGAAGGCCAACATCCTGAAGAATGAGGAGAAGATCCAGAAAATGGTGCACAGTATCAACCTGTCATCACGAAGGTGAATGGCTAGCAGTGCAGAGATGGCACCGTCTTCCTCATGATGGACAAGGGGCAGAAACCGCCCCTCTGAGCCCCAGTCTGCTGAGAAAATGGCCTGCTGTGCCCTGACCCAGCAAAGGTCGGAGCTTTCGGTTTAGGCACTAAACTTATTAAAAGACTGTTTCCTCCCGTTCAGCTGCGGTACTTACTACTTACAGATAGCCTCCAGCTCGCCTGTGTGGGAGGGCTCATTTCTTTGTTTTTTGGGCTGCAGCCTGTTTGATCCCGTACCCTAGTTCTAACAGGTAAGTTGTCTCATCCTACTGGGCAGACAGCAGCCTTTATTTCTGCTTTTGAATCTCCCAGAAGGACTTCATACTGGCACTGAGAAAGAACAACTTTTTTTTTTTTTTTTTTTTTTTTTTTTGGTGTGGGTATTTTATAAATAGAATGAGGCCTGAAATGGTTAAATTGCCATTTTCATTTCTACCTGAAGGGTGTCATTTCAGCCCGTGTCCTTGTTAGGTGCCTGTCACCCTGCGGGTTGCTGCCCTCTTTTTGCACAGGCTTCTTTCTGCAGCCTCACCAGGACCCTGCTGTCTGCAACTCTATCCCTTAAAGCTCATAGGCTGAGACGGAGAATTCAGCCTTTATGGGCACTGTGTGATGGGAACCTGTCATGGGCTATCACCGCTCCCTTCTGCAGCCTCCAGCGGCATCTAGCTTACTCCTGATGGATAAGCAGTCCCCAGACCTCCTTAAGAGGACATTGTTGCTTGAAAGGCTGCATGGTCTTTCTCCATGAAGGCGTGCTCTGAGAGTTGGGAGTGAGGAGACACTATGAGAAACAGAGTATACCAATTTACAATTTGTGTTTGTTTTCCTTTTTTTAAAGATCCTTTTTAAAAAAGTAAAGTTTTTTTTTTAATGGTTTATATTCAGTTTTTCACCTACTGTAAATACTCAAGGTCTTGAATTATTGCATAAAGGATCTCTGTGTTTGGAGATGTTCTTACTGGCATTAGGTCTGAGGTGGTCCTTATATTTCTGGGTGTTTATTATGTATGCTATGTCGAACCCTAGGAAGTGTGAAGATTGACGTAGCATGTTTTGTGCCTAAAGGCTTAGCACATGTGGCATAGCCAGTGTTTCTCAGTCAGTTGAAGGCAGCAGCCCAGTTCTCAACTGGGGGCCTAGACAGTGTGTAGATGCCCTTCAGCCTCTTAGTCTCTCCTGTCCGGAGCATACCACACCACCCTGCCAAACAGATGCTTCCAAACAGTTTAGGGGGTGGAAAGGATTGCTTGTCAACTAGCCTTTTGTATATTCACGGTCTCTTTTCTACTGAATTAAATGACTTAGCCATAACCCTAAGTGGACCCTATATATACCAAGTTAATATATATATATGTGTGTGTGTGTGTATATATATATATATATATATATATATATATATATATATATATATATATATATATATATCCTTTTATGAATTTGTATATATGAATAGAATTTTTATGTTGAGAAAATTACATTGTGAGTAAAATTTTATATGCTGTAGTCTATCAGATTGTACCATAAAGTTTATTTTTCTTTTATACGTAAATCATTAAAATAATCACCTATTTTTCCTATAAGCGTATGGATTGTTGAATTTAGTTGATACAGAAAAAATGTAAGCTTTTGGATTTTTAATTTTCAGATGCATACAGGGAAAATTGCTTCTTGCTCATACTGCAACACACTGCCTCTCTTGTAGTAATTGACATCTCATGAGCCTGCTCATCCTTTGCTACAGGTTTAAGATTGGGAAGTTTCTGAAGGTGTACATGTCTCTGCATTTTGGGATATACAGATTAAATATATTTTGATATTTTGAGGGCGTACAGAAACAGAATTTCTAGTTGTCTTCTGGCTGTGGTGTATAAGTTTCCTAGGAGTACAGAGTCACACGTTAGGGATTTGACCTTAAAGATTTGGCTGGCATTAATCTGTGCTTAGAGGAAATGTGTAGAAGTACCATGGGGGTGGTGTGTGAGATGGCCCACTCAGTAAAATGTTCACTGTGCAAGTGTGAGAATCTGAGTGGGAACCCCCAGAACCCACATAAAACAACCAGCTGTGGTAGCACACATCTGCAGTTGCAGAACTCCTACCGTAAGATGGGAGGCAGAGACAGGAGAACCCCCCAGGAACTAGACCAGCTAGCTTGGTCTGTGCTGTAGCAAACAAGATCCTGCCTCAGATAAGGTGGAAGGTGAGGACTGAGAGCCCAGGTGGTCCTGACTTGCGCATGTGCGCCTGCACTCACACATGTCCAGAGACGTGGTGGAAAGCGGCTCAGGCAGGTGAGCACGTAGATCCGACACTTTGAGAGTTATACAGTTGTCCTTTCAGTGATCAACTTTACAGAGACAGCAGTGAGTACACTAAGTGAGAACAGAGGCGCCCTCCCTGCTGTGACTCAGTGCCAGAGTTCTGAGGGCAGGCATGTAGTCAGTGTCAGCAAAGGACTCTGATCCCAACTTGGTCCCCAAACTGTCCTGAACTACCCAAGTTCCCCCTGTTTTTTATGTGCACAAATAAACCAACCAAACAGACAAACAGAAAAATGCTTCAGCTGTGGGTTTCAAGCATTAAACTGGTTCAAGTCTTAGTGAAACTTCCTATGAACCCTCCATGTGGGTTCTGCTGTGACAGAAGCATTTCTTCAGGAGCCTCACAGGCTGCTGCTTCCCAGCCCATGAGAGCTCTCCTTGGAAAACTCAAGGCCTATCCCTTATTTCTCCTTTTGAACCCACCAAAGCATACATCTTGCTGTTTAAATACTTGGACACTAGAAAATTACAATGTCTGCAGAGCTAGGAAGCTTCTGGAAAGAGTGGGCGTGGCTCCACTCACCTCTGAACCCTGCTTATTTGCTACTTTCTTGACCAGGAGGGAGCCCAAATTTGAATTCTTCACTGCTTTCTTTGCCTTCCGTCTGTCTGTGGTTTGTGCTTACTGGCCTGTCTGTCCTCTGGCCTGTTGTGTCTGATCTGTCTCTAATGTGATGTGGCCCCTAACAGAGGAAGCTTAGCTCCCTACTTATGAAAATGGGTATCACCACAGAGTTTAAGAAGTTTCTTTTTATGCACTTCTTACACACACTGTATTCTAGCAGTTTCCATTCCTAGGACCAGTCAGGTCTCTTATTCAGGAAACTAAACCATAGCTTCTTTTCTTATTTTATCTTGATTTTTTCCTCCACTGGGACATAAGAAGTGTTCTGTGTCAGAGCAAATTTTGTATAGATAAATGAAGCACTGAACTCATGACAAGGGCTGGAGAGATTGCTCAGTGGTCAGTGACAAGGGCTAGACAAGGGTGTGGTTAAGAGCATCTTCCATTACCTGGTTGCAAATCCCAGAACCACATGGTGACAAGCATCTGGATCAGGGGACCTGTGCTCTTCTTCTGAACTCCTTGGGCACACACTTGTGCACATACATATAGGAAAGCACTCATACATATAAAATAATCTATAAAATTTAACATATAGTACAAAGGAAGACAAAGGAGTATATCTACCCACCAAGGTCACAATTTTATAATTTATATGCTTGTAAGGACATGAACAAAGTAGTTTACTTACGTGTGGTATGCTTGTGTATGTGGTATATACATGTGTGTGCATGTTCCCCTGCCTGCGTGCAGAGGCCAGAGAAGGATGTCGGGTGTTCTATACTCCTTACCCTTTAAGACAGAGTCTCCCAGAACCTGGAACTCATCTTTTTTTTTCTTTTCCAGCTAGGCTGGCTGGCCAGCAAGACCCTGTCTATGATTCCCCTGTCTTTGCTCCTTTCCATCCCCCAGCACTGAGGTTTCAGTTCTGTGTGGCTGCGCCTGGCTTTTTCTGTGGCTTCTGGAGACCCAAACTTAGCTCTTCATGCCTGTACAACAGGCACTTTACCCACTGAGCTGTCTCCTCAGCCCTGGTGGTTTGTAGGTATGTAATGTGACTGAGGGAACTGGGGGCCACTTAGTTTTAAGAATCCCCTCCATACACACAGGTTCAGCGTCTGTTGAGTGCTTTGGATATTAGGCCAGTCCTGGAACCTGGAGAACCAGAGATACAAGAGGTCAGAAAGAATGGTTCATAGCCATTACGGTGTTGGTATTGGCTATGGAAAAGAAGAAATGTAGTGTACAAAGAAGACATGTTAATATAATAATATAATACTAATGTTAATATGACATACTAATATAATATTAATATAACGTTGACTTGTGAGTCCTAAAGTTCAAAGGTTATTTTAGCACAACAGTTTGGGAGGGGTAGTCAGCCTTCAGGGGTTTCAGTGGTGACGGGTTGCAGGATGAGAGTTGATGCTTTGATTCCATGTAAAACTAAAAAATGGGACTCCATCTTAAACCTGTCCTTGTTGCCTACTAACAGAAGAGGTCTCTGTTGGGAAGAGGACAGTGCCCAGCATGTAGCCGTTAAAGCATTGCCCCTTCATGTTCCTAAGAACAATTCAGAGTTACTGGGTGCAGAACCAGGACTAAGTCTGAGAGGGCAAAAGCCCCAGACCACCACTCCACCCACTCTGGGCTGTCAGCAGGCTGTTCTGGTCTTTGTGCCCTCAAGCTGGGATTTAAACTAAACAGATTTCCTGTAGGAAACACACACACAATCACACTCTGCTAAAGCTGCATTTATGGACATTTCCCCTCAGAAAAATTTCTCCCTGGAAAAATAAATTCACGGGATGTAATTAAAGCCATTATGTGTGTATGTTGGCTGAGCCTGTTCCTAAGTGCTTCACCAAACGGGCCACCAATTCAAGAAGTGAAGGCAGGCTTTGTTCCTGTCTATCAACAATGATATTTATTAATTGCAGCACAGGGTGTTCTGAGCCATTATGGTTTCAGAAATAGCCTTCTGCTGGTTCCCTGCCTGAGCTAGTACCATTGATTCTGACCCAAGTGTGGCCTCTGTAAGAGCCTCGGCTTCCATAACAGCCCACCTTTGGGCTGTGTCCTTTGGCTTGGGGCCTATGAAGAAATAAATTCTAAGCACAAGAATAATAAACTTCTGAAAGAAAAAGTCCCCCAAACCATGCTTTTGGGTATCACAGCTAAGAGCAGTTTCATGCAGTGACTTCTTTGTCTTCTCCTGCCTCCCACATCCTTTGGGGGAGCCTTTCCTGCACCTCTTTGTCCTGGTAAGTGATCCAACTAGATTTGGCCCAGCAGGGGGATCAGAGTTGCTTTCTGGGACAGTGTGGGTGTATGCGAAAACGTGAGAAGCTGAGTGGCCCACTAGTGAGGCCACAGAGCAGACTGTCAAAGCTCTTGAGCTGGTGGCAGGATGACACTTTATGGGAGCATGTGACAGAGCAAAAGCACTCGCTGCATGGCCAGGAAGTAAAAAAATGAGAAGGGTTGGGTCTCAACAGTCTCACGGTGTGATGTCACCCTCCTAGTCAGCCCATTTTCTGCCATTAGCTCTACCTCTTGAGGGACCTCTTGAGGGTCCCACCAACTTGCAATAGCACCACAGACTGGAGTCTAGGTCTTTAATATCTATCTGTCTTTTAGGAATAAACTATACTGGGGATCTACCCTGCTCCAAGTGACTTCAGTCTGAGCATCTTCGCTGACATTCACAAAGACTCTTGGCATAGTTGGCTTGCACTCACAGGGGCCAGTTCTCCCTGAGACCTCTCTCCAACACTTTCCTCTGATCCACAGGTTCCCAGGGACAGTGCTCTATTTTGATAGTCCCCGTTTTTCTGGATCTTGCTGGCTCTAGCTGTTGAGTGGCATTGATCCACTTGTCCCCATAAGCCCAGGCAAGTTCTCAGGAGAAACACACACTCACAGCAGCAGGGCGAGAACGGAGTGTCTGCATGAGATAGCTTCTGGGGCAGCTGTGAAGTGGGGTGAAGTAAGAGATAAACGCCTAGGATCTCATGGGTGGAGCAGGGCTGGAAGCCCAGGGTCCTGCTGTTCAGATGGGACACATGGTGAGCTGGAGAAATAGTTTCTGGGAGTGTGTGAGGAGGCAATGAAGTCATGTTTGTGTGTGTATGGGGGGGAGGGTAAGCTGGGCTTCCCTAGTGTAGGACCTCTAATGTCTGGCTAAGGGGCAGAGGGTGGCCTTGGAACAGGTACCTCCAACAATGCCCAGGGCTCAGGATCAGGGAAGATGTCTATTTTGGACCCCCGTGGACCTGGTCTGCTACCTTCTCAGAGGTAACTGCATAAGCTGTGGAGGGTCAGCATACCTGATTGAGAGGAGGCAGCATCCTACCCTATACGCTGCCGGTGACTCAGCCTTGTAGCCCCACGTCCCTGCTGTGTTTTGTGAAGAGCCTCTAGCTGCTTGCAGTGGGATAGGAAGTGTCCTGGCTCCTTCCTGGGTAGGGTTTTTGTCCCGAACCCCAGAGGAATTTTTTTTTTTTTTTTTTTTTTTTTGGTGTAGCCCTGACTGTCCTACAACTTGCTCTGTCCACCAGGCGGGCCTCAGACTTGGAGATCCTCCTGTCTCTGCCTCCTGAGAGCTGGGATTAAAGGCTTGCACCACTGCTCTGGGTAGGTCTTTTAAGCTCAGAAAATCTGGAAGAGATGGGACTCTTTAGGAGCAACGTGGTCCTTGAGGAAAGGCCTAACCCAGCTAGCTGTAGGGCTTTGGTACAATTATCAGGCTTCTGCTCTTGGGGAAATGGTAAAGTGGGGGCCAGTGAGAACTCCGCCTTCCACTTGCCTCAGGCCGGGCGCTGAGGATGCTGCCATGTGATTTGGAAATGGGAGACCACCTTCTCTTCGTGAACCAAGGGCTGCTTCACTCTTTACAAGAGCAGATGGCATCCCCAGGGAAGCAGAGGCAGATGTCTGGTGTGCAGGTGTAGAGGGAAGGCTCTCAGGCAAGCCCTGACATCTCCATGCAAAGGCTGTGAAGAAACAGGGCAGCCACTTGGGCTTCCTGAGATTAGGGAAGGTGACACAGCTAAGGCTGACTGCCTGCTGTAGTCACCAGAAACTCTGACAGCCTGGCTCAGGTCAGGCCCTCCTGATCAAAATCTCTTGTCTAAAATTTTCATACAATGTATTTTGATCATATTTCCCCTCCCCCAACTCTTTCCAGATCACCTCCTAGTCACCCAACTTCATATTCTCTCTCTTCCCTTTTTATCTCTCTCTTCTTCCTTCTCTCCTTCCTTCCTTCCTTCCTTCTCTCTCTCTCTCTCTCTCTTTCTCCCTTTCCTCCCTTCCTTCTTTCTTCTACCTTAAGCCAAAACAACAATAAAAAGTACACCAAAAAAATACAGTCCAGGATCTCTTTAAAAACAAAACAAAACAACAAAACCAAATTGTGCTGAGAGCATAAAGTGGCTCAGACCTTTAATCCCAGCACTTGAAAGGCAGGGGCATGCTGATGATCCCTGTGCACTAGATGCTAGCCTGGTCTACACAATAGGTTCTGGAACAGCTGGAGCTACACAGTGAAATCTTGTCTTGAAAAAGAATTGATAAAATATAAAATTAACCACCTTAACCTTATAGTTTAGCCATTTTAAATTTATAGTTATGACTATAAGTAAACACAGTGAATCAACCCCAAACCTTTCCAAATGGAAGTTTCCATCAAGATACTAACTTCTGAGGCTAGAGAGATGACTCACGGTGGAGCAGAGTTCAGTTCCCAGCCCCCAGGTCACTACTGCCCATCACTCAACCCAGCTCCAGGCTATATAATCTGGCCTTGAGGACACCTGCACACACATGGTGCTCCCAGCTTGCACACACATATATACACACATACATACACACATACATACATACATACATACACACACACACACACACACACACACATATGTATACACACACACTCTTGCCAGGTGTGGTGGCAAGACTATTGTGGTCCTTTCCCAAAGGCAGGTGGATCTCATTGAGTTAAGGCAAGACTCATTTACATATGAGCTCCAGGCCAGCCAAGGGCTACATAAGTTAGAGCCTGTCTCCATTTGCTCCCCGCCCCCCAAAAAAACTTTTACAAAGTACTCTCTTCCTATTCCTCCTTCCTTCTGAGATAGGATAGAAAGGGAAATTGTGGATAAGTGAGGAGAGAGAGGAGCCCTCTACTCAGGAATTTGGCTGAAGCCTTTTGTCAACAGAGAAGCAGGAATTCCAGCACCAGTAACTTCTCAACCCTCTGCCTCCACACTTATACACGTGCAATTTTCCAGGACATTCACTAGAAACTTTTAAAGGAAAAGAACATGTACAAAACTCATGCAGCCATTGGCACCTGACTTTATCAGATTATAATTCCATCTAAGGTATGTCTGAAGACACCCCATAGTCCCAAGCACACACACACAGACACACACACCAGTTTCTGAGCAACCTTTTGAGATCTAAGTTGAGAGCTGCCAAAATGCTGTATATAGTAGCTAGTGCTAAGGATTGTGACTCAAAATTTCAGACTAGGGTCACAGCATGAAATTTTATTTCTGTCCCCTGGCACCTACTTATTCCACTTTATTTCTACTAAGTTGATTCCTTTAGTGACTTCCTATGAATGGAATCAATAACTATTTGCTCTTTATTGTTGGCTTATTTCACTGAACATAGGGTCCTCCAGGGTTGGCCGGGCAGTAACCTGGGACAGAGTTTTTTTTAAGGTTATATGGATGGTCATGACACCACATTTTGATGTGTATTTATCCGTTCATGCACACCGGGTGGTTTTACACTTGGGGTATCCCAGCTAGGGATGTGCAGCTGTGGAACAGAGCCACCAGGCTGGGCCACCTCTGGCTCTTTGCCTTGCAGCATCATCGGTGTCACCTGTCCCTCATGCCAGCGGTGTTATCAAGACCAAACACCACTGCAGGAATCTCCCCACTTTCTCCTAAACACCCTCAGAGTCCGTGGCTCTGTTCCAGGTTGCCTCACACAGTTCCACAGACCTGTACAACTGAGCCAGTCTGGGCACGAGGATTTGCTCGGCACCTATAGTCGCTAGCTCCCAGATGTTGTGCCATGACCACACAAAGATGCAGACAAGTCACAGCCACGGAGCTGGGGACTGCAGCCTAGCCTCCGCCTCACCACGCCTCACCAGACAGTGGGGCGCTTCTGTCTCCTTAAGGCGCAGCCTCCCCGGTCCACTGGGGTCCTCCCCCTGCAAAGTAGTACCTTCCTTAAGTCGTGTAGGGGAGAATGAAAGGGCCCGTCAGCGTCCGTGATTAACAACTGTTCGAAACGCAATGCGCTCGGTGTGACCGAAGTAAAATCGGGAGTGCCTGGGAGAAAGCCACTCTGTCATCACGCCTTGGGCCAAGTTACAGACACTGTTGGCTCCATGGAGACATTCTGGGCTGCCTTCATCTAACGCAACTTTATAAGTCACCGACTCGGAAGGCACCGTTTGGAGTCTCGAGGAAAGGACAGCAGTCCCACGCCACTTAACAACCTTCTCCACTGCGGACAGCCGATCACAGTCCTCTAGGCCGTAGAGGCCTTGCCCACGTCCTGCCCCCCGTGGGCGGTGACAGAATCTACCAACCAGGAGTTCCTGAGACATGCAAATAAGCCTCCGCCCCCAGGGGAAAGGTGTTTTTCCAGATTCGGCATCTTCCTCTGGAGACGCAGTTTCGCCAACCTCGCTAATTAGCAATCAAGTCCGTTAGCCAGGCCGGAAGTGGAGACCCCTGCACCGTTACGCACGGAGCAGGAAGTACGGAAGGGAGGCGCATACTGGGCGGAAGCCGAGCCCCGGACACGCCCACCTGCCGGAAGCGCCCGAGGTGTCTCTCTGACAGGGTTGCTCTTTGACAGGACCGCTGCGGAGGCGGACCGGCGACGGGGTCGGGGCGGAGGCTGAGGACCAAGTAGGCATGGCGGAGGGCGGGAGCCCCGATGGGCGGGCCGGCCCGGGGCCCGCAGGTAACGTGCGCGGCTTGGGGTGATGGGGAGCGGGTTTGCGTTTCGGGGTCAGTCAGAGTGGCCTTCGGGCAGCCGGGCCCGCGTCCTCAGTCCTCGCCGGCCAGATCCAAGGAGTCGCGCCCCGGCTCAGTAAGTGTGGACGTCATGCTTCTCGGTGTCCCAGGCGCGCACCCCCGTTCCTGGCCTTTCGTGGACAGCCCTCCCACGGGGTTTCTTTCTGGTAGAGCTAGTCTTGTAACTGCCACCCTGTTAGCTGATCCCAGTCTGCGATGACCCTAGCTGTGTCATGGGGTACGGATTTTCTTCCAGATATGAACGCAGTGGTCAGTAAAGGCCTTCAGAAGTCAGCCTTCGTGCGAACAGGTTCCCTTCCCCATCCCGCCAATCAGCACATACCTGCTCGGTAGCCACTGGACAAACTTCCCCTGCCCCGCCCCCCACCCCATGACAGTGCTGTTCCCAGAGAGCTTGCCAGTGACACGGCTCTTACAGAGGCGCTTGTCCCACCTGCATAGAAAGGGCGACACTTGCCACTTGACTTAAAGCATCCTCACTTTGCAGTGTTGCTACTATGGGACTAACAATTCCCAGGAGAATTTCCTGGTACAAGATCCACCTTGGGGTCTTTCTGAACCTGGCATGTGTGTGATTTTGGAGAAGCATTTGTTCTATTTGTTGGGATTCTGTAAACCCCACCCTTTAGTTACCTAACAACAGCCAGTTATACCCCACCCCTCAGTTACCTGGCAGTAGCCAGGTATTCTCCGCCCCAGTGACCTGACACTATAAAAGGGGCTGCTTGCCCCCTCCTCTCCCTTATTCTCTTACTCTCTCTCTGTCTCTCTCTGTCTCTCTCTGTCTCTCTCTCTCTCTCTCTCTCTCTCTCTCTCTCTCTCTCTCTCCTCCCCCCTTCCCCTTCCCTTCCCCCCTCTCCCTCTACGTGCTCACGGCTGGCCTCTACTCCTCTACTTCTCTATTTCTCTCTTCTCTCTCTCTCCCTCTACTACCCTTTTAACTCCCCCATGACCTGAATAAACTCTATTCTGTACTATACTGTCATGTGGTCCCTCAGGGGGAAGGGATTCCCAACATGGGTCCCCCAGAGACATCCCCCTGGCTTCCAGGTCTCGCCACACCTACATGGGCCATATCCCCCCCCCCCCCCCACTCTCTTCATCCTTTTCCTAACATTGGTGCCGAAACCCAGGACATCATCTTTTTTAACAACACTATTCAAGGAGCTCTCCTGGGTATGCAAAAATCTCAGAAAGCCACAGTGCTGACACAGCTTTTTATCATTCCTCCCTCCCTCAGTTCAACAAACATTTGTTGATGATGTTCTATAGGCTTGACTCACCTGGGCCTATCAGGGTGCCTCGGAAGAAAGAGCAAGACAAGGCCTCTACCACCAAGAGCTTTGGTTGGCCTTGAATTTGATCTCAGGGATAGACACGATCTTAGAGTGGACTGACTGACAGTGAAGAAAAGATGGGAGAGAAGTGGTTGGTTAAAGGACAGCTATTTCTTAGCACATGGCAGGGTCCTGTGGAAGAACAAGTGGTGTTGCTCCCACCCCCAGGATCCTTTTGGTGCCTTTTTGTTGGTGTGTTTCCAGCTTGGGTGGAGGTACAGGTCTTGAGTGCTGTCTTATAGGTAGTTGGATTAGATGATCAGAGAAGTCCGAATTTGAGATGGCCTTTGACTTTAGGACTGGGGAAGATTCTGAAGATCCGTTGGCCTGGGCTGGGAGAATAGAGGAGAGGTGAGCAAAGGGAAGTCCAACGACTTGCTCAAGTCCTCTGGTGCCACCCTCTTTCTGACAGTTACTCCACACAACTGAATCTTTTTATACCCGTTGGTAACTGCACTGTAGTTACAGTGATTGAAGGAGGACTTGGAAGCGCCTTACAGAGCTATTTCCAGGCTTGATGCTTGTCTGTTGGTCTGCTGTGCAGCTGGTTATGGGATCAGAGTGAACCACATAGGTGTTTGTGAATGTGGTGCTGCCTCCAGCCTTGGTTTAAACCAGGCAATGGCTTTCAGACCCTGGAGGGCAAGGATGCTTGGTCATTACCACCCTGTACCTATAGGAGAGTCTGTAGGAACTCAAAGGATGTTCGAACAGGAAACACCTTAGCATCTAGAAAAAGCCTGTGTGTGAAGGGATATGCTTTTGCACTATGCTTGGTAACATGCTAGGATATCACTATAGGGTGGGAGACGAGAATCTAAGCAGCTAGAATTTGTGCTGTCTTCATATCACCTGTTGGTGAAATATTTTATAAACTTTTTCAGTCTCCTGGAGTTAGTTTTTGTTTTCTTTCTAGTATGATGGGGTTTTCCTCCCACATGTTATTCTTACTAAAGCAACAAAAGCTATTTTCCCTTATGTATATCTACAAATACATTTTGAAATCATTTCGGTATATTTGATATCGAATTTCTTAAGCTACATTTTATTTATGGGGAACCCTGAGAATTTCTCTAATATTGAATTTCATCTTAGTACATGGTATAGTCTTTCTATTCTTTTCTCTTTGTTTTTGTTATATAGACTGGATTTTTAATTTATGCACACATATTTTAGTTTTCTGTTATACTGAGGTGTGATTTCTCTTTCTCTCTGTGTGAATATATATATATATATATATATATACATATGTATATATATATATATATATATATATATATATATATATATATATATATATATATGGAGCTCAGAGGTCAATATTTAGTGTTTTTCCACCTTGTTTTTGAATCAAGGGCTATCTATTACTGTACATGGAGCTTACGTATTTACATTTAGCTAAACTAGCTGACAGCCTGACCAGGGATCCATAATCCTAAGTATCCTCCAGTCTGCCTCTCCTGGCCCCAGTAGACTTGTAAGAATGTGGTCTTGGCTTTTTATGTGAGTGTTGGAGAGCTGAGCTTGAAGAGTAATTTCCATACCAAAAAAGTGTACATTTGAGGCTTATTTCTCGCTATTTTATTTTCATTGATACATTAAAATCCATGAGCTAGTCTAAGTGTAAAGGAAAGAGATATATTTAGTTCACAGTGTTGGAGGTGGAATATCATGCATGGTGCAGGTCCGAATATAGGCCTCACCTTATTTGTGACTCCTCAAGGTTGACCGAAGTAGTAGGAGCTGTGACCTCCTGGCTAAACAGGAAGCCAGAGACTAGGTGGGGTTGGTCTCTGCTCTTATAATGACCCTCTGATAAGAACTAGCCAGTGTACTAGGCAAAATTCTTCAGTCTTGCAGGAAGATGTTTTCCCACTGACCATGTGGCTGCCTGGGATGCCACACTGATTAAAGGTCTTAGCCTTGTCCCAGCAGCAGCATACTGGGACTGTACCTCTACCTCATGAACACCTGTGGGGTCAGGGTGCTCTGCTGAACTGTCTCTTATCAAGACACCCTTGTGACTATTTTTCAGAGCAGCATGGTATGGAATTCATCCACCTTCCAGACAAGCAACCCTTGTTTGGCTCTTTGGCTTTTGGCTGACCAGCTGTCTTTGTTGTAAAGGAGATGACTACCGTTCTCCTCTCAAATGCCCCAGTTTAAAGATCTTACATCCACTGGATACATTAGAATAATTTTACGCTGATTTTTTTTTTTTTGGCATAATATCTCAAACTTTTTGTTTGTACTACTGTCTTGTTCTTTTGTTAAATAGACCATCACACTTTTATTCTTTTCTATTTTTAGGGGGAAAATAGTCTTATTGGGTTTGGTGTCAGGAATGTGCTAGTTTAAAATGGGAAACTTTCCAGCTTTCTCTTATAAATGATTTCCTGGGAATTTGAAGTTCCTGTGTGGCTAGCAGGAAGGAGCCACTGTAGAAGCCGTCCCGTTTGGTTGGCCTTGCTAATCTTTCCACACGCTGACAGGAGCCCCTCTCTTCAGTGCAGGTCCTAATCTGAAGGAGTGGCTGAGGGAGCAGTTCTGTGACCATCCACTGGAGCACTGTGAGGATACGAGACTCCATGATGCAGCCTATGTAGGAGACCTCCAGACCCTCAGGAACCTGCTGCAAGAGGAGAGCTACCTAAGGTGAGCATTCCTGCTTGGGCTGGTAATAGGTGTTGGCCAGTGGACCTGCAGGAGGCTGAGGTTTGTGCTTTGGATTGCAGAGCAGGACTCTGATGCTGCAGGACTGCAATCTGCTTTTAGGGGAAGAACAAAAGGAAGAATTATAGATGGCCAGATACAGTGGGCAGGGGTTCTTGAGGCCAAGTTGGCCTGGGATTGTCCTGGCAAATTGTTTCCTCGGTGTTTGTTCTGAAGGCAGTGTTGTTAGAGAGGTCGCTCCAAGTCCTCCAATACTCTTTGAAAAAGATTTATTTACTTATTTATTTTATTTGAAACAGGGTCTCATTATGTAGCCTTGGCTGGACCAGAACTCATTACTATAGACCAGGCTGACCTCAAAGTCACAGAGGTCTTCCTGCCTCTGTCTCCTGAGTGCTAGGATTAAAGTGCTCCACCATGCCTGGCCATTTTATTTATTTTAGTTGTGTGTATATGGGGTATCGGGTGGGTATGAGCATGTGAATATAGGCCACAGAGACTAGAAGAGGTCACCCCTTGGAACTGGGGTTACAGGTGGTTGTGAGTCACCTGATGTTGGTGCTTGAATTGTATTCTGGTCCCCTAGGAGGGTGGTACTTGCTCTTAACTGCTGAGCCGTCTCTCCAGCCCATTGCCTGTGACTCTTTACCCTAGTTCTTTGTCTACAGCCTCTTTATTGACAGTCATTTGATGTTCTCTTCCTCATGTCTCAGGTCTGTAGTGGTCAGACTTCCCACTGTAGGGATGTGGTAGCTTCCATCTCTTTGTTTTCCTACTCATAGCTTCTTGCCTCTTGATTGCCAAGTCCTTTTGGTCATTGAGTCCTGACTCTTCCTTGATAGCAGAAAGTCTTGTGTGTGTCTCCCTATGCAGGGTGCTAGGAGAGCATCTATTTCTCTTGAGGTTCCTTTGGTATAAATGACCCTGCAGTCCCAATTAAATATTGAACACAACTGGAACTGGTACTTCTTTATACTTCTGTGTTTCTACTTTGCTTGAGGAGAAGCCACAGTGAACTGATGAAGTGCCTGTGGGTCTCTGCAGAAATGAGCTCCATACCAGAGGGTAGACAGTTCCCAGCAGGAGTCCAGCAGGAGTTTGTTCCCTTCTTATCACTCTGGTGTCTTAGCAGTATTCCCCCCAGAGCACATGTCAGTATTTAAAAAACAAAACATAGGGCCGGAGACATAAGTCAGCCCTTAAAGAGTGCTTGTTGTTCTCACAGAGGACCCAGATTCAACTCCCAGCACTCACATGAGACACTCTCTCTGTAGATACCAAGCATGCATGTGGTTCAAAAACATACATGCAGGCAAAACATTCATACATGAGACAAAATGAATAAATCCAATAAAACCAAACAGAAACCTTAGTTTATTTAATGTGACTCAAGCCCCTAAAAGCCTTAAGCATATGGACACAGCAGTGGAGTGAGTTCAGTGTAGTTCCTGTTGTGCCCCACTCCTTCTCCCTGTCCCTCCTCTCTCTTCCTTCTCTGTTTCTTCTCTCTTCTCCTCCCCTCTCCCTTTGCTTACTTTTTCCTCTAGATTTGGGCCTCATGCAACTTTGAAACCCAGGCTGCCTCCATCTCCTGAGAATACTAGATTATTGTCTCATGCTACCACACTAGCTTCTTTTCCTTCCTTCCTTCCTTCCTTCCTTCCTTCCTTCCTTCCTTCCTTCCTTCCCTCCCTCCTTCCCTTCTTTCTTCATATCTTTTCTTCCTTCCTTTCTTCTTTTCTTGTTGTTTTGAAACAAGGTTTTTTTGTGTAGCCTTGGTTATCCTGGGACTAGCTCTGAAGACCAGGCTAACCTCAAATTTACGGAGATCTACCTACCTCTGCTTCCCTAGTGCTAGGATTAAAGGCATAAACCACCACTGCCTGGCAGTTCCTTTTTTCTTAAACTGGAGGTTTATGCACCCTCTACAAAACAAATCTTGGTCTTTTTATAAAACACAACAATGACACTTTCTCAAATGAAGTTTCCTTTTTCTGGATAACCTGGCTTGAGCCAAGTTGACAAGATATAGGTAAGTAGGTAGGTTGGTAGGTAGATAGATAGATAAATGAGATAGACAGAGAGACAGACATACAGATAGAGATACATAGATGATAAAGGAGATATAGATAGATGGATTTATAAATAGAAAGATAGATAGATAGATAGATAGATAGAAAGGTAGATAGACAGACAGAAAGATAGATAGATAGAAAGATAGATAGATAGATAGATAGATAGATAGATAGATAGAAAGGTAGATAGATAGATAGAAAGAAAGAAAGATAGATAGATAGATAGATAGATAGAAAGATAGATAGATAGATAGGTAGATAGATAGAAAGATAGATAGAAAGAAAGAAAGAAAGATAGATAGATAGATAGATAGATAGATAGATAGTTTTTTTAATATTTTCTACTGCTGTTCATCGCTCTGGTGGTGGGTCTGGACTTTATTGGCCCATATCAGCCCATGTGTGACTGGAGGAGGGACATCAGAGACTGGTTAGTGAGACACTGCTCATTGCATGCTCTTAGGTTCATCCTCAGGGCAGAAGCTGAGGTGAAGAATACTTTGGTTGCTGACCTGAAGGGTCAGTGCTCAGCACAGATAGTTACTGGTGGTCATACTGTCTGAGAGCTGAATCTAGAGAGTTTGCCACCACTTCTGACTAAGAATGCAGCCCCTGTAACCTTACTGATCTCCTAGGCTCTCACTTATCATGGGTCAGGGTAGGAGGACATAGATTATTATTACTAATCATCTTTATCAGGAGAGGATCCCAGCCTTGGGTGTTTATAGGTAGTCACTAGTAAGAGAGCATGCATGATCCTGCCTGTCCTGGCACGTGCCTCCAATAGATCTATATGTGATTGGTAGAGTCTGTGGAATGTGGGTTAGGAATCCAAGAACCAGAAATCTCAGTGTTAGTTCTGATTATTCTGTGGAAGCCTCAAGGTTTTTTGTTTGTTTGTTTATTTGTTTTTTCTTTTTCTGACAATGGCCCCTGAATGCCTGTCATTTCTGCTCAGCAGGGACAATTGTGAACACTTCAGGACACAGAACACAAACATCTGGAAATGTAGCTCAGGAATAGAATATTTAGCATGTACAAGGTCCTGGGTCTGATCCTCAGCACCATGATATGGAAAACAGAACACAGTGAAGGCATTTTAAACCTCAGGGTTAGCTACCTAAATGACTCTCTTTCTTGGGAGCCTCTGTGAGAGACAGGAGGAGGGAGAACAGCTCGTCTGCCTGGGGTGACTCTCACAAGCTCCCTGTGTTCCCATATAGCCGCATCAATGAGAAGTCTGTCTGGTGCTGTGGCTGGCTCCCCTGCACACCACTGAGAATTGCAGCCACCGCGGGCCATGGGAACTGTGTGGACTTCCTCATACGCAAAGGGGCGGAGGTGGACCTGGTGGATGTCAAGGGGCAGACTGCCCTGTATGTGGCTGTAGTGAACGGGCACCTGGAGAGTACTGAGATCCTTTTGGAAGCTGGTGCTGACCCCAACGGCAGCCGGCACCACCGCAGCACTCCTGTGTACCATGCCTCTCGTGTGGGTAGGGATGACATCCTGAAGGCTCTTATCAGGTCAGTATTGCCAGGGTCATGTGCATTTCCCCTTGTTTCTGTGCCTATATTTTCTATGTGTTTAAGACATGGCTTTTTACTAGCACTGCAGAGGCGGGGCAGGTAGAGTTCTGTGAGTTTGAAGCCAGACTGGTCTACTAGCAAGTTCTAGCCAGTCAGGGTACATGGTGAGACCTCGTCTAAAAAGAGAGAGAAGCCAAAAACAAAAGAAGGAACATGGAAATGATACTGTTAAATTGCTAAACTGGTAATGTCATCTAAATATGACCCAAATCTGCCCTTTGTGTCATATTTAGATGACATCCACTAGACTGCCTGCCTGCCTGGCTCATATTTCCTGTAGATATGCCTCTTATCTCTCATTATTACAATTCCCTGGCTCCCAGTAAGGAACACCCCCCCCCTCCCGTGGTTGATAAACTCTCCTGCTCTACCCTGCTGATGTTTTAGGATGGAAGGTAAGAGGTGATGTTTCCGTGTGTTCAGTGGTTATATTGATTTGTTGAGCTATTTGGGTTCCTTGTAGAGATAATAAAAGCAGTACAAAAATTTAGAATATTCATGATTAAAATGGACCAGATCTCATCTAGGATCTCTTTATGAGTTTCAAAAGCTGTCTTCCATACAGTTCGGTCAGTATCAGATTATCATACTGTTTAAGATTATAAACAGTTTGGAAGACATGTCTCCAATGAGGATGGAGTGAATAATTCCTGTGTGAAATGGACTTTTCCTGTTGTTAGTTAGAAGTTCAGGGAGGGAAGTGGAGCACAGGTTTTCTGCTTGTGAGCGCTCTCTCACTCACAGTCTCAAAGGGAGGGGAGGTGCTAGTGAAGGACAGTGGCCTTGTGGGGTCCTCAGGCCTGTGCTGTCCAAAGGAAGCACTTTTGATTTCAAGTTCCTCTGGACACCTGAAGTGCTAGAGATTGTTATGAGGCAGGACTGCTGGCTGAGACTGTTGCCATGTGTTGTCTAGGCAGGGACATGGTGTGAGTCCATCCTCTCTGATCCCTGAATATTATCAGGTCCCCACTTGTTTAATGCCCTCATCATTGTTTCCTGTGTGCCGTCACTTCCTGTTTCAAGGTAATTACTCCAGTGATGACACAGTTTGTGAGACTTCACAGAACTACCTGGTCCAGAGAAGAGTTAAGTACACAGGTGGCAGACCATTGTGCTACCTACTCGAGGATCTAGGGGGCAGAAGTGAGTCTTGCTTTCATTTATCCAGTTACTGCTGATTTTCACTCTGACCCTTTGGTGACAGTGGTGTTTGCCAGGGTTTGCACTGTAAAGGTGCCCTTCTCTCTGTAGTTAGTGTTTTGTGGGGAGGCACTTTGCACATGTATATACCCTATCTCCAGTTTTATTTGTCAGTGTAGACTTAGGGTTTCTTATTTGTTCAGGTGGAGTCACATCCACCACTACTCACTTCAATGATTACTTGGTCTCATAAAGCTGCTTTAAGCCAGCTTTGTGTCCTTTGGACATATCCTCACTGTTTTGTGAGTATCTCCTTACATAACAGGATAGTCTAAGCTCATCATGGACTGGAGACAGTCCTGGAGGAAGTCCTCCTAGAGTCTAGGCTTCTTTCAGTGAAAGATGCTGTGTAGAAAAGACTTAAGCTGGGCCGAGTAGCACATGACTGTAACCTAGCTTCTTGAAAGATTGCACCATTCTGTGTAACACAATGAGACCCTGTCTCAAAGGCAAAGAAAGTGGAATCTGAACTGCTTGCTGGAGTGCCGCATGCTTTGGAAGCACTGCTGCTCCATCCCCGGAGCTGAGGGTATGTGTCCATATTACTTCCCTGCTCCTTATATACACTGACTAGTTAATCTGCATCTCTCACTGCCTCCCCTAACTCCTTCTTGGCTCATGTGGATGCCACTGCCTAACACAAGACCCTGATGTTAGCCAGTCCTTGCTAGCTTTGTCAGGACTCTGCCCCCTGAACCTGGTTGCTCTCCCTGTTGTAGCTGACTGACCCATGATTAGGGTAAAAGAGATAGGAGGTATGAACTTGACCTTAGGCAACTGTAAATGTCATATATTTGAGTGTCTGTGGATCATATCAAGGGCAGGCAAAACTGGATTGGAGACTGGCTGTGAGTCCTCCAGCACCCAGACCTGGTGAGACATTCCTAACATCTGGACTGTCCTTGGGAGTCAAGATTCAGTCAGCTCTAGGAATCACCTCCTGGTTGCTGATCCACTGTCTCCTGGGCATGGCTGCATGCTGCTGCCCTCCCAGAAAGCTGTGAGTCCTGTCAAGGGTCCTTGCCATGGAACTGGACACTAGGAGGATCCCTGGTAATCCATGAGGCTGTTTAGTCTGTCTGAAAAGGAGAGTCGTCATGCTGTGGAACACAACATGCACACACTTGCGTTTGTGGGTCCCTTTCTGCTCTCAGGTTTAGTGGTGCTTCACTGTGTAAAGTTCTTACAGGATTCCAACTGTAATCTACACAACAAAGGGTACTGAAAAGGTCCAGCTTCTAACCTTGTCTCGTTGTCCTGATCTCTCCCTCCTCTCTAGGTAAACAATTACCTTGGTCTATGGTTTGTCCTGTTACAGATGAGTGTGTGTATGGCTGAGTTTTCTGTTTTCACAAATGGCAAACCTGAGAGACAAGACTAGACTCCACACTTTCTTGTCTCACCTTACATTTATGTGCTCCGGCAGACATGCCAGAGCAATATAGTTTTCTTCCCCTAAGAGCTGCTCAGTGCTGCTTTATAGGGGTAAACCAGCCAGGCCCTGCTTGCTGGTGGTTCCTGGCTCAGCTATTAGGGACAGTGCTTCATTGAATTGCCTTCAGTGCACATCTTCTTAGTTTTGTAAATTGCCTTGAGAACAGGTCTTGAGAAGAGTCATGCATGGGTTCAAGGGTAAGTACAGCTATCATTTTGGTAGAATTGGCAAATTTCTTTCTGTTGGGATTATCTATTTCATTTACCACAGCAGTGAGTGATAGTTTTGTTTCTAGTAAAGTAGTTCACAACATTGGGAGCTTTCATTTTAGGGTACTTTAAAATTAAACAACATTTTATTTATCGTGTGTGTGTGTGTGTGTGTGTGTGTGTGTGTGTGTGTTTCATGACATGAGTTTGGAGGTCAGAGGACAGCTCACAGAAGTTGGTTCTCTTCTTGCAGTTTGTGTATACCGGGGAATGAACTCAGACGGTCAGTCTCAATGACAAGGGCCTTAACTCATTTACTCATTTCACCAGCCTCGGCAAATTTGGCCTAAATCATTTTATCTCATTTCCACATGGTTTTATAGTTTATTTGTAAATTCTGATCTATTTGGAGCTTATCTGGTGTGCACTGTGATGAATGGACTTAACTTTATTTTTTTCCATATGGATTTCCAGTTACCCCAGGGTAAAAAGTATTTAAAAGTTTAAGACATCCTTCTCCCTTAAGATAGTTCCTGACTGTATAAACTAATTTTCTGCTTGGAGATGGGTCTGTTGAAAGATGTTTTGTACATTTACACGGGTCCATCTACGTGCTGGTGTTACGTTGTTTTACAGATCTTTATAACAAGCCTTCTCATGGCTGTCTCCTCTGTGTTGTTGCTTTGCTTTTTGATCCTGTTTGATCTTCCAAATGAACTTTAGAACCTACATATTTAGTTACCGGGGCACTACTTAATTGTAGTTAGCTTCAGCAGGCCAGGAACAGAATTTTTATTGATAAAATCAAACTTTTGGAAAATTAATGACATACTGAGCCTTTTCTAGTATTTAATGTGTGTTTCTGCTTCCATAGGTCTTAGGACTTTGTTGTTATGTTTATGCTTATATGGATCATTTTAAGAATAATTTTGCTGACATAATGACTGTTGCTTTTCTGCTTCATTTTAAAACCTGGCTTTTGTTGTATCCATCTGTGTATGTGAAGGCTAGCATTTCAGTCTGCTGCTCTAGTGCATTATCCTTGTGCTTGTTTATTCATTCCTTGTGGACCCTTTAAGATTTTGTAAGCCTTTCCTCTGAGCTCTGAAGAGAAAGTGGTTCATTTCTCCCTTTCCAGTCCTGCTTATCTGATTGCTGTCATTGTGTGTTTAGCATCAGTGTTTCAGAAGCCAGCATGTGGAGGGGTCTGTGTTGTGTTCCTCTTGCAGCAGGAACACCCCTAGTCCTTCCTTGTGAAATAAGATGATGTGTCTACCTAGAGAACTGTAGTTTATCATTTTAAGGAAATAGCTGTCACTTTGTTTAATAGAAAAATGTAAAGCATACATAATTGTTTACAGTGGGATTCTCCAGGACCCACCAGTGGTATAAATTCTGACCCAGAGGCTACTATTATAGTTTAAAGCTTAGGCCTCTAGCTTGGACAGTCTCCTGGATAGATCATCTAACTGAACCCAGCTATTTAGCCCACAGTCTACCATGTGGTTGGTTAGCTCTATACCTTTCTCTGCTCCATTCTGTCCATTTGTTTTTCTCCCTGTCCCTCTTCGAATCCCCTCTTCTCAACATTATCTGCCTGAAAGTTCTGGCCTCTACCTCCTGCCCAGCTATTGTCTCTCAGATTTGTATGATAACCAACCCACTTATGGGATTCTAGATTGCCTCTAGTCATAGAGAGCTTTCTGACCCTCAGGTATGTGAACGGCTGCAGTGATGGGCTATAGAAATGACAAAACCAATATCCTGCTATTTGCGCTCTGGGAGGGTACAGAATTAACAACTGAAAATCCAGAGACACCTTCACAGAGTGTAAACAACTGTTGGCTTTTGCCCTTTCTTCATTATTAGTGGTAATCAGCACTTTCCTTTGGATCTATTAATACAACATGTTCATAGAATTTCTAATATTTGAATTAGTTTTAAATTCTTAGGGTAGTCTCCAGTTTTTTTCTGTGCTGCTTTTCAAGTATATGTTCAAATTTTCTTTGTAGTTTTTTTTCTTGCTTACTAAAGATTTTTGTTTGTTTTGTTTTTGTTTTTTGAGACAGGATTTCTCTGTGTAGCCCTGGATGTCCTGGAATTCACTCTGTAGACCTACCAGGTTGGCCTCAAACTCAGGGATTTATCTACCTTTACATCTACCATTAAAGGCATGCACCACCACACCCAGCACTTACTGAAAATTTTTAAATTGAATTGGGTTATTGTATTAGTTTTATAGTGAATTTGAAAGTGTTTCTTCCATTAACTCTGAAATTGTATAGTCTTGGAATTAATTTATTTTCAAAGGTCTGAAAGACTTCCCTTTGGAATTTGTGTGCATGGATAGATTCCATGTTTTGACTTGTTACCTCCTTTTGCTGGAAGTGCTAATACTTTAGTGTCATCCTGGTATCTCTGGGAGATTCCCTCCCTATCCTGATACCAAACTCTGAGGTTCTTAAGTGTCTTACATGCAAAAGTATAGCTTCTTCACATAGTCTTGGCACACTGACAACTTAAAATACAAGTCTGCTATAGATGCTGTATAACTGATGCAATCTTATCTAGGCTGTAAGGACAAGAAAGGGACTGTGTGTCTTCATTATAAGCTGTTTCTCCCCAATATTTTTAACCTGTATTCCCCAAATGCTGACTCTTTGGATACAGTTACTGCAGATAGAGAAGGCTGGCTGTGTTTATGACCTCTGGAGTCTCCAGAGACTCCCTGTATGACTCTGTGAGGCCTCTCCCAGGATAGCTGGATAGTCTTTGTGGTCTGAGTTTAACTTGTTCTAACTTATTCTTCTCCTCTTGTAGGTATGGGGCAGATGTTGATGTCAACCATCATCTGACTCCTGACCCCAGGCCCCCTTTCTCAAGGCGGCTAACCTCCTTGGTGGTCTGTCCTCTATACATCAGTGCTGCCTACCATAACCTTCAGTGCTTCAGGCTGCTCCTGCAGGCTGGGGCAAATCCTGACTTCAATTGCAATGGCCCTGTCAACACCCAGGAATTCTACAGGGGCTCCCCTGGGTGTGTCATGGATGCTGTCCTGCGCCATGGATGTGAGGCAGCCTTTGTGAGCCTGCTGGTAGAGTTTGGAGCCAACCTCAACCTGGTGAAGTGGGAATCCCTGGGCCCAGAGGCAAGAGGCAGAAGAAAGATGGACCCTGAGGCCTTGGAGGTCTTTAAAGAGGCCAGAAGTAAGTGGCCTGAGCTCAGCTCTGTGTTGTGGTCTGGGGGTGATTGAGCCAGTGAATGTAGTTCTCATTAAAACTGTCCTGGAGAGATGGCTCAGCTGTCCAGATGCCTTGGTTCTCAGAGGCTCACAACTGTCTGTAACTCCAAGTCTAGGAGGCCCTCCTTTGGCTTCTGCAGGCACTACATGTATGTGGTACCCAGACATGCAAGCGTATAAAACACCTGTGCATATGGAAATAAATAAGTAAATCTTAAATAACAAAACAATACCCCCATCCCCCCAAAATTTCCAGCTAAGCACTTGATTAAAGCACTCAGGACCAGCAGTTCTCCAGAATGGTCATTCAGAGAGAGAGAGAGAGAGAGAGAGAGAGAGAGAGAGAAAGAGAAAGTGAGAGAGAGAGAGAGAGAGAGAGAGAGAGAGAGAGAGAGAAAGAGAAAGCGAGAGAGAGAGAGAGAGAGAAAGAGAAAGCGAGAGAGAGAGAGAGAGAGAGAGAGAGAGAGTCTGTTTCTCAGTGTGGGTGTGCATAGGTGTGTGCATATGTGTGCACTGTTCACATTTATTTTGAGACAGGGTCTCACTAACCTGGGACTTGCCTTAGCTGTAGACTTAGCTGGCTGTCAGAACCCCCGGGATCTGCTGTCTCTCTCCCCATGCTGGGACTACAGTGTGTGCCATAGTCTTGTTTTCTGTGGTGATGATGTGGGGGGTGAGGCCTTATGCTTTTATGGCAAACACTTTACTGACTAAATTCCCTCCCTAGCCCCAGATGGTTACTTAGTAATTTCTGAATACCAGAAGCTGATACCAAAAATCTATAAAAGTAGACATATACTTTCAAAGTTCTTAGAATGATATTCTCTGCCATTTTGCTTTTCTTAGCTAATGATTTCTTTGTAACATTTTCTTGGCTATCATACCTCACTCTGTAGACCAGATTGGCACTGGACTCAGAGTTCCTCCTGCCTCTGCATCCCAAGTACTGGGATTTAAAGCATGTACCATCACCATCTGGCTTCTTTTATTTATTTATTTTTCTTAATTTGTTTTTTTAGGTCATTTTATCAAGTGATGGGTTTCATCATGACATTTAAAAATATTTTAATATGTTTTATTTAAATACATATGGGGAAGCATGCACACACTACAGAAGTCAGAAGATAATGTGGAGTAGTCAGTTCTTTCTACCGTATGGTTCCATGTTAAGATCAAGTGACCAAGAGTGAGAGCAGCTCACTTACCTTCTGAGCAGTCTTGTTGGTCCATCACTCATGGGTCATTAGGTTCTGTTTTCCTCATCTCTGTTCTCTGCCCATCTTCACTCTCCCTGCCTTCCTCTTCACGTGCATTTTAATGAACAGAGCTATAAGCTCATTTTCTAGATTTCCTCTCTTCACTTTAAAAAAATTCCATTCAAATATCAAAGGGTTGAGCTGAGCGATAAATTCAGCTTTTGCTAAAGTGCAATGTGAAGTTTGAGTGGAAGGGTTTTGTCAGGGAATTAATAAGTCAGTGGTCACAGAGTTTGGAGTTTACCTGTGCTTGGATTTGCTTCAGTGCTGTGTCACATGCAGAGATTATCCGGTGTCTATCCCATTTCCTGCCCCATGCCTGCCCCTTGCTTCTCCCACTGTAGAGGACATATGAGCTGATAGTCTTGTCCTTGGCTCCTTGTTCCTCAATGAGCTAATAGCACTGTGTTTTTGTTAGCCATACTCAACCCAGGTCACAGAAACATGTCCCGGTTTAGCTTTTCTCCAAGGTGCTGGCTGATGGCCACCCAGGTGGGAACCAGGCTGACAGGATGAAGCTGCTTGTGGTCACATTTTTTTCTTTTTGTGTTACCTTCTCTTCCTGAAGCAGGGGATTAGCTGTGTGGTTTTGATCAGGAGCAGGGCCATCCATCAGCCTATTCTCTGAATTAAAATTCTGTGCACTTGGTGCCTCAGGTCTCTGTGACCAGCTGGGACAGAACAAGAGTGAAGGTCATTTGCTCTCATCGGTGGAGTCTTCCATGGGCAGCCTTTTTCCAAGGACTAAGCATCGCAGAGTGTGGAAGGTGCAGCTGTCAGATGAGCAGATGCCCTGATTAAGATGCAGATAGCAAGCCTTCCAATGGCTTCCAGAGCCTCCTCAACTCAGATTAGGAAGGCGCTGTGATATTAGTGCAGCTGTGTCCACTACAGTTAGCTTTGGGCCTTCAGAGTTAGAAGAGAAGTAACTTTCCCCTTCTCTCTTTCTCTTCACACTCTCCAGGTATTCCCAGGACCTTGCTGAGTTTGTGTCGTGTGGCTGTGAGAAGAGCTCTTGGCAAATACCGACTGCATCTGGTACCCTCGCTGCCGCTGCCCGACCCCATAAAGAAGTTTCTGCTTTATGAGTAGCGTTCAGATGCAGTGCTGACTGCAGTGAAAACTGACACAGACTCTGGTGTCCTGGGAACCATGCTGCCAACTTGGTCCTTGGCTGTCAGTGAAGAAGGAACGGCCATGTTCTCTTGGACTGTGATACCATCTCAGGTGCTTGGGCCAATGAATGCTCCTTGAGTCATTGTCAACTGAGAGGCGCATACAAACTTAATTTTGTTCCTCTTCAATCTCTCTGTTTTGGATTATTCTTGGTACATGTTAATGATCCAGCCAGTGAAATGTGTGCAGGATGGGCTGTGCCTGGTGATAGCCCAGCAGGGAAGGCTTTTTCTCCAGAGCTATGCATCTATTTATGTTCCTACTTTGTAATTTATTGTTCTTTTAAGGCTTGATATCTAAACAAAAAGAGAGGTTTGTTAAGAAACATGTAGGAAGCAGGAATGCAGTTCATGCACTTGCTAGCCTGCTTTCTTGCCTGGGTTGTCTGTATATGCTGCTAATGCTTGTCTGTATGTGCTGCTGGGTGCACATCCCTTCTCATGGCCGCCCTCAGTGTTCTCTCTTGGAAGTTGTCTTCATTCCAAGATGGCTTCTGGGCTGCTATTTTAATGCATGGAGGTTCCAGAACAGTGTTCACAGGGCACCATCTGCTCTGCCAAGGGTTTTCTGATGTCTCACCTGGGGATCTTCAGACTGATTACCTTTAGGAGACCCACCTGGAACTAACCAGTAAGTGACTGCCCACATTCAGACCAGGGACCATCTTAATAGCACTCACTGCCAGTCCTCACAAGATGACACGGGGTGCTCTCTTCAGACCCTCCCATACAGGAAGTGGGAAGTATCCCAGTCACCAGGGTGGTTCCAGGCTACAGCTTCTTGGTGTCCACCAGATAGGACATCTGGGTGTTGGGTGACTGTTTTTTCCACTTTCTGGCCCAATGCCTTTGTGGGTGCTCCTAGAGGTTTTCCCCTGTCCTGCCCAGGGTTGTTGGTGGGTGAGAGAGATGAACTTATTGCAGGCGTGTTTAGCTCTTAAGGTGTGAGAGTCAAAAGTGGGTGGGTCAGTACCATGGCCTTGAGCATCCTTAGGTTGCTTCTGTTTCAGTGAACTCACCTTTTGTCATTTTGAAGTCTGTAAGGATTATTGTGTGGATCTCTGTTGGTTATAGACTTGAGAATATTTGGGACAAGCAGGTACTAAATCTGTTCAGAGTTTTGGCCATAAAACTCTGTACCATTTTGTGTTTTAGCTGACCAGTCAGACCATGGTATCATTTGTATTCTGTGGATAGAGTTCCAAACCCCACCCCAGTGTCTCTGTACATCAACACCAAGCTGGCCCAAATGTACTACATGAGTTTTGATGGGCCTTGCCTTGTTCTAGACAGTGAGTACTGTGTCTAGGGCAGGAATGAGCTGGGCCATAGCCCGTCCCTGGTCTCCCCACAGCTGTTTTGGTGGCCCTGGCCACACCTCTTCACTTGGATATAAGTAGCTTCCTCTGTTGTAGGTTTTTCAGAGTCTCAGCACTTCGAGGTTCTTCTGCTTGTTCAAAACTTCCATCTGGCAACTCTGAATGTGGCACAGCATTGGCACTGACTGAAGGCACTTTTCCTTGTCTCCAGTAGCGCTGTGAAGACACTGTGTGGCATGGCACTGAGGTCAAGGATGAGGGCGAGGTAGGAAGAGTAGCACTATTCCCCTGAGCACCCCAGGGTCATGAGAGGCACCATGGGAAGTTTATGTGACCTCAGTGAGGACTGACCCTCTACTCAGCAGATTTCTGAGCTCTGGTTCCCTATGTCCTCCCCAGCATGGAGATGTGGTAGGCCTGATGAACCTACTGCCTTCTGGCTGAGCTGACCCTAGCAGAAGAGCTCAGTAGCTTAGAGGGAAGGACCCTGAAGGCTGTCCCAGTTCATGGGAAGAGTGTCTGTGTGATTGTTGCTGTTCCTGGGGCAGCCATTTGATTTAAGTGAAGGCTTGTGCATCAAATCTTGGCCAGGCAGGTTGGCCCCAGTGCTGATTCCTCAGAATTTCTTTTCAGTATTGGGCTTTTAGACATGTCCAGAAACCTGCCAATGCAATGCCATACATTTTGTAGCTATTTTACTTGTGATGTCTGTCTGTCTTGTTTCTCTATGTGTGTATTTATGTATTTATTTATACTCTTCTTCCATACAAGGACTTAAGGAGGAGAGTCTTGTTTTGTTTTGAAAGTAGGTAAATTTAGGCAAAAAATACTGGTAAAGTAGATAATTAGTAATTTCAAATGTTGACCAGTACTGTTGTCAGGCTTAAGGACCATCATTTTAGAGTTTCCTCTTTTCTCTTTCATGAATGACTATTTTAGATAAAAATTTCCTGAAAGAAAAAGTACTGACTGTGGGCCTAAGCAGAGGAAAATTAAGCCCAAGAGCACCCTGACCAGTGCCCAGCTGGTTTCCATGCAGACAGGGAGAGCTTCCTGCTGAGCCTTTCAGTGGAAAAGCCCTGATACTTGCAGGCACTTGGTTTGGGAGGGGTCTCTGTCCTGAGGGAACTGCTTTTTAGAGGATGTGTGTTTAAGGTGGTCATGGTGCTGAGAGCCCACAGTCTGGAGATGTGGGATTGACCTGTGGGGCAGTCGGTCATCTCAGCCCACAGTGCAGCACCAGCAGAGAGCCATTTCAAGAGAAGGGGTAAGGGCAGCTTGTAATACTCAAAGAAACCACATTTTCTCAGCCAATTGGGTTGTCTTTTACTCTTCAGTCATGTCCTTCCTGACAAATAACAGAAGGCATGCTTGGAAGGGGTGGTATGGGGCTATGGCTTTGCATGTAAACTTTCTTGATTGCAATCCACAGCAGTGTTCTTTTCATGTGCTTGTTGTAGTGGATGTTGCATATTAATGAGGAAGTTTTGGATCCTAATAGCTTGCCTTGTGGTGAAAGGCATGGCAGCTTTCCTACTGCCTGGGATCTAACTGGAGCCTCGAGGAGCACTGTGCACAGCTGAGAAGTCTAGACATGCTTTGATGGCCTCTACCACCCCAGATCCGTGAGCTCACCCACAGAAAGTCAGTGTGGCCTTTTTGGTAAGGCTTGCTTCCTCAGGCTTTAGGAACCAGCGGCACCGAGGATGCTGGTGATGTCACTAGTGGTGGTCTACTGGTACCTTTGTCTCTTTAGTGCCTGTGAACCAGGCACTTGGAGACTAATCCTAATGACTTTTTGTCTGCACAGACTGATTCCCAGAAGTGCCTCTTGACTTGGGAGCTCCTTTCCCTTGCTCATTTTTGCCTCATTACTCTCCTTCCCATGGTTCCTTGGTGTGCAATAAAGTAGTAGGTACATGAGCATAGCTGGTGAAGGATTCTTAGTCATCCCAAAAAAGTCCCGCAGACGAGTGGGCACACGGGAGCTTTGAGTGGACAGTGATCTGTGGATTTTACACTCCAGCCTGACAGAGGATGAGGAAGTGAGGAGAACACAGGAGAACTGCTGTAGCCTTAACAGGCACACAGCACCCAGTGTCTGTGATGCCTGGAACTCTTCTGTACTGGGGATTGCACCAGAGCCTGTGAGTGTGAGGCAAGCACTCTACCACTGAGCTGTGTCCTCGGCCTCTATTTCTTAGATAAACCAAGCATGGAAGGATGTTTGTGATCTGTTTCCAGAGTGGCGTTTATGAACCTAGTTGCCTTGGACATGCAACGTGACATTTTGCCAGCAGTGCCCTGTTCTCTCCACAGCACCCACTACTGTTGGTGTTGGGCGTGTGTAGTGTCCTATGCACTGGGGCTTGTATGCTTGCACTGAAGACATGCTCATTGCAACCCCCTGTTTCTTGTTTGCAGTGGCCAGGACTGACTATTTTTGCCCTTGTGCCTAGTTAAGAGATTTCAAAAGTACAATGACATTTTTTATACATTGTTATAATAAATGCCCTATTGCCCTCTGATTTCCTTCCCACATGCCTTAATCTTGTGGCCTGTGTTTCATTGGATAGAAGCTTCCTCTGTGTGTAGTCTTTAATTTACATTAGTTCATTCATTCATTCATTCATTCAGTGTGATATGTGTGTCCTCTTGTACCTGCCTTCCCATGTAAGCTATGGTGTATATGTGGAGATCAAAGGACAGTGTTTGGGAGTTGGTTCTCTCTTTTTACTATATCGGTTCCAGGGAATGAACTCAGCTAGTCACATGTTAGAAAGTGCCTTTACCGTCTGAGCCATCTTACCGCCTCCAAGTGCAACTGTGTGCACAGTTCAAGTGGGAGGGGCTGGCTCCTGGATAGTTTCCTACAGCTGCAGAGAAGGTTCTATAGCAGAAGTCTACAGCTGGTCAGTGGTTCTTGGGGCTGCAGGGAGGAACCTATACTTTTGCCCAGGGTTAAACTATTTGGTGTTGCCTGGTTCACCTGGTGGCTCTGGTTACAGGACTGAAGAGAGTTGCTTCTCATAGCTTTCCACCCAGTGACACTACTCAGCATTCTGTGGTGTGGGGACATGAGGGACACTGCCATCTGTGCCCCAGGTGATATGTGGCTTATTTTGCCAGTTGAGGGTAAAATCTGGCAGTCTGGGATAAGCCTAGAGTGACGGAACTGAATAAAGGTATTTCTTCATCTTGAGTGTTTGGCTCCCTGGCTCTGTGCTTTGTGTCTCTTCTGCTTCAGAGGTTGTTTCCATTCCTTACCCACGGTGTATTACTGAAGGAAGAAAGGTGTCCTCAGCTCCTCCCACCATCTGTGTGGCAGAGGCCACCTGTGTAGTCGCTCTCCATCCACCTGCCATGAGACAGGGTCTCACACATCCTTGAAGACCTTGAGCTCTGTGACCACAGGTGTTCACCCCTGTGCCTGTTTCTCATAATGGTACTTGGTTTAGTTTGGAGGCTGGACCCTTTGGTTTCACCAGTGAAAGCTGCATAATTCATTGTGGCTCAGCGTGAGCACTTACCATCCCTCCTCCATAGTCCCTTTGACATTACAGAGTCTTTCAGAGGATGGATGAATGATAACTGAACATCTGAGAAGATAACACTTCAAGAAAGACAAGGCAACAGAAGCCGGACTCCTGGAGGTCTGGCACTGAAGATTCTGGTGCCTCGGGAAGTTATTTGAGGGAAAAAATGAGACCCACAGGACTGGCCACCAGCCTTCTTAAGAAGCAGGTAGCTCCTGCCCACCACACACTAGGCAGTCAAACCCCCTTTGGCCCCATGGGAGACAACATTGAGCCTTTAGTCTGCAAGACTTTCAGCTCTATAATGTTCTTGAGGCAGAAAGTGCAGCCAAAATAGGCTTCTCTGAAAATCTACCTCATCTCCAAAGGAAAGACCAAAAGATATCAGTGCGCTGTGTAGGCAAAGAGATGATCAAACATGTCCTCCAGAGGATTCCAAGTGACAGACCTCTGAGAACACAGGTTTCAGTGTCCAGGTTACCAGGCAAAGCTTGTGCCAGTGTCAGAGGTCACTGGGAGTTCAAAGCGCTGGAAGACTGCTGGCAGGGTAAGCGATGGCCATACGAAGTGCCCTGAGCAAGCACTGGTGCACTTCCCCAATGGCACCTAGGATGAAGACCTAATTTCTGACGAGAAATTATTTCCAGATCAGTTAAAAGTCACTCTGAAAGACTTACAAACTCTAAAAATTTAGGAGATTACTTGAAGATATACTTCAAAATGAAAACATAAGCCAAGAAGGAAGGGGGCTTATGGTGGAAATTGAGGTTCTAATATAAAGAGGTAAGTCACCAGGCATGGGGTGTTTGCTGAGTCTTCAGATCAGACACAGAACAGAACAACTCTAGTTATTTCTGAACACCTGGCAAAAGACTTAGAGACAAGTTGGGCTCAAATACTGATACATATAGAGAATGAAAACTGGTTGAGCAAGAAAAAGTTAACATAATAAAAACCATCACATGTCAGGGGTGACAAGCGTGTAAGTGTTCCTGAGAAGAGGGTACTAGTATATAGAGCGGCACCACCAAGCCGAGCCACGTCAGAATGGAGGCAGCGGGAGCCAATAAGTCCCCATTACCCACAGGGAGGGGTGAGCAGGAAACACCCCAAAGGGAGAAAGGCTAGGAATTAGTATAGTAGAAAATAGCCAAGAGAACGTAAAGAGGGAGAAGGGAACAGTAAAAAGGAGAAGAGATTTACTAGACATACTCTTAAGTATAGAACAAAGCCCAGAATTTCTGCCTTTAAAGAAAATAGAGTGTGTGGGGGTCCCAGGTAGAAGATACACTGTGAAACACTTACAAATGAGTCTCCTGAATGGACTGGAGGGTTGGCTGGACAGTTAAAAGAGTACTTGTTGCTCTTGCAGAGCACCTCAGGCTCAGTTCCTAGCATCCATATAGCATCTCACAACCATCTAACTCCAGACCTAGGGCATTTCATGATCCCTCTGACCTCTGTGGGTACCAGGAATGCCCATGGTACAAAGACATATATGGAGGAAAAACGCCTATAAACAATAAAATACATCTAAAAAAAGTTTCATGTAACCCAGGCTGACCTTTAACTCACTGAGTAGCTGAGGATGGCCTCAAACTCTTCATCCTCATGCTTCTAACCACCTACATGTTGGGATTACAGACAGTGGATGCTACCATGCCTGGCTATTACTAAAAGAATATGCACCCTCCACTAGACTATCCTGGCTAATACTAAAAGAATAAACACCCATCCCTTTGCTAGACCTGCATAAATCCTTACATTATAAATCTTATCCCCACTCATCAAAGAAGCCCCGCTTTATAGTAAATGGAGACCATCACAGTAAACCACAGCTGGATCCAGGGCAGACATCAGTGGATCTCAGGGATCCCAGCCACAATGGACACCATCATGTGGCCCTAGCAGCAGGTCTCACAGGGGATTATATGAACATGGAAAATGAACAGCACTTTTAAAGCATCAACTCCTAAGGAAATTGGATTTCCAGTTAGAGGAAGTGCGTGTTTGGTGAAGTCCGATGACTCATAGCAGTGGGCACGCAATGACACGAGGTTTAAGATTGTAAGTTTCACCTGGGCCCAGTCAAGACCTCTCTGCTCCAGATAAGTGTTCCTGCTCTTTTCCTGCCAATGTCCCGACTTTGCTAGGAGACCGAGAAAACTGCACTGTTCAGTACTGTTTAGAACCAATGCAATTAGATACCAGGTGTGTGTGTGTGTGTGTGTGTGTGTGTGTGTGTGTGTGTGTGCGCGTGGAGGGGGTACCTTTCAGCTTTATTATTCTTACTGTCTTGGCATTTTGTACTGGGCTACCAAGCCTATTTGCCATTTCTTTCTGCTGGCTCCTAGTGCCCTCAGAGGACTCAGTTGCCCACTATAGCCCCTGCGGTCAATTACCACTGTGACAAGTCTGTCTCAGCAGCTCCTGGAGCTCCCAAGGCCCTTCTTTCATTTGACTTTGTCACAGTCCTAAAGGTGCTAACGTGATACGATGCTAGAGGTCAGCAGCCAGTTCTGAACAGAGGCATCCTACTTTTTATTGGCTGTGAGCTGAGCCCTACATAAGCCCATCGGCATGACGTCAAATCAGTTCCAAAACCCATCCTTGGGAGACCATCTCCCATGTTACCTCTGGTACTGATTCCAGGGGACCAGAGCTACACTCCTGATATGAGCAAGAATGGCTTGAGAGAAATGGTAACTTTCTCTGGAGATGGGAGAGTTCTAAAGAATATCCTTGGGGAGAGTTCCCAAGTAAGTGGGTGAGCTGGGTGGGGAAGAAGCCCCTCCTAAGCCTTGACTGGGGTCTCTAATGAAGAGGTCATATAGTTTTAACGCAATAGATGCTGAAGACATTTTCCTGGATGATCTGGGCCAGAAATAGTCTGTGTTTGTAAGGCTGGGATGAACAAGCCAGGAACTAAGGGGACATGTGATAAGGGGACATGGCTCTCTCCCACCCTACCTTGTGGGTGCCTGTGGGGAAAAAAGGTCCTGTCAAACTTGTTGAGAAGCCTGCTGGGGTATGGTTGGATTTGCAGGCTAGCTGCTAAGAAGCTCTTTATGGAGGTGACTTGGGGTGTGGGGGTGTCAGCAGTAATCTCTGGATGTCTCTGAGCCCTACATATGGAAGCCAGCTGAGTTGTCCCCAAATCCCTGGGAGGTGAGCTCCCCCTGGGTTGCAGGACTGTAGCCACAGCCACCAGGCCAGACTGAGGAAGCCTGGCAAGTCAGAGCCAGGAAAGGAAGGTACTGCCCCCTCCAGTGTTACTCTGGCGACCCCTGCTGGTAGACAGTGCCTAAAACTTGCTGCAGCCGACAAGGAGAGCATCCAGAACGGCAGCGGACAATGCAAGGTGAAGTTAAAGCAGAGATGCTGCAGGCTGGCAGCTGGTGCAAGAAAACTCGTGTTAAGTCACTGCATCCCCGATCTCACTGATGAACACAGTGGTTAGCAGAGTGCTGACCAATACATTCAGATCACGGTGGGCACATAGGTGCTAGTTGGCTCTCCACCAAGAAGGCTTGTTCTTCCTCCATGGCACGCTCTGTGAGCTGTGGCCCTGATCACCAGGAACGCTGCTTAGAGACCAATGCTCAGCCAGGGTTTCCAAGTTAGGCTTTGAGAGCAGGGCTTCAAACACGGCCACACTTGAAGGCTATGGCCATATCCTCTGTCCCTTCTTGCCCGTAGTTGCAGATGATGAACACTCCCTGGAATGATGGAGTTGGAGATGAAAGTACCAGGTTAAGGAGCGCTCCTGCACAACCAGGGTCTTGTGTTGGCCGGTTACATACTCCCCATTGTTGAGCTAGCATTTATAGCCCATGGACCAGCTTACACCAAGGTCTCTTTGTTTCACTACTGTGTCCTTCCCTTTTCCATGGACTGGGTCCTGGGGGCACTCTTAAAGATGCGTTTACCTCCAGAAACCATCACAGAGCCCATTCCTCTGGGAAGCAACCTGCATTGGGTTTGAAGCCTGCATAGTCAAGGCCCTGGGTGAGAGTATGCCACTGATTCACAATGTTATATCCATTCTTCTAGCAGCTGCTGAGTTCCTCCCAGCTTGTTTTCCCAGTGTTTTCTTTCTCAGACCCCAGTGCAATTTCCCTTAAGTTAAAACAGAAGTTTATAACCTAGATGTTTCTGCTGGGGCACAGCTGGATTTGCAGGCTAGCTGCTAAGAAACCCCGGTGATTGACCTCAACTCCATCTCTGAGCCCTGAGCTCCACTGTGGGAGGCTTCAGTGCTGACGTGACCATTCACAAGGATATGTAGGATGTTCATCTGCAAAGTGGAGTGAAGAACTGCCTATCCATAGGGGCTGGTTAAGAAAATTGGCTGGGGGTGGGGGAGGCAGATGTGGTAAGCCTAGGACCTGTGGGATGGAAGCTGGAGGAACACATATCTCTGGGCTATCTTGGGCTATATTGGAAGACCCTGCAGAAAAAGAGAGATAGGGAAGAGGGAAAAGAATATATTTGGATGGGAAGTAGGTGAGCATCTTGTGCCTGGCATTACCTCCTGCCATACACATGGTTAGCTGAGATTGGTGCTGAGCCAGGGCTTCCAAGCTAGTCTTTTTTTTTTTTTTTTGATAAAGAAGCCAAAACTATACAGTGAACAAATGAAATCATCTTTAAACACTAGTACTGGAGGTACTGAATACTTACATGTAGAAAAATAAACAGAGATCCATACTTATCCCCCTGCACGAATCTCATATCCAATTTGACCAAAGACCTCAACAGAAATCTTAATACACTAAATATCGTATAAGAGAAACTGGGAAATGCCCGTGAATACACTGGTACAAGAGACACTTTCTGAACAGAAGCCCAGTGGCTTCCAAGCTAGGCTTTGAGCCAGGTCATCAAACACCATGTGTGGTGGGACCTTGGAAGAGCAACGGGACACCTGAGCTTGTCTTCGAATCTACACACTAGGCCTTTAGGGTGATGTCTGATTATCCCTCTGGATCCATGGGGGATTGGATCCAAGACCCCCAAACTAGGAAACTAAACCACCAGGGTGTTCAAGTCTTGATATAAAAGAGGTATTTTTTTATTTTTTAAGCTCTAAAGACAGGGTTTTATTCTCTAATCCTGGATGGACTGGAATAAGCTGGGTAGACCAGGCTGGCCTCAAATTTATGGCAATCCTCCTGCCTTTGCATCCTGCATGCTGAGATAGATCATGATACTTAAGTACCTAATGCAACACAAATGGCCCCACCGTTGTCATGCTCTCATGTTTAGGGAGAAATAGCAGGAAAAATGTTTCTTACCTGTGTAGTGCACATAAAGTTTTATTTCCTGAGTAGTTTTGATCCGTGTTGGTTGAATGTGTGGACGCAGCACACATGAACGCGTGGCTGACTGCTGCCCTTCGTGGTTTACTTGGCCAGATTAACGACAGTGCAGGTCCAATGCTCAGCAGTGTGTGTGGCCCATGATTGAAGGATCCAGGATGCTTGTGGACACCAGTGACAGATGGATGTGCCATTCACTGGGTGGTGGTCCCCGGCACCACGAAGTGACATAATGCAGGCAGTGGTGCCATGTGTCTGTTAGCGAGTTCCCTGTTCTGTGTGGTGAGGGCATAGAGAACTCACTGCCATGTGACATGACCGGGGGAGATGCCCCAGTGACTTGGAAGCACTCGGTACTTCTCGGTGACATTGGTGGGAACCCAGGCCTGACAGAACAAAGCTCTCAGTGTCTAACCTGCCCTCCCCTGCCATTGTACTCTTGGTTTCCCATAGAAAGCTGCAGTGCACATGTGAACCCTGAACACCAATTATAGCGACCTCCAGTCCTCCACAGGCCTGTGGTTTGCTCTCTGAATTCCTTCCAGACGGTTGAAAAGGCTTACCTGATTCTCATATTCCAAAGTCAGGTCAGTGGTTTCTCTTCACCTCTCCTTTGGGGCTACAAACCGAACATCCCTGCCATGAAAATCCAACATCCAACTTCTCCCACGCCTGGAACTCTTTGGGCGTAAACACAAGGCTACAAATCGAGAATTCCTATGTCATAAAAGCTTGTTTCTTTACCTCTTGCATAGAGTTCTCAAAGATATTGCCTTAGCTTTACTCTTAAGATTATGTACATACATAAGGTATTTGTGGGATATAAAGGAATTTTACATTTAGACTTGGATTCCATTTCCAAGATACCTTCTCATTATTTATATGTAAGTATTTTCAGAACAGAAAAAAAAAAAAAAAAAAATCAAAAGTCTGCAGCATTTCTGGCTCCAAGCACTTTGGAGAAAAGGTCCTGAACCCCGTCGCTCTGCCTTTAGAATAAGGACTGTCTCCTCCTGTGTTTCTGCTGTGTCTGGCTCCCCACAGATCAACCAGTAGGCACAAGCTTACGGAAGCAGAAGGCAGATCATTACCTTCTCTTTAGATTGAGCATTGGGGAGGCACATTGGTGGTGGTGATGATGGAGACGGTGTCCAGCCCTAGTCTGAGGTTTTGTTTGGCCCTGAGTGGAATCCAGCCTGCTTTTACCTTCATTGAGGACATGGAGGCTCAGGGTGGGGCAGAGATGCCACTGGCTGTGGTCACACCCATGGACACGGTGGTACTGAACATGTCCAAATCATTTCCATGATATGCCCTGCCCTCTGGTGGCTGGACTCAGCAATGGCCTTGAGCAGAAGAGGAAGCCATTCTTTGGGACATTTTGTAGGATGAATTAACCAAGCAGCTGGTGTTCCTCATAGAAAACAGTGCCTGTAGTAAGAAAAGAAGCAACTCATTTGCTTCCTGTGTTTCCTTGTCCACCCCTACAGAGCTAGCTTCATAGCTTCATAGGTGCTTCATAGATGCTAGCTGGCTGGCTGAATGAATGAATGAATAAGTGAATGAATGATATGCTTTGACAATTGTGAATTCATTCTGTAGGTTGAATTTTTGTTTTGAGGATCATCTGCTGAGGCCCTGGCGTGCTGGTGTCTTACCCTGGGCCTCGAAGGCTTCCTGAGGTGACCTTCTCTCTACCAGATCCTAGATCTGAACAGCCTGAGAAGGGCCTCTTGAAAAAAAATGTGCATTCATGCTTTTGAAATCCCAAGCAGGCTGTGTATGTTGTTTCAGATGGAGTGACTATGGTCCAGAGCCAAGTTGTGGTGAGCAGCAGACTCTGATCTCCCTTCAGGGGACCCTAGGGTCAGCTGGGAGGGGTCTTACTCCACCCAAGAGCTCCAATTTCAGGGCTTGTGAGATGCAGTGGGAACCTCAGGTGTGAGAGAACACATATTTGCTTTGAGAAGCTTTGTGGGAGAGCCCTGCCAAGTCCAGCTTGCTTCCTTCCCATCCACTGCTGCAGGCACTTGGGAAGGCACCAAGCCCCATCCTGGCAAATGCATCTCTGGCTACTTGCATTGCTCTTCCGGAGCCATGGTTTCTGGGGGCTACTCCCTTTCCTATGTGCCTTCTGCACGTCAGTGACAGCTGTTCTCCAGGGGTCCGTGAGGCCTGTGATCCAAGGTCAAGTTCCACATTAAGGCTGGCGTATAGATTGGCCACTCACCTGTCTCTAGGGCTGGGCTGGGTGCTGTGTGAACATGTGTGGGTCAGGGGTCTGGCCGCAGAATGCTGGTCTCAGTTGATCTCTGCCTGATGCTTAAACCTTTCATTTCCTCTCAAAGACTTCAAGGACCAGATTAGTGATACCCACTTACGAACTAAAACTTTGAAAACCACCCTGGGCATCCCAATACAAGCGTCTGTCCCCATTGGCATAGCAGAACAATGGAAGTTTATTTCCCAGCATCGGAAAGGTAGAGAAATCTGAGGTCAAGGTGTCAGAAGTTTTGGAATCTGGTGGGGGGGGGGCTTGTCTCTGCTTCTATTATGGTGCTTAGAGTACTGTGTCTTCATTTGGTAGAAGTGAAAGATCTGGGCTAGTTTATAATGATGGAGCTTTCCGGCATTAATCACCTCTTAGAGAATCCCATTGGGTCTTAGGTTCCATCAGGGAACCTCTGAGAAGCATCTTCCCATCTACCACTGTACCAGTGGCTCTGAGGCACTTCTGAGGGTAACCACTGGTTACCAGGACTGACGGCTTGGGGTGTGGGGGTCCCTTGGCAGGCTTTTGGAAGGGGGCGCTCTCAGGAGCTGTTTTCTCTGATTGGAAGGAAGGAACCCCGTGTCACAGACTCTGAGGGACCTGCATCCCACAGGGCTGCCAGCCGGTGTACAGGATGCTCACTCGTTGAGTAGCAGGTAAACGGAGAAAACAGTTTGCAGTATTTAAAACAGAGAACAGCTCCATGCAATATTTCAATGAAACCAATCCAGCCCCTGATATTTTTATTGGCTAAATCTGGCAGACCCATTTGGCATAAGCTCGAGATTGAAATTCAAAGTTTTATGAGTGTAGGATGCTCTCTGTGGGAAACCTAACTTACAAATAAAGATGGGGAATGTTTTGAAAAGCGAGTGATCGGACGCTGTTGGTCTCCTTAATGAAACTGAATGAGCCTTTTCTAAATGAGCTTCAAACAACTTAACGAGACCCAGAAGTTTCCGAGCCGCGCACTGTCTGCCAATGGGAACCTTGAGATGTGTTTCAAGTGTGAAAAGCATGAATGTTAACAAAAGACTCCCCTAAAGCCTGTGTTATTGTACTGTTTTTTTTAAATACCTTGTTTTATGTGTGATGTGTGTGAGTGTATGTGTGTGTATACACCATATATGTGCCGGAGTCCCATGGAAGTCAGGAGAAGGCACTGGGTCCCCTGAACCTAGAGTGGTTGTAAGCCACTTTGTGGGTCCTGGGGACCAAACCCAGTCATCTGCAAGAGCAGTGAGTGATGTTATCTGTTGAGTCATTTCTTCAACCCTCTTTGGCTGGAATTTTTCATTTGTTCCAACATTTTCTTCCTGTTACTCCAAGATGCCCTCCCATGGGAGGGTCTTGATTTTTCCCTTCATTTCTTTCCTCCCTTTAAAAAAAGTATACATGTGTTGGATGTACTTGTTAGTGTCAGAGGTGCACAAGTATGTGGAGGCCAGAGGTCAACATTGGGTGTTTTCCTTTCTCTCTCTCTCTCTCTCTCTCTCTCTCTCTCTCTCTCTCTCTCTCTCTCTCTCCCCATCTTAATTTTTTGAATTATGTATTTACCTTATTATATGGGTAATTTTGTCTACATGTTTGTCTGTGTGCCATGTCTGGTGCCCAGGGAGGCTAGAGGAGTGCATAGAATCCTCTGAGATGTGAATTACTGATGGTTGTGAGCTACCGAACTGGTTCTAGGAATTGAACCCAGGTCCTCCGGGGACAGCCAGGGCTCCTAACTTCTGAGCCATCTCCACAACTCTTCAACCTTTCATTGTTTGGGACCCTGAAGCTAATCAATTCAGCTTTGTGACTGCCCAGTGAACGTCAGTCAGTGATCTTCCTGATTGTGTGTGTGTGTGTGTGTATGTGTGTGTGTGTGTGTGTCCCTGTCCCCCCACCCATGTCCCCAGAAACATACATAAAACTAGAACAATAAGCTTGTACTCTGAAGAGACATCATGAACACATGAACATGGCAGCTCTTCTAAAGGAAAAAAAAAAAAAAACCCAAACCCACTGAATTAGGGCTGGCTTACATTTTAGAGGTTTAGTTCATTAACCTCATGGCAGGAAGCATGGCTGTATGCAAGCAGCATAGTGGTGGAGATGGATATTAGAGCTCTGCATCTTGAACCCCAGGCAGCAGAAACTGCTGTGTAGCACACTGTGTGTAGCTTGAACATATGTGACCTCAAAGCCCACACCCCACGGCGACACACTTCCTCCAACAAGGCCACACCTTCTAATAAATAGTGCCACTCCCCGTGAGCCACAATCGTCTCACTGTGAGCCAAGCATTCAAGCAGCTGAGTCTGTGAGGACCATGCCTATTCAAACCACCACAGAGCCCCTTTATAGTCCATCTTGGACACTTTCCTTTGAGTGCCCAGTTCAGTCTCTACCCGACTCTTTTCCCTCCGCAGAATTCAGATGAACCGAAATGTGGCGTCCTGGTTCCGATCTCATAGGTTTGAGCTCTGCTGGTTTTCCTGTCTCCTCCTGTCCCCTCCTGTTGTCACAATGGTTTGTGTGTGTCTGCTTCTTTCTTCACATTCTTTCCTCTGCATGGCGGAGCCTTTCTAGTGAGTTTGCCTTTTTAATTTGGTGGGGTGTTTCTCAGTAGCAATGCTTCCATTTGTTTCTTTTTTTTCTCATGTTCTAAGTCTTTGCTGAGACTTCCTATTCATGAGGGCCCCGGGGTCTTTCCAGTTCCTTGCTGAAGCATCTTGATGAGGGCGGCCCTAGGATTATCACTGTTTATTTCCTAGGTCAGTCTTTATTGACTGGGTTCTAACTCAAGCCAGGATGCTTCTGTTTCTTGGTGTGACCGGTGCTTTTCAGCTGTATTTAGGTATCCTGACCTTGTTCTAGTTTAGCAGGCTTCTTCTGATGCCTCAGTACCTGAAAGGGGAATGTGGGATAGAGGAGCATGATTCACCACCCTGGCTGTAGGGTTGGTAGGACTTCTCCGACATCATCCTGACTCTGTGCTTGTTAGGGCTACTTTTCTTTGTCTTGCTCCAAGGGAGCCCTGTGCCCAGTGTTGTCCTCTCAGTGATACCCAGAGGACCACAGATTTCAAACTTTGTTAATCTCCGTAGAGTATGGGATGAAAATCCAAAACTATAATCTGCAGAGCCAGGTGGGCAAGGAGAAGAGGCTTCCGACCTGGCTGCAGTGCCCACGTCCTACAGGGCGTTGTGGTGAAGGGACTGGCCACATTGCTCTGTGTAGGGTGAGTCTTACTGTGGGCAGAGAGCCTGCCAGACAGAGGTTTTGAGTGTGGGGCTAGCCTAGCCTCTGCTCCATATGCCATTTTCCTCTGCAGGTGACTCTTGCTGCTCTGCTGTTCCATGCTTGTCTGCAGTGGGAAAAGACAAGGCTGTAGGTAGATTAGAGTTACCGTGAATATTGGTTTAGAGTGAGGAATTTTAATCCAGTTGTCGTGAGTGGGGTGGGGGCGGGGCATCAGAATGAGCTCTTGTGGATGAGCACACCAGAGGGACACGGTCCATCGGGTGCAAGTCTACCATGGACATTTCCCCCAAAGGCTCTTGAAATTGTCGTCGGCTTTGCCTGTCACTCAGATCTCCAGGAAGTCCAGAGATGCCATGGGCATGTTGGAGACAGGCTGGCCCTGGGTGAGGCTGCATTCTCCACCTCTGGCACTGACCTTGTTCCTAGACAGGCCGAGTGAGGAAGTGGCACTCCTGCTATTTCATGGGCTCCATCTATTCTGGGGCTCTAAGGCAGAGTTTCTCAACCCATGGGTTGAGACCCCTTTGGGGTTCACATATTAGAAATCCTGCATATCTGATATTTACATTATGATTCCTAACAGTAGCACAATTACAGTTATGAAGTAGCAATGAAATACTTTTATGCTGGGGGGGTCATCACATGTGAGGAACTGTATTAAAGGGTTGCAGAATTAGGAGAGTTGAGAACCACTGCTCCAGGGGAATTGGGTGTCATCTTTTGATGTCACAGGAGTCCAGAGAGAAGTCATGGTCCACTGTGGAATGACACTGGGGTCGAACAGGGGGAAAGTTTCTGGCGTCTGAGGAAAAGAGATTTTGAATGTCTTCACTTACCTTTGAAAGCTTTATCAGCAGGTAGGAGTCATCACACAGAAGCCTTGGTCATGCTAGCTCAGAGCTGTAATACTAGCAAAACTAAGGCAGGAGGATATCTGTGAGCTCTAAGCTAGCTTGTGCTATAGAATAAGATTCTATTTCACCACCCGCTGGCAATTGCCCCATCCCCCAAAACAAAACCAACACCAACCAAACAAAATACTAAACTCCCAAACAGAAACAAATAAGTCTGGATTTCCCTGAAGAAACACATGTCAATATATATGGGGACTCTTGTGTCAGATATCCGGATCCCAAGGCCCGGCCTGGATTGGCCCTGTCAGGTGGGGACTGGCCCAGGCTACCCAAGAAGTCCTGGGAAAGCTGGCCTATCTGGGACATCCCTGATGGGAACCTCCCTGTCCAGCACAGGGCAAGGAAGGAATGGCTTCTATTGTCGGTCTCCGATGGAGGACCTCTGAGCAGCCACGAGGCAAAGATGATTCGCCTCAGTCATCTGTATTTCCAGGGTTTGTAGGGTCTAGAGCTGCAGGATGCAGGGGTCACGCAGGGCAGGTTGGGAGGAGGCAGGGAGGAGGCTGGGAATGGGCCAAGGAGATTTGTGCCTCGTGTCTGAGAAAGCCTTGGGAAATGAAAAATTTTGCTTCAACCTCTGAGCGATTTAATCCCAACTTCAACCAGGGTGCCAGAAAGTTAAAGGTGAGCCTCATTCTGAGTTTTATTGTTCAGATGTTGGCTCTTCTGTGTAATTTGGCCTGCTGTAGGGCTGGGAAAATGCATTGTCTTATTTCACCCTTGACATTTTTATTATAAGGAATTTTCAATCTGTGGGAAAGACTGCTCAGGCTGTTTCCTTGGGAAGTACTTAAGAAATGAGTTAGCTACCGAACGGAACAAGAGTGGCAGCGTGGGGGTTGGAGAACACACATGCCTACACCACCCAGTATTTTGTTTCTCCCTGGTTTTTGTTTTTTTGTTTTTGTTTTTTGTTTTTGTTTTTTTTTTGCAACATAGCTCTCAAGGTAAAATGTGCATTCCCAATGGGTTGTTTTCCCCCATTAATCAGTTGTGAATAGAGCCTTCTATTTCGTCACAGGGAGAGGCGCCTGCCCTGGGCTTTGTGACTGTTTGACTATTTCCCTTCATTCCTCTGGGTTTGTAGAGAGAAACCAGGGATGCCCATTGCTCAGGCTTATTTCAAAGCAGAAAGGCTTTCATTTGCTCCCTCAACAGGGATTTCTTGATCCTGCATGGACTTACTGCTCCTTGCTGGGAACTGGCTTCTGCTCTCTCGAGGTTTACCAGGGGTTCCCTGAGCAAAGGCTGTTGGCCAGTGGACCATCCCTCCAGACTTTCTAGAGGGATTCTGTGGGAAGCTGCACTTGACTGACGTTTCACTGGGGGTGGGTACTGAGGAAGGGGCAGAGGTGGAGAGACCTGCGGTGACATGCACTGGCACTTTGAGGGGCCAAAGAGGCAGTGAGTGTCAGAGGCAGAGAGAGGAACAAGGTCAGTGTGGCCAGTGGGCAAAGGCCAAGAAACGTCCTTGGTCAGGCCAGTGCTTTGTAAGCCTGGGAAGTCCACGTGACAGTCTGGCAGGGATTGCCACAGTACTCAGAATGGGACTTCAAATATGGAAAGAGCCCCTGTCTTCAGGAGTAGCCTTAGCCCTCGGTTATTGCTGGAGTGCGTTTGACCTGGTCATGGAGACGATGCAGGGACTGGTGGATGGTGGAGAGGATGGAAATAGGGCTGACTTCAGGCTTTTAGGAAGGCAGGTGCTCCGAGCCTGGATGGCCATTGCTGGTTGTAAAGAAGAGGAGGGTGCCAGGGTGAGGTGTGGATTTTTACTTTGTGCTGCTGGATAGGGTATTTTGTTCTGGTGCCAGGAGACACTTGGGAGCTTGGCCTTAGAGATGCTGAATTTGAGACACACGGGATAAAATATGGGGTAAGTTAACAAGATGTAAC